>NC_059145.1:22468551-23093551 GCF_020740605.2 Lemur catta | reverse complement strand
TCAGGGGAAAGGGATGCTGAACTTGGATGGGATAAAAAGTTACATCTTTATTCCATTAATCACTAACGAAAATATAACCTTTCCTTCAATGATGAATACGGGCAAAGAAATGCAATAGTATTAGCAGTATACTTGCAACTTTGTCACCCAAAGAAATCAGATATTCTCATCTCACATTTCAGTTGTTGCAGATGTGTTGAAATGTCATTGATGCTCATCACTACTTCAAAATGATGACAGTTATTAGGCCTGCCACATGATCGTTTTTAATGTGTTAATAAAGAATAAATATTACTCTACCACACACTTGTTTTTTAATATCTGATAACTGTATTTCATTATAATTGGTTTCTTTTTGATTTTTAAAAACATAATCATGAGAAGGGTCCACAGGGCTCTACTGCCCTACCAAAGGGATCCATGACTCAGAACAAAGACCTCGGTGGAGTGGTGCAGTGATCACACCCAAGTACCAGTAGGAAGCTGAAGCCTAGAGAGGCTAAGTGACTGCTCTAAGTTATTCAAAAAATAACAATATAGATCATTTTTGAATACTTACCATATTTGTTTCCTAATAGTGCTGTAACACATTACCACAAATCTGGTAGCTGAAAACAACACAAACTAACCATCTTATAGTTCTGCATGTCTGAAGTCCAAAATGGGTTTAACTGGGCGAAAATCAAGGTGTCTAGAGGGTGCATTCCTTCTGAGACCCTAAGGGAGAATCGTTGCCTTGCCTTTGACAGGCTGCCCACATCTTCAAAGCACATCACTCCGGCCTCTGCTTCCACCATCACATCTCTGATCTCACTCTCCTGCCTCCTCCTTTCACTGACAAGGACTGTGGTGACGTCAGTGGGCCCACCTGAACAAGCCAGGATCATTTCCCCGTCTCAAGATCCTTCATGGCATCTGCAAAGTCCCTTTCACCACGTAATGTGACATGTTCACAGGTGCCAGGGATTCGGATGTGGACCTCTTTGGGGGACCACTATTCTGCCTGCCACACGAAGTGCCAGAAACCATGCTGCATGTGACAGAACAATGCAATGAGTCTGAATATGTCATCTTCAGGTCCACAGATGAAAATGTTGAGGCTCTGGGTTCAGAGTTCAAGGTCACCCAGCGAGGAGCAGAAACAGGATTCAGTCCTCTTAGCCATCAGACTGGAACAGCAGCTACTTTTTGGCGCCTACTGTGAATGAGGCACTTTCCGTGCACAGTATTTTCTTATGTCTTAGTCTCTAAACTTGCTGTCCTACGCTCTCTCAACCGATTCGCACTTCCTGGGTACAAAGTTAAATGTTTTCTTTCATGGCTTTCTGGGGCCTGGTGCCTTCACAGGAGTGTCCACAGTCAGACACTGAATTTTATTTTTATTTATTTAGTATCAACTTTACCTTAATGAACATACTTCAGGATGTGGGGAAGCAAAGAGGAGAGGGCCAAAAAAAAAAAATATATATATATATATATATATATATATATATATATATATATATGCACATACACGTGTATGTGAGTATGTGAGTGTGTGTGTGTATATATATAAACCAGGTCCACAACATAACTCATAAGAATAAAAATGCAGCCTTTGAAGGGAGAGCCTTTTCTTATCTATCTGTGAGGCCCTCCAAAGGGTATCTTGAGTCAATTCAATGACAATTCTGCCCCTCTGTGCAAGGCTTTACCTTGGATTCTATCGGAGACACAGACTAGTGTTTACCTCTGCTCCCTAACAGTTTACAACCTAGAGTACGTGAGAGGGAATAAGCAAACATTCATCCACGCAAACACAGCTCTTCGAGAGCAACACTGTCAGAGCCCAGGCTAGAGATCAACGTCACAAAGCGCTTTTCGTGAGGGAAGAAATCAGACCCTCAGAACAGGCAAGGATGCTGCAGACAGTTCCATAGCATGAAATGGGTTTTCAAGGGTGAGGGAGGTCTGCTGGACACAGCCAGGACATAGAGGCTGGAAGTCACAGCACAGCACAGGGAAGTTTTATCTGTGCTAAAGGGAGGAGGCGCAAGGAGAAGAAAAAGCAGCGCAGGTTTCAAGGGGCCAGCTCTGCCGCTGCCTGAGCAACCATGAATATTGATCACACCCTGTTTTCTTAATATCATAAAAAGGGATAATAAGAAGGCTAATTCAGAAGGATGTTATGCAAAATAAGTAAAATAATGTTAGGTGAGTGTGCATAAATGTTCATCTGAATTTGAGGGTGGAATAGCAGTAGGGGAGCATGACCTGGGAAGGAAGGGGAAGAGAAGGCATAATACAGTATTGCGCATAGCGTAAGGAGGCTCAAGAACAAGGAAAACCCACATTCTTTCAGAAGACTTAATACTTTTCTACTCCAACCTCTTTCTTACTCGGTAATATCATGAGAACAAATAACAGGCCCTGTATAATTCTATATAATTTCAAAAGATTTCAATTTTAAAGGAAATTACCTACTCCTCAAAACACCAAATAATGCACAGATACAGTATATGTTCACAGAGACAGAGTCTAGAATTTTCCATGCGTGAAATCTGAGTTTACATAAAATATAGCATGCAAATGTATGGCAGCATGTGTGCAAAGCTCCAATAAAAGGGCCAATGTAAAGATTATTTGGCCTATGTAAAGCATTCAGGCACTTGTAAATAAGTTTTTCTAAAAATAAATCCAATAAGAATGAATAGTCAATAGTCTTTTGTTTATTTAAAGAGCATGTTAACTATTTAATTTGATTAGAATTGTTTCATAACCTTAGATAAAAGTTTCCCTTAACTGATATCCATTCTTAGCATCCCATCAACAACACTTTTGTCTCTATGGTTCAAAAAAATGAATAAAATGATCACCCCTTTCACAGTTCATTGCTCTATAAAACAGCAGAACATGAGGCTAGTGTCAAATGTATACTGTGTTCTTCCTACTCCAAGCTATAATACAAGATCTTAGATAAATTGGCATCTTTGAACTTCAGTTGCCTCAACTGTAAAAGGTTGACTCAAATGTGAAGATTGAAGGAAACAATCAGTGTACCGCATCTAACACTCAGTTAGATGGGTGGGGCAGACATGTATTCCCAACTCTCCATACTCCACTAGCCAGAGCTAACGCTCACCCTGGTTCCTCTCCCCAAATCTCAGGAACCCCTCTTTAGAGTAGGAGGAATGACTTACCTAACCAGCTGATTGGCAAGTTTTGAGAGAAGGAACTTGGGCATCTGAAGCTCAGTCTGTAGTAGGCTCTCTTTTAGGATCTGCCTGCTGAGCAGAAACAACATTCTGATCTCCTCAGTTCCATTTGACAAGAGACCCATCCCTGCTGGGACAGCCTGAAAACATCTGCCTTTGCCATGCCTGGCAGGTAGCCCACCTGACTGCAGAGCAAAGTATGAGCAAGTCTACTTTGCCACAGACCCAAAGCCATGTTCTCTATTCCTGCTGTTATTAACAGTAAAGCTGAAATTTAAAATCTCTATCTGGGCCGGGCGCGATGGCTCACACCTGTAATCCTAGCACTCTGGGAGGCCGAGGCGGGTGGATTGTTTGAGCTCAGGAGTTCCAGACCAGCCTGAGCAAGAGCAAGACCCCGTCTCTACTAAAAATAGAATGAAATTATATGGACAGCTAAAAAAAAAAATATATATATATATATATATATATATATATATATATATATATAAAAATTAGCCAGGCATGGTGGCGCATGGCTGTAGTCCCAGCTACTCGGAAGGCTGAGGCAGAAGGATTGCTTGAGTCCAGGAGTTTGAGGTTGCTGTGAGCTAGGCTGATGCCACGGCACTCTAGCCCGGGCAACAAAGTGAGACTCTGTTTCAAAAAAATAAATAAATAAAATAAAATCTCTATCTGTATGACTTGTGTTAATGTATCATTTGCTTCTAAACTCAGATATAAAAAATAATATGATTTATCGTGTTTATATGACCCAAACAATAGGCATACAACTCTGTTATTGCTATCATCATCATCATCATCTTCCATACCCTCCCTACCTGATCTTCACCACCACATACCCTTCCTGACATCTCTTTTTGGTAGATAATTGGCATCTCAACTCAGCATATCCCAAATCAAACTCCTAATTTCCACTTTCACCTCAAACATACCTATTCTTCCATATACTCCTCA
This sequence comes from Lemur catta, assembly GCF_020740605.2. Lineage (NCBI taxonomy): Eukaryota > Metazoa > Chordata > Mammalia > Primates > Lemuridae > Lemur > Lemur catta. The sequence continues at coordinate 23,089,400 of NC_059145.1, read as the reverse complement.
TCTCAGAGATAACAACCCCTTCTTTCTGGTTGCTTAAGTCAAAAAGATTGGCATCCTCCTCAATCCGTCTTGCTCTTACAATCTACATTCCATCTGTCAGCAAAATGGTATTGGGTCCATTTCACAGCATTTGCAGAGGCTACTCAGTTCTTTCTTACTATCATACCTCAACTACCTTTCACCAAGCCACACTCATTTCTTCCAAGATTATTTCAAAAGCCTCCTAAGTGGCTTCTGCCCTTGCCTTCCTATGTATCAACATAGCAACCAGGGTGATTCTTTTAAAATGTAAGTCAGTTAATGTCGCCCATGATCAAAACCCTCCAATATATCGCATCTCACTCAAGGTAGAAGCCAAAATCTTCACAGTGGCCTACACTTCTGGCGGTGGGAAGTGCAGTATTCACTTAACACTCTGGCCTTCTCATCTGCTCCTGCCCCTCCGCCCTCATGGCCTGTGCACTTGCTGTGGCCCCCACCTGGCACACCTGCCCCCAGGTATCCTCAGTCTCTATCCAAAGAGCACCTGCTCAGTAAGTCCTTCCCTGATGACCCTATTTGAAACAGCGACCTTCCCCACACCCACCCTGCTCCCCCAATTCCTTGACTCTATGTTATTTTCTTCCTTAAACTCATCACTACCTGACATTTACTTTTTTCTGTTTGTTCATTGTCTGCCTCCACTCCCGAGCATTAAATGCTCCTTGAGGGGGCAAAGACTGCTTCCCCAGAATGAGAACAGCAGGTCCCTGATACACAGTCGGTATTTAAATATTTGTTGAATGAATGAATGAGGCAGAGGTATGTAACAGCAAAAAATGCATTTCTTCCTCACCAGCTGGCTTCTAAAAGGCATGACAAACACCATGAATAAATAAACCTCCAAATTGTAAAGTTATGATTTCTCCAGCTAATATAAACTAGTCAGGTTAGCTGCTCAGATGGAGCTGAGAAAGAAATCTCCGTGAGAAATTTCACTAAAGTCCAGGTGCTGTGTGGCAGTCTTGCGTAGGTATAAAGTTGTGCAGCTTGCAGGTGACATAATTAGGTCACTGGGGGCAAGAATGCTTAGAAATGATAAAAAAAAAAAAAAAAATCTATACGAATTCTCAAATTAGTCCTTTTGTAGCTGCAGCAGCTGTGCTTCCCCTCGCACTTCGAAAGCATCAAAGCCAGACTCAGCCCTTCCGCAGTGCCTCTACTTTAGGAAATTTCATCTCAGGGCTGCCATTTTACTTGTCATCTTCACATATCCCTCTTTAAAATTATTTGTGACGCTTTAAACACACCTAGCAAATTGCCCTGTGACTTTGTGTCAGACCTACGTGCAAATTACAGTGCATTTTCTCATAATATGCAATGTTCTTACCAAGAAACCCACCCCAGCAAGGTCTGTGGATTTCAGTTTTTAAATCTCAGGAAGTATTCTAAAATAGGAAGCTACAGAGAAGAAAGCAGGAGGGGGCATAATTCTCCCCTCCCCCGTCAAGCCCCTTCATGCATCAGGGGAGTGGTGTGAGAATTAACTCCTGATTCTGTTTTGGAGGAAGTCCTCCTCACAAGACAGAGCTTTTGTCTGGGATCTCTTGTGACAGGAATCATTCTTGATTCCTCCAGTCATCTGGACGGTTTGCCAATCCACAGCTTTATTCCCAATGCTCAGAAATAAGAGTGCACGCTCAAAATTAAGAGGGGTAATATCTGTTTGAAACCACAAGGTAACATTTAGGTCCCTGCAAATGGTGCTTATAAAACAGGTCAGTGAACTGCTGAGTATGAAGGAGCCTGTCTATAGAAAAGTCTCGGGTCTCGGACTTACTCTAACGTTCACTAACTGGAACATTGGTTGCACTACTTTACCTCTGAAATCTTTCTCTATAAAAAATACTAATATTAGAAGTAAGAAATCATAAAATAACTATTCGTATTTATTAAGTACCTATTATGTTCAAGGCACTCTTTTAGGCAGCAGAAATACAGAGAGAGCTAAACATAAAAAGCCCTGCCCTCATGAGAGTTACATTCTAGCAGTCCTTCAAAAGAGAAATTATTTGCAAAGATTTATTAGTAATGTGGAACCCACTCTGCACAGTAGAAAAAACATTCAGATCAGAGTCCAGTGGTCAGGTTTCAAGTCCTGACTCTGCCACTTGTTAGCTGTGCATCCTTGAGACCTTTAGTTGTGCATAGCATCCTAGAATGCAAATGAATGAAAGAAAGTACCTAGAAAATTCCCTGTCACATGGGAAGTGCTCCAAATTCTGAGAATAGTGATAAGAATCGGTATGGGTCTCTAACCCAGGGATTGGCAAATTATGGCCTGCAGGCCAAATCCAACCAGCCATTTGTTGTGTAAATAAAGTTTTATTGGGACACCCATTCATTTATGTACTGCTTCTGCACTACAACGGCAGAGTTGATTAGTTGCAACAGAGGCAGTGTGGCCTGCAAAGCCTTTTACTATCTGACTCCTTATATAAAAGATTGAGCAACTCCTGTTTTAATACCTTGTTATGCTAAATGAACGAACAGGCAACATCAGCTCTGGCAGCCTGCTAGAATTGTGGAATCTGAGGCCCCACTCCAGACCTGAATCAGAATCGACATTTTAACACAAATCCCCAGTTGTCATTCGTGTGACACAGAAGCTGAGAAACACTGCCATGGAGTGTGTCCACAACGGTGTCAGCGTTCTTGCTGTACAGTGACATGGTAAATTTCAACCTTCCTGTTCCTACCCCTTCCATCCGCTCCAGCCAATGGCTAAATTCAGAACAAATATTTTCCAGCTTAGTGAACAACAGAATCACACATGGAGCTTCTTTTTTTTTTTTCCAAGGTTTTTTTTTTTAATTATTATTTCAGCATATTGTGGGGGTACAAAAGTCTAGGTTACGTATATTGCCCTTGCCCCCCAATCCCCCCAAGTCAGAGCTTCAAACGTGTCCATCCCCTAGACAGTGCGCATCGCACTCATTATGTATGTATACACCCATCCCCTCCCCCACCCACATCTGCCCAACACCTGATCAATGTTATTCCTAAATGTGCTCTTAGGTGATGATCAGTGAAACCAATTTGATGGTGAGTACATGTGGTGCTTATTTTTCCATTCTTGGGATACTTCACTTAAGTAGAATGGGCTACACATCCGATAAAGGACTGATAACTAGAATCTATTTAGAACTCAGGAAAATCAGCAAGAAAAAAATCAAACAACCCTATCAAAAAGTAGGCAAAGGACATGAACAGAAATTTTTCAAAAGAAGACAAAAGAATGGCCAACAAACATATGGAGCTTCTTACAAATTCTAGGACCACCCTCCTGTAACCCTGATTCAGTGAATCTGAGGTGGGGGTCAAAGAATTCACATTTTTAAAAACAAATACCCTAAGGAAATGCAAACACAAGTGAAGACATCACTTCAGAAACTTTTTTTTTTTTTTTTTTTGAGACAGAGTCTCGCTGTGTTGCCCGGGCTAGAGTGAGTGCCGTGGCATCAGCCTAGCTCACAGCAACCTCAAACTCCTGGGCTTAAGTGATCCTACTGCCTCAGCCTCCCGAGTAGCTGGGACTACAGGCATGCGCCACCATGCCTGGCTAATTTTTTCTATATATATATTTTAGCTGGCCAGATAATTTCTTTCTATTTTTTTAGTAGAGACAGGGTCTCGCTCTTGCTGAGGCTGGTCTCGAACTCCTGACCTCAAGCAATCCACCCGCCTCGGCCTCCCAGAGTGCTAGGATTACAGGCATGAGCCACCGCGCCCAGCCCAGAAACATTATTTTTAAAGTACATACACTTTTATAGACTGTAGAGTTGGGACAAAAATCAAGAAGCATTCTTCATGTTCATCACGATTAATGTTTTTCTTTTGGATGCTTAAAATACCACCAGGAGATTTGTCAGCAATAGTTTATAGTGATGACTTTTTGCTTTGGTTTGGTATTTTTGGGGATTCAAGATCTGTTTTACTTCATTATTTTTTTAATTAACAAATACAAATGGTATATATGATATACAATGTGATGTTCTGAAATATGTACACATTGTAGAATGGCTAAGTCAAGATAATTAACATATGCATTATCTCACATGCTTATTTTTTTGTGGTAAGAACACTTAAGATGCATTTTATGTTTTCATTTCCGTATTCAAAAACTGTTATTGAACACCAAATGTTTGTGAGGCATCATTCTAGGTAGAGCAAGGATCTAAAAAATGAAAAATAACCCTCGTAGAATCCAAAATTGAGTGATCCAAATATTTGGGGAGGACCTACTCAGCAGCCAGCTACTGTTCTAGGTTGGGGTTGGCAGGCATTTTCTATAAAGAGCCAGACAATAAATATTTTAGGATTTGTAGGTCACACATAGTCTTTGTCACATATTATTCTTTCAAGTTCTGCCGCTACACACACACCTTTTTTTAAGGTCTCACTCTGTTGCCCAAGTGGAGTGCAGTGGTGTCATCATAGCTCACTGCAACCTCAAACTCCTGGGTTCAAGCAATCCTCCTGCCTCAGCCACCCAAGTAGCTGGGACAACAGGTGCACACTACCATGTGCAGCTAATTTTTCTATTTTTTTGTAGAGACGGGGTCTTACTAGGTTGCTTAGGAAGGTCTCGAACTCCTGGCCTCAAACAATTCTCCCACCTCAGCCTTCCAAAGTGCTAGGATTATAGGCATGAGCCACTGCATCTGACCTACTCCTTTTTTAACATTTTAAAAGTGTAAAAATTATTCTTCATTCTCAAGTAGTAGAAAAACAACCCACAGGCCAGATTAAGACTGCGGGTCATAGTTAGCTGATGCCTATTCTAGGTGACAAGGATACAGCAGTGAACAGAAAACAGTTCCTGGCCTTGTGGAGATTCTATTCTAGCAAAGGGACACATATATAATAAGCAAATAAATTCAATAAATTGGAGACGTCAATTAAGTCCTATAAAGAACAGTAATAAGGGTATAAAGAATAACAGGACAGGAGGATTTTTTTAAAAGGGTGGCCAAGGCAACATTTAAGCAGAGACCTGAATGAAATGAAATGAGCACCCCTCTTTCATATAAGGCAAGACTAGCTCAGGTTAAATTATCATCCTAGGGAATAATGTTAACACCATCTGAGAACACTGGAAATAATGTCCAGAAAAAAAAAAACCAACAACAAACCAAAGTAATTCACAAAGAAATGGCCTGCAGGCCCTCAAATACTGTCGTTAAGGCAGGTGGCAACAGTTTCACTACCTGATGTAAATGGGAACACTTCCAACAGGTCCTGGAAAAGTCAGCACCTTCACAAGCTTCACTAACACCTAGATGTGATTCACAACCTTTCCACATTGAGAAACGTTCCCTTGTCTCTTCAAAAATCATCCCAGTTCCTCCTTTCCCTGACACACAGCCCGCAGCTCTGCTTTCCAGCCCCTCCTTCGTCCATTAGAAGAGTTACCAGTGAGATCAGTTAGATCCTCACAACGGAAGTTTGTTGCAAACGAGGTGCTGGGTCTCTAAGAGCACAGTTAAAGCAAAAAATGTAAAGAGAGCTAGAAGTTTCGGAGGCTGGACAGAACAGCAACCACAGTAGTAACTGAGGGCTGACCTGGGAGGACAATGGGAGAGACCCTTGTTGCATCCATCGTGAAAAATGAAGCACTGGCCACAGACAGATTTGATATATAGGCGGAAAGCTCTAGAGAGAAACACAGTTGTCTTAGACTCTTCTTCTAACCTCCCTTGGGTTCCAGGGAGAAGCTGTGCTATGCCAGCGTCTTTTCTCCAAAGTCATGGCTTTTGTTCCCTCAAGCCAAGGTCTCAAGAAAAGAGATGGTGAGACAGAAGGACCCCCTGGCAAACATGGGCTGTGTCAGTGGACCTTCCCTGGCCAGAAATCAAGGTCTTGCCCCTTCCTGGTTTTAGAAAAACCCTTTCTAAGGCCAGGTCAGTAGTCTCTCTAAGAAACACTCAAGAGAGACAACACATATGCCTTTAAAAAATTAATAAATAAAAACTCTTATCTCATTTCCTTCAATACTCAGAGACAGAAGCTGGCTTATGACATTCACACATATCCAATATGGCAACAAGGAAGGGACAGTAAAGCCCTAGCCCCTCACCGTGCCTGCCGAAGACCACACGGGGAAACTGCACCCCCACCATGGCCAGACATCAGTAGCCGTCAGTAGTCAGTAGCAACTGCTACTCTTGCTTCAGCTACGATTATTTCCTCAAACACTGAGCTAAATGGAGTTTCTTTCTAACCCTGGACTTGTCCTGTCCTACGTGCCCCATTTCTGCTATCAACACAACAGCACAGTAATCCATGCAAAAGTCCGACACCATCCAAAGGCTTCCACCTCTCCTTATGAGTGTAAACAGAAGGTGATCTTAAAGAATAAAACAAATACACATGCACGCACCCCCCCCCCCCCCCCCCCGCAAAACTTTTAATTTGTATGAAGTCCCTACGGTTTCACAATTGTCTGGCTGCTCTGGCATTGTTCTTACCTTCTTCCCTGACAGCACAAGGCCACCTGCCCCAGAGCTAAATCACACCGTGTGACTATCACCCTGCACAATTCATGCACTGTCACCTCCAATTGATTTACTGAGCTTCTCTAGGGCCACCAGTTCCAAATTAGTGTATTTGAGCACAGTAAGGTGCGAAATCACTTGGTCATAAAATCCACGTTAATTTCCCAGGTGTAGAGCATGTTTTAGAAACATTTACCACCTTTATGGACAGTACCTGCTTTGAACATGCCCTCCAAAGGTTAAGTGAAATCCACGCAGAATTCATTCATCAAACATTTTTAAGTTCCTACTTTGTGTCAAGAGCTAATGCTGGGAATAGCCATAAATATTACTGCTAATAGCTATTACTTGTATAGCACTTCATATGTCCACTTTATATATAGTAATGCATTTAGTCCTCTTAACTCTACTAAAAGGTGGATGCTATCATCATCTCCATTTTATGGTTAAGGATGTTCCACAGAACCAAGATTTGAACACAAGGTGTCTGGCTCCAGTGCCTGTGACATTGACCTCCACACTATACTGTCTGGCAGTATCTGTGGGAATCTGTCTTCTCCAGTAGAACATACCCAAAATTAACCTGTCCAGCATTTCCTGGGCTCCCACACATGGCTCTTAGGCTAGGCATGGGATGAGAGACAATGAATCAACAGTGCCCTCTCTCTGCTCCCAGCCAGCCCTGTATCAGCAAATAAAAAATGACGGTCTTGCTCTTATTTTTCAGTCCTTCAGCCAGGAGTTTCCTGTGACCTACATGCCTTTTCCCCCAGGAAAGAGGTGTCTTAAATCAATAAGGTAGAAACTTTCAGCAGCCTTTTCATCCTACTTTTCAGCCTTTCCATGAACCATGATAGGGTCAACTCCCCTTGGTAGCAATGGTACTATGAACTTGAAATAAAGGCAAAACAGACAGGCATGTTTAATTTCATCACCCCTCCCAAGAGTCCCCATTTGCTGGTTTCACTTATCATGGTACCACAAAACTGCCTCTCTGGGAAACACCCAGAACCTATGCCTTCCTCATCACATTCCATCTGAACCACCCAGGGCTCTGAAACCTTCAAATAAATACAACTCATTTATACTAAACACTTAGGGGTGGGTTCTGTTCAATAATAATGTTGTCTAAGATAAAAAACTGAGGTCTCCAGACAGTGTTTCAGTTGTTCATCTCTTTTCATTCATTCAACAGGAACTACTGGGCATCCACACTGCATCCATCACTGCTCTCAGGACCAGGGATACAGTGGTAAATAAAACACAGTCCCTAACATTATGGAGTATATGTCTTAGTGAGGGACTAGACAGACAACAAGTAAAATAAAAGTAAGCATGATAAATCCAAATTATGTTAAGTACCATAAAGGACAGAGCACAGTGATCACAGAAAGTACGCAGGAGGAGGGAGGTACTTTAGCCAAGAAAGTCCTCCCTAAAGAAAACAAAGCTTTTATATACTTGCTAGGCAAATGTTATCATCTCAAGTCTATGGATATGTAAACTCTCCCAGCCGCCCTTTGTAGAACCTGCCAATACCTGGTAGCTAATAGGATTAGAAAGGAGGTTATCTGATTTCAAAACTCACTGACATGGTTACAGTAGGTGGGAAAGATCAAAGGAAGGCAAGACCAGAGGGGGAGATAAATTGGGAGATGGATAAATGGGGCCGTACCCTGGCACGGTAGCAGCAGAAATGGTGGGAAACAGATTCCAGAGTAGTGAGGTCAGATCTATAGGACAGGGTGAGTAAATGTCAGCGTGCCTCGGACAATCAGGAGAACTTCTGGAAATGCAGCTTCCTGGGCTCACAGCAAAAGACCCTGATTCCATATGTCTGGGTGAGCGCCCAGGAATGTGTTTTAACAGCTCTCCAGTGATTCTGACGCAAGTGGCCACAGACCACTCTTTGGGAATCCCTACTGGAGGTCTTAACAGTGGATGGGTGAGGAAGATGAGAAGAAATAGAGAATCTGCACTGACTCTTCAGTCTCGAGACCAAATGAGGCCAATATAGAAAGGAGGAGACCAGAACAGCCGATTTGGAGGGAGATGACCCTTCTGTGCCAGATAATATGAGGAGGGACAATGCACGTGAAGAGGAGTGACTAATGTAATGAGGGAGTTTAGAGGATAAACTGAGCCCCGCCCCTTCTCTCTGTTGGGGGTCGCATTCCCACAGCACTCTCATATTTGGTCACTTTTGAGCCAAGTGGGAGCTGCTTCTGGGTGGAGGCCTGTGGTTGTCTAGCTGTGCCAGTGGCAGGGTACAAAAGTCCATGCAACTCCAGAGAGAAGCATTAGCAAGCCTCTTTGGCTACAGACCTAAAGGAATACTCTCCAGCCTGTTTCAACAGTGCCCACGGTGATACACTCACCTGCACCTGCAGAACTCCATGGCTCTCTCCCAACCAGTTCAGGGAGTGGGGAACCTAGGCTGCGGGAATGATTATCTAGGCCTCCCAAAACCCCAGTTAAAAGTTTTGAATTGAAGTGGCTAAGCTTCAGCTTCAGCATAAAAGTCAGTACACACCTGCCATACCCACAATCACTTTTTCAGATTTACTGGCCCTACAACCTTAGTCACTGAAATTCACTAACAAAGTTCCCAAACATTATTATGTTACCTTTACCTTAGCACTGTCACCTACTAAAAAGAAAGCAAACCAGTGAGACTGAGGCCCCAGGTTCTTGGGAGTACTGGAAAAAAAGGAATAGAAAGATCTACCTCGTCTAATATTCAAGATCAGATTAGTTAATCCTCTTGGATCTGAAAATCCTATGTGTTTCCCAATAGTGTTCTGAAATAATTCCTCCTTAATAAACTCTTCTCCCTCCTCAGGAAAACTGAGAGTTCTTAAACAAGAAATGCAAAGGTTCCATTGTGATTCACTTGACTCATTTGCAAGAACACGGTTAATAAAGTATGAAGCAATATGATTCTGAATAAGTAAATTATACTTTAATTTGTGATGTCAAACAGATATAAAGCTGGTGTCACAATGTTTATATCTCTGTTAGTCTTAATTATTATTATTATCTACTATACCATTAAGGGGAAAAAAGTGTTTTTCCCTCTGCTAGCATTCCAAAAATAAATCTTCAAGTGTTAATAGATATGAATCAGTTGTGTTTTCAATACAGGAAAGTGGGACTCTATAATATCCATCTTCTTTCCCTTATCTTCAAAAGTCTCTTTTAAGTTATATATATATATATTTTTTTTTTTTTTTTTGAGACAGAGTCTCACTCTGTTGCCTGGACTAGAGTGCCATGGCATCAGCCTAGCTCACAGCAACCTCAAACTCCTGGGCTCAAGCAATCCTCCTGCCTCAGCCTCCCGAGTAGCTGGTAACTACAGGCATGTGCCACCATCCCCGGCTAATTTTTTCTACATATTTTTGCTTGTCCAGCTAATTTTTTTCTATTTTTAGTAGAGACGGGGTCTCGCTCTTGCTCAGGCTGGTCTCGAACTCCTGAGCTCAAACGATCCACCCTCCTCAGCCTCCCAGAGTGCTAGGATTACAGGCATGAGCCACTGCACTCAGCCTCTTTTAAGTAATATTTTAAATGCATGATTTGTCGTTTAGTATTAATTTTCCCTGGGATGCCTACCTTTCCCCCTCTCTGCCTACTGGAAGAGACTTGTTCTTAAAACCCAGGTAAGTCCCATATCGCTCCTTTGAGTGGGGGGCTGGGAGGAGGGGATAGGCCTCTCCCTTTCCTGGATCACTCTCTTTGCTAATTGCTAACCTAATTCTCATGCATACAACACCATTAGCACCCCTCTGCATCTTCCTCCAGTCTCTTACCATCTGTTTTCCATGATATGACCCTTTATTAATTATTCATGTCAATGCAATAGAGGCACTGACTGCCTACTAGAGGCAAAGACGGTACAACAAGGTGGTTAAAGGCATGGAAGAATGCCCCAAGGCTGGGGCACTCTGGATCCTCTACTTGCTATCTGCATGAATTGGGGCTAGCTGCTCAAATGCTATGTCAAATGCTTTGCTCAGCTTCCTCATCTGTATGCATGGAGATGATAGCAGGACCCATCTCAAAGGCTTTTAAATAAATTAACACTAGGCAAGCGCTTGGAACAGGGTCTGAAGTGCAGTAAGTCTCAATCAACGTCAGCTGTTCTTATTATTACTATTGCTAAGGATATTCCTGGGCTCGGGGCACACAGAAATAAATAGGGCACGAGGCCTGTCTCCTATTTCAGAACTCATTCACTGATTTAACAAGTATTTACTAAGCACCTACTATGTGCCTGGCACCATTTAGGGGGAAATTCTTGCTGTCAATGAGAAACAAACAGTAGAAAAAAAAATAAAATTACAACAGGATGTCATATAAGTTCTGTAAATAATTATATAGCAAAGTTAGGGGAGTGAGAGTGATGTGACAGGAGAGGAAGATGACGTTTACATTTAGGCCAAGTCCTCAATGAAATGGGAGAGTGACCAGGAAAGAAGGTTCCAGGCAGAGGGAACACAGGCCTGAGATGAGAATATTCTCTGAAAAGCAGCAAGGAGGACAGTGTGGCCAGAACAAAGTGAACAAAAAGAGGATGGCAGGAGATGGTATTAGGGATGTAGCCAGGGCCCAGGTCAAACAGGGCCTTGGTTGAGGTTTAAGATAGATGGGAGGGAGGAAATCAATCAATCAATCAATCAGGGCCTTGGAGGTCATGGGAATGACTATAGGCTTTATTCTGTGGACCACGGGAAGTCACTAGAGGGTTATGAGCAGGGAGAGGTGACGTGATCTGCTATGCGGGGAATATACTAGATTCATGCACATTTTCACTAATTGTCAAAAATGCTTTATGTTCCCTAGTTGCTCTTGTGAGTTCACTGAGCTCCTTGTGGGCAGGCACCACATCTTAGGATTCTTGGAATCTCATACAGTTCATATGAAGTAAAGAAGAAATATGTGATCAAAGCCTAATTGGTTGAATGACTCAGTTTTTTTAAAAAAATCAGCAAGTATCCTCTAATATGTTCTTCTCTCTGATTCCATTTTTTTTAGGGTTTTTTGACTGCTTATTTCTTTTCCTAACCAATTTCCTAAGAAAAGTGAACAACAATTCCACCTTCACAGAAGTCCACTTTCTAACAACCTTAAGCCTTTGGAACAGACTCCTGAAAAACAATCAGAACTTCCCGACACAAAATTTCTACATTTTAGTTGTACCTGTCTGGACACACACCAGTTTGCTCTTAGTTAACATACAATTCTAACACCCTTGGTCCCAAATGTACAGCAGAATAAAAATCATAACAGGGAAAAGTGGAATTCTTAGGGGCCAGAACACTGACAATGATAAATAACAAATGACTCTATAAAAGCTAGATAAGAAATAAAAAAAAACTAAGTCACAACAGAATTATTCTGACTGCTACTACAAAACTCAAAACTAAATGTTTCTAGAATAGCTGATGCTAAAGAGCTTAATTATGTTCCATAACTTCTAATTTACAAGAAAATGGAGACAGTATAACACAATCTAGATTGACTTCTATGCAAAATGGTTAAAAATTAACAAAGTTGTGGTATGCAATAAGGACAACTTGATTTATCCTTGTACTTTATACATAATGGGAAGAAAATGTGATTTTTATAATGAAGTCCAATAAATTGCTAATGAAGAACATATAATGTCTCTGAAAGTCAACTTTTCACTTAGTTACACAACTGCTATAAAAATCCAAACATTCTGTATAATAGTAAAAATTTAGCACAACCTAAATGCCCATCAAGATAAGAAAGGTTAAAGTCACTAAGTGGCACACATACTATGGAATAACATGTAGCAGCTAAGAAGACCAGCTAAGAAGAATAAAACTGATAAACATACACTGACATAGAACATGATCCCCAAAACAATTGATGAGTAGGGGAAAATAAGTTGCAGAACAATATCTACAGTAGATGTCTTTTATGTCAAAAGGCAGAGAGATTTCTATGTGTACATATAGATGGATGTAAATTCACTGGAAAAGATTAAGCAGATAAACAGACACAGGTAACTGCCAACCCAACATCCCTCCTGCCTCTCTTCCTATTAGAAACATGATTTGTCCCGAAGTGGTCACGTGACCCTGTTCTGACCAATGAATGTAAGCGCATGTCACCAGGCATGGCTTCCAGAAAGCTATTGCTTCCCTGACAAAAAGGGCCAGACTCACCCGCTGTGAACCTGTTTCCCTTTACCCTTTCCTGTCTTTCTTGCCTGAAACACAGACATGATATTTAGAACTACAGCAGCCATCTTCCCACAGCTAGAACAAAAGTGCCAAACTAAGACTGCGGAGAGCGAGATGGAGTGTGGCTCTTTGAATAGTTGTACCAGCTCTGGACTATCCACCCCTCGGACTCCTTGTCATGAGGAAAACAATATGCTGATTTGCTTAAGCTACTCTGCTGAGATGAACACAGTTCTAACTGTTTAACTTACCAAACTGAGAGCAGTGGTCACCCCTGAGGACAACACTGGGTGGGAACAGGTGGGAGAGGAAGAGTGGGAGGTCTAAGGCAGCTTTATCTGCTTCTCTAAATGTTTTAGAAAAAGAATGCTGTATTATTTGTGTCGTGTTTTCATTAATAAAAAAGTAGGGTCACTGTGAGCTTCCACGTCTAATACGGCACAAAAGAATAAGACAGCCACTGTGCTTGCCTTACACAACATCACTCCCCAAAGGTTATGTTCCCAAACACCTATTCCCTCTTAGAAAAGACTTCCACAGTCTTACAGAAACTTCTCTTGACCTATAATTGACCTATATTTTCTTAACCTGTATTTTCAAGACATTAAGCAGCCTCTTAGGATAACTTTAGTAAGCTCTACATCTAGCGATAACCTTTGCATGATCTTTAAATTAACCCCACAAGAGTGGTATTTAGGCATGAACCCCCCAGCTGGAAAACAAACATCAGAGGTTCCACTTTCACTTCTGGCACTAATGATTACATGGAAAGTCATTCAACCCAACTTATCATTTCCACACTCATGTGGACGAAGTAATAACAATAATTACACCTCACTCATGCTCAGGGAGATGCAGGTAGGAGCCCCAACACAGAGACAAAACATATCACTGATGAAGCACTGTGGAGGAAGGATATGAGCTCTAGAAGAGAACTGGTGAAACTGGACCCTCAGCTCCACCACCTGCTATCTGAGTGACCAGGGGGAGTCACAGAAAGGGTCTGAGCCTCAGCACAACCCCGAGAAGAATACAGAACAGAGCTCCAGGGTGGAGGATGAAGTCAAATAGGATAACACACAGGGTAAAAGATTTGGTCCAGTGCCTGCCTGTTAATAATGTTATAATGGTAATTACTAATAATTAAATCATCATGTCAGTAACATTCTTTTTGAATTAAATTTCCTGAGCATTCTTGTCATCGTTATATGTTCAAAATGTGGCAATCAGATTTCCTTTCACAATGGCAATGAATGATTTCTCCCAATTTGTACAAACTGTCAAAATGTTGTCACATAGCCGTTTCTGAAAACGTGAAGCTATGTGGGTAGCACAAATGTTAAATAGTTCAGCACATCTAAAGAACGATAGTTCCTCTTAACAAAAGAATACCATGTCGGGGGGATGGGCAGGACATGGACAATGTATATAACCTGAACTTAAGTACCCCCATGATGAGCTGAAAGAAAAAAAAAAGAAAAAAAAAAAAAAGAGTACCATGGCCTGTCGATTTGCTAAACACATTAAGCATGTATGGAGAATCGCAAACACAGAAAAACAATGCCTGTACCCTAAAGTGTGAAGATAATTTGAAAAGAAGATAAACAGGAAATCATGTTAGATGTTAGGTAATGAGGACCCGTAGTCGGCAACATTTAATCACCCAGAAATGGTCTCAATTACCATCAAAATGATTTCAAATCATTGAAATTAAAATCAGTTCTAAAAACTATGATTGCTTTACTAATTTATCACGACCTAAAAGTAAATGCTATAGAAATACATTGTGAAATGTAAATACATATACATCTACCACAGTTAAACGTTAAGAGTTTTCTGTCAGGGTTACAGCTCCTACGATGAAGACCACTCAGAAATAGCACTTCACTGTATTGCTAAACAGCTCTAGACACCAACATCATTAGAAAGAAAAGAAAAAAAGGGGGGGAAGAGTCATATTAGCTGAAGAAACACAATATATTAAGCTCTGATTCTAGTTAAGAGAGGAGGAAATGACCAGAGCAGGCCAGCTAATCTCCATCTCATCCCATCAGCCAGTAATTTAAATCTGATTTCTGATTCTCCATCTGCTTATCAAACGGCACCATGAAATGCCGTCTCTAAGAGTGACCCAGCTCTTCCTCCCCTCTGTGGGCTGTCGGATCCCACTCTCTTTAGTAATATAAGCAAGGCAGTAGCACCATCTCCCCGGGTGGAGCACAGACACCATCTGATTCGTGTGTAAGAAACAAGGCTCACTTGTGAGAAAAACGCTTCGTGGAAATGCTTGGCCTCCCTTATACATGCACCATCCCCTCAAATCTCACTGCTTTGGAAGATATCAAGAACAGGATGGTATCCATTAGCTTTCACAACTTCTTTTTTGTAGTTATTAATGCTACAATGGGGATTAATAACACTGTCAGCCCATTGTACCTGCTATTTTAATGAACATCTGTGTGAAACAAAATGTTACTTCTTGCCTTTCTCAGCTGATAAGAAAGAGAAATTAGGCCTGGCGCGGTGGCTCACGCCTGTAATCCTAGCCCTCTGGGAGGCCGAGGCGGGTGGATCGCTGGAGGTCAGGAGTTCGAGACCAGCCTGAGCGAGACCCTGTCTCTACTAAAAAACTAGAAATAAATTATCTGGACAACTAAAATATATATAGGAAAAATTAGCCAGGCATGGTGTCGCATGCCTGTAGTCCCAGCTACTCAGGAGGTTGAGGCAGGAGGATCGCTTAAGCCCAGGAGTTTGAGGTTGCTGTGAGCTAGGCTGACGCCACGGCACTCACTCTAGCCCAGGCAACAAAGTGAGACTCTGTCTCAAAAAAAAAAAAAAAAAAAGAAAGAAAGAGAAATTATCCTTTTAGTTACCTATTAAAGTTTCCTTTTTTGACCAACTGAAAATTCTTTTTCAACCAAATATAAAAATATTTGACGGGTTAGCATGTCCTAGGTACTACTCTAAGTGGCGTACGTGTTCATATACGTTAGTGTTTAATGGATACACATCCACATAGACACAAATGGAATTCTCACAGCTACCATATAAGGTAGATACAACTGTTGTCCCCATTCAACTGAAGAAATCGGTGTTAAGAGAGGTTAAGTCATCTGCCTAAGGTCACACAGCAAGTCAGAGCAGAACCAGCACTTGATCCCAGGGCCCAAACTCTTAACGACTGTGACAAAGACACTTGAAACTTGAAATAAAATCTTCTAGTTATTTCCATCTTCATTGTGGAATATGTGAGTCAAAGCTCTCAAGCTCACTTGCCTATACTGCAGGGTCAAGAGGGTCAACATAGAAAAGAGAGGCAGGTCTGGTGGTGACACGGAGAATGAATAATGCCCCATCTGCGGGGGGCAGCCAGCAGCATTGTTGCAGAACAGAAATAAAAATCCAGTATTGCCCTAAATCTGGATTTTTATGTGAACTCCTATGATTTTCAAACAATGCAGCCAATTCAAAAACAGCTCCTAAACATGTCTGTGGGCCTAGATCACCTGTGGGCCACCACTTTGAGACCTCTGCTTCAAACCAGACCTTAAACAAATTTTTGGTGGAGAAAAACATATCCCCGGCAATAAATAATTGGTAATACTCACATTTCATTGCAAATATCTGCTTGAGCAGCTCTAAAAAAACGCGAATCCCCTCCTCCCCCTGAGACATTTAACCTGTTTCTTAATTCATGTCTTCTTGCTGCAAAGTTTTCCTTTGGTCAGGTAGAAAATGACCTTGCTAGTTCTATTTATTATTTAACAGAACTCAGTCTCAAAATCCCTGTCATAATCCATAATAAAACAGAGAGAGCAAAACTTAATCGGCTGTAAATGTACAGTAGTTAGCATTCACCGCAAAATGCTAATACTATTTCCAGAATGCCATTTCTCTTCCTGGCCTTTTGACCAAGTTGGTTAATGGACTGAGACTTGGGAAATAATGGAAATAATTTAGGCCGAGAACTTCCCAGCCATGCATCAACCTTGAATGCCGTGCAGTGAAGGCAGCACCAGGACTGTGGCCCATCAAACAGGTTGGGCAAGGAGAGTTCACCAGTTGGAGCGGACATGTGGAACTCGAACTAAAGAAGAACATAATTATTTCAAACACAAGCAGTAAAGAGCCACCACTGACGTCCCTAGCATCAGGTTTTCTTAGAATACTACAAAATTAAAATTTCATGACTAACATGCACGTAGGAGGCTTGAATCCTACGGTTTTAAAGAATTTTCCAAAAGACAGTTCAAGTTCATGAGTACTGATTTAGCACATAGGTCCCTGACCCGATATGCTAATCACATATGCTAATTTTAGGCTGCGATCCTAAAACTAAGTGAAGCACAGAAATCATTTTCTACGATATTTGCCTTTAAATTCCTTCCTTTCAAAGAAGAAATCCAACGCACAGCTTCTGGGACCGTACAGCAGAATGGCCGCTGCGGTGGGCCATCTGTTAGCATTTTGTGACATTAAATGCGCACCCTCCCCCGGACTCTGCTATCCCTCCCATCTGTACATCCCAGGGAAATTCCTGAGCAGGTTCATAAAGGGACATTTACAGGAACGATCACCAATACTTTTTTGTGGTTGTTGATTTATTTTTGTCTTGGAGTGGTGGAGAGCTGAAGCAACCTAAGTGTCCATTACCAAGGGAATGAAAAAGTTCGCTGTGGTGAATGTTCACCATGGAATATTCTGCAGCAACTGGAATCTTAGTGCGTCATTTACTAGCAGGGACTAACTTGGGAAAACCTTCCCACGTGTATGCTGAAAAGCTGATGACAGGCTATAGGCAAACCTACTTTAAGAGAAAGAACATCCTATTAGATTCAATATTGCTCAGTTGTTTTTTGTTTTTAATCTTCTTTAGCCAAGCGTTCCTTGTGACACAAAAGTAAGACTCCTGTTCCTACACTTTAGAAACTCTTGCCCTGGAAGGGAGACAGACACAAATGATTTTCACAGATCACGATAAAGGCCACAAAAGTAAAAGCGTGCAAGGTGCTGGCTCTGCCAGAGGATGTAAGAGAAGGGGACACACTGCTTGAACTCGCCCCAGAGGGGAGTGAGCGTCCCCTGGCACAGAGGAGTGAGCCAACATCCCCTGGCCCAACTCAGCACCTCAGAAAATACCTCCACCCTGCGGGTTTTCAAACCCTCACTTCCTTCTGGCTCCACAAATGGGGAGGCAAGGGCATTAGGAGCCAGCACAGCACTCAAGCTGCCTGCGACCTGACACCAGCTTGGCATCTTCTAGAGATGCAGACTGAGAAGATGAATGTGGGAAATGGAGAGTCACCTTGCCAGACACGGAGTGGGGGAGGGGATGCTGCCACAAATGCTTCACTAACGTATCCCAAATCACTCACCCGCAAGCTCCAAGTCCCCATATCACAATATTATATGCAATTGGCTCCACATCTGCCTGTCGCTGACAAACTTTTCCTCTTCTCCCTTTTCCCAGCCCCCGGGGTGAGCTGAGAAACTTGAGGTCATGACAGGACAGCTTCCTTAGTGACCACCACATCCGTTTCCTATGAAAAACAGTTCTCTGATGATACCACTAGATACTTGGGCAGTACTCACCAATCTAGGAGACTTGCTAAGGGCAGGTAAGCTCAGATGTAGCTGCAAACACTCAAAGAAATTTTTCATTTTTTAATGCCATAGTGAAATCTATGAACTTCTTTTCAGAACACATATTGTCAATGCATAAAATAGTATTCTAGGATTGCAAAGGAAATCAGTTACATTAAACTACTCCAAGTTAAGAAATCAATTTGTAAATGCCACTTGGGGGGGGTAGGGGATGTGCACATATCAATGTGTAGATGTGTTGCTGTTAGTGCAAACAGGCATTTAGCAGCATATAGACAACATGATGGTCCTTGCAGATATATTTCTTTTTACCCTAAATAACTTGCTTTTTAATGTGTACCTGAGGGTTTCCAGGTTAGCACATGACATAGGATAGTCACAGATAGAGATTCCAGCTCTATGCCTTCAGGAAGACCTGAGCTACAGATATATTTCCAAGAGTAAGGTACACCATTCTATCTACCACCCATGCCACCTCTGGGCCATCAGCAGCCTGATAGAGCAGGGTGAGGGCCACTGTCAAGGCCCTGGGAGCACAGTCGGATCATGAAGCCCTCCTGGGCTGGAGCCATCTGAGCAAACTTGCATCTTAGTGCTACTGAAACTACCATTAGCCACAACTGCTGAACAATTTGTTACATCAAGGCCTTATGAAATCTCAAAGCTTAGAAGAACCTTAGGAGAACATCATCGAGCTGAGGCTTCCCCAGCTAAAATGAATAAGAATACATTTCACCGGTAAGATTAAGTTTACAGTCTATTTCCAATCAGACAGCAGTTGCATTGTTATGCTCTTTATTTACAAAAAATGCATATATGACATAGCATTAATAGGAAGCCAAGAGTTCTTCTTTTAGGTCAATTTGTATTTTTTCCATCTAAATGCCATCAACACATGCTAGAAGAATGAGATACATACAGATGAGGGATATTTTATCCAATCTAGTCAATTATTTATACCAACATGGATATGAGGACTCCTAAAAATCTGCCCCACCCCTAGTGGCCCAAGGTCTACATGTTGTGAACTTAAAAACTCATCTATAACTTCTATCTTACAGTGGTACAAACTGAGGCCAAGAGAGTATACAATTTGTCACAGCAATTTGGCCTAATCTACTCAACTAGCCTGGAAGAAAAGCCAGTCTCGTAGCTTTGAGGCTGACACACTTACCATTGTTCAGAGCTTCACAGGCATGAGCCGTTTAAAGTATTCTTATGTGAAAAGCTGTATAGCTTAAATGGTTGCACGCTTTATTCTAATTCACTAATTCATGTGGGAATACCAGTCTGACTTATTAAAATGCCCAAGGCATTTTAAAATGTCTATTATTTTATTATTTTCAAGTATTCTCAGCAACTTCACCTAGGTAACAAGAGAAGAATTTATAATGAGCAATTTTTTATCTACTAAAAAAACGCATTAAGTGTATTAGATACAAAAATTAAATCAAAATGGATCACAGATATAAATGTAAAGCCTAAAACTGAAAAACGTGTCAAAGAAAACACAGACAACAATCTGTGTATTCTTGGGTTAGGGGCAACTATTTCTAGAACACCAAAAGCACAATACATAAAAGACTGGTAAATTGGACATCATAAAAAAAAAAAACTGCTCTTTAAAAGACATTAAGAGAATGAAAAGATAAGCCATAAACTGAGAGGAAATATTTATAATTTAATTATCTAAGAAAGAAATATCAAGAATATATAAAGAATTCTCACAACTCAATATTTACAAAACAAACAACTGGACTTAAAAAAAATGGGCAAATAATTTGAACAGACACTACTCCAAAGAAGATAGACAGATGGCAAATAAGCAAATTAAAAGATGTGCCACATTACTAGTCATTAGGTAGATGAAATTAAATCTGCAATGTGGTATCACTACATAGGTTTTAAAATGGCTACAATTAAAGACACAGGCCAGGTGCAGTGGCTCACGCCTTTAATCCTAGTACTCTGGGAGCCCGAGGCAGGAGGATCACTCAAGGTCAGGAGTTCGAGACCAGCCTGAGCAAAAGCAAGACCCCCCCCATCTCTACCAAAAATAGAAAGAAATTAGCTGGACAACTAAAAATATATATAGGAAAAAAAAATTAGTTGGGCATGGTGGTGCATGCTTGTAGTCCCAGCTACTCGGGAGGCTGAGGCAGAAGGATTGCATAAGCCCAGGAGTCTGAGGCTGCTGTGAGCTAGGCTGATACCATGACACTCTAGCCTGGGCAACAGAGCAAGACTCTGTCTCTAGAAAAAAAAAAAAAAAAAGACACAGACCATACCCAGAAAGAATGAAAGAATGTGGAGGAACTAGAACTCTCATACACTGTAGGTGGGCATGTGTTGGTATAACCACTTTAGAAAACACTTTGATGGTTTCTTAAAAAAATCACATACACCTACCATATGAAGCAGTCATTCTCCTGCCAAGGTAGTTACCCAAGAGAAATGAAACCTTCTGTTTGTATAAACACTTGTACAAAATATTCAAAGCAGCATTATTTGTAATAGTCAAAATTGAAAAAGTCAAAATGTCTATCAACAAGTGAATGAATAAATAATGTGGGGCATTAATGAAATACTACTAAGTAATAAAAAGAAATAAGCTTATTTGTTGATTAAAAATATGTGTTAATTAAAAAGCCAAAAAAAGGGAAATGACTTGTAAATACGTACAGCAACCCAGATAAAGCATAAAACAATTTTGCAGATATAAACCAGATAAAAAAAGAGCACATATTGTATGATTCTGTTTAAACAAAATTCTAGAAAATTCAAATTCATCAATAGTAACAAAAAGATCTATGGTGGCCTAGGGATGGTAGGGGAGGGACAAAAGGGATGTATTACAAAAGAACATGAGGAAATCTTTGGGGGTGGTAGGTGTACTTACTATTTTGATTACAGAGGTGGTTTCAAGGGTATAAAGATATTTTAAAACTTATCAAACTGTACACTTTTTAAAATGTGCAGTTTATTGTATGTTATACCCTAATAAAGCTGTTAAAAAAAATATTTAAGTAAATGTATTGACCAAAACGGCAGAGTAGAAACAATCTGGCTTCACTCAACTTCACAGAAAACCAGAAACAAATAACCAATGCCAAGATTACCACCAGCAATATCCCAAAACTTAAAATTTTTGTTCTTTAAAATAATTTTTTTTTAAGAGACAGGGTTTTACCATGTTGCAGTGGCTATTCACAGGGGGGATCATAGTGCACCACAGCCTCGAGCTCAGGCCTCAAGCTATCTCCCCACTTCAGCCTCCCGAGTAGCTGGGGCTATAGGCACATGCCACTGTGCCCAGCTATAAAACTCAAATTTGAGACTGAGACAATCCATGGGGCCACAGAGAGCTGAAAAACTCCAAGCAGATGGTAAGAGAAATGGACTTCTCTATCTGCAATGCCCCTCCCCCAATCCACCAAGCACTGTGTGCAGAAAATTCTCCCCAGACTCTTGGTTTCTATGCTAGAAAAAGTGAGATTAAGGCAGACAGCCAGCCTCCACACCATCTCGGGTTCCCTTGCAGGAAAACTACTCCTGTCCCAACCCACAGGTAGCACTGTGAGTGGCTGTAGTGAGAAAAATACCTGAAGGCTGCTAGAGACAAAGAAAGGACACAGGACTAGCCACCTTGGCCCACAAAATGCTACTCTTTATCTCAGCCAAAGGAGACACCAAATCAGGGTGGCTATGCAGCAAGACTGCATTGTAGGAAGCACACTTCTCAGGTCTTCTGAGCATGAACCCCTAGCCAGACTTCTCACACAGCCAAAGGATCCCCTGTGGGACCCCGGCATTGGTGATAGGCAGTGCTTTGAACATTAATTAGTGAAAGTCGAGGCAAACCTGGGCTTAAGGCACCAATCTAGTGCCAAAAAGGAGGCAGTGATCTGAGATTAAGGGGATTCAACATGCAACTGCAAAGAACCTCTAAGCAAACATACTTCAGAAAGACCAAAACAATCCAGACAGCAAAAACTGGAATATATACCTAATCCTTCAAATGCAAAGCCATAGACATACATCCACAAGAAACAACAGCAAACAGGGAACCATGAGCTGCTCAGACAAGCAAGAGGTCAGTGATGGACCCAACAAAATGGCAATGTGTGAGCTCTCAGATCAAGAATTCCAAACAGCAGTTCTAAAGCAATGCAGCAAATTCCAAAATAACACAGAAAACCAATTAGAAAATTTATCAGAGAAATTTAATAAAGAGATTGAAGGAATAAAAATAAATCAAACAGAAATCCTAGAACTAAGTAAAACATTTGCTGAACTGAAAAATGCATTAGAGGCTCTCAACAGCAGAATGGATCAAGTAGAAGAAAAAAATCAGTAAGCTAGCAGACAAGCTATTTGAAAATATACAGTCAGAGGAGGAAAAAAAATGAAAAGGAATGAAGAACACCTGCAGAATATAAAGAATCACCTCAAAAGAGCAAATCTAAGAATCACAGGTGTCCAAGAGG
The DNA here is from genome assembly GCF_020740605.2 of Lemur catta. NCBI lineage: Eukaryota > Metazoa > Chordata > Mammalia > Primates > Lemuridae > Lemur > Lemur catta. The sequence goes on along the minus strand of NC_059145.1, from coordinate 23,066,555 downwards.
GAGTTGAGAAAGACTAATGGGTAGAAAGCTTATTCAAAGAAATAACAACAGAAAACTTTCTAAACCTAGAGAAAGATATAAATATTCAGGTACAGGAAGGTCAGATCATCAAACAGATTCAAGACAAATAAGACTACCAAAAAGTTCATAATAATCAAACCATAACAATCAAAGGTCAAGGAAAGAGAAAGGATCCTAAAAGCAGCAGGAGAAAAGAAGCAAATAACATATTAATGAACTTTTATTTATCTGGCAACAGACTTCTCAGTGGAAACCACACAGGCCAGAAGGGATGGGACAACATATTCAAAACCCTGAAGGAAAAAAAAACTGCCAGTTGAAAATACTGTACTCAGAACTCTTTCCTTCAAACATGAAGGAGAGATAAAGTCTTTTCCAGATAAACAAAAGATGAGGGAATTCATCACCACTAGACCCATCTTAGAAGAAATGCTAAAGGGACTTCTTCAAACTGGAAGAAACTGACACTAATGTGAAAACAAAAATCGAGGTATAGAAGTACATACAGAGATAAATTCACAATACTCTAATACTGTCACTGTGCTGTGTAATCCACTCATATCTCTAAAATGAAGACTAAAAGCCAAATCTAGCAACCTGTTAAGAGACAGGCAATATAAAAAGATGTAAATTGAGATAACAAAAAGTTAAAATGTGGGAGGGAGAAAATTAAAGTGTAGAATTTTGTTTTTCCTTTGTTTCTTTTCTTTGTGATTGGTTATTATATGTCTAAAATAACTTGTTATATCTATAAGATGTTTTCTGTAAGCCTCGTAGTAACCACAAAGCAAAAACCTATAATCAATACACTAAAAATAAAAAGCAACAAAGTAAAATATACTGCCAGAAAAAAATCACTTAACCACAAAGGAAGACAGTAAGAAAAGAACAAAGGAAAAGAAGAATTACAAAACAAGTAACAAAATGGCAGTTGTAAGTCCTTACCTGTCAATAATAATACTGAATGTAAATGGCCTAAATTTTCCAATTAAAAGATATAGAACTGATGAATAGATAAAAAAAAAAGAACAAGACCCAACTCTATGCTGCCTATAACAAACTCACTTCACCTATAAAGACACACATAGACTGAGAGTGAAGGAATGAAAAAAAAATTCCATGCAAATGAAAACCAAAAAAGAAAAGTAGGAGTAGTTATATTTATATAAGATAAAATAAATTTTAAGTCAATTCAGCAACAGGATATAAATATAAATATAGATGCACGCAACACCAGAGCACCCAAATATATAAAGCAAATATTAATAGATTTAAAGGGAGAGATAAACTGCAATACAATAATAGTAGGGGACTTCATACCCCACTTAGTAACAAACAGATCATCCAGACAGAATATCAAGAAAGAAATATCAGAGTTAAACTAAACTCTAGACCAAATGGAACTGACATTTAGAGAACATTTCATCCAACTATCACAGAATACACATTCTTCTCATCAGTACATGGAACATTCTCTAGGATAGACTATACATTAGGCCACAAAACAAGTCTTAACAAATTCAAAAAAGCAGAAACATATTAAGTATCTTTTCTGGCCACAGTGGACTAAAACTAGAAATGAACAGTAAGAGGAACTTTGGAAACCATACAAACACATGGAAATTAGACAACATGCTCCTGAACCATCAATGGGAAACTAAAGAAATTAAGAAGTAGATTTTTAAAATTCTTGATGAATAAAAATGTAAACGAAACATACCAAAATCTACAAAAGTAGTCCTAAGAGGGAATTTTATAGCAATAAACACTTACATCAGAAAAGTAGAAAGATTTCAAATAAACAACCTGAGGGAACTAGAAAAGAACAAACCAAACTCAAAATTAGTATAACAAAAGAAATTATAAAGGATCAGAGAATAAATGTAATTTAGACTAAAAATAATACAAAAGATCAACAAAAGGTTGGTTATTTGAAAAGATAAAATTGATAAACCTCTAACTAGGCTAACTAAGAAGAGAGAAGACCCAAACAAATAAAATCAGAAATGAAAAAGGAGATATAACAACTGATACCACAGAAATAAATAGGATCATTAGAGACTACTATGAACAACTGTATGTTAACAAATTGGAACACCTAGAAGAAATGAATAAATTCCTGGAAATGTACAACCTACTAAGATTAAACCATAAAGAAACAGAAAACCTGAACAGACTATAATGAGTAACAAGATCAAAGCAATAATAAAATGTCTCCCATCAAAGAAAATCCCAGAACCTGATGGCTTCACTGCTGAACTCTACCAAACATTTAAGAAGAACTAACACCAATTCTACTCAAACTATTCCAAAAAAATAGTTAAAGTGGAGGGAATACTTCCAAACTCATTCTACAAGGAGAGTATTACCCTGATACCAAAACCACACAAGGACACGATAAAAGAAAACTTTGAGCCATTATCCCTGATGAACATAAATGTAAAAGTCCTCAACAAAATACTAGCAAACTAAATACAACAACATATTAAAAGATCATTCCCCATGATCAAGTAAGATTCATTCCAGGGATGCAAGATGATTCAACATATGGACATCAATAAACATGATACATCACAGTAACAGAATAAAGGACAAAAAACATATGATCATTTTAGCAGACATTAAAAAAGCATTGAACAAAATTCAGTAACCCTTTATGATAAAAACTCTCAACAAACTAAGTATAGAAGGAACGTATCTCAAAACAATAAAGGCCACAGTAAACGTCGTACTGAATGGTGAGAAACTGAAAGCCTTTCCTCTAAGATGTGGAACAAGACAAGGATGCCCACTTTCACCACTTTTATTCAACACAGTACTGGAAGGCCTAGACAGAACAATTAGGCAAGAGAAAGAAATAAAAGTCTTCAAAACTATAAAGGAATAAATCAAATTATTCTTATTTGCAGATGACATCATCTTATATTTGGAAAAACCTAAAGACTCCACCAAAGAACTGTTAGAACTAATAAATGAATCCAGTAAATTTTCAGGATACAAAATCCATATACAAGTATCAGTACCATTTATATACACCAACAGCAAACGATCTAAAAAACAAATGAAGACAGCTGCATTAGCTACAAAGAATATAATATAACTAGGAATAAATTTAACCAAAGATGTGAAAGATCTCTATAAGGGAAACTACAAAACACTGATGAAAGAAATTGAAGAGGGCACAAAAAAAAACTGGAAAGATATCCCATGCTCACAAATTAGAATAATTAATATTGTTAAAATGTCAATACTACCCAAAGTGACCTACAGATTCAATGCAATCTCTATCAAAATACCAATGACATTCTTCCCAGAATGGAAAAAACAATCCTAAAACTTATATGGAACCACAAAAGACCCCAAATAGCCAAAGCAACCCTGAGCAAAACAAAGCTGGAGGCATCACACTACCAGACTTCAAAATATACTACAAAGCCATAGTAAGCAAAACAGCATGGTACTGGCATAAAAACAGACACATAGACCATGGAACAGAATAGAGAACTCAGGAAAAAATCCACGCATTTACAGACAACTCATTTTCAACAAAGGTGCTAAGAACATTTATTGGTGTAAGGGCAGTCTCTTCAATAAATGGTGCTGGGAAAACCAAATAACAAAATGCAGAAGAATGAAGCTAGATTCCTATCTGTTACCACATGCAAAAATCAAATCAAAATGGGGATTAAAAACTTAAATCTAAGACCAGAAACTATAAAATTACCAGAAGAAAACATTGGGGCAACACTTCAGGACACTGGACTGGGCAAAAATTTTTTGAATAAGACCTCTACAGTGCAGGCCACAAAAACAAAAACAGACAAAAAGGATCACATCAAGCTAGAAAGCGCTGCACTGAGAAGGAAGCAATCAACAAAGTAATGAAACAACCAATGGAATGGGAGAACATATTTGCAAACTATGCATCTGGACAAGGCATTAATCAACCAGACTACACAGGGAATTCAAATCGACGTTAACAAAAATAATCCAGTTTAAAAATGGGCAAAAGATCTGAATAAACATTTCTCAAAAGAAGACATATAAATGTCCAATAGGTATATGAAAGCAAGTTCAACATCACTAATTATCAGAGAAATGCAAATCAAAACCACAATGAGATATCATCTCACCCCAGTCAAAATAGCTTTTATTGAAAAGACAAAAATAACGGATGCTGCCAAGGATAAGGAGAAATGGGAACCCTCATACACTGTTGGTGGGAATGTAAATTAGTACAGCCACTATGGAAAACAGTGTGGAAGTTCCACAAAAACTGAAAATAGAACTACCATAGGATTCAGCAATGCCACTGCTGGGTATATATCCAAAAGAAAGTCAGTATATCGAAGAGATATCTGCATGCACATGTTTACTGCAGCACTATTCACAATAGCCAAGATACGGAGGAATCAACCTATGTGCCTATGAATGAATGAATGGATCAAGAAAATGTTGTGTACATATACGCAATGGAGTATTGTTCACCAATAAGAAATGATGAAATCCTATCATTTGCAGCAACATGGATGGAACTGGAAGTCATTATATTAAGTGGAATAAGCCAAGCACAGAAAGATAAATACCACATGTTCTCACTCATATTTGGGAGCTAAAAAAGTGGATCTTGTGGTGGTAGAGAGCTCATTGGTGGTTACCAGAGCCTGGAAGGATAGGAGAGAGGGGAGACGAAGAGAGGTTAAAGTACAAAAATTTAGTTAGATAGAAGGAATATGATCTGGTGTTCGATAGTATACTAGGTAAGTATAGTTAGCCATAATTTGTTGTATAGTTCAAAATAGCTGGAGAAAAGGAATTAAAATGTTCCCAACATAAAGAAGGGGTAAATGTTTGGGGTAATGGATGTCCCAGTTGCCTTGGTTTGATCATTACACCTTGTATGAATGTATCAAAATATCACATCTACCCCTAAAATATGTACTAGTATGTATTAATATTAGCAATAAAAAATAAATAAATAAATGCATTAAGTTCCAGGCGTAACACCAAATCCTTTACGTGAATTATCTCATTTAACCCCACAAAAATACTTCAAGGAAAAGGAAACTGAGGCTCAGAGAGATGAAGTAACTGTGCCCAGGTGCACACAGCAAGGGATTCACAGAGCAAAGGCACAAGCATTTGGATTTCATGTTAAATACATGCTTCCCAAAGCACTTGCCAATTTTTCAAAATAACTTAAACAGCTCCCAGGTAAATATATTTACACTATTTGCTTAGCAGATCTCTTTTCATGGAGAGCACATGGGTGAATATCAGCCCTATCATTCCAGGATCATCACCAATTCTAAAATTAACAGGGTTCAAACTCAGGTTTCAGTGACTTACAGAAACCATCCAGGTTCTGTTGTGTCACTCCCCTGAGAGGCATGGATGTGGCTCATTAGAAAACAAATTCAAGATCAGTGCAACATCAAGTAGGAGAGAGAGGCTAATAACCTCGCTCCCACCTGGAGAGATCAAACAATGTCATATTTGTTTTTCCAGGAAAAGACAGACAGAGACACACACCCTGGGCAAGCAAAATGTTGATCTAGCCATTCTGTGGATGTTTCAAGTTTCTAGATGGCATCCTAAAAGCACACTAACTAGAAAAGTAATAAATGCTGATTGTTGCTCTCTGCCTTTAAACATGGGCATTATTCCCTATGGGATATGTTTAGCTGGCAATAGCTCAAACACATAGAATACCCCTAGGTAGAAAGCACTGTCCTCTACCGGGCAATGCTTACTTGAAAGCCTGTAAAATGACCGCAGGACACCTGGAGGGAGGGCAGAAATTAGCAACATGTTCACAAGTTCACTTCTTCTAGCTCAAAGCTAGACAGGCTTTGAAAGCTCCTCTTAAAAGACATGCCTTCCCCCATCTCTTACCAACGCTCTCCAAATAACAAATAAGACCTTCCAAAGCAAATAAGACTTTCCGAAGCCTGTAACTGTGTTTGATTTTGGGGAAGAAGACACACATCTTGACTTTGTACTCCTTCATGCTCAACCTCGTTCAAATTGTTCAGATCTCCCACACCCCTGAATTGCTGGTATTTATTTCCAGTAGCTACGCAACGTCAGCGATGAGCCACAGAAAAATTACCTGCTGCTAACAACACGGCGGGTATTCATTTATTTCATTTCGGGGCCCCTATTGTATTTTTCCTGAAACAAATTTCTCTATTGTTTCCCTTCTCTGGGATCCCGTTCCTCTCTCTAGAACAGGTAATAAACAGGAAAACAGGGCCCAGGTGAGACAACCCACCATCTTCAGGCCCTGTTGGACTCCATAGTTTGTATCTGATTTCAAACATTCCCTAAAACGTAAGCACTGATGGCACACGGCATTAAGCGTTCAGTTGTTTTTAACTATACCAAGCATAGTTGTCTCACAATAAATTAATCCTTTTTAATGGATTTTTAAATGTCCCTTCAATATGATTATTTCCAGCGTGCTATTCTGAGACCACCATCTGGGCCAAAATATTTAAAGCATCCAAGCAACACCTAGCAAAACATAACACCTCATTTTTCTTCCTGCTCCATCTACACCCCTCCTGTTTCATTTGACAAATGATTTTATTTGCCTTATATGGAACAAAAGATTCTGATTTCCTTGTATAGCACTGACATACGGATGAGATATTGACCCGTGGCTTTTTACACCCCAAACTGTAGGCTTCGTTTAGATAAGCCTAAGTGCACGGCTGGAAAGAAGAAAAAGGAACTTTGTTCTCAAGGGTAAGGAGAATCTTTTTCCTAACTACCCGGAGAACTCTTCAAAGACTGTTTGCCTGTTCTGCCTCAAAGACTGAAAAAGGGGAGGGCAAAAAAGCTTGCTCTGCCAGGCGGGATGGCTCACAAGCTCATTTAAGGAGCTGAAATTCTTCACTCCCGTCAGTGAGACAACCCTTTCTTCCCACCGAAAAGGATGCAAAGCACACTCATTTGTCAGATGTTTCGCAAAGCTGACCTTGCCGATGGCATTGGGACTTAAACTTGCAGCCAAGGAGATGAAAAGAAGCAGAAAATTAATACCTCATATAATCTGCTCCTTTCCCTTCTTATTAAATACTGAGATTATGATGAGCCCATGAAGATGGCACTGGAGAAAAATAATGTGGGGTACAGAGCAGGTCAATAGAATCCCTCACGATAGAGGCTTTTAGCATCCAGGCATGGCCGCACCGGAGCAAAAGGAGTATTTGCACAGCGTTTCTCAGGAGGTGGGGACAGAGGTCACCTTTACGGTAGGGGGGGGGGGGAATATACCTCTCCTCAGCCGAACCATGGCTCTGTCACACTGAAATGGAGACGCCTCACCACTCGGATCAAACTGCACCTGGACAAGAGCTAGAGTCAAACTTCCAATTTTCTTTCTTCTAAAGCAGTGGCTCTGTTCTTTGGCTGCAGGTCTGAATAATCACCAGGACAGCTGTTAAACAGCACAGGTGCCTGGGCTCCACCTCGTGAGATTCAGATGAAATATAGCTCTGCGGGGCCTCGTGTTTTTTTTAGCATAAAAGCTCCCCCAGAGAGAGAATGAAGTGAACACCATTGCAAGGATGTCCCTTCTCCATCACTACCAAAACACAGGCTCTTCAGGCCACTCCGTAATCCTTTCTTTTGCTTGTTCATAAAATAAGAGCATGTCATTATAGAGCTGCCCACACAGCAATACACCTATGCATTGAATGAAGCAACCATTCATTGGGAGTGGGGCAGGAGGAAGGCAGGCAGGGAAAATTATGGGAGAAACTTTCGTTGCGTTTCACTCCGGTGGGAAAATGCCCACCATTGGTGAAAATAAGCTCTCTAAGTGGGCGACTTTAAGACTTAATGACAACACCATCACACACACACATTCAATTTCAAATTATTTTTGCCACTTCCCTCTCCCGAGAAATATGCTCTTGAAGAGAATGCTCACATAGGCAGTTCATCGGGAAATGGAACTGTCTGTCCATTCTTTATGACTTGAGGTTACAAACCCCACCTACCTGGCACTTTTTATAAACTTGGAGGAGGAGGAGGAGGAGGTGGAGGAGGAGGAGGAAGAAAACAAAACACGAAAGAAATTAAGTCAAATAAAGAGAACTGAAAACAGTGTGCCCTATAACTGACCCATGAAAATACAAATAACTCATAATTCTAATCTGTAAGGAAGCAACATCCTATTTATTACAGTAGGATCTGCCCACATGTGGCTACTGAGCACTTAAAATATGCCTAGGCCACATATTGAAATGATAATACTTTGAATATATTGGGTTAAATAAACCATATTAGGGAAATTAATTTCAGCTGTTTCTTTTTACCTTTTTAATGTGGCTATTAGAGCATTCAAAATTATTATTGCATGGCTCTATTTAGCTATTCTAAGCCTTGCCTGCCCCCTAGTGTCAAAATTTAGGCAATGCAGGCAAACCATTTTTCAAAACCATCTGTGTCAGTACAATTCATTTCAGCCTTCGAAGTACAAAATAGCAGCTTGTACATGCAGCTTTATCATCTTCACAAACAATACATCACATTTAAGCCTCACAAAGAAATTCCCACAGTAGAGTTTATGTTACCCACTCAATTGTTATTTTTGAAAGAAATAGAGGTTTCTGATAGAAAATTAAGGCTAAAATAGTCAATCCAGAGTATCTGCAGGGTTCCTACAAATTTCAGCCATTATAGCAGACAGAAACACGGGCCCAAACTTGGAGGCAATGCTTACTCTTCAAAGAATTTATCCAAAGTTAAAAATAACATAAGGCATCAAAACGCACAATCACAGCATGCCTATTTTACATTATCATTTATAACAGAGAAAACAGAAAACCTAAACTTCCATAAATTTAAACAGTACGGAACCTCTATGAAATGCAAAACATTCAAAAGGAAAAGGAAGTGTTCATAAAGATGACTAGAATTTATTGAGCACGTAACCGCTAGGCAAACACAGTTCTTGGCATTTTCCAGACAGTAACAAATTGAATCCTTATTGCAACTCTATGAGGGTTATTTCTATTATCCCCATTCTATGTAAGAAGAGACTGAGTCCCAAAGAGGCTTTACAGTTCACCCAAGTATGAAAGGAGGACCGAAACAAACCTGAAGCTCAAGCTGCTTACTGCACTGAGTAATAAAATCCTTTGTCCTGACCCAAGCATCTCATATCTTCTGCCACCATCCATGGAACTATGGCTGGCTAACCTGCTGGTTTGCAAGTAGGGTGAAATCCTAGGCCCTTCACAATTCTTTTTTTTTTTTTTTTTTTTTTTTTATAATATATATTTTTTTATTTCAGCTCATCATGGGGGTACATAAGTTCAGATCATATACATTGTCCCTGTCCCGCCCATCCCCCCGAGTCAGAGTCCCAAGCGCGTCCGCTCCCACTCTCCAGACAGTGCGCCTGGCACTCGCCATGTATTCATACCTCGATCCCCTCCCCCCCCACCTCCCCGGGTCTGCACCCTCAAGCATGACCATTCCCCAGAGGGTGCGCAATGCACTCGTCATGTAGGCATACACCCATCCCCTCCCCCCACCCCCCCATCCCAGTCTGATATCCAATTGGTATCCTTCCCTGATGTACATTTAGGTGATGATCAGGGAAACCAGTTTTCTGGTGAGTACATGTGATGCTTGTTTTTCCATTCTTTGGATACTTCACTTAGTATAATGGGTTCCAGCTCTCTCCAGGAGAACCAAAGAGATGTCGTATCATCGTTATTTCTTATAGCTGAGTAGTACTCCATGGTATACATATACCACAGTTTACTAATCCATTCGTGGATCAATGGGCACTTGGGTTGTTTCCACATCTTTGCGATTGCCCTTCACAATTCTTGACACCTACCCAGCTCCCAATCAGTGAGCCATTCTCTCTACAGCAGATTTAGCTTAAGGCCAGCAAGTAAAAGGGCTCTTAACACCCCCCGGGGTCACTCTGTCACCCAGATTGCTGAAGTTTTTATCTCCTCCTGAAGGGTGAGCTAAAACCTTCCTCTTCATAAAAAACACTCTTCATTCTAGTCAGCTTTTTAGAACAATGAAAGACTTCTCTTCAAACCCTGAAGGCATTGATCTTGTCTTCCTATGTATGCGCACAGCCTTCCGCCATTCCTTGAATGTGAACCTTTCCAGACTCCCCCATCTGGATGCATCCAAATACAAAAATAGCTACCGTTGACCGATTGTTTATTATATGCTAATCCCTTTGCCTACTTTTTCTTATTTAGTCAAGCCAAGAACCCCGCATAAGGCAGGCACATGCATCATTCCATTTTTAACAAACGATGAAATGGGTTCTGAGAGGGTAAGTGGCATGATGCACGAGGTCACACAGTCGGGATGTGGCAGAGCCGGGATTATGTTTGACTCCAGCCCCTCAACACTTGATTTGCTCTGCTGCCTCGTTTCCACGTGTGCCCCAGGTTTTCGGGGCCTTTACACCCAAACAGATATTAAATAATCACCAGGCACCACGGCATTTGGTGAAATTGAAACACCACAGGCCAGGCGAGGTGGCTCACGCCTATAATCCTAGCACTCAGGGAGGCCAAGGCGGGAGGATCGCTCGAGACCAGGAGTTTCAGACCAGCCTGGGCAACAGAGGCAGACCCCATCTCAACCAAAAAAAATTTAAAAATATTAATTAGCCAGGTGTGGTGGCCGGTTGGTAGCCCCAGCTACTTGGGAGGCTGAAGCAGGAGGATCGCTTGAACCCAGGAGTTCGAGGCTGCAGTGAACTAGGATCGTGTCACTGCATTCCAGTCTGGGTGACAGAGAGAAACCCTTTCTCTAATTGATTAATTATTTTTTTAAAGTAGCTATGATTCTATAGTTAAAGGGGAAAATTTATATTTTTAAAATGTCCAAATATTCCCAAGGATAAATCTTAAGAATGTAGGTGCTTTGTGTCCCAATCCCATCATGTATACATCAGATGAAACTTCCAAAAAGATCCCTGAAAGATTAATTCCACACGAATCTCGAGTTTCTGAAACTGCCTTTCAGCCAACATCTTTCCACTGCGCTACATTTGCTGCCCTCTTGTGGGGAAATGATGCTATTACTACTTACAGGAAAAAAAAGAAAAAAGAAAAAAAAAAGGAACAAAAGAACAAATTGCCAGTTGAAGAAATAACAGAATAAACCCTGGCTTTCTTTTAAAAGAAACGAACCTGCCAATTGGCCCCTTCGCCTTTTCTATGGCTTAAAGCTACACAAGTCCCATATGTGATCTCCTGCTCAATCATTATGGCAAACAGAATTTTAAAAACAACAAAAGCGGTCTTTTGTGTTTTATAATTTCTTAAAAATACTACCTCTGGACTCTCGTGGCATTTCATCCATGTGCCTTCAAGAAAGATTCCTACTACCTATCCTGTGAAAATTAGATGGGATTTTTTTTTTAATGATTGAACTAAAATTGAATCTTCAATCTACAGCTAACACCCAACTCCCCAAATTGTGGGTAGGCTCCCAGCTTCTTGCCCTCTGTGTCTACCTTAGACAGATGGGTGGAAATGAGGCTGTAAAATACCTCCTTGTTTATAGACAACAAGCCACTCTCCTGATCTAAGCCATGAAAAGCATGCAACAAACTTCTAACTAGGGTTTCCTAGTGCTACAGTTCCTTTAATTGGCCAGCACTCGCCACAATGCCTTTGGGACAGCGTCAGGAGCCTTTCTGGCCACTCAGACACCGGCTTCTGTGGTTAGCTCTCTGCAATACACGCCTGCCGTGGGCTTCCTGTGATACCCCATAGTGGGGTAAGGATCTGACCCGAGTTGCTCAGCATCTCAGCGCACAGCCCCCGACTGGTTCTGATCATTGAGTTCTTCATCGGCTGAGCACCAAACTGGGAAGAAAATGCCACAAGGCCACTGCAAAGCTCATGGACTTTGTTCTCCTGAAGGTCATTAGAGAAAATTTATAGCATGGAATGGGAGTATTCAATGGCCCCACTGAAATGCTTTGCCCCGTAAACCAACCTGACTCTTGACCCCAAACAAGAAAAGAGATGTATATTAAATAGATAAGATTAATGACCTCAAACACTCTATCCTCATGAACAAACTCATCAAAAGATGCACAGCACAAGAACCAACTAGCTGTGGGCACTTCACAGCAGCCAAATGCTATTGATTTTATGCTGATTTGCTAAAACTTCAATCATTATTTTTCTCATCTTCTTTGAACTATCGCTTGAGGAGGGAAAATTGAGTTGTGAAGAGATTTTAAAAATTATCCTGAGCCTAAATTTACAGCCAACCTTAAGATAGCAGAATAATGGAGTAGAAAGCATGACATGTTATATATCTGGGGTGAGGATATCTCATGAACTTCCATAGACAAGACATTTTGGAGGGAAACTTTGTAATTCTGACACATACATGATTTAGGGTTCAAGCTTCATTCTTTCCCCAAGAAGTCAAAACATTTCTAGCACCTCCGTACCTCAAATTATCACAGCTGAGACAGTAAATTAATTATTTTGTGACAAGTCCACTGATAAATATAAATTATTCAGGAAAACACCATTCACTAGGGAGTTTCCAAGTCTGTGTCGCTTTAAATGTATTCATAATAAAGAAAGGGGGCTAGAAATACAAACACACACAGACATACAAATAAACTGCTTCTTAGTTGATGGTTTTAATCTTGCCTTTAAAGATCAGCAATGCATACACATGAGTTTCACTAGAAATTACCAGAATGACTGCCTCTAAAACTTTAGACACATTTCCATTTTCGGTACCATGAAAAAGGTACCACAGCTTTTTTTCTCTTTTCTTTCTTTCTTCTTTGTTAAAATCATTCAGCATCTTTTCTGCACAAATCTCAAGAGTCTTATATTATCTGAAATTCCCTTTGACTACATCCCTATATGTGTTAACAGAAGATTATTAATAAAGATGTTCTACCTTCTAAGGAAGAGTGAATAGACAGATATACACATACACACACACAAGAGCTGCTGGTTATCTGGGATTCTTTTAGAAAAAGCACTATAAAAATAGAAATGTACTCAGGAAAGGAAAAGTTTTTAAAAGCCTGGAAAATATCTTTAAAAGATGTCCAGGGTAACACCCCTTAAGCACCAAACCATCGAACTACATTACTCTGCCGTATTTCGTGTTTCCTCTGGTCATTTACACACCACCAAAAGCTCTTGTCAATTACCTGCGTCTAAAATGCAAACTCTGCAGTTTGGAAGGTTTTATTAATTGATCTCAGCAGCACGTAATGAGCTGAAAGGGCTTACCTGCATGTCCCCGGAGGTGCTGGCTTGAGGCGGACATCAGCTTGCAGCACACCATTAACACATAGGCCAGGAAGAGCCAGTGCGAGGGCAGCAGGGACTTAGCGCAGACTCGCATCCTGGGGAGAAAAGCAGCCGGCATCAGTGAGGGCTGAGCAAGGCCAGGCTCCCCGGCCAGTGCCAACCTGGCAAGGCAGGAGAAAGCAGGGGCAGATCCTCAGCACTGGACTTCCTCCCTCCCTCCCCCCAAGACAACAGAAGGCCAATCACACCTTATCTGCACCAAGCATTTTCAATAAACACCTTTTATAATTAAGAGTTTTCCAAGTTAGCACCAATGAGAAGTCTATTTCTGAGTCCCCAAGGGGTAGCTCAAGTTGCCCTGATAGAGCGTAGGCGGTTTATTCTATTCCATATCATGAAATGTAAAAGCAACACACTTAGAGCTGGATTCAAATAAAATATACGTGGTTTCCACATCTGAATCCATGGAGATTTTGCACAGGGGGCCAGGGAACTTTCTCTTGGTTTTTCTGACTCTATATGAAGTCCCTGGGGTCTACAAGACTGGACTCATAGTTTATTAAACCAATCTCAAAGTTTGGTGAGGAGTATGGACAAGTAAGGGGGAATATAAAATAAATTTCACTTCATAAGATACACAGTATCAAAACAGTTGCTCAAAGGTAATTCAGTTCACAATACGGTTGTATGGTCTATTCTAAAACAAAAAGTATAGGCCAGGCACTGTGGCTCACACCTCTAACCCCAGTGCTTTGGGAGGCTGAGGCAGGAAGTTACCTTGAGACTAGGAGTTCAAGACCAGCCTGGGCAACATCTTGAGACCCTGTCTCTACAAAAGATTAAGTTCAATTAAAAATTAGGCAGGCATGATGGGACATGCCTGTAGTCTCAGCTACTTGGGAGGCTGAGGCAGGAGGATCACTTGAGCCAGAAGTTCAAAGTTGCAGTGAGCCATGATCATGCCACTGCACTCCTGCCTGGGTGACAGAGCGAGACCCCATCTCTGTGGGGGGTGGGGGGAGGGGAAGTAAATAAAAAAGGAAAGTATCAATAACATTATTCCCAGCCCTCTCATTTTCTGCTCTTTTTAACATTATAAGGGAATTAAATAGAACTTGATTAACTGTTTTTGTTTGCTCTCTTTTTTTTTAATTAACTTTTCAAGCAAAGTCAGAGCATTTGGCATTTGGAATTCCAGTGATATTAGGTTCTGCCTTGCACATGGCTCACAGGTATCTACTGTCACCACAATGGATAAAAGGAACCCCTTTTTATAGATGCCAAATGTCCAAGCACTCACGGGCAGATGATAAAAACATGGCACATGAGGCTGATGCTCGCATGGGTGACGCTACAGGGAGGCTCCTGAGAAGTCCTCTCAGGAAGCATCTGCAGCTGGCAGAGACCTGCAGTGCCTCTAGGACAGCCCCAATTCCCTGCTCAAGGGAAAGGACATCGCAGCCTCAGGGGACCTGCAGGCCCACAGCGCACTCCCAGGCACGGCCACTGCTGCCAGCTCGCTCTCTCTCCGCAGCCTCTCACAACTTAGTCAAACAGATCTTGTTAAAAAGATGTATTGTTCATTGATCTGAGACTCAGTCTGCTTTGGAAGCAGCCAGGCCACGACGAGATTCTAAGACCATCTTTGAAGAACTCGGTGGCAAAGGTTAACACAAAGCATTGGCTTCTTTTTGCTCTTTTAAACAGTTTTAAAACAGTTTTAAAGTGCTAGGTTTGGCCATTTGTTACGCAGCAATAGAAAACTAATATTCCATTTATCTGATCCCTGATGATCTTTTTTCGGGCCACTAATTACTACAAACCGAAACCACGGTGCCTGATGCAGCCTGCAAATATGTTTTGTTTGCTCTGCACCGTGTTTTTAAAACAAAGTGAATAGTTGCCAAATTATAAAATGTGCCGACTGCATATCAGCATCCAGCTTCTCTTGAAAAACTACTCCTGACATCCCTGGGCTTACATTTCAGTACAGGAGTAACAGGCTGGGTAGTAGCAGCTGCCCCAGGATGGGTCTCCACATCCCCCTGCCCTGGGCCCAGCCAGCCCTGCTCATTCACTCACAGCCATTTGTTTTTTTGTTTTTTGTTTTTTTTTTCTCATTAAACTTTGTTTTAATGGGTCTCAAAATTCTGTGACAGATTTTTGGTCAAGTTGTTTCCATTAAAAAGTACTGATTTTAAAAACTAATAACTTAAAACTGCCACACAAAAAGAAACAAAAGTGGTCCACAAAACATTTTCTTTTCCTCCTGAAGGTTTTACGATGCATTGTTATTAACAACCAGTCTTTTACTATTAAACTTAAATGGCCAATTGAAACAAACAGTTCTGAAACTGTTCTTCCACCGTTTAAAAGTGGGGTGGCAGGTATTAGGGATAATATTCATTTAGCCTTCTGAGCTTTCTGGGCAGATTTGGTGACCTTGCCAGCTCCAGCAGCCTTCTTGTCCACTGCTTTGATGACACCCACAGCAACTGTCTGTCTCATATCACGAACAGCAAAACGACCCAGAGGAGGATAGTCTGAGAAGCTCTCGACACACATGGGCTTGCCAGGAACCATATCGACGATGGCAGCATCACCAGATTTCAAGAATTTAGGGCCATCCTCCAGCTTCTTTCCAGAGCGGCGGTCAATCTTTTCTTTCAGCTCAGCAAACTTGCAGGCAATATGAGCTGTGTGACAATCCAGTACAGGAGCATACCCAGCACTAATTTGGCCTGGATGGTTCAGGATAATCACCTGAGCAGTGAAGCCAGCAGCTTCCATTGGTGGGTCGTTTTTGCTGTCACCAGCAACGTTGCCTTGACGAACATCTTTGACAGACACATTCTTGACGTTGAAGCCCACATTGTCCCCACTCACAGCCATTTGAATTTTTGATCCTTGGGTACCAGGATTACGCCTTTGCAACAATCACATTAATAACTGATCTTGGGGTTAACAACTGGGATTATTAAAACATTATGTGTGAGACAGACTACCCCACTAAAAAAAAATTCATTAAATATGGAAACCTCTGTGCTTCCCCAAAATTATATAATTGATAAGGTCATCTCAAAATCCTGTAAGGCCCACATATTATTTCTCTGCCACCTTTTGAGCTGCGTCTAAAGTTTCTGTCCCCTTCGTGTGTGTACGCTGAGGTGGGGGAGATGGAAGACACGCTTTGAGAAATTAAAACACACACAAGCCCTTCAAGACAGAGAAGTCCAATGTTGCTGTGTAAGTTCAGAATGCTTGGAATTTCTAAGGCAAATTACCACACTTAGAAGTTTAAAACAACATAAATATAGTATCTCACAGTTGTTGTCAGTCAGGAATCCAGCATGTTCTAGCTGAGTCCTCTGCTCAGGGACTCACAAGGCTGAAATCACGGTTGTCAGTGGGGTGTGTTCTCATCCAGAGGCTCGGCTGGGGAAAGGTCACTTCCAAGCCCCCTCAGGTTGTCAGCAAAAGCCATTTCCTTGGGACTCTCTGACTGAGGTCACAGTGTTCTCGCTCACGGATCCTACAAGCTACATTCATACCTCTGCCACGTGGCCCCCGGCATGCTCCTTCTCAGTTTAAATCTCTTCTTCCAGCAAAAGCCCACTCCCTTTTTAGGGCTCACCTGATGAGTCAGTCCCCCCACGATAATCTCCCTTTTGATTAACCCAAAGTCAATTTATTTGGGGCCTTAATTATATCTGCATAGTCCCCTCAATTTTGCCACACAGCCGTGACTTAAAGGCGTGAACCCCATCGTAACCACAATCCCACCCACACTCACAGGGAGGAGATTAAACAGGGTGTATGCACAAGAGGGTGCAAATCTGGGGTGCTGATCTAGAATGCCGTCTACCGCAATGGACGAACAATCCATTTGTAAAAGTTCATCCATGGACAAAGGTCCAACCACGTATTCAAGCCATCTATTTGGTCTGTGATTACAGACGGGTTAATCTCAAGAATTACATCACTGAAAACAGACCACGGAAGAATACATCACCAAAAGGCAAAAGCACTGTCCCCTGCTGCCCTGTCCTCCATTCCCTCTCACCGGCATCTCCCTGCTCAGTCCAAGTACCCACCGTCTACCCTCTGAAACATGAGCACCCTTCTGAGAAGCTCAAGTATAAGTTCTTCCTTCTCCTTGTTAAAACCATCCGATTCAACCTAGTTCTGAAATTCACCTTCTTGTTCTTAATCCAACTTCTAGATGCCCAGGTCTCCTACTTGCTTCTTAACTCTCCGGCCCTCAGCTGGGTGTCAGTGAACCATGTTCTCTGCTTAATGGTTTGGCTTCCCTATCTCTATGTACAATGGCCCCCTAATCTACAGACCCCAAAGTCAGACTGTCTTTCAAGTGAGCTACAATCTCTCTCATCTAACCTACAAATGAAATTCAGTTTCTTATTTTTTTTTTTTTTTAAGAGACAGGGTCTCGCTCTGTCACTCAGGCTGGAGTGTAGTGGCATCATCATGGTTCACTGTAACCTCGAACTCCTGGGCTCAAGCAATCCTGTTGCCTCTGCCTCCTGAGTAGCTAGGACTACAGGCGTGTGCCACCATGCCCAGCTAGTATTTTTATTTTTCTAGAGACAGGGTCTTGCTATGTTTCCATCTTTTTATCAGTTCCCTGTATCACCTAAACTCATCTGAATGGATTTCACTAAATTTGGAGAGTATATTTAGGATGCTCTGAGTCACAAAAAGCAGCTTGCCTGGGAAGCTAACTCTGAGATGGAAATTGGCAAGCAGGAGATCTACTAAAGAGTGCTCTTGGGATCATCGCCTGTAGGGGGTGAGCGCAGGGGAAGGGAAGAAGGCAGGACAAAAGGAGGAATAGGCCTCAGGTAACCCTGTGGACAGTTCCAAAGCTGGAATGCCCCTTCCTCGTGGTCCCAAGTTGGGGTTAGGGGCCAGGCCTTTATACTTCCATATTGATCATTCATTGGATATGAGGTGCCCCCAAAAGGAGGGGTTGTTTGGGCAAGGTAGGTCTTTCAGTTGACAGAAATTCTCAGAGTGGGCTGACAGCTGGCAGGACCCCAAGAGTTGAGGGAATAAACCCTCTGTTCCTGAAGGGGGAATCTCGATAGGGCATCATAGCATCCACTGCTGTCCACCTTCAAAAAGAAGATTCCATGGCATATACATAACTGACTTTGTGGGGCAGTGACAGTCATCCTTAAAAGCAGACCCATCCTCTGAGGTATAACAAGCCCTTTCCATGTTCATTAAAATGCGATGGAAAGAGGTTTCAGATATGAACTCTTTCCAACAACCCAGCGCCCCCAACCCCATTCCTATGCCCCCCACCCACAGAAGGCTCCAGGGAGTACTTTGAAAACCACTGGAATAATCCATCCTCTCAGAAATGACCTGAAATGCCACTATACAATAGACTCCTTTTTTAAATTTTATACTCCAATTATTTTTCTATTTTTGTGCCAATCTCCTGCTTTAACCTAAGGAACCTAGCAGCTTTATAATATAACAAAACAAGAAACTGAAATGTCTAATATGCAAAATAAGTAACAATAAGGAAACTTTTTGGCCTGTAAAATTAACACAAATCTTTAAAATAATGTCCGCTATTGGCAATAATTGAATGAAATATCTCTAATACAACAGAGAAAGGGTTTAACTTGGTACAATTATACACTGGTAGATAATGTGATATGTGTCAAATGTTTACAATGTTCGTATCCTTTAATCCAGCAAGTTATTTATAGGATTTAACCCTAAAGAAATACCCAGAAATACACTGGAAAAATTTGCTACTGTTTGTACTATTGAAAATGGTAGTATTGAAAATGATCCAAATGTCTAACACTATGGGACTGGTTAAATGAATCATGACATAGCCATGAGATGCAATGTGCTTCAGCTGTTAAAGTGATACTGTAAAAAGAAAAAGAAACAAATTTGGGGTTTTTTTAGAGACAGAGTCTCACACTGTCACCACAGCTGGAATACAGTGGCTCAATCATAGCTCACTGAAACCTCCAACTCCTAGACTCAAGCGATCCTCCCACACCAGCCTCCTGAATAGTTAGGCCTACAGGTTCACACCACCATACCCAACTAGTTTTTCTTATTTTCTATAGAGATGTGGTCTCTCTATGTTACCCAGGCGAATCTTGAACTCCTGGCCTCAAGCAATCCTCCTGCCTTGGCCTCCCAAAGTGCTGGGATTACTGGTATGAGCTACCATGCCCAGCCTAAATTTTTTTAAAAATTCATAAACTCTACTCTATTCTAGCTTGGGCCTGTTTTGCTTTCAGATCCACTCATTCCCCTTCCCTGTACTGAGGGCTGAGGGGACCTAGGCTGCATTTCCCAGGCTCCCACATCAGCTAGCTGGGCTCAGCCAACAGGAGGCAACAGCTAGAGCAGGGAGGGTAGGAGAAAGGAAAAAGCCAGGCTACTCCCTGCCTTCTCTGTCTTGGACAGAATCTATGCAGTGGCCATTACTCCTCCATGGCTCTGGCTCCTGCCAGGAAGGCCCAACTATGGTTCCAGCCTCCACTCAAGGTCCCTTCCTGTAGGCACTGCCAAATCCTACTTCCTTAGTCCCACTGGCCCAGAGACGGTAGTGGCTTTATGCAGTTGCTACTTCTGGGCTGCCCCCATAACTTCTGGTTGTCTTCTCTGACTCTCCTATTGTATCTATAGCCAGTTCCCTAAATTCATTTCCCTCTCTTCCGTATTAACAGAATGGTTTATGTTTTCCTGGATGGATCTCAACCACCAGCCCCTTAAATCAAAAGTCTCAAGGGCAGACATTCCAAATCCCAGGCCATGATCCCCAATCCATCTTCTTCTTACATGGACAGCTCTATGTACGAGGTTCCTGGGTGAGTAACAGCAAGTTCCCAGTCCCTCAAACAAGTATTTACTTAACAATAGCTATGATCTCCCAGAGAAACGCCAGGGCAGAGTGGTGGGAGAGTGGCTGGAAAGTTATTCATCGATAATTCTATATTTACTCATCTTTTTCCCTACTGAAAGCCAGAGCACTGCTTTGCAAACTGAAATAATTTCATTTCAAAGATGAAAGCTAAATTTAAAAAAATAATGATTCCCCAAATTCAAAAAAAAAAAATCTATGTAAAAGCAAGCTTTTAAAAAGGATCAGCAACTCTAGAACACTCCACTTTGCTTAATTCTCAATACTCTGTAAAGATATCATCTCTAGGTATCTGTTAAAATGATATTACCTTGGAGACTTCGTAAGATTTGGTTCCAGTCAAACACAATTATTCCAGGATGTATTTCAGAGTGACTCCAAATTCCCATTTGTAGCTAGAACCAATCATTTTTGCAGTTCCAAAAAGTTATCTTAGTTTGAAGGACCTATGTTTAAAAGGTAAAAAAATAAAACAGGAATCAATTAGCATTTTAACGTTGCAATGAAACAGATTTCCAGTAGCAAAATAGTGGGTTTTACCATGTTGCCTGTAGTTTCAGGCAAATGGTAGATGGCCAAAAATATCCATATTTGTAAAGTGTCCTAATACTGAAGGGAGGAAATACATAGAATTCTACAGCCATTAACTAGCCACGTATTAGCTAACAAAATATAGTTTTAAAGAAGTTCCCTCGGCAGCAAAGGCATTCAAAATTTGATAGAGGGTCCCAAACCATTCAAGATGCATAATTTCACCCTCCCATTACATTGACCATTGGACAAAAACAAAAATTGGAGATAATCTATTCCTAAGATGCACAATTTGCCCAAGCTCATAGAGCAGTGGAAAAGCCAGCATGAAGATCCAAATTCCTAGATTTATGTGATAAAAACCTGAAGATGATGCTAGACAACCAAACAAGGTTGCTTTCTGAAAAATGTTCATGGGACAGAAAGTCTTTCCAATATAATCCACTGTATCAAAATATAAAGAACATTTGTGACTACCATAGTTGACAGTGAAGACCCTTCCTCAACACACAGACCTAAGACTTTTCTACTCAGTGAACACATTTTTAAAAGAAGGGCTCATGATTCTAAAGCAAAGACATTTTAAGAAAAAATGGAACATGAAACTACACCATTTTTAATGTTGCTAGTTAAATACATCTGTCCCAATGGTGGAGATTAGAGAAAAATAATGATATGTATTAGTAAATATTAAAGTTGCAAATCTAAAAATGATTTTTGAAATGCTGTATCATTACTTTAGAATCCTGTAGAACTCATTGCAAATCCACCAACAAGCACAACTGAGATTTTTCTTTCCGTTAAAGAACCTGAAGAATCCACAAGTTTGATTAAAGAACACTTTAGGTGATAAACTTGAAGACCCATCCCTCTGGGGCTACAGAAGAGAGAGTAGGCTTTGAGTAATTAGTTCAACAAGAGGGAAATGGCTTTTAATAACTGTATAAATATGAGTTGCTCAGAAAAAACAACTTGAAAATGTTCAGCTCCCAGATCCTCCAACTTTATTAAGTATGTTTGTCCTTCTGTCCACCCAAGGGCACGATGTGACCTTCTGCTATCAGAAAGAACTACACAGCATAATTTATCAGAACCCATCGTAATGAACTCCCCACATATTGGAAACCAAAATGACCTTTCCTGGCTAATATTTATCCTGTTTTCTTCACACAAAAGGAACCACTGGGTATTCTTTTCTTCAATTCATTAAAAAACAGATCCATCAGTGAAAAGAAATATGATCTAATAGTTCATTTTACAGACAAGGAGCCAAGAGTTTAATTCTAGGCTGAGCAGTTGCTCATTCAGTCAGATTTTCCCACAGTGTAACTCAGGCACTTGCTTAAAAGGATTAACTCTTTCTTGACATATCTTAGTCCATTTTCTACTGCTACAACAGAACATGTGAAATTGGGTAATGTATAAAGAAATCTGTTTCTCAAAGATCTGGAGGCTGGGGAGTCCAATATCAAGGGGTTGACGTCTACTGAGGACCTTCTTGCTGCATCATCCCAAGGTGGAAGGCAAAAGGGGAAGAGAGCACAAGAGAAGGCCAAACTCGCTGTTATAACAACCTGTTTTCACTGTAAAGAACCCACTCCCTCAATAATGACATTAATCCATTCATGACGGCAGAGCCCTCCTGGCCTAATCACCTCTTAGCAGTCTCACCTCCTAATACCATCACATTGGCAATTACATTTCAGCATGAGTTTTACAGAAGAACATTCAAACCATAACATTAAACCCCTTCCTCCCCTCAAAAAACTCCTGTCCTCCTCACATACAAAATATATTCATTCCATCCCAAGGGCCCCAAAAGCTATAACTTGTTCCAGCATCAACTCAAACATCCAAACTCTCATCGGAATCAGATATGGATGAGACTCAAGGAAGAACTCATCCTGAGGCAAATTCCTCTCCAGCTGTGAGCCTGTGAAATTAACAAGTTATGTGCTTCCCAAATGCAATGGTGAGACAAGCATAGGGTAGACATTGCCACGCTACCCTATGGGAAAAACGGGCAAGAAGAAAGAGGTAACTGGTCCCGAATAAGTCCAAAACCCAACATGGAAAAAACATTGTCTTAAAGCCAGAGAATAATCCTCTCTGACTCTATGTTCTGTATGCGGGGCACAGTGGGGCAGGGGTTGGGCCCCCAGGGTTTCAGGCAGCCCTGCCCCTACGGCTTTGCTGGGCTCAGTCCACCCAGCAGCCCTCATGGCTTCAAGTCTTGTGTCTGCAGCTCTTCCAAGCCAGAGTTGTGCACAGGTAGTTCTGCAGTTCTGGGGTCTCTGCGGTGACCCGCTATCCACTAGGCATTGTCTTAGTGGGGGCTCTCTGCGACGTGTTTCTGCTGGGGCCCCCAGGCTGTGCAATACAAACTTTGAAATCTGAATGGAGGTCACAGTGGCCCCACAACTCATGCACTCTGTGCATCTGAAGACCACGACCACCAGGACGCCACCGAGGCTTACCACCTGTGCCCTCCAGAGCGGCACACAAACCACCTAAACCCATCTGAGCCACAGCTGGGGCCACTGGGCTGGAACTCAGGGAGCTGAGCCACAGGGCAGTGAATGCTGAGTGACCACCTCTCTGAAAACCTTGCCCTCAAGATCCTAGCTTGACTCAAAGATCCTGAAATGCCTGTAGGGTCATTCTCCCATCGTCTTCAGAGCAACACCTGGCTCCCTTCTCTCTGCATTAATCCCTTTAGCAAACTGACTCCTGACCGCACACCCTTAGTATTCTCTCCCAATCCCCATGTTTTATTCTTTACATGGTCAGGTTAAGAGTTTTCCAAATCTTTCCATTCTGCTTTCCTTTTAATTATAAATTCCACTTTTAAATAATTTCTTTCACTTATTTTAACGTAAGCAGCCAAATACAGCCATGCAGCAACTTGAATGCTTTGCTGCACAGATATTTCCCCAGATATCCCAGTTCATTGCTCTTTTTTTTTTTTTTCCACCCTCGCCTCTCCCCTCATTGCTCTTAAATTCCGCTTTCTATAAAGCCCTTGGGCATGGACACAATTCAGCCAAGCTCTCTGCCACTTTAAAACAAGGATGGCCTTTCCTCCAGTTTCCAATACCTTGCTCCTCATTTCTATTTGAGACGTCCTCAGAACCACTTTTCCTGTCCACATTTCTACCAACATTCGGATCACAACTAAAGTCATCTCCAAGAAATCTCAGACTTTACCTACGGCTATTCTCGTCCTCTGAGCCCTCACCAGAATTGCCCTGAATGGTCCACTCACAGAAACACAGGCTGTCTCCCTATTCACTTCTAAACTGCTCCAGCATCTCCCCATCACCCGGTTCCAAAGCTGCTTCCACATGTTTCAGGTTTGTTATAGCAACAACCCTACTGTCTGTGCCAACTTTTTGTCTTATTTTCTGCTACTATAACAGAATACCTGAAATTTGATAGCTTATGCAAAATAAAGAAAAAAGAAATGTATTTATCACAGTTCTGGAGGCCAGGAAGTACAATATCAAGGTGCTGGTATCCAGTGAGGGCCTTCTTGCTACATCATCCCATGGCGGAAGGCAGCGGGGAAGAGAGTGCCAGAGAGGACCAAACTTGCCTTTGCAACAACCGGCTCTCATAATAACGAACCCACCCCTGAGATAATAACATTAATTCCTTTATGAGGGTGGAGCCCTCATGACCTAATCACCTTTTAATGGTCCCCTCTCTTAATACCATGGCAATGGCAATTAAATTTCAACATGAGTTTTGGAGAGGACATTCAAACCAGAGCATGTCACTTCTAAACTTCAGTACCTTCAAGATCAATAATTTTGTGCCTGGCACCAAAGCATTTACTTGTAGTCATTTCATTTCTCTCTCTGTTGGTCCCAACTACAACACAGTCCTTTCTACCAGTCTGCTTCAAAAGTCATTTGTTTTTAAAGAGTCTCGGTGTTCTCAATGCTCAAAGGCATTGCCTGTATCCAGATTAAAAAAACTTCTTTAGAACGTGTACGGTCATTCTCAGAATGAACTCAAAAGACTCAGCGTTTGGATGCTGGGCTATATTTTTCATCTTTCGCCCGATGTGTTGGTATCATGCGGAGACAGTCACTCTTCTACTACAAAAGAGCAGAACGCCTATTTATGTTTCCTGGTACCAAGAAACTTTGAGGTTCCCGGGCAGAAGAGACTATTCTTCAGATGTTTAATTTATTTCCATGTTATACAAGAAAGAACTCTGCCTGCACTTGATTTCTTATCAAGGAAAATAGTGAGGCTGTACCCATTTTCTTTCTCGATCTACTTGCCTACACTATTAGTGGGGTGAATTATTCTTTCAGAATACGCTCATTCACTTGTAGGTAAGCACCCTCAGAACACCTCCTGTGGCATTTCTCCTGCCACACTCACCTCCTTCCACATGGGACCCAGCATCACGTGTCCCCCCTAATCTTCTCATTCCAAAAATCAACAATGATAAAATATCAGCTCCTCTGAAAATCAGAAGACACAGTGACCTTAAACCTGGATCTAATCATGAGGAAAAACAAATTCGAATTTGAGAAACAACCTGCAATGTAATTTCTCTGTATTCTTAAGAAGGGTTAAGGTCATGAAAGACCAAAAAAATAAAATAAAATAAAAGCCAGAGGAACTGTTCCAAAGAAAGGAGAGAAACATGGCACTAAATGCATCTGTGATCCAACGTTGGCTCTTTAAACAGGAAAAATACACATACACTATTCTCAGAATAAACCACGCGCATACACACACACACACACACACACACACACACACACACACACAGCCATAGAGGACATCACTGGGACAATTAACAGTATCTTGTATCAACACTAAAATTCCCGATTTTGATCATCATACTGTGGTTAAGAAAGAAAAAGTCCTTGTTACTAAAAAATATACCCTGAAATATTTAAGAATAAACAGGCAAATATCTCCAAATTATTTTCAAATGATTTTGAGGAAAAAAAAATGGGAAGGGAAGACTAAAGAAAGAAAGAGAGGGCAGGAGGGATGGAAGGGAAGAAGGGAAGAGAGAATGAATGAAGGCAAAAACAAATGGACAAAATACAAGTAACTGGTGAATCCGAATAAAGGGTATACAGGAATTCTTTGTACTATTCTTTGAACTTTTCATTAAGTTGGAAATTATATCAAAATAAGACATTGACTATGTACTTAAAAGGCTTCCACTTATAAAATATACTAAAATGATTGAGAATTTACTACCAATTCTAAGCTATGAAGAGAGCTGACGGTATGAATGTTCTGCTTAATTCAACTCTCTGAGCACTTACCCAAGCCTCCAGAGGAGGTTTCTCTGCTTTTATTTTAAAAACACTTACACAGTGTTTTTAAGGACCAAGCACTGTGTTAATCATTTTAAAATATTAACTCACTTAAAAAGTAGGATTTATTTATGTCCCGATGCGGTATAAAGAGGAAGAGTGGCTGCCCAAGCTCACCCCACTAGTAAGCGGCTGAGCAGAGATTTCCAATTCGGGCTATCTGGCAACAAGGTACCTACTATGATATTTCAGTTCTAGTAAAAGTATTTCCAAAAAGTGTCAGTCCCTTTCCACGCTTTAGTAAATAGGCTGAAAATAAATCCATCTTTCTTCAGGACTTGAAGACATTGGTCGTCAACCTGAAGTTAAAAATTCTGTCTATGGCTGAATTTGTAATAGACAATTGGACTAAATTTGTTAGCAGACCCCGTGCGTGGATTGAGCCTTCCATGGTTTATATTAATCCATAAATAAATTTTGCCTCATCTCTGAAAAGCTATTGAAAAACAGTGGCCCAGGTTCAGATGTGATACAGATTTATTAAAGGCTAACCTATGTCATTTCCCAAATTAAGAACGAACATGCGAGAATCATAAAGACCTTAAGTGTCTTAGCCACCATTTTTCAAACAGGTGGAAAACAACTGCAGTTCAGAAGAGAACTCTCAAAAACGTATCAGTGAAAATATACCAGAGCCAGATCATCACACACGAAGACTGAATTACTTCTGTTGATTTCTATAAAGGAATTCACCACCAAAACCAAACAAAAAAATAGATTTTTGTCTGTGCATCCACTTGAACACATTTCCTGACACACTCCAATTCAGAAACATTTTTATAACAAGACACAGCAAGGCAGAATATTCTTAATAACAAACAGACAGTCCAAGTGCTACAAAACCATACTGCCCTTCCCTGCCAGCCCACCCGCCAGGGACATCTCCAAGTGCATCTTGCATCATCTCCAGAGTGGAGAGGCTTGGATAATTAGCTATTTCCAGACTCGCCAGCAGTTCATCTCTGACCTCCCAGGCTGGGATCTTCTGGGATGGCCTGGTGACTTCTGTAGTCAGCCCCGTGGGTATCAGGGCACAAGCAGGAATAATTTTTGCAGCTAATGATCTAAGAGGTGACACCCTAAAGAGTTTAGACATTGTGTTAAATCATCTTGCCACACAAATTTCCACCCCAGACATAAGACGATGGAAGTGGGAGATGTTTCATAATTTAGCAACCTGAGTTTGGGGAGTGAAAAAAGGGTTTTATGAGTGGAAGAAGGGGTGAAAAGACAGTCCCACTAAGTGATGTCTCATTCTTTCAAAACGGAACTTGCCTACATAAAACAATTCATCATTCCTCCAGACAGAAATGAGCAAAGATGTTTCCATTTCCAGTTGCTTAAATGACACAACCACATTGAATTGTCTTTGGAAATTTGCAAAAAGCTTTTTCCAACAAAGTATGCACAGCCAAATATAACCTCTTGACAAACTTATTCGAGTAAGCTGATTAAAGTAAATGTACTTAATAGGTTACAACGTTTCTGTCAATGTATCTCAGGCGCTGATGTCACGGCTGATGCTTCCACTGAGCTATCATTTATAATTATCACAGGATATGTGGAATTACTTTCTAATTTAGAGAATGTCCACCATCCTATGTTAAAGCAGGCACGTTCTGCCAACACGTGGTATATACATGTCATAAATGGCTTTTTTATTGCTTGCTTAAAAACATCAATGAAGAATTTACTGCTGAACTATTTTACAACATGCTAAAGCATGTTGTAAATGAGCCATTAAAGACAATAACGGTGTCTATTAAATATTAAAGAATTTTATAAATGGCATTTTAATTTCAAGTGTTAACAATACCATCTCATCTCAATTAGGTGGTAGAGAGTTCTTTTAAAAGGCTCTTCTAGTCAGAGCTGATTTAAATAAATTAAACAGACATGCTATGTTTATATAAGGCTCACACTCTGTCATTTTAAGAACTGAGAAATTCCTTAAAATCACACAGCATCTTTATGTAAGTGCAGTGACACATTCCCTTCTAATGGATATATGGTCAAACGGTGCATTTTGTTAGTGAAGAAAAACTCTAGCCTTCAAGTGACCATGAAAAGTACAAAAGCAATCACTGCTAAATGATCGCGGTTAATTGAGAGCCAGTATACATAGAACAGAGAAAATGAACTGAACTGGTGAAAGTTACATAAAATAAAATGTGCTCACCGAATCCAGCAACACCCAGCATGGCTCCACAGCTTGTTGTCCAAGCGAGACTGCCCGGGTCTGGCGCTGAACAAATGTGAACGGTAATGACAATTTAGCCATAAATCTCTCAAGGCCCAATTATCCTTACTGCAGAGGGTGTATTTCTTTTAATTAGACCAGTTTTTAATTGGAAATTTTCCTCTCATTTCTCATTTTTCAAATAATCAAAACCGAGTGTCTAAGGATTTTATTTAACAGGATAAGTAGCCAACATAATATTTTGGATGCTGGCCACAAGTTGCCAAGCACTTGAACTTTTATGCAAAAAGTTTTCACGTGATAGGCTCTAACTTCTACATTAAAAATATTCACAAAAATAAACAGCACCCCTAATACTTTAATCATTACTATGGGTAGGGAGGGGTCCATTCACTTATAACCAGAACATAAACCTCTTGAGAGGAGGGATAATGTCTTATTTCTATTCTACCCCGACCTCTAGTATAATACCTGGAGTATCATGGAAGTTAAATATGTTAATAAATGAATACATGTAAACCTCTAGTTTCACTTCCATGTGAGTAGTCATTTAACCTCTATGCTTCCCAAATTCCTTATCTGTAAATTAATATAGTTCAACTAGATGACCTCCAAGTGCCTTCCGACTACAACAATGACTCACAGAGCATTTTAGGAAAAACACAATGTGATTCAGCTATTGATTGACAGCTCATGGGCATATATACACAGTAAATTAAGCCAGGGCAGGATTCCATAGCAAGACAAAGCCCATCACAGATAATAATGGCCATTCTAACCTATTAGTGGAATAAATTCTTAAAAGCTTAATCTAAACCTTCATTAAATTTCAACCTTAAAATCATCTTTTGTTGGACAATGGTGCCCTCTTGTGGGTGAAAAAGGAAGTCTTTTAACCATGCTAACATTAACCAATATACAATACGTACATGTTTTTATTAATGACATGTTTTAATTTTTAATAAAGCCATATTTATAAACAGAATGCACACTATTCTTAAAGAAACGTAAGATATAATTTAAATAACACTATCCCACTAAATAACATTATCCAAAAAAGAAAACAGTTAAAATATACTAAAAGCTTCAAAATGAAATGGTAATTATTTCTATGGAATACTACACATAATAAATGCAGGCTTAATGGGATTCAGTATTTGTTGCTTCTCTCTGTTACTTCCATAACACAAGTCTATGCTACAAGCTATCAAAGCTTCCAGGCAATTTAAAAATTCCCAAAACATTCAGTCTATATGTAGTGGAAGCAGGTTCAGTACTGGCACTACCCCGGGACACATGGGAGGAAATTAAAAATAAGAACAATCTGTGTCAATTCAGAGGTGACAATCTAACTGGAAAAGACAAACATACCTGGAGTAACCAAGAAAGTAGTGATTAAATATAATAGTTGGCTATGTCTTTTAGAATAATGAAAATAGACTAACAATGTAGAGAACAGTAAGATGAGTAGGGACTGCTGTCATCCAGGAAAACTTCCTGGAGGAGGCAACAGCACAGAAGACTCAAAGAAAAGATGGCAAAGAGGAAAGAGGTGTTTGGGGGTGATTTTGTTTATTTGTTGCTATTCTTTTGGGGGCGCAGGGGGGTCTATATATGTGTGTGGGTTTATTTTGATTTGATTTGGTGGGGGAAGCAGAAGAGCCACTAAAGGAAACTACAAGATTCACGTGGAGAAAGGTGGAGGGGAGAGAAGGCAGGTAAGGGGGTGCCTGGCTGCACAGGGGAGCACACGGGAGAGCTGAGCACAGCCGTCCACATTCCATCTCCATGGTCAACGGGTCACTTCTGCATGATTCATCCAACAGGCGTTTACTGATCAACCCTTCTGCGCCAGACCCTGCGTTGGGTGCTGGGCACGCAGGCTGGACAAGGTCCCCAGTGTCCTGGAGCTTGCATTCTAGCATGGCGGGACAAACAGGTAAGCAAGCATGAATAAGATAACTGTGGACTGAGAGAGGCTTTACAGAGCAAACAAAAGTGAATAGCGTTATGGAGACTAGCTTGGTTTGGAGCCAGACAGGGGTGGGGAACCTGCGGCCTTGGGGCCACATTGGCCTTCAGGATCCTTGAGTGCAGCTTTCTGACTGAATCCAAACTTCACAGAACAAATCCCTTTGAAAGGATTTGCATTCGAGGGGCTGCACTTGGGGATCTGGCGAGCCACATGTGGCCTTGAGGCTGCAGGTTCCCCACCCATGTCAGAGACAGCCTGGCCCCTCTGAGAAGGTGACCCTGATGTCACAGTGAATGATATACTGTGACCTACCAGAGGGAACGTTTTCCAGGTAGGGAAACAGCACAGACAAAGGGCCTGAAGCCAAAGGAAGCTCACACACTCAGGAGCGCAGAGGCAGCCAAGCCAACAGAAGGGGGGTGAGCAAGGCCAAGAGAGGCAGGCGGGGATGGCAGAGAGGTCCTGGGGGCAGGCCATGCGGGAGCTGGAGCTTGTAGGCCACTGTGTGGAGCTGGGATTTGATTCCAGATTCGATGTGAGAGTTTTAAGCAGGAGAGAAATGCAGGACAGTTTAGGTGTTCACAAGAGCCCTCTGACGACCTCAGGGTAGGGGTGGGATCAGAACCTGGGAGACTACTGCAGGTCCAAGCAGGAGATGGTGATGGCTTGGAGCAGGATGGTGACAACAGAGCCCAAGAAAAGCTGATGTTCCAAGGCCAAAAATAGCACCTAGCATACAACAGGTTCTCAATAATTGTCTGTGAATGAATGTGCCAGTGCTTAAGTGTGTGAGTGAGCAAACCATCATGACCAGTTTTGCAATCTCCCGCTGGTTTCTCCATTAACTCTCTCTAGAGCTGGTGTCTGTCTTCCCAGGAAGTACAACAGATACCGACTTATCTATGGCCTCAAGAGAACAGTGGCAAAACACTTCATTGACTGCTTGTTGGCACGGACTAAGGTTTCAATGAGAAGCACAAAGAATGAATTTGGCCAGCTGTCTGCAGAGTCAGGTAGCAATGAACCTGGGCCTCATGGATGGTGTCCTCTCACATGCCCTGTTGGGTACCTGTGACACTACGTGGCAGCAAACTAATGAGCTAACTACAAAGTTCAAGTCTCAGATCCTGGCACCAGGAATACCAGTTTTTAGTCTCATGGACATTGAACAGCTCTTCTCTTTATTCTTCATTTTGGCTGCTAGGAAGCTCAGAGCCAAATTTTAAATTCAGTTAAGTGAATAAGACCTTTCATCAAGCATTTTATATGCTAATCTTATACTTAATCATCCTTATTTTTCCCTCTATCTCTCATTTCACCAAATATTTTTAAAGGTTTCTCTCAAATCTGTTTTGATGGAGACAGATATAAATATATGAATCTATCATCATGACACCAAAGGCTTTAACAGGTCCAACGTTCAACTGTTTAGTACTAATTGTCTCTTCTCTCTACTCATCCCACTTGCCATCAAAACTCAAAATTTCTACCTCTACACAGTGACTTCAGGTTAAAGCATTATTTCCAAATGATAAAATGAAACTGTTACCCAGACTATACAACATAGGAAGTAACAGGCCGTGGATCACACTGGGATGGACTGATTGATTTCCTGGTAGATGACAAGGCTGGGAGGGAGTGGGACCACGGACTGGCCAGGTCTGGTTTCATATGGCACAGGGAGGGGAGCGCAGTCAGGGGCGCTAGAGGAGGGCGAGGTGAAAAGTGGGGGAGACAGGCAGGGGCCCCAAGGACCCATATTTCACCGCTTTGGCAAAGATCACCCTTGGTCAGTAGTGATTCATGACCAATCATGTCATGAAATTGTCATGAGTGATCAACAGGTTATGTGTGATCCAAGAATCCATAAAAATGTTCATGAGCCCTAGAAAATACTGAAAAGCCACACCTGATTGCTTTGCATCCGAAGTCAAGAGACGAGAATCAGAGAATCTGATATCATGAAAATAATTTAGCAGATGTGCACTCTGTGTCAAACACTGGACCAACCAAGCACTTTACCTCTCATCGCATTTAATTCTCAGAAATAACCCTATGAGGCAGTTATTAGGTTTTTTTCGTCTTTGTTTAACAGGGGAGAAAATAAGTAATTCCACTATCTGACCCACGGGCACAACACAAATAAGTGGTGGACTCAAGATTCCAAACTAGGCTGAGAGATGCCACCATCTGGGAAGAAAAGGCATGTAAGATAGAAAAAAAATCCTGGGGTGACCAGAGAAGGGGACTGAGGTGGGGTAGTGAGTGGTCAGCCAAGACTGTTTGAGCAACAAGACTGAACTGAAGCTTTGGACAATATACAAAGTCCAGCTCATAACATCTCTCAGTTCAAGAAAGAAGTTATTTTAAAAGATGGCATCCTCCCAACACCTGGCCACCATTGAGGATGAAATACATCACATAAATTTCAGCCATGTATCTAGCTTTTCATCTGTAAAATTTATAAAATAAATGAAATACCTACCAAATATTTCCAAGGAAAATTTAGCAACCAAACTGAGACACTAAGTGTAAAATGCACACCAGATCTTAAAGATTTAGTACAAAAAAAGAACTACCTCCTTAGTTAATTTTTACTATTAATTACATGTAGAAACATTATTTTAGACATAGTAGGTTAAGTAAAATGTATTATGAAAAATAAAAGTCAGGCACATCGGTATAACCAAAAGTGCTTATCCACAGACAATAATACACCCTGGATTTTTTTCTTCGTTTGGAAAAAAACTTCTGGCATTCACAGCAGTTGTCTTAAACTCCTCCTACGGTTTGACATCATTGACTCAGATAAAAACCTGTGGCCACTTCTCTTAGGCATAAGCTAAAAGAGAAACAGCTCACATTTATAATGCATTACAACCAGAACCTGAGTGCTAAGACATTTCTGTGTCAAGTGCACATTTTTAAACACAAATTCACTAATCACAGCTTCCTTTGGGCATCAGGGAAACGTCCTGGCAGCAAGCATGCCTTTATAAGGAAATATTAGGGCATCATCCCACAACTCCAACACACAGAAGATGCACCACACACTTTAGGAGACTTTTAAAGCAGCAAAACACAGGAGGCTGGGAAAACAGGACTTCTCTATAAGAATGCATTTATGCCCTCAATGTAATAAATGTACTATTCATCCCCCAAAGGAAGAAATGCATGTAAAAACTAAAGATTATCATAATACGCTGTATAACATAAAAATTAATACATAAAATGCAAGTTTATCTTTGTGACCTACAGGACTTTTAAGCTTTAATTAAAATAATAGAGTCACCTGAAAACCATCAAGTTCCAAGTAACTTTGGCACCTGGGACCAGAAGACTATGAAATTCCAATATTATCCAGTTTTTCTTCCAATCCTTTATACCTGTCCTGCCACAGGGCCTTTGCACATGCCATTCCTTCTGTTTGCAGCCAGACACCTTCTCTCCTTCTCTACTTAGTTAACTCTTACTCTTCATATCTCAGGGCAAACCTCACCTCTGTAGGAAAGCACTCACTAACTAAAATCCCAAAGTTTATTTTTTTCTTTTGGTACTCCTCTGAACCGCATTTTGACACTCATGTGGGTCTTCGCTCTAAGACTTAAGTTCTATGAGGTCAAGGATCAGGCCCCTTCTCTCAGCACTGCCTCTCATCTCTAGCCGTTAATAGAGTATCCAGCACAGTACCTGGCAAGTGAAAAACATTCAACAAATATTTGTTGAGTCAATGAATGAATTTGAAAACCTAAACTTAACCAGGATGTCCAATCTCCTTTACCTAATAAATCTGATCTTTCAATCACAGCTTCTACCTTATGGCAAAATTTTTAACCACAGACACTTTCTTAGACGTTGATCCAATTCATAACTACTACAGTCACTGAGGAACATCCCCAGCCCCCACCAAACCTCAGAAGAGGGGGCAGGGCAGCGTGGCTTGCTACGTAGTTCAGCCACCCATGACTCATCCAAGCAAGCCAAGTGAAATGAAGTTTGTTCTTCCTGGAACTTCGAATTGAGATTAAGAAACAGCTAATCATTCGAGAATACACTGTCGAAGGAGAGATACATAAATTTAGGAGGCATGGGGTGGCCATATTTCCTTCATCACATGCAGAAAAAACAAAGACAGACTTCACAGAGGTGGAGGGTGGAGGGAGGAGGGAGGGGATGGGTGTATACCTACATGATGAGTACAATGTGCACTATCTGGGGAATGGACACGCTTGAAGCTCAGACTCGGGGGGATGGGGGCCATGGGCAATATATATAACCTGAACTTTTGTACCCCCATAATAAGCTGAAATTAAAAAAAAAGAAAAAAGAAAAAAAAAAGAGTGACACAGATGCACAAAAAAACAGAAATGAGACAGAAGAGCACGATCCAGGTCCCTGAAGGTCATTCTATTTTCAGGGCTAACACTTCCCTTGGCCTGCCTGCATGCCTTCCCTTGGATTCCACATGAAATCCTATAAATTTTTTCAAATAATTCTCATATTTGTTTGGCCTTGCTGGAGTTTTTAAGTGACTATAAATAGAATTAGCCCATTTCATAGATAGGAAAACTGAGCCCCCAGAAATTACCCTCCCAAGGTTACAAAGCTAACTGGCAGTAAAGCTGGGCTTTATACCCAAGCCTCTGATACAAGAGCAACTCTGCCTACAATATCCACTTGGCAGCTACTAGCCATGTTTGGCCATTTAAACTTAACTTTAAGTAAAATTTAAAGTCAAGTTCATCAGTCACAGCAGCCACGTTTTAAGTGCTCAATAGCTCCTTGTGTTGAATACCATCATATTGGATAGCACAGTATAGAACATCTCTACCACTGCAGAAAGTTCCATGGGATAGTGCTGGATCCTTGAAGGATCAGCCCTCTTCATTTGTAAAATCTGAAAAAACTGCCCAACACAGTGAAACACACTAGAAGGAGGGCGGGTCTCGCCCTCCCAAGGCTTGGGTTCTTGTCCTCACTCTACATCCTTTCAATGGGCAAAGCACTAGACCTCTCTGAACCTCAAGTTCTTCACCTGGAAATAAATTTAGAAATAGCTACTTGGGTCACTGTGATGTTCAAGTGAGGCATGGCACACGGGGAAGGGCTCTGTAAATTGCACCTGTACTCACAACAGTTGTTCAAATCAACAATAGCAGCAGCGAACGTCACTTCCAGAGGCCATATAGATGCCTGGCTCTGTTCTAAGAGCTTTCTATGCATTAGCTCCCTGAATGCTCCCTACCATACTTTGAGGCAGACGCTATCATTATCCCCATTTTACAAAGGAGGAAATTTGGAGGATAGGAGGTGATGTGACTTGCCCGAAGTCAGCTACCATGTGGCAGAGCCGGGAGATGAACCCAGGTTCCAGAGTCCACCCTCTTGAGCACTGGGCAACACTACCTGTCTAAGACCTAGAAATGGACACTCCACAATTAATGCATTCACCCCCCCTTGTACCCCCACCACCATTTTCTTTCAGCCAATACCTATAACACTTGCTTTCTTATATGCACACTCTAGTTATAATCTTGTCTTCTGGCCTTTCTTTTCTAATATATTTTCCCTTCTATGTATATATTTTTGTATATGAGTATGAGAACCAACCAGAACCCTACTGGACAAGAAGCCACTTGCCATCGAAACCAGACGCAGGCTTGTTCATCCTACGACATTATGCTAAGCAGTAATCAGCAAACAGATCCTGCTTGAGAAAACCTGACAAATCAAGTTAGTAAAATCACTTTCCAAAGTATTCTCAATCTAATAAGTAATTTCAGACATCATTGGTTCTCCCAATCAATGGCTGTTTCTATAATAGATGAAGGGAACAAAAAAAACAAAAACAAAAAAGGGACAGCGATTCTGAGAGGGACCCACCCGGCACCCTCACTGCTGTTAGCATTTATCTGCCCTGTAACAGTGGCAGGCACAGTGCTAGGCGCTGCGTTCACTCAACCAACATTTCCCCAGTGTCTGACGCTGGAGCGAAGGGTCACTCGCCTACCTTGCAGATAAATAGGAGCTTCAGCACAGGCTTTAAAGCCACTGCCAGTCTCGAGAATGGGGACTCTGAATCTCGGGTCCTTGGATAAAATTCAGGGGTTCATGAACTGAGAAAAAAATGGTATCTATTTTCACTAACCTCTATTTGAAATTCATCAGTTCCTTCAACTGTGAATGTCAGCAACAAACCACATGGGTATTTAGCAGTCCCTATGACTTGGTCACAAATAGAATATCATAGGTATTTTCAAATCTCACTACAGTTTATTGCAAATACCTCAAAATATGTATCCATCAACAACCCCCAAAATATATAGTCAATGGACTTGCTTTTGGATTGTGTTGTTTAATGCATTCATACAGAAGCACACATATTCTATATCACAAAATGTTTTAATGTTTTGATCGCTACATTTCCATATAATAGCTTCCTTTTGAATCCAATGAGTTTTGTTTTATGTGTTTTAAAATATTATTCTGAGACAGGATCCATTGGTTTCACCAAAGCTCCAAAGGGACCCACGGCACAGAAAAGGTTAAAGAATCTCCATTCCAGGAGTTGGCAAAACTATACCTTTCAGGTGCAAGATCACAGCTGTCTTCTTTCCTCCCTTCCACTCCAAGTAAGTCGAACTTATCATCCACCCATCGATTCTGCAGGAAGTTTGAAAGAAAACTGACAGATGATGCAATGACTTCTGTGTAAGGCATAACAGCCACAAAAGCACCAGGAAACAGTTGCAGAATGGTTTTTGGAAGGTTAAAAAAAAAAAAAAAACAATTTGCCCTGTATAGAAAGCTCCATCATTTCAAGTGCCTCTTGCAACCACTATCCTATAATGTATTCCAACTTGCAAGTGTAGAAATGGCCTCATTATCCCCACAGAGGTCCTTCAGAAAGTCTATTTGAAAGCAAGCACCTCTGAAAGTTAGCCCACAATCTAAAAACCCATCCTATAAATACGCATGGCCTGGGAAAGCAAGAGCGAGCTTGATTCCACGATTGTGTCTTTAAGAAGGAAACTGGGAGAGCCATAGGCCAGAGCCAATTGCTCAGTGAACAGCTGCAAGAAAAGGGAGATGAAGTTTCTGAGACATTTAGGATGTCAGGTGTCAGAAATCCAAGGACAAGGACACCCTTGTCATTTTGAAAGAGATAAAATACATAATCAGGCAGACAATAGTAAAGAGGTTCATAAAATGTTTCCCAATTTATACTGCAAGTGTCTATGCGGGACAGGCAACAATGAGGTGAACTTGTCGGTATGAATGGGGTCTCAGGGTAGGTTCTCCCGAAAGCAGGGTCTGAAATAAGGACTTCACACAATAACGCGTGATTAAGGTTGCAGGTGTCGGCAACAGTAGCTGCATTTCACAGGATCTCCCAAGAAGCATAGAGAACAGCTCCCAGAATCATCCACCGAAGGATAGGAGGTGAGCTCATTTACTCACCAGCTCCTCACCCCCACTGGCTCATGGTCATTAACTTCCGGGTCAAGGAAAGTTAATTTCAGCGCTGGTACACCACCACCTTGGAGAAGGCCCCGTGAAGAAGGTAAAAAGGTGCTTGGTGAATGCAAAGGATGGGAAATGAACTGCTCGAGGGGAATCTGACCTTGCTCAGAAGTGGGCTTTGCAGCTGTGACCTAATTCATTGGGAGGCTAAAGGATGTGACCAGGTACCAGAGGTGGCTGTTACATGTGGCCAAATGTGGAACGTAAGGTTTGTTTCTTCTACAGTAACTCCCTGTCATTGGACTTTAAAATTCATTCACTTCCCAAATATTTCAGTCCCAAATACACACTAGGCACTGCCTCCAGGCACTGGGACACCAGAATGAACAAGCCAGGTAAGGTCTCTGCCTCATACATCTTATATTCATGAAAAATTAGTATTTCAGATATTGAAAAATAGATACAAGAAAGAGTGATGAGGAAAGGGGAGTGGCTGGAGAGGATAATTTAGCGAGGGTAGTCAGGGATTCTCATTTTGAGTTGGAACCTGAATGACAAGACGGAGACAGCCCTGGGACGTGTGGGAGAAGAACATTTAAACACAGAGAACAGCATGTTCAAAGGCCCTGAGGTGCAAAGATCACTAGTCAGTGCAATCTCCCACAAGGGGGTAGAAGAGAACAGGGATTATAATCAGGAGTTCTCCTCGGTCAGGGAGTGACGTATTGTGGAAATGCATTTTCAAATGGGGATTAGATCTGTACAAGATACAGGATCCTTTCTCTGAGCAGCCTTCCAAACAAGCCAAAGTTTTCCTTTCTTTGTTTGTTTCTTGTTAATTAACATCCAGGGATCACTGACCTTAGAGTTTCACAGTGTTAGCTGGGCCTAAAACAAAGCAAAAATCCCAAACGGCTTGCAGTCCCAGGGCATTTTACAAAGGAAAAAGCAAAACTAAGCCATAATTTCACATCTGAAGAAGAGAGGAACAAGTGGGAATACGTGGGCATGAAGTGAAGTGATGTTTTATGCACACAGCAGGCCAGGTGTGGAAGCGGGATTTGGACTAGCAGCTCCTCAAAGGAATGAGTGTCCTTCCTCGAAATGGCAAAGCCAGCTCTACCTCTCCTTTCCTCTCTCACATCCTGGACGATGGCACATGGACTGGCGGAACAGAAAATCAGGTATTGATTTCACGTGGCTCTCCCTGGGCATTAGCATTGAAGACCTTGCCAGCTGAATGCTCTTTCATTTCAATTATTTGGGGTCTTTTAACCTTGAGGGACTCAGTATGCAAATAATAATTGCTGCTCTTAGACAGCTTTTATTTAGCATTAACTATGTGCCCAATACTATGCTGAAAACCTGTGGTTTACATTAACTCCTTTGAATCTTGCCTTCTGAGACAAGGAGTGCCTTAGAGGAAATTCAGACACAGAGAGGTTAATAATTTGGGGAAGGTCACAAAGCTGATAAGTAGGGAAGCTGGGGTTTAAACCTGTGAGGGTCCGACTCCAAAGTCCTTTTCTTAACTGCAGCTGTAGGGCTTTGTTAAATCAGCATCAACCAGAGAGCTGACTTTCCATGGTGACTGCGTTTCAAAGGTGCTAGGAGCCTGCCTGTATGCAGAGAAGACCTTGTGTCTAGTACGGAACTCAGTGCCCTCTAAAAACCAGTTTGCACAGTAGATTCCACCCCTGATGGAAAGGTTTCCATAAAGTGATTTTAGCCAAGGGGGAGGGAGGAAAAAAGCACGGGAGAGAAGTGTTTAGAGAAATTGATCCTCCACAAGTAGCCAAAGAAATTAATGCTGCTTGTCCGAAGAAGAGGTGGAGGCCAAGATATGCACCAACTGTCATTCTCAATAGAATATCTATCCATCTAGCTGGCTCCTTTAAAGCCATCTGCTTTGGAAAATGCCTCGATCCTCAGATGAAAATTCTTCCAGCTTCTGATACGGGTGTCAGGAAGGCAAAAGGCTGGAATGAGCCGAGCCCAGCAGAAAACTCGAAGAACTACAAAAGGGCTATTTTTATTAGGCTCAGGGCAAGGAGAACAACAAGATGACACAGGTCTCCTGCCTAGAGAGAGTGGTGTGATGCTAACGGTGA
The DNA here is from genome assembly GCF_020740605.2 of Lemur catta. Classification (NCBI taxonomy): domain Eukaryota; kingdom Metazoa; phylum Chordata; class Mammalia; order Primates; family Lemuridae; genus Lemur; species Lemur catta. Next base: position 23,026,682 of record NC_059145.1, on the reverse strand, counting down.
CAGCAAGTGCAATTACTCAACCTCCAGCAGGTGTCTGTGTTCCCTCAAGAAGCGGGAGATGCTTTCCATAAAGAATAGAGGGGGCACCAGTGATGGGGAATTGAGGTCCAAAACAGGTGCCACGATTGTCGGAGTGCCTGCCCTCTCTAAATAAGTCCGACGCTGCTGGCCCTGATGAATTAAAGCCCAGGCTACCAATGGCATGAAGTCTGAAGCGGCCAGAACATGGGGGCAAACTCTGAAGAATCCTGGAGTAGAGGAGAGAGCCCAGCAAATGAAAAGGAATAAAAATAGAGGTTCTACCAATCATAAATCAGTAGGCATCATGCCAATCCCAGACAAAATTCTGTAATGCATAATTAACAAGGGGGCAGGGTGAACAGTCAGTGCAGCGATGATTACTTGGAATCAGCATGGATTCACTAAGAATAATTCATACCAGGCAATGCTCATTCCCTTTTTTCAGTCACTGAAGTTGGTGATCAAGAGACTGCTATAAAATATGTGAATTCAGCAAGGCATTTTTTTAATTTTTTTTTTTTTTTTTTTTTTTTTTGAGACAGAGTCTTACTCTGTTGCCTGGGCTAGAGTGAGTGCTGTGGCACCAGCCTAGCTCACAGCAACCTCAAACTCCTGGGCTCAAGCGATCCTTCTGCCTCAGCCTCCCGAATAGCTGGAACTATAGGCATGCACCACCATGCCCGGCTAATTTCTTTTTCCATATATATTTTTAGCTGTCCATATAATTTCTTTCTATTTTTAGTAGAGACAGGGTCTCACTCTTGCTCAGGCTGGTCTCAAACTCCTGACCTTGAGCGACCCTCCTGCCTCGGCCTCCCAGAGTGCTAGGATTACAGGCGTGAGCCACCATGCCCGGCCCAGCAAGGCATTTTGACTAAGTTTTTCATACAACTCCAATGCAAAAATATAAAGACTTGTAGGCTGGACATAATAAAAATAAGTAAACTAGATAACCCCCTAACAATTTTCTTCTCAGTGTACTGATTAATTATGTCTAGGTCAACTTAGAATATAGTCTCTAAGTGGTATGCCACTGGGCTCTATCCAGAGCCCTGTCCTGTTCATCTTATCAATAACTTGGATGTTGCTCTTGCCATCATTCCACTCTAATTTGAGGATGACCTGAAGCTAGGAAGGGAAACAGCCATCCTGAAAAGTCAGAAGCAAAAACTGAAAAAAAAAAATCCAACGAAGTGACCAATTTGCTGAAAGTTATAGCAAGATGAAAAATACTGTAGAGGTAAATGGAAAGTATTAAGTGTGGGTCTAAAAACATAAGTGGACAAGAACAGGAGGGAAGAAACACTGCTCTCCACGTGGAGAAAGACGGCACATGCATGTCTTGATGGCAAATTCAGGAGGAGTAACACAATAGGGCTGTTAAAAGCATCACTTTGATCTTATATTTCATAAATAAAAGTACACTACTCAAAACTAGAGGAGGGATAGTTTTGTTATGCTCTGAATTGGCTAGACCAGAATCAAAGATAGTCTGTTATTCCGTTCCACCTAAGAAGGACACTGACAAACCAGGGCTCGTTCAGCATCCGTGGCCAGGACGGTGAAGGGGCTCTAGACCAGCCCCGTCGGATGGCACCTGCTGCCAGGAGGAAACGTTCTTTATTTCCAGTGCCGGAGTCACCACCTCCACGTGGCTACTGGGTTCTTGATATGTAGCTAGTGCAGCTGAGGAATTCAGTTTTTTATTTTATTTAATTCTGATTGATTTAAATTTATGCAGCTGTATGCGGCTCAGGGCTACAGAATCGGGCTGCATGGCTCCAGACTACACCATATGCCAAATGGTGGAAGTAACTGGGAGGACAATAAACCTGAGGGAAAAGGACTCAGGGACAAAACGACAACAGTGTTTAATGTCTAAAGTGCTGTCTTGTGGAAGAGGCATCAGAAATATTGTTTGGAGCCCCTCGGTCAGAGTTAGGACTTAGAGAAATTACAGTAAGATAATTTCCATGGCCCTGTAGAAGTAACTGCTTAATAATTACAATAACGTCAGTTGTGTGAGGGCTGGACCTGTGACCACTGTACTCACCACCCAGCACCTAGCATGGAGCGAGCCCTCAGTAAATACGCCTACCGAATGAGTGAATCAATCAGCCCATGAAACAGAAATTTGTCCAAGAGGAATAGAAATGCCTCAAAGGCAACGAATCCCCCCAATCTGGAGAAGTCCCACGGGAGCTGGCCAACCACTTGCTAGGGGTACCGTGGAAGGAAGATCCAGGCATCTCCCAAAAGGCAGCTGGGCTAAATGGCCTTTGAGGGCCCTCCAGACCTGCCAAGAGCTTCGTCTCCACCATCAGAAGGGACTGGGTTCCAATCTTGACACTACTTGTGGGACTGTATTACTTACCTATTGCTGCATAACCAATTATAAATATTTAGCAACTTCAAACGATACACATTTGTTATCTCAGTTTCTTTGGGTTAGAAGTCTGGGCGTGGCTTAGCTGGATGCTTTGCTTAGGGTCTCAAGAGGCTGCAATCAAGGCACAGCCCAGGGCTGGGTTCTGTATGGAGGCTCAGCTGAGTTTAGACTCCCCCTGCCCACATGGTCTGGCAACTCAGTCCTTCATCCTGCACAGCTGTGAGACTGAGAGCTTCAGGGCTTTTTGCTGACCCTGAGCCAGAGGTAGAGCGTTCTTAGGGAGCAGCTGCAGTCCCTTGCCACACAGGCTTCCCCAACACACCCACTCACTTCTTCAAGCCATGCAAGACAGTCCCTGGAGCTGTGGTCCCAAACCCCCAGTACTGGTCCTCGGCCTGTTAGGAACGGGGCTGCTCAGCAGGAGGTGAGTGGTGGGCAGGTGAGCAAGCGAAGCTTCACCTGCATTTATAGCCACTCCCCATCGCATGCATCACCACCTGAGTTCCACCTTCTGTCAGATCAGCAGCGGCATTAGATTCTGCATTATTGTGAGTTGTATAATTATTTCATTATATATTACAATGTAACCATAATAGAAATAAAGTGCACAATAAATATAATGCACCTGAATCATCCAAAACCATCCCCACCCCCACCCCATCTGTGGAAAAATTGTCTTCCGTGAAACCAGTCCCTGGTGCCAAAAAGGTTGGAGACCACTGCCCTAGAGCAACTCAGCTAGCAAGGCAGAGTTTTATGTGATGTAACATAATCACAGAAGTGACATCCCATCACCTTTGCTGTATTCTACTGGTGAGAGGCAAGTCAGGTTCCACATCCTCAAGAGGAAGAGATTATACAAAGGCGTCAACACCAGGATGTGGGGATCATGGTAACCACCTAGTATCTGTGACAGTGATCTTAGCAAGTCACTTAGCACACTCCAGCTTCTCGTCTATAAAAAGGTGGCCACTAATAGCAGAGTGGAATCATTATAGGCACACTTAATATGCAAACTCACTTTAGGATGTAACCAGGGTCAGGTTTGTCTCCACAATAGCACTGAAACCTCACAACAACAAATCTAGTAAGATAGATTTAGGTTAAAGAGGCTTAAGATTAAAAGAGAAGCAAGCCAAAATGCTTTAAGCTAGAGAAATACTTAAGAATCCTCAAGCCATCACCCACTCTGTAGAACTTTGATAGTTAGAAGAATTCATTCAACATTCATTTATTCAACGAATTTGAATGCCCAGAATTCTGCATACAGATATTCCTTTTGTTCCTTCCTATGGACTAGCTCGGCAATTCTCAAACTTTAGGGCTAAGAATTCTACTACAGGGTTGTACACAAAAATATTTTATGAGATTTGGGGGGGGGGGGAGTATTTCTGACTATGTACAAATTTTTTTACACAACTCAGCACCAAATCCCACGTGCAATCAGATTGCATTGTACCAACCTCATAGGTTCGTTCTAATAAAACATCAATAAAAGGTTGACACAATGCTTGGCACTTAATTGTTTGATAACTATCAACTCTTACCTCCTATTAAACTACTAAGCATGTAAAAAAGACATGATGATAGATTTTGCCTGAAATCTTACTTCATTCTAATTTTGCATTCCCCAAAAGAGGGTCAAGCTCCGTATAGTTCTCTTCTGCTGGATTTACATTTCAATAACTGTAGCCCCACAACATGTTAAGGGCACTGTTCTCATTCTGAACAGCTCTGCTGCTGGAAGCAAAGACACTGCTGACGTTGGAGAGGAGAGCAATTATGCCAAGCCAATCGATAAAATGAACTGTAAAGACTAACCCTCCATAATCCATTTTTTTCCTATAAAAGACCGCATGTGGCAATTTCTTAACAGCTTTCCCCCATGTCTCCATCATCATCTCATGAGACAAAGACAAAACACCAGCCATAAAAAGGTGCTGTCCAATCACAATCAAAAGTTCTTTTCTGAGAGATCACATTCTCTGTGTGTTTTGATTCAGAGGGGAAAGCAACACTGACAAAGACATTATGTGTCAAGCATCATGCTGGACCCGGTCCCGAGCTGGCTCAGGTGATGGGCGATGGGTATGATCAACTTCGTGTTGCAGATGCAGGAACAGAAGCTGTAAGGGAGGTTTAAACGGTTTGCTCAAGGCCACCCCAAGCCAGAACTGGAAGCTACATCCTCAGAGGGGGAAATCTCCTAGTACACAGCGTGTCTCCAGCATTGCAGAATCTCCCAACCAATCATTTGTTCAACAGATATTTGAAAGTCTTCCATGTACCGGACACCACCTGCCACTGCATGGCTTAGAAATAAACCAGAGAACCAACAAACAGGGGAGACACAAAAATACAAGTTCATCTGTAACCGTGGGTTAGCAGGGAGAGGATGGGGAGGGAAGATGGCTTAATTTAAGTCAGTATGTCAGAAAAGGTGAAACAGAAAGATAAAATGCCACAAACCTTCCTGGTGGGGGTTGGCTGGGGACGTCAGCAGGTGGGCTGCCTCGGCTCAGAGCCCTTATTAGTAGTAATACGTTTCTTACCCACGCAGAGGGTTCTAGCGCCCAAGCGCTGGGAAATCATTTCAATTCTCCGCAGCTCACCTCCGAGGCATCGCTCCCCTTCTGTAAGCCCCCTTGGATCAATGTTTCATCCGCTACATTCGAGCGAATCACTGATCCTTCCCCTTCATTGTTTGGGTCCAGGCTCACAGACTATTTCCCGCACCTTCATTCCATTTTTCACCTGACACCGTCCCCCACTCACTAGAGAAGTCATTCTGCTATTTCCCCCACTGTCTGTTCCCCACTTTCCAGGACATTAAAGAAGAGCCCACTCCTAGAGGGGACAGAAGCCAATTTTGCTTTTCAACACCTGCCAGGGCCCCTTCAATCACGAAACCACAGGAAAGATTTTAAAACGAAAATCCCCCTTCCACTTTTACCAGTTTCATCTAATTTGGATTTTTTTTTTTTATTTGCTTGGAAAATAGTACATCAGAAGAAGGGGGGGTAGCCATGATTAAAAGACTGATGCAGCTCAAGGACACAACCAAAATGTTAGATGCTTCACTTCTGGCCACTAATTAAATGCAAAACAGGAGCATTAATGCAAAATGGGCTGAGCAACTCTATATTGGGTTTTTATTTCTTTCTGCAAAAGGAACCCCCCCTGGTTCCCCCACACACACCATCCTGCTGCGTTTTCATAGTGTTTGGGACCAGATGAGCCGGCAAGCAGCACGCCGTTAATCAACTCTTACTCATCTGCGTGTGCCGCTGCATTCAAAGAGAATTAATAATGGGCTTAAATGAAAAGCGGGAGGACTAAGGTGTTGCTGGCTCCCGTTCAAGTGCTCCGGGAATCGTGGCTGTTCTTTTAAGCCCCAAGAGATCAAACTCAGTTTTCCTTCTGTGATAGCCTGAAAATTGGAAAGCCCTAAGAATACCCTCTCTGGGGTTTCAGAACATCACTGGAGAGCAACAAAGTCGAAGGAAAAAAAACTCTGAGTTCTCTGATATTTTCCTCTGGGTGGATGTTAATAAAAAGTAAGACATAGGTCTGACTCTAGGGTTCAAGGTGTTTACCCAGGTTCCCGATGCCGGGTGGCTGCTGGGAGAGGTGTAAGATTGAAGGCACCAAACATTTCCCCAGCCAGGTACCACTATCAGAGAGCAACTCTTTGGGGCTGTTTATAAAGTGCCAGCCCTAGAGGAATTAACATGGGAAGACTTTCAGCTGCTCATTCATTTAAACCACCCTCATTCCACGTATACGAAATAACCACCAAAATAAATAATAATAAACACAACGGCTGCTTCTAGCTAATGAAAACTTCCTGTGCCAAACACTGTGCTATGTGCTGTACACGCATTTTCCATCTAATTCCTGCCTTGATATTTTCTACCTTTTACAGATGAAGATACTAAAAGAGCTAACATCATGTGCCCAGGGTTGCACAGATAGTTGGGACTGGGCTAAGATTGAAATCCAGGAGAGTGACTCCAGAGCCAATTTTCTAAAGGCCACCTGGGTTGGCCTCCTTTTTACACCTGGTGGCTGGGTGGAGCTGCAAAATAAAGCTGGCCATCAGGGAACAGAAAGGAGGGCAGAACGGGTGCAGCACCGCCAGCTGGGGCAGCACCAGGCCAAGAACAGGGGGGACGATGTGCTGGAGGGGGCAGGGGAAGGCCCACAAAGACAGAGCGAGTTTCATTTAGCAGAGTGGTTAGGAGCGGAGCCTTTGAGGCTGGACCACCTGGGTTCAATCGGCAGCTCAAATCATGAACTGCTGGTGTTCGATTCACAGCACAGTTTGTTCCTCACCTGCCCTCTCTGCAGCACACGGTCCTACAGAATGGTAACCTTTGGAGAAATTATTCGTTACCTATCTGATCAATGTTTGCACGACAGTGGCAATTAGAGAGACAGAAAGAGAAACGGAAAAAAATTCAACCTCTGAAACCTACTACCTGGCAAGATACTTCATCACTCTGTTCCGCAGTTTCCTCCGCTATAAAATGAAGATAATAATTCTATGCCACCTCATTCAATATGTTAATATATTTAAGGATTTGGAATAGTCCTTAGCACATGGTAAGTGTTATATAAGTGGTAGCTATGTTTGCTTTTTATTATGATTTATCAATTCTGGCAAGAAGTAGTCCTAGCTCAGTCAGTCGGGGGGGGGGGGGGGGAGAACAATGATATGCAACAGAAACGAGCATGTACATCTGCCAAAAACATGTAGGAGAATGTTCATAGCAGCTTTATGTATAGTAGCCAAAACCTATAAAAAACCCAAAAATTCAACACTAGAATGGATAAGAGTAGCTTGTTCATACAATGGAATACTACACAGCAATGAAAAAGAACTACTATTGCAGGCAACAGCAGACAGTACCAAGCTAAAAACTCAAGGAAGAATACATACATACCATATACTTCCATTTATATGAAGCCGTAGAAGAGGAAAAACCAGCTCTTCTGGTAGTGGTCGGTATGACTAGGAGGGGCTAAAAAGGGTGCTGGAAATTCTGCACCCTATCTGAGTCACGGTTTCATGGGTGTGTACATACATGAAAATTCACTAAGCTCTAATGTTTCAGATTTGGGTATTTTATTGCAAATTACACCTCAATTTTTAAAAAATTAATAAAAGGTACTAAGTCAGTATAATGTGATGTGACTTCAGGTGCAAAGTTAAATTTTTTTCCCATGTCAGTCATTAACAGTTTTAAAGGTTAAACACGGATGCATTGAATAGTGACACACTTCGTCAATTAATCCAGAACATCAAACCCATTATTTTATTACTAAGATGGGACCAAATATAAGTCTATTTCAATAAAAATATGTAATAAATAAGGCAGTAAAGAAAAATATGAAGTCAGCGTGCAAACCAGTGAAGTCTGGACTTCACTAGGCTATGGAGAAGCACACCCAGTTGTGGAAGGGAGGAAAACAGCCCTTTATTCCAGACTGGGGTGAACAAACTATGCCCCTGGACCAAATCGAGCCTGCTGCATACTTCATACAACCTATAAACTAAGAATAGCTTTTACATTTTCAAATGGTTGGGGAAAAATATGAAAATAATATTTCTTGATACATGAAAATTATAAAATTCAAATTTCAGTGTCCATAAATGTTATTGGAATGTGGTCATGTGCATTTACATACTGTCCCTGACTCTTTTCCCAGCACTACGGCAGAGTTGAATAGCTATAACAGAGACCATGAGGCCCACAAAGTCTAAAATATTTAATATGTATTAAAATATTTAATATATAGCCATTTCAGAAAAAGTGTGCCAACCCCGGCTCTAGTAGATCCCTTCTACCATTGCCACTGATGCAGCCCCATAGAGACATCTCCCTGTTCTAATCCCTTCTCATTAAAACGTTATTCTCAAACAGCCATCATGATTAACTCCTTGGTTCCAAATTCTGACTTTATAAAACCCATAGCAGGTGTCTAAGCTTCGAGTTCTCAGGACAAGTTCTGGCCCCATGGCAACCGGAACACCATCGCAAGACCCTTGCCACAACAGACAATACAATTGCAAACTACCACAAGCAAATATTATGAGTTAGTTTCTTGCATCACATTGAAAAATTGTCCCTTTTTTCCCTAAAATTTTTACTATGTCCTAAAGTTAGTTCTTGCTTAAAAACCAACCAACTATAGAGTCCTATTCTATGTTTTCAACATCTTGAAAGTAGAAACATTTAGGGCCATTGTTGGAAATGCACTGATAGAAAATAGTTGAGGTACTAACTGGCTGCTAAGAAAGTTTAACTCTCAAAATGGTGATGGAAGATGAACTTCTCCACCTCTCAACTTTCAATAGGCTTTTTTCCTTCCTCCTATCTCCATGCTAGCTACATCTCCCTTACTAGACTGAAAGCTCACAGAACATGAAATCCACATTAGAATTAAGAATCATATCCAGCTCACCACCTTGTGCAAAACAGGCACTTAATATATATATGAAGAAAAGAAAAATTTATAAGAGAAATTTCTATTCCCAGTCAATAAATATTGAATTGACCAAAATATGCTGAATTTATGCGCTCATCCTTAGACTGTAAGTGACTATTCTTCTATCTGCAAAAGCAATAACTATTTTTGACAGACAAGTTCAAAACCTACCAGGGTGAATGTGTACTTTTGGAAATAGGGTAAATACTTTGCAATTGGGAGAAATTCTTTCTCATGGAATGCTGTTTAAGAAAAGGTGTGAGGTTCCTACTGACTCCATCTAATGTTAATCATTTATGAAATACTGTGGTTCAGAGCTCAGCAATTGGAGTCATTTCAGGCAGTAAATATACATTTCCTGTCAAAACATATCAAATGGATAAGACTTCAATTTATTTGAGAATAAATTGTAACTCACTTCAATATTGGCAATTTGGAGAATTCTCTGATGGCTTCTAATAGTCTGGGCAGTTTCCTTCACTTCTTGCCCCAAAACCACTGAGTATCTCCATGTGGCCCTTCCCAGCAATCACTCTCAGTATCTATCTGAGTAGTACCCGGCCCTCCAACTCCGAATCTGTGTGTAGCTTCCTTTCCCGTCACTCAGATTTTGCAGAACTAAAGTTAGCTCTACACATAACTCAAAAGTATTCTGGATTTACAGATTACTGCCTTATTACCTCATTAAGGGTAAGCTCCTAACGTCATTTATCACTGCATTCTGCCTGTATCATTTCATCCCACTGCATGTAACAATGCCCTAGAGAATGAAGGCTTCAACATAATATAGCTTGTTCTTTTACAAAAGTCAAGTGCAGGTAGGCAGGCCAAAGCAGGTACTTCAGCACCACACAATCACAAGTTCTATCTTTCTGTCCTGTGTTCTTCCCATCTGCCTTTCATCCTCAAGGTCATTTCACAGTCCAAAAAGGCTGTTGGAGAACCAACTATTACATCATATCCCAGGACTCAGAAAGGAGGAAGGTCCAGAAAGTACTCTCCCCAACACTTCCACATATATCTCACATAGCTACTCTAGTACAAGAGAGGCTGTAAAACACAATCCTGATTCTGTGTAGCATGTGCCTGACTAGAAATCAAAGTTCCAATTACTAAAGAAGGGGGAAGGATGGATATGATGTAGGCAACTAGCAACTCTTCCATATCCTGTATTGTCTATATCTACATTGTTATCGATGCACCATCAACAATTAAATAATTGAAAGAAATGTAGATTCTTCAACATGTTCCCTTTTACCCCCTCAGAGAACCTTCCAGAAAATGTTACTCCAATATCCCAGAAGGCAACATTCACCACTAGATATATTTCTTCTTAGACTGGACGTGGGGGTGTCAGTATTTCATACTTCCTCATCAGGTTAACACAATAAAAGATCTCAGATGTAAATAGTACTTACTACGAGACTGCAGTAGTTCTATGGTTTGAGTTTTCAGGGTTGTTGTTTTTATTTTTAAATCTCATAGGTGTTTTTATTCCATCCAAACCTAAGGGCAGAATCAGAGCCCTCTGCCCCTCTGTGTCAGTGTGGAAAAGACTGAATGATCCCAGGGATAATGGTATTTACCTTGGATCAGATGGGAAGGTAGGAGCCCAAGCTCTGAATTCAACACTTCCGAGTTTCCACCCTGACATCCAGCCTTATGGAAGATGGCAACATGGCTTCTGGCAGATCCTCAGGAATAACAACAATGTGCATGTACACACTGAGCTGTGGTGTTCAAAACATTTTCACATAGTCATCAACTGGAGACTCCCACCAGTACTTTACAGAAAGCCATATCACCGTTGAAGTAGGTAAGGGACGTATTCTCAAGGTTTCATCTCACAAGGTAACATCTGAGACTTAAAGGATGAGGAGACAGCCACCACAAAAAAAAAGGGTGGGAGGGGGACAAAGGACACACATTCTGCATTCCAGGGAAAGGACTGTCAAGTGCAGAGCCCCGCTGAAGCAGCAATCTATCTGACACATCACGGGAAATGAGACGTGGTCAGCACAGTTACAGTAGAGGAAGAGGGAGAGGTCCCAGATGACACTGGGGAGAAAAATCAGGCACTGGCAATCGTCATCTCCTGACCCTACATTTTTTTTTAATTTCAGAATATTACGGGGGTACAAACGTTTTGGTTACATGAATTGCTTTTATGCAGTTTGAATCAAAGTTATAAGCATGTCCATCACCCACACAGTGTGCACTGTATTGTACCTGTTAGGTGTGAATTTACCCTACTTCTAATACGACTTCTGCTTTTCCTACCACCAAACAGATTTTGAACATGGGAATCTCATGCATCATCTGTCTCTGTCATCCCCATTCAATCTCGTTCTAAAAATGTCTTTCAAGAAACCTATTGTTTTCATTGTAAACTACGCCTCCTTTTAAAATATATACAAAATTCCAGAATTCCAAAACTCCATTTGCTTTAAAACCAGGTTTTCCACAAATTTCCTTTAACCAGTGCTTTCAAATTACAACTCACTTGGTGTGTTTTAAAAATAACACGGACATATACATATACAGAGACCTATATCCTATATACCAAGAGTAAATCTTCAAAATACCCCTCTGCAAGAATGGAATGCTAAACCCTTGCCAGAGGACTCATACCTAATAGGCCCTCAATTCCATGGGCTTCTTTGGCCTGTGACTTCCCAGGTCCACTGCTTCAACCAGTCAAAGGGAAAAAAAACAATTTTTTTTTTTTTTTTAAATATGTTGGCATCCATCAACTAGCATTTTCAAGGGCAAGAACTCTGCAGTGCCCAAGGAGCTGTCTGAGGTGCTTAAGGTTAATGGCTGTATTTACATACCCATCAATTCACTTTACAAAGAACTGCCCCAGTAGGACCCTGCAGCACTGTCAGGCAGCCCCAGCTAGGGCACAGCAGACGGGAGTCTCTAAACAGGGGGGAGACATTCCTGATAAATCTTAGTGACATCGTCTTGTTTCCATTCGCTTATTTATCTCCCTATTTTCAGCTCAAGTTCACTTATTTATCTCCCTATTTTCAGCTCAAGAGCCTTGGGCCCCTTCCTGAACAAAACAGACCACACTTCTATCTCTGCATGAGTCACTTGCTAAAACTTTTGGGGACTATAATGAAATATAATGGCTGTACCTTCTATGATGGTGCATACCTTAGTCCAGCACTATCCAATAAAGCAGCCACTACACACACGGGCTATTTAAATTTAAAGCTAAATGAAAATTAAATAAAATTTAAAATTCACTTCCTCACTCACAATAGCAACATTCCAAGTGCTCAATAGTAGCACGTGGCTTAGTGGCTGTCGTAGTGGACAGCATGGAGTTTAGAACATTGCCATTGTTGCAGGAAGTTCTATTTGAGCTCATAGGAACCCGTAAGATTGTACTTACAGATTTTATCTATAATGTTTAGGGCCTGACCTGTTCTGGAGTTTCCGTATCTTAATTCCAACAGAACATAATGATAGAAGAGACCTTCTGCAGTCCCCACGTTTCCCAGATGCATCCTCAAGCAACTTAATGTTCTACCCTTGGACCTGGCAATTCCACTTCTACCCCAGGAAAATACTAGCACATGGATACAAAGAAACATGTCATCATGAGAGTACACACTGCATCTCAATTAATGTCATATATGACTTTGTTTAAGAATGGTCTCATCGTACTCTCTAATAAGAAAAAAATGGGGAAAATCTGAATGCCCATCAGCAAAGGAATAGCTAAACAAAATGTGGTGCGTTGGTAGGGAACGTTATATGGCAGTTAAAGAAACGAGCTACACAATGGTAACTGAAAACCACGAATTGTAGAATCAGATGTACAGAATGATACTATTTAGGTGAAACAATTCACACGTAAGACTATATTTAGTACACATATATAATTTGAATATAAATAAAAAGGTTTAATATATTTTGGTATTTTCACATTATACTTTTTAAATAAAGCTAAATGCCAAATATACTTCCTATTTCTGATTAGTTAGCATCGACAAATCACCTCCAAATGATGAGAGAGAACCCACCAGGTCTTCATCAGTCCATTCTTCCTCCACATGGTTGAATGTCTTTGTGCCATAGTGTATATTAAGTATTTTAAATACATACAAAAAGGTATAAGCCAAGCTCTTCAGAGTATTTGGGGGGAAAGAGATAGAAATGGGCTGTAGAGATAGTTAAAGGTGACCGCTATGTTTATTTTTACTTTTTTACAACTTGTGTGTTACCAGCAGGGGTTCTACAAAGTCACTGTGACCCTGTACTACAACTGGTGGCATCACTGTTTGCGTGATGCAACCCAAGTGGCTGTAATGACACTGACCAGCCATTCCCAGCCAGCAGAGAACACTACCCACATGCAATATGCTCTACAGTAAAACAAAGGCCAGATTTTTTTAAGTAGATATTTGTTCTTTTTTAAAAAAAAAAAAAAAAAGTAGGACAATTTTGTTGTTGGGATGCTTCTGCTGTTTAGTCTTCCATGGAAGTGATCTTCAGCCATGCCCCCGTCTGCCACTCAACTTAGAAGCCTCATCTTCTAAGCATCTGGGGTTCAGTGCTGTGGGGGGACACAGGCCAAAAGGGCAGGCAGCCAGGGAGGAGAACTGTAGCATCCTGACAGTTGGGCAGAAATGACCAAAGTGAAAATCTGCCGAAGGGACAACAGTGACTGATGGGTCCTAAGGAAACGTTAGTACAAACCTAGTCACACGCGACACTCCGCTGCCTGAGAGAGAGGACCACAGTTCCACGAACCAGCTGTGTAATTAAAACACAGCTCTGGAGACAGAGGAGGTTAAATGACTCTGACCCAACCACTCTGCTTGGTGGTTGCCAATTCTAACCTTCCTGCCAATACCCACACATTTCTATAACTCAGACTACCTCTAAATATCTCACAAATCCCCAATTTTTAAAAATGAGTAAGGATTTTTTTTTTAAACAGGCAAGCTCTTTACATTTGTTTTCTCATTCAGGAGAGACTTTGGTTTGCAAACTTCTAATTTTTTTTAAATAGTGCAAGACAAAGTAAAATCCACTGAAAGCTTTTCATTTAAGCAAACGCAAAAGATAATTTATTCCTCCAAGTGGCAGGAGAAAGCAATAAGCCAGGCATCTGTGCAAAAACTTTCCATACCCCCTCAAGTCCTATAACTCTGTCTACAACTCCATCTTCTGGTCCTAACTAAATCTTCAATTATTCCCAGAACGGATGAAATCTTAAATCCACATCAGCTTTTAACATCTGCTGAGTCTTAACTATACGGGAACAAAAACGAAATTCCTGTATGTCACCTGCCAACAGGATTACAATTTAAATCAGACTCAAAAGTATATGGAAATAGAAGCCACATTTTTTCCTGGTCAATACAGACATCAGCAAGGTGACAGACGTCGGCACTGGGCTGCTTACGAGCTACGTACAGAAAACCTGGCTCGACATTCATTTATGCAACTACTGTTCTTATTTTAAAAGTCTTCAACTACAGAAAACACATCTTATTCTCTAAAAGACACTTAGAGACATTAGCAAAATCAGTTTCTCATACATAACACTGATCCAACTAATTTGTACTTTTGGTTCAGTAATTTAAATCAATCTTCCCAATCATACTATTTAGAGAAGCTTATCAGCATATTAGGAAATGAGAAATTCAGACTAATCAAAACCTTATTTTTATAAAAATCTTCACATTAAAATTTTTAAACTCTGAAAAATGTACTAAGAAAGTGTTATGCAAACTGCAGTCCAAAGCTTGGCAACATCAGCACCCTGTGGGAACCTTCTGGAAATGCAAATTCACAGGCTCTATCCCAGACTTAACTGAATCAGAAACTCTGGAGGTGAGACCAGGGAAACTGTTTTAACAAGCCCTCCAAGTGATTATTCTCTGCTGGTCTAAGTGATAATATTAGGAATGGCAGTAATACTGGAATTTTGGGACACATATACCAAATAAGACTGATAATATAATATAGATTTTAAAAATTCAACAAAGTCCAGCATTTGCAGAGGACAAAAAACACTGCAATCAGCACAAACCCTATATTTATCTCCCCTCCTTCCTTACTTCTAAGTAAATGAGGCCTGTGAAACTCATATATGGATGTTGTCAATTGCTTGTAAGTTCATGTCTATTTATGCTATGGTTCAGAAATATTTGCACATCAAACCAGAATCTGAGTTTACACTTGGGATCCTGAGTCTTTTGTAAATGTGCAAAGAGTAAATTTGGAATCAAAATGTCTTGAAGAAACAGTTTTCTAGGAATCTTGCCAGTCCTTTTTCTCAGGGTGACCTTAACTTTCAGACTTGAGGAATACTTTCCTTTCCTGATTAATACTTCGTAGGATGATTAGTGTAGTCTGTTCATGGATACATTAGGACAGGCTGGCTCATGGCTTTCCCCCTGCCACTGAGAATACCAGAGCTTGGTACTCCATTGGAAAAGGGTTAACTCACATGTTAAACTAGTATCAACGGCAGAGCTTTCTGGTACTCTCTGCTCCCCTGACTCACCCACCAGGACCATGGGCTGACATGTTCTAAACATTGTCATTTTCCTTTTAAATAACAAAGAAACCTTGCAAATGAACTAAACACATCTGACTCGGGATTCTAGAAGAACCACCCCCCCAACCCCCCAGATAAAGGCTTATTTCTGGGTCTTTAGAATCAAATTAGAACACACCCTGTCAGACACCTATCTGTGCAAACATGAATTTCTTCTTTTTTTCCCCTCCTCCCCCTCCACAAACGTTAATTTCAAGTGTATTTAAATATCTTCGCGTCTTGCTTTTGCTCATCACATCAGGCAAAGCCGCTTCCACTGTGTAATCACAATGATGAATAAACATGGGGTGCTTATAAAGGACTCAGGCACCACAAAACTGATCAATTGTTAATTCTATAAAGTGACTAAACGTGCCTTCCTTTGCAATAACTCCATCAGGCTGTGTTTTTGGTGGGAAAGATGCCCAGGTCCTCTGCCCACTGTCTCTGCAAGGCAAAAATGCAATCATCAGTCAGATCCTGCTTACAGCTAATCTTGATCTTGATTATTTCCTTGTACTGTCTCAATCCACCGCTCCCTCCTAACCCCGACAAGAAGCAAAAATTGTCATGGTGTTTACAAAACTCTGTGCTGCACGATTGTTAATTGCCAGAGGATTGGAGGCACCACTAATGTTAACAACCTAAATAGCCACAGTGTATATTTATTGGCCTCTTATTAGTTAGATAGAATACCAATTTCCAAATGAGCATTTGACCCACACACAGGAACTTCAACTCTCAATCAAATTCCTCCACGTGGCAGGAAGAGGGCTTTTAGAGTTTCTCCTTGAGGTAAACACATTTGTTATTTATCTCTTCTCCCCAGCCATGCAACCATGGGCCGTACACATGAGGGGTTTGGTCAACCTTTCTTGAATTGAAAGAATGAATGATCTACTAAGAGCTCTGCCTCTAGACCACACTGACTGGGTTCAAATCATGCCTCTGCTATGAAATACCAGTGTGGCTTCCTCCCTGTGTGCCTCATTTTGCTCATGCACAAAAGGGAGATGATGATGCTATCTTCCTTATAGGACTTTAGGTAGGATTAAATGAGACAGTGCATACATATGCTTAATGCAGTAAAATGGTACAGCTACTATGGAAAATAGTACAGCAGTCCCTCCAAAAACTAAACACAGAATTACTATATAATACAGCAACTCCACTTCTGGGTGTAGACCCAAAAGGACTGAAAGCAGGGGCTCCAACAGATGTTTGTATAC
The DNA here is from genome assembly GCF_020740605.2 of Lemur catta. Classification (NCBI taxonomy): domain Eukaryota; kingdom Metazoa; phylum Chordata; class Mammalia; order Primates; family Lemuridae; genus Lemur; species Lemur catta. The sequence continues at coordinate 23,009,986 of NC_059145.1, read as the reverse complement.
CCAGGTTCATACCGGCATCGTTTGCAACAGCCAAATTGTGGAAACAACTCATGTGTCCATCAACAGACAAATGACAAACAAGATGTGGCCATTACATACAATGGAATAATTTTCAGCCATAAAAAGGAAGGAAATTCTGACACATGCTATAACATGGATGAACCTTGAAGACATGGTGCTAAGTAAAATAAAACACTCACAAAAGGACAAATATTGTATGACTCTGGTTACATGAGGTACCTGAAGTAGTGAAATTCAGAGATCAGAAAGTAGAATGCTGGCTGCCAGGAACTATGAGAAGGGAAGAAGGGGGAATTAGTATTTAATGGGTACTGAGTTTCAGTTTTATACGATGAAAAGAGTTCTGTGGATGGACTGGGGTGATAGTAACCCAAAAATGTGAATGTGCTTTATGCCACAGAAATGTACACTTAAAAATAGTAACATGATAAATTTTATGTTATTTGTATTTTGGCAAAACAAAAGAAATAATGCCTAGCACAATACCAACCAAGATTCTCAATAAATGATAGCTGTTGTTGCTATTATAATTTTTAAAAGCTCAACAATATTGTTAAATATTGTAAATATTTAACAAACAAAACCTAACATAAAAATGGCCAGTGCTAGCAGAAAACTCTCATGAGACACTTACTATGTAAGGTCCAATTCCATTTAAATGTCTCCTTACCTACCCCTCCACTTCCCCCACCCTCTGTTGGTCAGTACTCCTTGGCCGTATCAGGGATGTTTAAATGTTAACCAAGGAGTTTCCTAAATCTCTTCAATTGCACATCAGCTCTTAAGCTTTTTCTTTGGGGGAGGTGGGTGCCGGGTGGGGTGGAATTCAGCACACAAGGAGGATGAGATTGGTACCAAGGGACAGACTCACCGCCATCCTCCAGCTTGCTTAATGGAATTCCATGCTCCTTTGCAGAACCGACAGTCTGCAAAGAGCAGGACAGAGTGCAAAGAAGATGTGAGCTTTTTATCCTGGGAGGACTGGGCCCATGGTAACCAATTTTATGGCTCTTTTGATTTCTGTCCGTGGATATTTGTGTCTGTGCATGTGTGTGAGTGTGTTGAGAAGGAATTAATCCAAAAATATAGATGAAGAAAGCTGTGTCTCGGATGTGAAGCCGGGTTGCATAATCAGTTCTGAAAGCAGAGAAAAGGTAACAGATGTTTACATTACAATCTGGCTGCTACTGGAAGAGCTGCCAAATGATTTAAATAGTAACAAAGATTACTATTCCAGTGATTTGTTGCCCCCACCGATACATGCAGGGAATTCACCCCAATAATTTTTTCTTTGGATAGCCTTAATTAAACACCCTATTGTATGAAATATTTATGGCCTTCCAGCTACATAAAGTCTTAAACTAGATACCAATTTTAAAAAGTAGAATTGAAGGACTCATTCCAATATGACATATGAAACTTGATGCCTTTGGTAAACAGGAATGTATTACAAAGAAACTCAAAATCCCTTTCAACTTTTGGGTGTTTCATGAATTAAGATGCATTTTTAAATAGAATAGCATACAGCCATGAAAAGGAATGGCATAAAGCTCTCTTCACTGATTTGTCATCCTTCCGGGAATGGATCCAGAGCACATCTGAGTTGCATGTGAATGCACATAACATGGTCACCACTGCATCAGAGGTCTCCAGAGTCAAGGGAGTGTTGACTTCCTTCCCTAGCCATGGGTCCACCAAAGGCCCTCCAATGGGCCTTTGCTGAGTAAACAAAGCAGGACACAGAGTATATAAGATCCCATTTATCTAAAATTATTGGGTCTAAATAATAGCAGAAGAAGGGAATTAGAAACAGATTTACCAAAATAGGAAAAGGAATTGCCTCTGAGTAGCAAAATTGGGTGGTTTTTATTCACTTTCTTTTTCATATTCTTCTAAATGTTTGAATTTCATACCCCAAGCATGTATTATCTTTATAAGTTAAGAAAAGAAAAAGAAAAGAAAATTTCAAAACAGAAGCCTAGGGTGATGAAAAGAATCTTGGCCTATGCATTAAGATATGCGGGTTCTCTTCCAGAAATAAAAAGCTGGGGACATTAAATATGCTATTTCACTACTCTAGGCCTAAAATTTGCACTAGGGCAGGGCTTCTCAACCACAGCATTCACGACATTTTTGTGGGTGCTGTTCTGTGCATCACAGGATGTTTAGCAAGACCCCTGGCCTCCACCTGCTAGAGACTGCTCTCCCATCCCCAGCCAGCCCCAAGTTGTAACAACCAACAAAAAATGTCTCCAGACATTGCCAAAAGTCCTCTGGGGTGCAAAATTGCCCCCATTTGAGAACCACTGCATTAGATGGTCTCTAAGTTTCTTCCTTGCTGGAAACCTTTGATTACTTTTAGATTCTCTATTTAAAGTCTGAGGTTTTAGATCCAATGATTCACAGATAAGTAACTATGGTATACCAAGGACTCAGCAATATTTTCACGATTCATTAGACAAAGGAGGGTATGAAAATGAACAAATAGAACCATGCATTTTCAGAGAAAACTGTACAACATATGGCACAGATGTGAAACTAAGAGTATCCAAGCAGACACAGTGGTCATTAAAAAACTACTAATAATAACCGTAGCTTTTGACAGTTCCACCTTTAGCTAAGACAATTGAAATGCTGCAAAAATGTGCAACTGCTTTCCAGTTTGAAATGAACTTTTAGCACTAACAAAACCAACAGAGTATTATATACATTGCCCTATTCTTACTTTAAAAAAAAAGGCCCAGTGTTTTGATAAAAATACAAAGAGGTCTTCATATTTTTCAAACAAAAATATTTTACTTTTCAGTACTAATAATACTACAGTCTCAGGAAAGGATTATAAATCCACATCTTTATTATCTTTCTAAATAGAGTGCCTTCTTATTTGTCATTTTATTAACAAGAACTCCCTAATATTTGACACTACCATACTGCTGAATAAAAATTATTTATGCTTGCGTTAATGACTTGATACTGTAAGATCCTGACATCTTTTGAATTAAAAAGAGTGACTAAAAAAGATTCAGTGTTGTTTTAGATTGATGACTCTAAAAATCTGTAGTTCATCCGTATAGAGAAAGCCATCTACTAACCAGAATGTTTAACATCAACACCCTATACCTGGCACATACTAAGAGTTCAACAAACACAGGATATCATTATCATTATTTGCAATTATGTCAGCAAAAAGTTTTGTTGTAAATTATTAGTATTGGTTTTTACAGCAACTAAAAGGCACATAGCATAAGAGAGTATCACACAATAGATTTATGTTCTGAGTTCTCTTTCACAAGCAAACCTTAAATTATTACCTAAAACTGCTTCACCGTCATTTTAACATCCATGTCTTTCCATGTGTTCAGATGGGTCCAGCTTGAGTCATCCTGCTCAATCCCCACCCTGCCTCCCACCTGCTCCCTTTTAAACCTCTCCTTTGTAACTGTGGGTCCTGTGGCAGCTACTAGGAAGGCAGCTTAGGTGCACACAGCTGTCAAATCTTTGAGTGGGGTTCAACTAGTGTGAGGATCTAACAAACTGAGCCTTGACAGTGCAAGAAGTCAATGTGACCCTCCTCTGCAGAGACAGCCGAGAGGAGAGGTCCCACCACAACACAGGAGCCTTTCATTGGAAAGGACACTAAGCTAGGAGTTAGGACTCCAGGATTCTAATCCCAGTTCTTTTTATAACATAGTAGATTCGAGTCACAACACCTCCTACCCCCAATCTTCTGGAAAGCTGCACTCTGAGGTACTTTACCGATTTAAAATTCCTTAAGCCTTTGAGTCTTCCCTTAAACCAGATTGTGCAATTACGTTTAAGTTTAAAGAAAAAAAAAAGAGCCCTTTTAACTGACTTTATGGAGGAAAATGGATTGAACTTGAATAGCAATTGTAAAACAAGAATTTATTTTTTTTCAATAAATATCAAATAGATGGGAAGCCAAGGTTAATTTTATCTCGTGAGAGGTGGGGTGCAGGAGATCACAAGCTGAGTGGGCTATTACAAAGTGCAACTCGATATAACGGCTTAAGTCTTTAAGTCAGGACTGCCTAGGGTTCTGACATGGGCTTCTTAAAATAACATTTTCAAAACAGATAATTGTAAAGTGATTAATGTGGCCAAGATCACTTCACCAATCCCTCTGTGGACATTTTTGTTTCCTATTGCCTGTCCCCCATCCTCAATCCTGAATCTTAACAAATTAGGATAAAAACACTGTATGGTCTCCCAATCATTTATGATTGGCTGCAGGGCTTGAAGTCATTTTTGTTTCCTATTGCCTGTCCCCCATCCTCAATCCTGAATCTTAACAAATTAGGATAAAAACACTGTATGGTCTCCCAATCATTTATGATTGGCTGCAGGGCTTGAAGTCATCTTGTTAATCCTGGCTGATTTATAGCCAACACCTGATGAAACAAACGCACGTACCCAAATAAATTAGCCCATCACCTACAGGTTCCATCTATCTCTAGGACCAAAAAAAAAAAAGCAAAAGGCTAGTATATTTACTATGCTGTCTCAACACATTTATAAAGAAATACATAGAGCCAGAAGGCAGGGTGAAAAACTCCCAAAGAGGAAGAAAGCTTAAGGTGGAAAATCTACTTATACAAATTCTAAAGAGATCTATAAAACTGCAATCTGAGAATTTTATTATTAAGCTAAGCTTCTTAGTATTGAAATACCCAAAACTCTCCAACTGGGCAGCTAATTGAGAGTTAGGAAGCACCAAAAAGACTTCTCTCCTTCCTTCATTCGTCACAGGCAATACAGAATCCCTTGCTCAATATGATAATGTGACTTTTGTCAATGCATGTTCAAATCAGATAGAGGATTGGCTGGTGATGATGTCATTCCCATGGGTTAATCCCCAGTGAATGCAGTTTTAATATCATATGCATCAACACACCATTTACATAACGAAGTATTAAGTGTAACAAAAACGAGTGGTGCAGATAAAAGCAGCTATTAGGAAAAGGATATGTACCACTGAAAAGGAGGTGGGGGGACAAAGCAGATTTTTACTTTTTTCTTTTTTCTTTTTTTTTAACTAAATGGAACTAGGTCATCAAACAATACACATCTCTAAAAAGATCAGAAAACAAATAGTGAAACTCAAGTGACCTAGAACATTCTAGTACCAGAAATATGAAAAAGCTTGCCTTCAGTGAAAAACATTCAATAATCAAGCAGAGATATTTGTAGGTGTCTTTTTGTGTTGGGGCAGAAGTAATAAAATTAAAGTCATTCCAAAACAGGTAAAGTAGCAGCCACTGCTTTTCCGGGAAGGACAACTTTCTTATCTTTAACAGAGAAAACTGGCCAAGTCTAACTGTGGCGTAAAGCCTTATGATAAATTTTGCAGTGTCAAAGGGCAATTAAGACGGTACTGAAGGAAGAGAGCAAAGTCACACAAAGCAGAACAATGAGACAGAAAAACTTAAGAAGGAAACCTTGAAATACAGCTTTCAGCTCTAGAATACTGATCAAGAAACGTCCACACATATGCAGAAAGCTTTTGCACAAATGAGCCATGCCAACTCAAGAGGTCATTTGGGGAGGACGTAAGTCATCATTAGTCATAATGATTCTGAAAACTGCTCTCACACTGCCTTTTTAAGGCCTGTATTTCCAATCCAAAGGAAGTGCTGGGTTTACACACTGATTTATGACAATAAACTTAGCAGATACGCTTCTCACTCTAAAACCCACAGCGAGCTGTTGAAGAATTCTTCAAGCCATACATTCGTTCTCAAATGACTGAGTGGAAAAAACTAACTATATTGCAAAATGGCTGGTCCTAAATTATTTTAGCCTTTAAAAAAAAAAATTCAGGCCCTGCCTAAACTGGGCTCAGACGCACAAATTGCCCCCACCTTGTCCTACCTCAGCGAGTGTTCTAGAGGAGTCCAAGCTGGGATGCGTGTGATCAGAAAGCTAAGCCATGATCAACGTGAGCAACTTTGCGCAGCTGAGTCTGCAGGTGGGAGCGTCGGGTTGTTTCGGGCAGAAAGAACCAGACCAAGGCTTAGAACGCGCCCGTCCCCACACACACGGATCGCCTGTCACTTCACATCAACCTTGCTACTCTCAGAGGGAAGGCCATTGAAAAGTTAAAAGGGAAAAGAGTTCACGGATAAGGACGCTTCACCTCGCGGGGGGGGGGGGGGCGGTACTCTTAAATCCCCGTGGGGGATGGGCACATGGCTAGATCTCAGCGAGTCCATGAACCTGGACATACGTGTGGATGAGGAGCTGGTTCATAGCTCGGCTAAGGCTCTCAGAGGGGGTCGTGGAGCGCACACCGTCCCCCCGCCCCAAACGTTAAATGATACCGATTTAGGAAGAAAACGCACCAGCGTCGCGGTGTCTGGCTTGGGTTGCCTGCCCAGGTGCAGAATATCAAGTTTTCGATTTCCAAACCACCCCAAGGATACGCTCCTTGCTTAGGGTTAAGATGCCCTCCCTTCCAGGAGCGGACTGACAGGGCAAATGAGGCAAGAAAAGGGTAAGAAAGCAATGTAAAGACGCCACCTTGGTGGGCAAATCCGAGACGCCTCACGCGGAAAAAAACCGGAACTTGCAGACCCGCTCCAGGTCTCCACTTGCGCGGGAAGCTTTGCGCTCCCGACGGGAAGACGTGCCCCAAGCGCTCGCGGCGCCCTTCCAGCAAAAGCCACGCAAGCAGGGGCCCAGGTGGGGGGGCTGACCTGCTCCCACCAGCTGGCTCCTATAAGGATCCTGGCTCAGGCCCAAGGTTTGCCCAGACCAGAGCTCTCGGCGAGTTCGCTCTCTCCCTCCGTATACCAATTTATCAAGTGGCCTCCCCCAGCACCCGCTGGGCACCCCCAGGGGCTCTGAAGGGCAGACATGAACCCCGAAATTGGAAGCGGTCGCTGCGGCGCATCCTTACTTCGGAACGCCGCTTCCCACTTTGGGGTGCACGGCGACCGACCGCAGCCAGGCGATAAGCCCGGCACCCCGGGGCGCCGGATGAGGGGGCTGCCCCAGCTAAGCCGGTACCAGCCCACGAGACAGCACCTAAGCACGGGGTGCAAACCCGCCCCGACCCCGTCTTCCCGCCCCTCCTTTTCCCTTCCAACCCTTCTTACTCGACCAGAGCCGGCGCGTCCAGGACGAGGCACCGATCGCCGCACCGGAGACTGAGGACGCTCACCGCGCCGCCTCCCCGCCGGCGCCCCGGTAGTGGCCCATCACCTGCGCAGCCTCGCCAAGAGAAAGTTCCACGTCTCTCCAAAGAGAAGCCCGGAGCCGCCGCGGAGGAAGCAGCGTCCGCGGAGAGGCGGCTGCTACGGGACTCCCGGGGGTCCGCCGGCAGCCGCGCGCCCCGTCGGTGCGCTCGGTCCGGGGCGGCGCGCGGCGAGGAGTGCGGAGCGCAGCCCCGCGGTATAGCCGGCCGGGAGGGGCCGGGCCCGCCGCGGGCCGCGCTGATTGGCCGGGCGGGCCAGCGGCTCCTGCCCCCGCCGGGCCCCGCGGTCCACGTGGGCCGGCCCTGTCCCCGCCCCGCACCCCTGCTCCGCCCGCGCGCCCCGGCTCCCGGGCTCCCGCTGCCTCTCCCGAGCGCCTCGCTGTGGCCGCCACTCCGCAGGTGCTGGGGAAAAGGTATTTCTGAATACCTGGAGCCGCGTGGAGCCCTGCATGAGAGAGGGGACTTTAAGGTTCGACTCCCAGTGGAAAACCATTCCCCACCAGGACCCAAAGCCGTTTGCAAGCAGGGTTTCTTAGTCCCCCTGTACGTAGCACATGCATAAACTAATCCAGATTCGTGTGTAATTTGCTTGCATGGGAGAGGAGAAAACTCGGCACACATGTCAATACCTAAACACATTTCTTATTTTAAAAATTATAAAAACACAAGCAACACTTCTCGGACTCCCTCCCAACCCCCCACTCCCCCAGCCATGCCCCCTTCTGTGAGTAAAGTAACACTGATGATCAATGACACTTAAACGGCATTCATTTACAGAGATTACCTTATCTGATCTCCATTTTACAGATAAGAAAACTGAGGCACAGAGGAGTTAAATAACTTACTGAAGATTACACACTTAATTTAATTAATGGTAAAGCTTATATCTGAACCCAGGAAATCTGATTGTAGAATCCATGCGCTCTGCTATTCAATGCATGGTCCCACAAAGGCATCCCCTGAGACCACGTTAGAATTTCAGACTTTCAGGCTCCACCCTAGCACCAGAATCTTCATTTCAACAAGATCCCCAAGTGATTAGCATATGCATATAGTTTGAAAAGCATAGGCCCGGCGCGTTGGCTCACACCTGTAATCGTAGCACTCTGGGAGGCCGAGGCGGGTGGATCACTCGAGGTCAGGAGTTCGAGACCAGCCTCAGCAAGAGCGAGACCCCGTCTCTACTAAAAAAAAATAGAAATTATCTGGCCAACTAAAATATATATAGAAAAAATTAGCCGAGCATGGTGGCACATGCCTGTAGTCCCAGCTACTCGGGAGGCTGAGGCAGTAGGATCGCTTAAGCCCAGGAGTTTGAGGTTGCTGTGAGCTAGGCTGACACCACGGCACTCGCTCTAGCCAGGGCAACAAAGCGACACTCTGTCTCAAAAAAAAAAAAAAGAAAGAAAGAAAAGCATTGCTCTATACCACTGTGCTGTTCACTGTCATTGTTTTGGCTTAAAATCTTCTGGTCCTTTTACTTCTGGTCTTTTATTGTTATAAAATATGTACATCCTGCCCCAGTTGCACTCCAAAGTATATTTGCTCAGCCTACCACTTGAACTAACCTATGGCAGGCCTCCCGCTTGTGTTTCCCATACACAGACATGCCATACCACATTGTTTCATTTGTTGTTAAAACATTTTCAATCCCTTACTCTTTTATTATCAAAATTGGGGCTCTGCAGTCAAAGGCAATTATGTTATAAAGTTGTACCAGTTTAAGGGGGAATCTAAGCATTGGAGACAGTGGCTTGATCTTTGAGGTGTCCCTCTAAGACTGAGTGCTGAAATTCTGTGAAAGACAAGGGGAAATCCAAGTAAAACCTGAAACAACATGCCAGGAGGTTCCAGAGTTCTCTCTTGACACCATTTATTCATTTACTCAATGAAATTGAGGGCCTACTCTGTGTCAGGCACTCTGTGTCAGGCACAGAAGTAAACATAACAGTGAGTTCTTGCATTCCTGGAGTTTACCTTCTAGTGAGAGGAGACAGGCAATTAATATGGCAAATGAGCGAATTATAGTTTATGGTAGAAGGTAGTCCATGTTACAGAGAGAAGGAAAGTAGAGAAAAAATGATGAATACTGGGGAGGTTGTGATTTTAAGTATAGTCATCAGGCTAGTTCTCACTGAGAAGGTGACATTTGAACCAAGACTTGGAAAAGGTGAGGGGGCAAGACATTTAGAAGAACAAGTCCACATTCATTCATTCACCAAATACGTGTTGATTCTGCACTGTGCATCGAGCATGGTTCTGGCATGAGTCTGTGTGTTTACTTAACTTCTGTTTGTTTTTCATATCTCCAAGTTTTCCTGAACTGAGAGTTTCTTGTCCTGGTGAGGAAAAGCAAAAAAGTAAGCAATTGTGTGTCTCAACCTAACTAGCATATTCTCCCATCCTGGATGTTTAGTATTGTTAGGGGTTTCATGGTGTCTCCCTAAAATTCATATTTTGAAGTCCTAACCCCCGGTACTACAGAATCTGACCTTATCTGGAAATAAAGTCTTTACAGAAGTAATCAAATTAAAATGAGCTCGTTATGGTAGGCCCTAATCCAATAGAACTGTGTCCTTATAAAAAGGGGAAATTTGGAGACAGACATGCACACAGGGAGAATGCCATGTGGACATCAAGGTAGAGATGGGGTGCTATTTCCACAAGTCAAGGAATGCCAAAGATTGCCAGCAAACCACCTGAGGAGGAGGGAGGTATAGAACAGATTCTTTCTCAGAGGGAACTAACCCTGCCAAAACCTTGATCTTGGACTTCTAGCCTCCAGAACTGTGAGACAAGAAATGTCTGTTGTTTAAGCCAACAGTCTGTGGTACTTACATGGCAGCCCTAGCAAACTCATACAAGTATGTTTGTTTCTAAAGTAAGATGGCACAGTTAAGAGACATACCTATAAGTTTCCAATGACTTAATGTCTTTTGTGCAGTAGCAAGAAGCCAGAATGATCTGATGAATTGACATTTACTAACCAAATCACCACAAAGAAAAAAAATAGCCAAATGAGCCCCAATTATTCCATTATTTCTTGATTCAACTATTTATTGCATGCCTGCTGTGTGTCACACTCTGGGACATGATGACAAACAAAGCAGATGTGACTTACATGTATTGTTATGGAGAAGTTGGACATTGAACAATTCAACAAATATATGACCATGGTAATTTCAGAGCAGAATAAATTTTTAAAAGAAAAGTAAGGCTAGAGCATTAGAAGAATAAGGGATTGGTTTAATTTAGAGTGGCTGCCTAGAGAAGCTCCCTACAAGGTAGTGACATTTGAGCCAAGACCTAAATGACAAAAAGCCATCTGAGCAAATATCTGGGCAAAAATTGTTCCAGGCAGAGATAACAATTCCTCTTATAAGAAAATATCCCTGTCATTCACTCCATAACACCCTTCCTTTCTCTCTTGGCTATCTATTTTGCATCCTTTGAGATTGTATGAAATCAATGCATGTCTGTTTCATAAAAATGGGATCCAATTATTTATCTTCTTATGTAAGAACCCGTGAAGGTCGCATCAACGGGGTTTCACAGGCACACACACACATTCACTAAACACCCCTTGACGTGCCTCTGTGTTTGTAGGTAGTGACACCACGTGACTTGGACATTGTATTTATTTTCCTCATTTGTATAACATCCAGAACACTACTGTGCATGTCCTGGTGCCTAATCAATACACTGATGACTGACTATGCCTGAAAGGAACATTCTGGCTCTCCTAGGCCTATTTATAAAATCCTCTTATTTTCAAGTGAAGCTTCAGTTTCAAAATTTTGCAATACTCATGTACTTTGAGTACAATTTTTCTTAGGAGACCAATAAGAATAATAGCTAACATTAATTGGAGCTCACAATGCTAAGTGATTTATGTGGATTATCATCCTCATAACCCTACAAGGTAAATTCTCTTATTATAACCTCCATGTTACAGATGAGAAAACTGGGGCTCAGAAGAGGTTTGCTAATAGTCCACTGGTCGAAACCACTGTTAAACAGCCAACTCATGCCTTGAGCCAGTCTCTTTTACTGCAGACCCTGTGCTAAGGTGGGTGAGCAGAAACGAATGAAGAAAGAACAGAGAGACAACATAAAGCACTTGTCCATTCCTTTGCATTTGCCTTTGAAATTTTCAAAGCGCTGTTTTCTAACTTTTTTTATTTACCCCAGCCCTCTAGCTTTCAAGTTCACTTTTCTATCCAGATATTTGCTTTGCTTTCTCTTGCTTCAAACTGGGAACTGCGAGGACTTTGATAAATGAAACAACTGGTATATTTTTTGTTTTCAACCTGTCTGTTCGTCAGCATCCTCTAAGGAAATGTGCGTCAGGCTTCTTGGAGCTCAGCCTACTTTGACATACATCCGTAGCTCAGACATTGACAGCTCCCCAACACAAAGGGGTCCCTCCCCTCACTCAAATAGTAGGGAACACCACACCCGTCGCCGGACCAAATGCCACGCCACTGCGCAAGGCCTGCTCCGGCTCACTTTACACAGATACCAACAGATCCTCCTGCCTGAGAGTGAACATCTAAAAATGGCTTCAGCTGGTCTTTGTGGATAACTTTCTATCCTTGCAGCTTCCCCACAGTCCTAGTGAGGAGAACACCCAGGGAACTTGCAAGAGTAAAAAGATGTGAGGCCTCCCTGGTTGGATCTTGGATTCCCCCAGCTTATTCAGGAAGCGGGCAGCCGTTTTAGCTGTTAAATGACTTCCTGCCTTGGATGGCTTGGTCAGGCTTGTTTTATACTTCTGGAACTCTGACAATGTGTCTGGCTATTTGCTTTGGAAGGCTCAGGTGGGTTTCACTATCTTTCCCTTTGCTGACCACAACTGCGTCAATAATTTATGCCCTGGAAAAGAACAGCACTTCAGGGCAAATTAGCATAAGAAGGATTTATGAAACCACAGAGGGAGGACATTTTTAGAGATCACACAAGAGCTGTTGCACCAAGCAATGCGAGCGAGAGGTTCCAAGCAGGGCCAGCCTCAGATAGAATCATCAAACAAATTATGCTTCTTTCATATCCTTACTTCTTCTTTCCGGCCTACCACTCCGATATCTGCCAATGTGGTCTGATAGCCCTCCGCTTGGCAGAAGACTGGTGTTGTCATTCATTAGCTCATTCTTTCATTGATTCTTTTATTAATTCATGTAAAAATTTTGTTTATCAAAGAGATATTGGAACACCCATGTTTGTAGCAGCATTACTAAAATAGTGAACAATAGAGGCAACCTAAGTATGCATGGACGGCTGAATGGAGAAACAAAATGTGGTCTACCCATACAGTGGAATATCATTCAGCCTTTAAAAGGAGGGAAATTCTGACACATGCTACAACATGGATGAACCTCAAAGACATTATGCTAAGTGAAATAAGCCTGTTACAAAAAGACAAATATCATATGATTCCACTTATGGGAGGTACTAGAGTAGCCAAATTTATAGAGATGGAAAGTAGAATGGTGATTTCCAGGGGCTAGAGGAAGGGGAGAATGGGAAGTTAGTGTTTAATGGGTATAGAGTTTCATATTTGCAAGATGAAGGGTCCAGGAGACGGATGGTGCTGATGGTTGCACAACAGTGTGAATGTACTTAATGCCACTGAACTGTACACTTAAAAATGGTTAAGATGGTAAATTTTATATTATGTGTATTTTACCACAATTAAAAATAACTTTCAAAAAGCCAGTGGCAGTACTTGTAAGTCAATCTAAAATGGGACATTTTTAAAGCTTAAAATGTGAGATGTGATTCAATTTGTATCAAAAATTACCAGACTTAGACTAAAAATATTTTGGTTAAAATTTTTTTTTTCATTTTTGTTTGTGTGTGCTAGACATTGTATGAGGCACTTGAGATAAAGTTGTATAATAAAAAAGAAATTACTGTTTCTCTACCCCTCTACTCCATCAAAATTTACTCATTCTTCGGCTGGGCATGGTGGCTCACGCCTGTAATCCTAGCCCTCTGGGAGGCCGAGGCTGGTGGATCGCTCAAGGTCAGGAGTTTGAGACCAGCCTGAGCGAGACTCCATCGCTACTAAAAATAGAAATAAATTATCTGGACAACTAAAAATATATAGAGAAAAAATTAGCCAGGCATGGTGACACATGCCTGTAGTCCCAGCTACTTGGGAGGCTGAGGCAGTAGGATCGCTTAAGCCCAGGAGTTTGAGGTTGCTGTGAGCTAGGCTGACACCAGGGCATTCACTCTAGCCTGGGCAACAAAGCAAGACTCTGTCTCAAAAAAAAAAAGAAAAAAAAATTTACTCGTTCTCCATACTTTCACCTTCTCAACTCTAACAGGTGACCTTATCAAATCTGCTCATGATTCCCAGATATAAAGCTTCTAACTCCCACATTTATAACATATTTGTGTGGTAACACAAGCAACAATATATTAATATTAACCCAGTATTATCATAAATGTGGTTTTTATCCCACAGATGGGTTACAAAATAATTTTGCCTGAAACACAGAGAAATTTTTCTTAATAGTTGTAATTCATTTTAATGGACATTAAGAAAAAAGTTAAATGAGAACATCCTGTGATTCATGGATACGGCTATTTAGAATGAGCTTCAATTAAAAGTTGATTCCAATTAAAGAAAAACATTAGGATGATGATTTAAGCATATGGCAAATTTGGAAAGGTGGGGAACAACACAATTGGGAAGGGGACTGAGATTTGTGAAAATATTAATAGTAAGGATGGTGGCCAAGATGGGCTGATAGCTGAATATCTTTAGAACTTGGGTTCTGAGCAGGATGAGTGTGTACCTTGCAAGCTGATACTGTGGCAGAGTAAAGGTGCAAAGAGAAACCACGCTTCCAGTCCTTACCTGTCCTATTTACTCTTTCAGACTTCTACTACAAAGTTTTGGAGAAAGCAGAAAAATAAATGTTGAATTTTCTTCCAGTTTTTTTCCATCTACCCTATTCTAACACATGCAACAAAAACCACACACCATTTGACTTTTATTTTTGGACTTGAATTTTTTGCCTCTACCTTGGAACAACATTATTTAGCAAAAGGTCATTAATGTTAAAGTAGGACTTAAGAGGCTTCACTTGGACATCTGACATTTGACATGCTCTCAATGAGGGGCTTACTCGCCAGGGAAGTTAAATCTCTCAGTAGACCTCAAATCCCATGGATTTCAATCTAGATGCAAGAGACATTTTCCTGCCTGCCAAACATTCCCTTCTGAGAGAGCATACTGGCCAAAACCCTTGATTGCAAGTGATAGAAACTCAACACAAACTGACATAGGCAAAAAGGGACAGCTATCTGTTCACATAACTGAGAAGTTCCAGAAGTGTAATTGGATACTCAAGGGAGAATATGTATGTCTTCCCCATCTCTTGGCTTTGTTTTTTTTTTTTTTTTTTGGCTAGATTGGCCTTATTCTCTCTTACCAAGAAAAGGCTTCTTCCAAAAATACAGGGAAAATGTTCTTCAATAATCCTAAGCCATGTCCTTCCAGCTTTGTAACCCTAAATGCAACAAGAATTCTCTTCTGGCTTCAAATAGTAAAAATCTGGCCCAGCTAATTTCACAAATAAGTCCATCGCCATGCCTAGGTCGGGCAGAGAGGGTGACTGGTTAGCCCTATCAGAATTATACAGTTATGAATTCCTGGAAAAGAAGGAATACTGGACAATGATAAATGTCCACTGCAGGAGTCTGCTCCACCCACTGCCCTGGTTGACCAGCTAGCCATGTTCTATTACCCCACCCACCCACATGGTGACAGCTAATTAGATTAGGTCTGAGCTCTGAAACCAAGTACTATCCATCCATCCAATATTCCTGAGTTGCGTGGTTTGGCTGGAAAAGTGGCATGGGCCAACAAGACTTTTCCTCCTGGAACTGGAAAATCAGAGCCCAAGAGACTGAGCCATTTGGGTCAGTTGAACTAAATGTTATAAACCAGAAGCCATGATAGACAACTACAGGTCATGTGCAACTGAAGATAGGAAGAAGCCAATCTGCAGAGACTGGAGATCAGAGCGAAGAGAAAAATTGATTCTGAGACCACAAAACCTCTGAAAGAGAGATTCAGCGAGGAGCTGACTCAATTTACCGGGAGATCCAGTGCTTGGAAATTTTGTGATGTGAGTAGAACATCCACGCAAGAAAAGGCTGATACATTTAGTGCTTTGACCCACATGGTCTCATTTCTTCTTTGTAGTAACTCCATTAGAAGGTTTTGTTTTCTCGATTTTACAGAGGAATAAACTGAGAACCTACTTGATGTTTTTTAACGTGATTTACGTGATTTTTTTTTTCAAGCTAGAAAGTCTCTCAGCAGAGAATGCTTTTCTTTTCCTCTCCTCCAAGTTGCCTCAGAACCTTCAGCAGCAGAGAAGATCTATCTGAACTGGAGACGTGGATTTGGAAATCGTCTGCTTCTTAGGCTCTGAGAGGTACTTACTGGAGCCCCAGAAGGGAAGGAGGCTGTCGAGTGAAGGAGCACAGCTAGGGAATGACCGTGATAGCCCTCAGCTGTTGGACACTCGCTCTGTGCAAGACTCTGCATATTATGTACTAGTGATGGTTAGTTTTATGTTGTCAACTTAACTGGGCCTTGATATCTAGTTAAAGATTATTTCTGGGTGTGTCTGTGAGGGTACGTCTGAAAGAGATTAGTATTTGAATAGGTGAACTAAGTAAAGAAAAAAAAAAAAAAACACGCCCTCCCCAATGTGAGTGGGCATCACCCAATCCGCTGAGGACTTAAATACAACAGGAAGGCAGAGGACATTTGAATTCACCCTCTGCCTGATTGTTTGAGCTGGGACTCAGATAGTCTCCTGCGTTTTAGCATCCTGGTTCTCAGGCCTTCAGACTCTGATTGGAATCCACATCCCTGGCTCTCAGGCTCTCAGGCTTTTGAGCTACATCCCTGGCTTTAGTGAGCCTCCAGCTTGCAGACGGCAGATCATGGGACTTCTCAGCCTCCATAGTCACGTGGGCCAATACCTTATAATAAATCTCATGTTTGTTATATATGTGATTTTTATTTATTTAGATATGTACAGTGTGTGTGTGTATACTATTGCTTCTGTTTCTGTGAGGAACCCCGAATAATATAGTACTCTCTCAGCAAAAGAGAGATTGAGGTAGAATCCGTGGAAATTGCAGTGACCATGCTCCTAGGGCCATGAGATGGAAGGAGCTTCAAGTAGTTTGTTCTCTACGGTTGGCTTATTTTCCTGCCATGCTCACATTTCATCACTCTCACCCTCGTGCCTTAAAAATTCAAGAGACTCTTCCTTTGACCTTTGAATCTCTAAACAAGCCTTGCAGATTAGCCCCAGCCTAAAGGGCCAGGCTGAAGAGAATGAGGCAGGACCTGGAGAATATCAAAAAGTGGGTGTCAGGCTGAATCTGGTGACCCCTAAGGTGACACTGCCACCTAGTCTTGATAAACAAGGTTCCAAATCGAGTTAATTTTGCCCCTGGCAAATTCCGAACATTCTAACATTTTACTAAAATTCTTAACAACAACAACAAAAAAAGTAAAGTGCGATTCATCATGTCAGCATTTTATTTTTTAAGGTTATTAGCACACACTGACATACATTTTAAATAATAAATAAATGTGCTGAGACGATTTTTTAAATATTCCCTTGTACTTCCTTTTACTCCACGACCCTTCTCTGCTTCACGCCCTCAACAAATTTGAGCAGCTAGACAGCATGCTTACAGCCCTAGGGAAAAAATACCAAAGCAAAATTCAGAGAACAAAGAGACAAAGCCATGGCTTATGAGTTTCAAAATAGGCTGCTGAAACCCATGCCGGAGATAATAGTTTTGAAAGGGTTTCTGAGCCCCAGAAGCCATGCTTTTGAATATCAAAAAGCCACTGCATACCCTGAACAATAGATTGGGGAAAATAGCCTTCCCCCAGCTCTCAGACGAGGCACCGTGGGCTGGGTGGAAGAGGAGACAATTGCAAGAGAAGAGAGTAAGACAGGGTGGGCATTGCCCGGAGAGACCACTGTGGTCTCTTAGCCCTTCAGCTGCTGGTTGTGGGACTAACAGAGATCTGATCTGGGGTAAATGTTCCAAGTGTCTCAGCCTCAGTGCTGTTGACATTTTGGCCGGATCATTCTTTTTTTTTTTTTTTTTTTCCTCGTGACAGGGTATCACTCTGTCACCCCAGGCTGGAGCAGTGGTGCAATCATAGCTCACTGCAACCTCAAAGTCCTGGGCTCAAGTGACCCTCCTGCCTCAGCCTCCTGAGTAGCTGAGACTACAGGTGCATACCACCATTGCAGGCTAATTAAAAAAAATTTTTTTTTCGAGACAGGGTCTTGCTATGTTGCCCAGGCTGGTCTTGAACTCCTAGCCTCAAACGATCCTCCCACCTCAACCTCCCAAAGTGCTGGGATTACAGGTGCAAGCCACCATGCCCCACCAGGATAATTTTTTATTATGGAAGGCTGCTCTGTGCATTGCAGGGTGTTTAGCTGCATCCCTGGTCTCTATCCACTAGACACTAGTAGCACCTCCCAATTGTGACAATCAAAAATAACTCCAGACAATGCCAAACATCCATGGGGGTGGACATGGGTGCACAAAATTACCCCCAGTTGAGAATCAATGAGATATAGGTAGATATAGAGATATAGGTAGATATTACATACACATATATATCTTTGTAATAAAAAATTTATATGTACATTATACAGAAAACTTCAAAAATACAGAAAATCACCACCAAAATAAAAACTAATCAATACTTCACTCACTCAGAAATCATAATTAATGTTTTATGTAATCCAGTTTTTCCTATACATGCACTTTATTTTCACAAAACCAAAAATTGGGGTTATATGGTAAAATACTATTTTGCAATCTGTAATTTTTTGCTTAGCAACATGTCATGAATTTTCATAGAGGTACGATTTTCCTTAATATAGCCATAACATAACCTAATTAGCCAATCCCCTATTGTTGGATATTTAGGTTACTCCCAATATTTTACCATCACTGGTAATGCTTTGAGGAAGAGCTTCATATACTCCTTTGTTTTATTAGGAAAAATTTCTAATAAATATTCTTAACTGAGAAAATGTAGCTGGTATTTTGGGATTTGGATCTATCATATTTACTATCTCGATGGTTTAAGTCATAGTTTTCGGACTTAACATATACCTTCTATTTCTCTAGTGCTTTTAACTTTCCACAATACTTTCCACTTTGCCAAGCATGCAGGGCAGCTACCAATTGTCCCATCTTACTGATGAGAAAACTGGTATTCACAGAAGTTAGATGACTTACCTATGGCAACACAATTATTTGGCAAGAGAATTGAAACTCATGTCACCTGAGTCCTAGGCTGCTCGCTATTAGTGCTCACTTTGGCAGCATCTATACTGCCAAAACCGAAATAATCCAGACAAGATTAGTACGCTCCCTGCTCACCAAATGGCATGCAAATTTGTGAGCACTAGGGTACTACGAAAATTCTTAGTTATGAGCCTATTTCTAAGTACAACTTTGTATAAACTCCCGGGGTCCCAAAATGTAATCAAAGCTACGGACCTTGGATGGGCGAACCTACTGCTTCCCATGCACGATTTCACAACCAATCTTGTCTCCAAATACTGACGTGGAGGGTTAATATCTACAGTGCTAATTCCAACATCTGTTTCTTTCTTATCCCTGAAGCCAAATTAAGTTGGTACAGTCTGTTTTTACTTCCAGCTTCCCTCTAACACAGATTTATTACCAGTTAATTTCTTATCAAGGAAAAACAACCCCATCATAAGTATTTTAGATAATGACGTCTAAGTATTTTATATTGCTTCAAGTCTGAACAGTTAGAATAGAGAGTGCATCCAATGTTCATTACCTCTTAATGCTTGTATTCTTTTTCATGTTTTGATTCACCAAAAAAAAAAAGAAAGAAAATGCTATCCACTGCTTAGACATTTTTTAGGCTTAATGAGATTAAATAAATTCTGGGGAGGAGGGAGAAGAGTATGGCTTAATAATGTTTTAAATGGTTTGTAGAAATATTCCTTCTACCACAGGCACAATTTAAACCAAAGCCAACTTCTGTAGTGCTATGAAGGCTAATGAATGCCTTAATAACGTGCAGAGGAAAATGGGATGAGTTGATTAGATACAGAAATATCCTAGACCTCTGAAATACAGTTAGAAAAAACAACTCAATTGTACTTAGAGACAGAACTCATGGCAAAGAATGATCCTAACATCCCAGTGATCCATTTCACTACCCATTAATAATAAGTGATCTTCTTGGCAGCATATGTCGAGGTAATTGACACTCACTGATTTGAGGGTAGACTTTCAAGCTCCAGATAAACATTGAACCAATTCCTCTCTGTTCTAATAATACCTAGAAAATGAGCAAAATTTAAAACTTCATATAACTTTTCTATATCTTAGAACCTGGGGGTTGTCAGTCCTTCCTCGAGTTAATTAAAATTCTTTTGCAGGTATGTACTTTTAAAAAATGAAATATTCAACAGACTCTTCTAGAAATTTTCTTTTTCTTTTCCTGATTGCCTATTCTAGTTTTTGGAACTATTCTGCATGTGCATGTCTCTCTCCATGTGAAAGATTGTTACCTTCAAATAGACTTGTTTTCTAATAGACGTCCAATTATGTTAAGTGTACATTATATAACCTGAAATAAACAACATTTCTTAGAGTCTGGCAAATCCAAGATGGTTGTTACTCGATCCTTGGAGTCCTGAGCAATGGGAAACATGAGATGTCACACTGCTTGGAGAAGAAAGGCCAATATCAAATAACAGGGACCATCTGGACACCTACATTGTTCGGGAGTTCTCAAAGAATGTGAAGAACAAATAGAAAAAACAGGCAGAGCAACAAGAAAAAGGAATACAGAACTCATGCCCGCGACAACACGGATGAACCTTGAAAACACTTTGCTAAATGAAATAAGCCAACCACAAAAGACTACATATTATATGATTCCATATATAGGAAATGTCTAGAATAGGCAAATCTATAGAGGGAGAAAAAAAGACTAATAATCAGGGATTGGGGGAAGGAGAAATGGAGAGTAACTGCTGAATGCGTACAGTGTTTCTTTTGGAGGTGAAGAAAATGTTCTGAAATTAAGTAGTGATGACGGCTGCACAACTCTGTTGATATATTGAAACCACTGAACTATACGCTTTAATGGCATGCGAATTATGTCTCAATAAAGCTTTTTTTTTAAGAAAATGAAAAAAAAAAAAAAAAACTGGACAGAGCCAGAAAGAAAGAGTCAGAAGAAAAGAAACAAGAGCCTAAAAGGGTCAGGAGATTCCGTCGCTGAGAGAAGCTTTTCCCTCACTGGCCTAAGTTGACTGATGAGGTCTCCAGACAACGTTATGTAACTAATTGGAAATTTTTTAAAAAGCAAGATCAAATCAACATTGGGCCTATGCTCAGCTCAACAAACTAGATTCAGCAAACATCGCCCAATCACGCACTATGCACCAGCCACCTAACATATAACGAGATCATGGCCTTTTTGGAGTCACGAGCTTTTAACTAAAAAGTAAAATTTTTTTTAAAAGGAAGAAAGGGAGAACACATGTTAAGAATGAGTCTTTTCCAGTGATGGAATTAGGAATATTTTCTTTTTTCCAGTAGCCTAGAATATGATGACTTTTTATATCATAAAGAAGGAGGGAAATAAATTTTTTAAAGGAAAAAGTGTTTGAGTAAGATATAATAAATGCTCTGTTAAAGTCATGGGCACATAGGAAGTAGTGAGGAGCTGGGCCTGAGGAAGGAAGGTCGGAGAAGTTTGACTGGCAATTGTTTGGTATTAGCCCCAAGAGGTGGGACTCATGGGCTGAGGATGTTCCTCCCTCCTGCAGGCCCCCACTCCTGGGAGAACCAAAGGGGTGTGCGGTCAGGTCCAGGGAAATGCCATCTGCCCTACCTCTCCTCTCTGTGGCCTCCACCCATCACCAGGGCGAGCTTTTTGCTACAACAAGGACAGGAAGACTGTTAACAGATAAAAGTCGTTAGGAAAGAATTAGCCTCTGGATTTGGGCCAGTGGGTACTACTTCAGACTTTTATTGTTGCCAAAGCATGTAATATGGCGAGACAATTGCTCTATCGCTGCAGAAGTTAATGTGGAGAGCTTTACTATTAATATTAATGCCCACAGAAGCGTGTGGCAACAGGTGGAGAAAAACCTCTACCTGTTCAGTTATTCTGCAGGAGAGATGGATACCTTTTTAAAGCTGATGTGCAGAGTTCATTTTTTATTGTGAGCTGTGTTTGTCGTCACAGTTCTGATCCCATCACCCCTTGCTGTTCTTGCAATTATCCCAGCCCTCACTGATGGAATGAAAGAAGATGGTAAAAACCACACTGGCTCAAGCCCATGGTCCATCCATCCCTACACTCCGGGGAGGAAGACTACCGTGATCAAAGAGCTCAGGCTCTGGAGTCAGGCAGTGGGGTTCAAATCCTGGCTCAATTAACTCATCAGCTAATTGACTTTGGGAAAGTTATTCTAGCTCACTGGTGCTTCCTATCCTCTATAAAGTGAGAGTAGTGTTAATACTTTCCTCATGGGGTGGTTTTGATGACTATTTGAAATAAGATATACACAATCACCTGGCACCATAGGTATTAAACAAATTTGAGGTCATTTTTTTATTAGTTTTCTTAATGAGAGACTCCAAAAGACTCCAAAAGTTTAAAGATCTATGAATTCTATCATTTTTCTTCCTTAATTTATTTAACTAATAAACATATATTTATATATGTAATATACATAGATGTGTGCATATGTATACACATATCACTATCTATATATTATCTACTTTATTAAGACTATCTTGGTTGCAAATGACAGAAATTCAATTTGACCGGCTTAGGACATCTTCAAAAAATGAGAGGATATTTATTGATTCACATATATGAAAAATCCAGTGGCAGTTTACTTTTAGGCACAGCTAGATCCTGATATCCAAATGATGTCATCACAAATTTGTCTCCCTTTGTTTTAATCTTTGCTTTTCTCTGTGTGCTTAAAATGAGTTAACATACACAAAGCAGAGTAGTGTTTAGCTCATAATAAGCAGTACATAAATATTTTCTGCTATTATTTCATCCAATCCTCCTCACCACCCTATGAAGCACGTACTATTATTTTTTTTAAATATAAAGAAACTGAGGCACAAGGAGATCACACAGCTATTTGATAACAGAACTGGGCCAGGAAGTTGGATTCAAGTCTTTTCTTGACCACTTCTCCAAACTATCCCCTCACTGGGCTCAAAAGGAAGGGTGAGCCCTGATTGTGAAGAGCTAGACACAAACCCTAAAAGACGGATGCTTTCAAAATAAAGCAAATGAGCAAGAAAGACTGGGTCACTTGTTACTTGAGGGGGTATCATCCTCTCAAATCTGTTTTTTCTTTTCAAGCAAAAAATAAGTTCGTACTTCTATAATTAATGCATGAATCCTATTAATCCTTCACAAAGGCACAGTTTCACCCACTTAAAAATTCTAGAGTCAGGGAGTAATTGGAATACGGGTCCTTGTACTGGTTATTCTCTGTTGACAACTCCATCTCCCAGCCCCAATCTATTTTCTGCTCTTGCCCGCCCTGCCCTGTGCCCTGTGCAGCTGACCTGCATGGGCTGACCCTCTGGCTCCCACCACCCCTGCTTCTGGTTGGGTTTGGCCCAAGGGGCACCCTCCTGTGTGGACTCAGGCCCACAGGTGGTGACAGCTTCCCATGGCTGCCAGCCCTGGGCGCTTCACCACCCCTTCCTGGTTTTCTTCCCTCAAACTACACCTTTGCAAAGAGCCCCTTCACATCAATTCTCTTCAGTTAAAATCTTTTGAGTTTGCATCCGTTTCCAGGCCTCCATCATGGCTTTTGCAGACCCTTGGCACTTCTACCTACAAGAGCTCCCTCCTCCACATTAACAAAAAAAAATACTAAAAATATTTTATGTATTTTATGACTGTGTTGCTACAAAGACAAATATAATCCAGACTGGATTATATTAATTTTTTTCTCCCAATCTCAAAAGAAATGTAAACTGTGGCTACTGTGCCTGATGGGGAAGTTGGCCCCCTTGTTTCCTGCCAGCCAGCACTCCGACAGAGGCAGTCTCTTCGGCCTGTGCCTGCTAACAGCAAATGCACAGAAGCTCCCAGGAAGGTGGGCTATTATCAAGTTAAAATCATGATCCTTGGATCAAATTTCCCAAACAGCCTGTTTCCATTACAGTGAGCCCGACATCCTTGTCTCTAAACAGATCCTATTTCCAAGTCACAGCTATGATGACAAGATAATAACAGGGAAAAAATGGTGTATCTACTGTTGAGTGAATGCCTAATTCATTTACTACTCACCGCATTCCAGTGACTAAAGGCACAACAATCACATAGTTCATTAATACTTCTCTGTGTCCTCAATGTAAACATATCACCCTACACCTGAGAAGGAGGGGACATTTTTTTCCATCTGTTTTCTTCTCAGAAAGATCAAATTTTTTGCTCCCAGTATTGAAAAGCAAGGCTGGAATTTGTTTTGTTTTGTTTTAAACCAGACCCGAGACGTTTTTGATGATGAATGCTGCCTTTAATTGGCAATTTGTTAAGTATTGATGATATTGAAGGTTCTATTTAGGATTCTATTTGTTCACCCGGCTCTCAGTCTGTGGCCATGTCACAGACCAATGGAAAATGTGAAAATAAGCTGGGAACACGCTAAAGCCAGGCAGCAGAAGTATTTTTAAAGCTAAAACAAGCAGTTATTGATTTTCTGTTGGAGGTAAACACCTCATACCCCACCCGAACGTGGGACCGATGCAACCTCAAATTCTTTCTTAGCCTTTTTTTTTTAATGTTCAGTCCTAATTGCAAGTTAATGCCAGATTTAAATCTCTAAGCCTCTGGATCTTTCTGCACCACTTCTCGGTGGGTCCTGTGACAGACTGAAGGAACGAGGAGGTCCCGAAAAGGACAGGGAAGCTGAGACTTTGCCCCTCAGCACCCTGAATATCAACCATAAAACTAATGAACTGTGGCAACTGAATTGTCTAAGTTCATTCCAAATTATGTCTCGGTAAAGTTCACCTTTGTTTTCAATTATCATCCTGGAATCATAAATGTCGAGTCCAGGGTACAGCTTCTCAGCTCTCTGAATCTTAGTTGCATCCTTCTTACTGTTAAGCCCACGTAGTAAGTATGTGGGCGCCTACTCTACCAGATACCAGGGCAACGGGGGCCGGGGAGTCCGCTCCTTAAAAAAAGAAAGAAGGAAAGAACCTTTTTTAAAAGGCATAAATCTGCAAGGGGCTCTCAAGAAATTGCCCTGATCAATGACTCTGCATTTCTGACAGGTTGCTAAGGATCGCGTGTTTAGGTATATTCTCCTTAACTATTCATCACCCAGTTATAAATTCATGTCTATTTTATATCTTTTTTGTCTTCATTCGCTTATGACTATAGAACATTTACCCTGACAAATTTATAAAGAATATTGAGGTTGATGCTGACTGGTCTTAGTAGAAATTAATCAAAATCCATCTGTTCCCTTCTCAGCCTGGACAATTTCATTACAACTAAACCAGGGATTATGGGATTCTTACATCTTCTTTTTTTTCCTACCCAGTTCGGTTGATTTAGAAACAATGATTAAAGCTGCTTACTTTAAGGAAGATTGTTTCCAATCTTCCCTTCTTGCAAGGCAGAGAAAGATGAAAGCGTCTTGATCCTGAAATATTTATATCTAAGACTGGAAATCTGTATCGGAGGCATGATGAACGATTGCAACCAAAGGCTTTTTATTTTAAAGTCATATTTCTTATCCTTACACTTTCACTGTCCTCACAAGTTTGAGGAAATAAACAATAAATACATTCATTGCTCCCCACCCCAAGAAGATTTTCTACCTTTATTTAATTGTAAATCCAGCATGACATAATAAAGAGACTTTCAGAGAAAGATTACCTTTCTGACACTATTTATAGGGATAAATATCAGTTATCCTTATGCGGCCTTAGAACAACTGCTTTCAAAGGAATGCAGAACACAAATTAGGGGGAATGAATGTAAGCTTCCCACAAGGGGGTACCTTGATCTGGGATTGAAGAAATCTAAGGAATTAGAAATGATTACTAGAGAGTAAGTCTGGGTTTACCTGGCCTCAGACAGGTGCTATAATTAACTATTCTCACTCTTCTTTTTTTTTTTTTCCTTTTTGGTACCTAGTTTCCATACTTTTTCCCCTCTAATGCCCTATTAACTGAAGTAAAGTGCTCAGATCTTAAGTATACAGTTGGATGAGCTTTGTCAAATGTCTGCATTCATAGAACCACCACCCTAATCAATTTCTGGAACATTCCATACTCTTGGTTGGTTTTTTTTTTTTTCTTTTTGTTATTTTCAAAAATGAGAATTATTACAGCTCTCTGCTACTAGGAATGAACTCCCTGCTAAATTCAAAAAAAATAAAATAAAATAAAACCAAAGGTCTGTGAGTTGGTCCCCCGTGGAGCCAAATGCCGTTTGAAACCAGTCTGTGTCCAGGGCCTTTTTAACAACGTAACAAAAAGAGGAACTGATCTTGACCGGCGGGCGCAGGGGACGGCGTCCCGGCCCAAACATCAGACTGGAAGCACAATGATTCCCAGGGACTAGACGCTAAATCCTGGCAGACGACACATCCTTTCATCTTCTGAAATGGGTAAATTGAATGAAGCAAGGCCAATTCTGGGCCAAGCGGTTGGATGAGGTTTTTTTTTTTTTAAAGTTCCAAACTGTTCTACATCGACATTAAAACGTCAATTACAGCACCCCTAGAAATTGTTCTTCTGTCCTTGACATTTCCTCCTTCCTCACTAGTTCCCTTGCAGCAGGAAGCCGGCTACCCGCCTCCAGTTCCCAGGCCTGGCTTCGCTGCACCTCAGGGGTTCTTCCTTGTACGGCAGGAATCCCCCCGGATAAAAGCAGAATTATAAACACTCATCCTTAGACATTTTGAAGGGAATATATATACAGCGTGAGGAGTGCAAAATGCCCTGCACTTCATTCAGTAATCGCTGCTCGGGGACTCTAAGTACAAAAATAAAGATGAACCGATGTAACAGGAGCTGAATTATGGGGAGTTGTTTTCGCTGGTTTTTCTTTTTTTTAAAACTAAGAGTTCTGTACTGGCAAATTTTGCTGTCACCATATTATGATACCACAGTGGAGTTAAGGGTCTCTGAAGCCAGGCTTTTGGGTCCCAATCCCGATTCTGGGAAAGCAGCCACAGAGGGTAGGTAAGCCAATGGGTGTGGCTGGGTCCCAGTAAGACTTCATTATGGACGCTGATATTTTTGAATCTCGTATAGTTTTCACCTGTCAAGAAATAGTCTTCTTCTTTGGAACTTTTCTCCAATCACTTAAAAATGTAAACAACATTCTGAGCTCACAGGCTACACAAAAACAGGCAGTAGCCACATTTGGCTCTCAGGCCATACATAGGTTGCCAACTCCTAACTTAGTTCCCAAGTTTTGTTTGAGTTTTAACCCAGGTAAAGCTCTTAGCCCAGTGCCCGGCACATCATAAGCACACTTCCGTGTTATTATTATTATCTAGTGGAATGTGATGAATGCTACATTCTCCAGGGATCTGGCATCAGTATTATTTCCCAGAAAGTTGACCTTACAGGCTTCTCGTTTTGAGAAAAAGAGAGAGAGGTCCTAAGAGAGAAAATGATCTTAGTGTCTTCCTCCAATATCTAAGAAAGATATAGTGAACACTCTCTCCAGATATGGATCCAACATACAGAGTGAGCCATTGTATAGATCTCATCATTTGGGGAATGATTTTTCAAAGCCATTGCTGTCCATTTTTGCACATTAAATCCCACAAAGAGATTTATTTACAACATTAAATCATTTCTTTGTGCTGCCTGGCTACATTTTTAACTATTGAAATATTCATCACACACTCTAAGAACCTAATGCCAAGTGTTTTATGACCTTTTAAAGGATGGCTTCTTTAAAAAATCACCTTCAAATGTGGATGTGAGTTTCCAAGTAAGGCTAAGGAAGAGCAGTTCATTGTCAAATAGCAAGGGGATAAACAAGAGACCATTGCCCTGAAAAATACCACCAGAGATGGGCTGATTAAACAGAACTCTATATAATGTGCAAAGCTGCGGGTTAGGGAAGTAGGGATGGGAAGTGAGGAGGAGTTGGGAGCAAAATGTATTTGCTTCTTAGAATGAGAAACAGACCCTATTGTCTATAACAATGGTTCTCAACAGAGGGCAATTTTGGCCCCAAGAAGATATTTGGCAATGTCTGCAGATATTTTTGGTTGTCACAACTGGGTGAGGGAGAGGTGGGAGTTGCTATTGGTATCTAGTGGGTAAAGATCAGAGATGCTATTAAACATCCCACAATGCACAGCACAGGCCCCCACAAGAGAGAATGATCTGCCCCCAAGTGGGCAATAGTGCCGAAGTAGAGAAATCCTATAGACACAGGAGCCATCCCGACCCACCTGCCTCACAATGCACTTTGCTTTTACTTTGAATTGGCTATTACAGGCATGTGTCAAACAACTGAAGATAAACCCTAGAAAGCACCCCTCCTGATGTTCTTATTAAGGATCACAATTTAATTTGAACTCTTCATCCACCCACTTTTTCAAAGGCATCGTGATGGAAAAGTTGCAAGATTGGTGTTCCTTTAAATGACACAAATTAATTCAATTACCCTGAAGAAAACTGGTACCAGATCACCAGATTGCTGAGCAACTGATGCTAATTTCATAATTCAATTTACTAACGAGGTAATGTGACAAATGTTTAAAAGCTAGTCAGCTGTAGCTAGAACCAAGCCATCCACAGAAGTCATACCTGCTCTGTATCAATTTGGATACAAATCTGCTTGTTCTCCACCAAAATAAATCTGCTCAATTTCCTTAAGTAAATAAGGCCTTTTGGATCAACACAAGGTGAAAGAAAAGGCGAAAAGGAACTTCCATCCTTTTGCAAAGAATCAAAATACTAAATAAGCAGGAATAACTGATAAGAAAGCTTCCAGATCAACTTGGGGAGAGTTAAAATAATTCTGATTCATCTTAATGTAACTTGAAGTTATAAGAACACTAATTAACATTGTATATTTAACACTGTTTTAAAATGTTATGTCAGTTTAAGACTTTCATTTTACAATAAAATTCTATTTAAATTGAACTGTATTTGTAAAGTGCTTTACAATTCTATTTAAATTCACCTATATTTGTAGTGTGCTTTATAATTTATGAAGTGCATTCACATATATTATCTCACTTGGGCCCTAAAATAATTCTGAGAAAAAGGGATGGCAGGTATTATTATCCTTGATTTACAGATGAAAACACAGGTTTTAATCCATCATGTCGGTCCTTTAGGTTTAACAGAGAGCTCAAGTGATGACACAATAGTTTTACAAAATTGGATTAGGAGAGAGTGGGTACGAACAACTATTTCAGTTCTCCATCACAGAATAAACAACCCAACACTCAGTGACTTTAAGCAACAAACATGTTATAGTATCTCACAATTTAGTAGGACAGACATTCAGGCAGAGCTCACCTGAGCAATTCTTCTGCTTTGTTGACTGAGATCATAGCAACTGCTCTACGGTGTTCAGTTGGTGGCTGGTGAAGGGTCAAGATGGCTTTCCTCACACATCTGGTGCCTTGGTGAGACAGCTGGAAGGCCAGGCTCTGCTGGGTCCCTCTCTATGCTGTCTCGGGGCTCTTTGCATGGTCTCTCCAACAGGGTGGTCACATTTCTCAATGGCAGCTCAGGCACCAGAAGCAAATACCCCGCCAAACAGGAATGGGAAGCTGCCAGTCTTTCCATGCCTGGCCCACTTCTGCCATATTGGTCTTGTGAAAGCAGTCACAGAGCCCCCCCAGATTTAAGAGGTGAGAGGGGGAGAAATACACTCCACCTCAAGGTGGAAAGAATATCAAAGAATTCATGGGCATCTTTAATCTGCCATGTATTCTTGAGAATCTCTTCCAACTTAAACGTTGAATGATAGCCCTAGGACACTGACTCCTAGCCTGCCCTTAGGAGCGATGCTCCCCAAAGAAACTAATTATAGCAGCAGAAATTGCAAACCAGAGCGGGCTGATATACATAGTGCTCAGCACCTACATGTTCACCTGTATTCTTTGTTGATTTACAGCTGTCTTTGATCCCTGTGGCTTCAACTACCATTTCTATGCCTGTGGCATCTCTTTGCCCAAGCTCCAAAACCAAGAGTCCACCAGGGATCTCCACGTGGGTACCTCAGAGGCATATCAATTCAATGCATCTAAAATGGAACTCACCCTATTTCCTTCAAAACCTTCCTTTCTCCCTGCCGTTGCTGTCTCAGCAAGCGATACAGACATCCACCCCATTTTCCAGATCTGCATCCTGAGTATCATCCTTAACTTCTCCTTCACCCTCACTCTCTGCAGTAAATTGTCAATCAGGGCCTGTGGATTCTAAGTGCTAATAGTCACCCACCTCAATCCATCCTCACTGCCACTATCCTACTTCATGGGCTTCTATGCTCTTCTTACTATTTCCCCTACAATACAGACTGGCCTTTCTAAAATCCAAATATGATTATGTCACTTCCCATTTTAGGTAGAAGGCACACTGTTGAAGACAAAATCTAAACCGCTTAACGTGATTTATAAATTTTGTTCTTGTGTGATTTGATTTAAAGATACCAAATGCCCTCCTGCCCCACACACTTCTCTCTCTGGCATTGCCAATAAAAAGTCTACATAACCCATTCTTTCCAGTTCAGTCACTGAAGTCCTTGTTAACTGCAAATGGTATCTAAGAGGAGTTGTCCCATTAACACCTTAGCAGCCATTAACTGTTTTATGTCATTTGTGAAAGTATCTCTGTGGTTATTCGAGCCTTTGGAGATGGGTCACAGCATAGATAAGTTTTGGAAAAATGGAGAGGCTATCTAGGTTAGTCCTGGAGCCATTTCTAATGCATGATAATCAAAATAATCTGCTGGTTAACATAAAATATGCAAGCATCTGGAGAGAGTCTGTCTTGTGAAAGTATCCTGTATGTCCTGTTTTGGATAAAGAAGTTAGTAATTGACATCCATCAAAAAACAAAGGAGGTGTCCAGTGAAGGGGACAGTGTAAATAGCCACTTTAGATCCAAAATTTCAAAATCTAACCATCTTCATTTGATGAGATTAGCATAGCTAAAGAACCAATCAAATCCGCCAACAAGTAAATCTCAAGGGATGATTTAAATGTAGGGGTCACATGTAAATTTTCAATATCAATCATTTCTGGAACTGAGGGATCCATCAGGCAAGACTTAAAAATTGTTTCCATATATAACTCAACTCCTCCATTGTAATAGTATTTATTACTGTGATAGGATTTGACCTTTAACAGAATTTAACATTTTGGAAACTTACGTTCTCCCTCTCCTCCTTGTCGATCTTCTACTGGTGTTTTGCTTGCCCAAATTGCTGTCTTGTTGCCTAGAAGTAGAGTACCAACATGTGGCCACCACTCTCAGACACTCACACCCTTCCCCTCCCCCATGCCTGGGCTAATGGCTGTTTCTGCTGACGTTCCTTCATCATTTATACCTTGCTTTACTCATCTTTTTCTAACACATCTGCCACGTTTTCCAGCTTCTTCTTTCCCAGTAGCTTCTTAAGCCCCCTACTCGCTCAGGTTTTCAATGCTCCCATTTGTCATTTACCTGTAAAGTCTGAATTCCAGGGATGATCATGGCCATGATGATTATTAACGTTTTTTATCACTTCGATGTTATGTTATCTTGAACTCCTTCCCTGCCCTTAGGAGCGATGCTCCCCAAAGAAACCAATTATAATAGCAGAAATTGCAAACCAGAGCGGGCTGATATACATAGTGCTCAGCACCTACATGTTCACCCATATTCTTTGTTGATTTACAGCTGTCTTTGGTCCCTGTGGCTCCAACTACCATTTCTATGCCAGTGGCATCTCTTTGCCCAAGCTCCAAAACCAAGAGTCCACCAGGTTTCTCCACGTGGAGATTCCCTATAATCCTCATAACACCACCAAGATATCTAAATATCTCTTTTAAAGAACAGGAAACTGAGGCTTAGAGAAGTCAAGTAATTTTGCTGAGGTCCTACAATGTATCAATATTTTACAAAGATATTCTGATACTGCTGGATCAGAAAATTAAATTGATTGGGTTCAATTAGTCAAAAATCATCTTTTTATACACTGAAGTATTTATGAGTAAAATGATATGAAGTTGAGGATTTGGTTCAAAATACCCCAGTGCAGGAGGAGGTGGGATGAAGACTAGAGTGGCCATGTATCGATGATTGTCATAAATGAGTGATGATGTCCATCGTACTATTCACTCTCCTTTTGTGTATATTTGAAACTTACCATATTAAAAGGATTTTTAAATATCATCTTTTTTACACAATTCCAAACAATCCACGTCTACTGACCAGTATTGTTATTAAATGTTTGTAGATAATTTTGAAAATGTTTCATTATGTGTCCAGGTTTTAAAATACCTAATATGGGTGGGAAGAGCACTCTAGCTTTAAATACAAAGGCTTCGTTTTTGCCACACAAGTTTATTTTTTTCTAGACCTCTGTAATATGCATTGCATACTTATCTCAGTCCGAGAAACAATTACCCAGGCACTGTGTCCAACTGCATTGTGTTATCTTTTAATTAACCCGTGTAGCCTTTTTTACTTAACCTAGTTTGAGAAGTGACAGCCACTGGGCTGTCTAAATAATGTATGCCACTGCTCTTTTATTGGATCTATTCAATCAAAAACAATAGTTCCTGGTGTGTGGTCCAGCTCTCCAGGGCTAGTTACACTTTCTATTCAGTCATGATCCTTGCCATGAACACTGGGGTTGCAACTTGCCTTGCTAACCAGAGTGCTTAGAATTGTTTCAATGTATGAAACACAGATTGATCTGATGTGTCTTTTGCTTACAACGTTTCTGTGTAAAATCTATTCTGCAACTCTACTTTAAAACCCTTGCATCAACTTAGAATATCCAGCCTTGTGAACGTGGGTGGTAGTTGGATGCTCACATATCTACTCGTTACCGAAAACTCAGCACTTGTCCATGAGGCTGAATCAGAAGAATGAGGACAAATGGTTTGGGAAGGAGGAAAGATAATTTTTATTACTTTGCTGGCAGAGGAGGCAAAATGGTAGACCTTCTCATCTCAAAATCCAAATTTCCTGCACATAGGCAGAAATACAGAGCTTTTAAAGGGAGGGCCCCTCAGTTCTAGGCTATCATGGTTATTCTAATCATCCCACATTTGCCAAAGACAAAGCCTGTGAACTCCACCAGGCACCCATTTGGGGGGGGCTGGTGCTGCCTCAGATAAGAGCAAAAGGCCTTCTTCCTGCTCCTCCCTACCACTGGCCTGAGGCAGGGATGCATGTTTTAGTCCTCAAATGAGTGGGAGAAATTTCAAAGAGACAGAAAATATTTTTGCCTTTTTTTTTTCCAGGCCATTCCCTGTTATATACTGAAGGGTCAGATAAAATGTGCCACATTTCTGGATGGAAACTTCTTGATATGTAATCAAATCTCTAAAAGTGTGCATACCCTGGGACCCAGCAGTGCCATATTTAGGGATTTATCCTAAGGAAGTAACTGGACAGATGCACAAAGCTGTATAAGCAAGGATATTCAAGGCAGTGGGTTTTTTAAAAAAATAATATTGAGTAGTTAGAATGAATCCAACTGTCCAAAAATATGAGATTAATTCAATGAAATTGTAGAAATTTAAAATGTTGATGTAAATAATTTTATGGTAATGGGGAAGTATTCATTAAATCCTGTTAGCAAACAGCAAGTTACCCAGACTCATAATATGCATATTATGAACATATATCATATATTCATACAAATATATATAGCCTGGCTTGAAAAAAGTTATCTCTATATAGGTGTATGTGTGTATGTGTTTCAGGGGTGTTTGGGGGGGTGGTGCAAGGCTTAGGTCTGGATTGATAAATATTATGGTTTCTTTTAAGTGATTTTTTTCCTATGTGCATTTTTATATATTTCTACAAGGAAATATTACTACATGTAGTAGCTACATAAGAAATAAAAAGGAACAAAAATAACAGATAAAACCTATTCTGTCTAAATGTGTTTCCAGTGTTCAGATAAAAGGAAAGTGAAATAACCTAGAGAAGATGTAAAAAACCTTTTGGGAGCATTGCTTCAATAAAGAAAAGCCTTTCTGTATTAATTATTGAGTAGAAATGATGGAAAAGATAATGGGGAGAGAAGCAGACAGGAGAGTGAAGAGTCATCCTGCAATTGGCCATAATATCCCAACTTGAGCCTGGGGGTTATGAGTAAGATGTAGCCTCCCAAATCAGGGAAATATTGTAGCACATTTATCTCTGTGTAGTTTTTTTTTTTTTAAGTGCTGGAGATTTTTGGCGTTCTTATAATGTACCGGGTATCATTTGCTGATCCTTACAGTAAACTCTTCAAGGTATGTCTTCCTAAATTGTGGCCCTGGGCAGTTCAGTGTCTTGTCCAAGGTCATATAGCAGCCAACCTGTGAGCTGAGACTCACTTCACTACTACGATCCAGGGTGTCTCCTTTACAAAGATTAGAGAGACCCAGGAAAGCTCACTGTCACAGTGACTAAGACAAGACCGTAGTAGTGTCTGGGTAGAATTCTCTGAAGAATGGGGTCAAGCTGAGCTGTGCAGGCAGCAACTGGGAGGCCTTTTTTAGGAACCAGAAGTGAGGCTTTGTGATTGTAAATTATTCAGGCTAGATGTTTACAATGAGCAATTCAGCTTCAGGCCAATATTAGCTTCCATTCCTATTACTATCAGATTAATTGCATTTTGTTGCTTTTTCTAAACACACTTCAAATCAGGAAACCTATAATTCAGCAGTTAGTCATTAAAGTAGCAGTGGATCTGCAGCTCATGTTATCTGAAGCTCATCTACAAAATAAAATAAAAATCCAGGGCTTTTTTTTTTCATATAGTAAACAGAGCATTAATAGTAAGCAACTAGGATATTGTTCCTAAGGTGAAAAATGTCTAAACTGAAAAATTCTTCAGATAATAAAAGAAATCAGGACAAATAGGCAAACAATGATTGAAAGAACTTGGATAAATTTGCATCTTAAATAACACATCTATAGAATCATAGTAAGTACAGTCGCAAATTCTATCATTTCAAGATCATGCAAACCATTATATATATATA
This sequence comes from Lemur catta, assembly GCF_020740605.2. Lineage (NCBI taxonomy): Eukaryota > Metazoa > Chordata > Mammalia > Primates > Lemuridae > Lemur > Lemur catta. The sequence goes on along the minus strand of NC_059145.1, from coordinate 22,975,435 downwards.
ATATATATATATTATATATATATATAGTATGTTAGTGTGTGCATATACAAAGATAATTTGGACTTAAAGGGGAGTTAGTACTATCTGACAAATTTCAAATATTAAAGTACTAAAAAGTCATATTTCCTATGTACTGCAGAAACTATATATAAATGTGTGTGTATATCTATCTACACCTGTTCTTCATTTTTCATTGTTCTCCATGATCTCATGCCTTTACATGCAGCTAATATCAAATACGGTTTCACAGCTAATCAATAAAACACAGTTTACATCAAATGACCAGAGAGTTGTCAATTTTTTAAAATCCCAGCCTCTCTTGTGGATTGCTGACTTCAAAGACATGCATTAAGATTATTAAGCAAGTAATGATTGATTTATTACATAACATTAAGAAATGTTTTCTTTGAAGCACAAATTAAAAGGTCACAGATGCCCAGATTTTTCTTCAGGTTGATAGTTAAAAATGCAGACTAGACGATATTGCTGGCCATGAAGGACACATGAAGGGGATTTGCAGTAACTCTCCTTTCTGGGCAATATTTTAATGAAATGCTTAATATTCTGCAGTGAATTAATGAGGCAGTTCTCTATTTCCAAACAATGGGTGAACAATTAAGACCCAATCCTGAGAACAAATTGGTGTCGCTGTTATTTTGTGATGGTATTTAAAATGACCACTGCTGTAGCAATGAGGCATTATTTAACAGGAATGAAAATAACCATTTACATCAAGCAATTCAACAGAGCTATTCAGGAAAAAAAAAAAAACTTGGCAGCTGCTGTTCCTAGAAATAAAGCCGACATTTTAGGATGAAAGCAATTTGACCAGCTGAAACCTAAACATGCTTTGTGCCATGTTCAGAAGTCACCCAAAATGCATGCCAATGTGCTAAATGCTCCCCATAAAGCCAGCAAACTGTGCAATTTTTCACCCTCATCTCAAAACACTCCGGGGAGAAGAGATGGGTGCAGATCTTTGAAGAGGTCAGATTTGAGAATGAATGGAATTAATTAGCCACAGGAGAGTAAGAAAAACCATACATCAAGTGTGGGAAAAGTTATTTACATATGGAGATTAACTGGGAGAAAATCGATCCTACAACCAAACTCAAAGTCCATTCCAAGACTGCCCTACACACCTGCATGTCCTAAATAATCAGGAACTATATTGCTCAGCAAGCTTGCATAACAATGTCAACAGAATAATTAATTGTCTCATCCTTTTCCAGCGCATTGTTACGGAAAATGAGGATGACAATTCTACAGGTGGTCAATAAGAATAAACTATTTTTCATGCCCAAGAGTCATATAAAAATCAGGGAACTTTTCTCATACTTTTGTGAATTTTAATTTTAGGTTTACCTCAATATTTTCCCTGAGGAGCATTGTTTCTAATTCTGCTTCTCATAGTTCTAGTCTTTCCTTCCCAGGTTGCAAAGTTATTTTGCTTGCTATTTGAGATCACTTCTATAACCTAGTTCCTCCCTCCCTCCCAAAAGAAAAGTCTACATGGCCAAATTGATGGGACAAAATGATAGGTTTAAAGAATAATTCATTATACTATCAAGATCTTGGCATGCCAATTGCTGAAAAGACTATTTTGAGCTGTCAGTTCCAAAGCACATATTTTTTCATTGACTGACATGCCAAGTGCTTGATGGAATAATGAATTGTTGCCATTGACATCACCATTGCACACAACCCTTGGGCTCCATGCAGCATTTTTCGGGGGTGATGAATAACATTGCTGCTCTTTCTACAGTGTGCAAAGCTAGGAGGATGAGGTCAGGCTCAGGGGTTGCTGAAGAAGAGGATGGCAGTTTGGGGATGGAGAGAAGAATGGGGTGATGGTCAGAGATATAATTAGTCAGTAGTGACTGTGGTGCATGTGATAACAATCCCTCATAATTAAAAATACACGATTCCACTTCTCGGCGTGATTGCAACAAAACAGCACCATCCAAGTGTTCTGCGTTCTTGCTTGGAGAGGGTTTGGGGTTTGGTTTTTCTGACTTAGAAGCTATTTGCTGTTACTGCATTCAACTCAGAAGCCCAGCTCCTCCCGCTCAGAGACAAGAAAGACAAAAAAGAAGGCACACAAACAAAAGCCATGGGGGCACTGCCCTCAGTATGGGTCATATGCATATACCCAAGTTATACTCTGCTCCTAAAGCATCATCCCCCCCCCCCTGTATCTCCATGGCAGGCCAAATCTAAACCATTCTAGCCAAGGGCAAGCCTTCCGAAGGCTGTAAGACCCACCAAGGGAACTTGTCAGGAGCCCTTGGTAACATTAAGGGCTTGATCTACAAAATTCTTAGTACTAACAAAAGTCGCAATCCACAGAAATAGGCATTAATGTATTAGGCACTTACCATTTGTGTAAAGAACTCCTTTTTTGTGCATTTAAAAGGCAGTCTTGGACTTTCATTGAGACAAATCTCTAGTTTCCAGGTTAGCGGCCCTCTCTACCCCATGCATCTGAGTAATGAGTATTATAGTAGTAACACCTGCTTCAAGAGTTCCCTTCCCCCCTCCACCAAAGAGCAATTGATTTCCTTAATTTTCATTTTGCAAAAACAAACAAAAAAAATGCTTTGGTTTCCCCTTTCTTTGTAGTCATTTTCCTACCTATAACTGAAAGCTTTGGGTTATGCCAGGATTTCTTTATGTCTCAGCCCATCTCTAAATACTTCAGCAGATGGACGATTCCCCTACTGCCCGCAGGATTAAGGACACATGCATTTTGTATGAAGACTGTAGGCTAAAGCCCAGAAGAACCACTCTCCCATCAGAGCCACCAAGTGGCTGTCTTACATAACTGAACTATGGCTTTACATGTGTGCATATATTTGCATATATTCACATACAACTTCCCATTTAATCATACACCCAATGAGCAGAAGTCTGGCCTAAATAACTATAGCTTAGACATCAGGTCCAAACTCCTCGCTTAAAAGCTGAGAATGCTGAGGTCAGGAGAAGGAAGGTTGGCGAACAGGGCCTTTTTAGTTAGTGAGGTTCTCATATGATGTTGATAAAACCACTGGAAGAAAAAAATTCCAGTCCCAAGGCCTGGAACCTCTGCTAGTTTTTTCCAGGGGTGCATCATTTGCCTTTGGGTCTCATACTGGCCTTCTCACTGAGGGCTCCTGCCCTTAGACTGTCAGCCCATGCCTGGACCAACCGTTCTGGGGTGTGCAGACCTCACTGGCCACTGTGATCATGGCATTTCAGACTAAAGTTTGTTACCTGCACAAAGGTTTCTCTGGTGCACATGGGCACACAGCCTTGGCTTCCTATATGTCTGCATCTTCTTCCTCTTCCTCCTCCTCCTCCTCTTCCCTCTGCTCCTCTCACTGTCTACTAAGGCCTCGCCAGGTGCCACACATGAAGGGTGTTATCTCACATTCCCCTGGGAAGGACCTTCCCTGACTGCTCTACCTGCCCGCAACCTTATGAGTTTGGTTCCTTTAACAGCCTTCCTTTACAGATGAGGAAACTGAGGCTCAGTGAGTGTGAGTGGTTTGCCCTAGGTACTAAGGTAAAAGGTAGCAGCACAGGACCTGTCTGAGGCCAGCACACTGCCGCTCCTCGTGATGCCGCAAAGCTCCTCCAATTTCTCCTGAGATTTCGTGTGTGTGCACTGGCCAAATGCCATTACCCTACAGAAGACCCTCGGTGGGTGTCAAGAAGACCCGGTGGGGCTGGGTGCGGTGGCTCACACCTGGAATCCTAGCACTCTGGGAGGCCGAGGCGGGTGGATCGCTTGAGGTCAGGAGTTCGAGACCAGCCTGAGCAAGAGTGAGACCCCGTCTCTACTAAAAATAGAAAGAAATTAGCTGGACAATTAAAATATATATATAGAAAAAATTAGCTGGTCATGGTGGCGCATGCCTATAGTCCCAGCTACTGGGGAGGCTGAGGCAGTAGGATCGCTTAAGCCCAGGAGTTTGAGGTTGCTGTGAGCTAGGCTGACGCCATGGCACTCACTCTAGCCTGGGCAACACAGCAAGACTCTGTCTCAAAAAAAAAAAAAAAAAAGATTGAAAAATAGAAAGAAATTAGCTGGACAACTAAAAACATATAGAAAAAATTAGCCGGGCATGGTGGCACATGCCTGTAGTCCCAGCTACTCAGGAGGCTGAGGCAGAAGGATTGCCTGAGCCTAGGAGTTGGAGGTTGCTGTGAGCTAGGCTGACGCCACAGCACTCTAGCCTGGGCAACAGAGTGAGACTCTGTCTCCAAAAAAAAAAAAAGAAGAAGAAGAAAGAAGGCCCAGTGGGTGAAGCAGGTGTTATTAACAAACTAATCTGGGTTCTCTTCCAAGGGCCAGGCACAGACCCCAACAGAGCAAGTCCAAAATCTGCTACAGTGTCTTACCACAAGGGCCTTCATATCTGCACAGAATGCTGTTACCTAAGAACTAACTAGTCAAGACCCTTCTGCAAGATTCCTGGGCCAATGGGTGCAAATTACATTTCACCAAGAAAGCAGAATTTTACACCACAGACTTTTAAGTGCTAATATTGGAATCCAAAAGAAAAAGGAAGAGGAGGAGAGGAGGAGGAAGAAGAAAGACAAAGAGCAGCAGAACGTAATGTCTTTCCCAGCTCTCAGTCCTTTTCACTAGTTTAAAAGCAAAACCATAAAGGAATGGGCACCTTTTTCCGGGTATTACTTTTCTCCCCTTGTCCTCCAGATTTATTGCTTGCACCAAGTAGCATCCACCATAAAACTCTTTTTTTCAATAGGCTGCTATTCGAATTGCAAAAGCAAGAACATACAATCTAGTAAAAAGCATATATGATAGAATTATAAAGTGATTTCTGAAGGGGATTATTCGAATAGAGATGCCTGACAGGCCAAACCCAAATTCCATCTCAGAATGTGGTGATGGTTCCACGAGATGCTCCATCACCGCATCTTACTTCTAATTTTACAGAAAAGCAGATGTAGCAACATCCTCATAAACTGGAGGAGGAAAAACTCCCTGTCCCATTTCCACAAGGCGAAGCATAAACATTTCTTTTATAAAAGCATCTTGTGGAAATTCTCTCCCTGAATGTTGCCGAATATCACCTGCATTTTTAAAAAATGATATGTAGATAAAGGTGGTTTTCTACAGGATTTACATTTTTCTATCAACGCAGAATTGCTCTTACTATGAATCAGCGCTTGCTTGCTTTTCGCTCCTTTTTCCGCAGCATAATGTGTATTTGTTTCCCTAGTTTTTCCATTATCCTGCTCATCCCGCCTCCTTTTTAGTCGGCCTTTCATATGTTAATCCTGGCCTTTCCCTGCCTTGCCTTAGGTCCCTTCAATATGTCCCTAGTACCTCTCTCATTTCACTCAGTCACTTGCTTTATTTACATGTCTATACCACTTTAACGTGGGGTTTTGTTCTGGGACTCACAGCGTTCACCTTTAACTTTATCTCCTACTTGCTGATTCCGCATCCAATTGCCTCATATCAGACTGGCCTGATTTTGTTGGCACCTTTATTTAACACCGTGCCCAGCTTAGATTGCCACCCAAGACAGTAGTTCACTTCAACTGAGTTGTGTCCTTGCAATTCATTTTCCAGATTTCTTTGGAAACTGCAATCACAATTACCTCCTCTTGTGCTGCTGACTGAATGATCTCAACGTGAGAGGCAACAATGTATCGATGTAGCTGGATGGCATTAAACTTGGACTTAGACCACCTAGGTCCAATCCCTCAACCTCAGTCAGCTTCCATCTCTGTGGCATAGTAGGAGGAGAATAACACCTGCAGTGCTGGCATTGCTGTGTTTGCGAGGTTCTTTCAGATTGTAAGGAAGAAATAATCCAATTCATAACCTGAATGTACAAGTGGCCTCATGGATAATTGAAAAGTGGTTCATGATTATAACCCACTACAAAGGGAGCCCAGGAACTCAACTCTGGCGTCTTTGTGCCAAGAACTTTGGCATTCTCTTTGCCTCTTACATTCAAATGTCCCCAGCAGAAGGGACCTGGAAGGTCATTTATTTACCTTTTATCTTGCAGTCTCCTGATTGGATAGACTTTGACTCAGCCATTAGTCCCTGGTCCAATCAAGTGTGACCAGGTAGCACAGTTGATTTAACTCAACAGACAAGATGCAACCGACCAGACCAACTGCATGATGAAGGCACTGCCTGGTACCCCTTGCCCCAGAAGGGGGCTGTGGCCATGGCAAATGCTTACCGCAGCCTGCCTGAGATGCATTCTTGCACCATCAATTCTCATGCCTCTGGAGGAAAAGATTCCATGGTCAAATAAATTTGGACACAGTGCATATTACATCTTCCTGTTCAGAAATTCACAAGGCACACTAGTATATATCAAAGGTGCTGAGAAGCCCTGCAATAAACAATTCTCTTTAACTGGACTTGAGGCAGCATCTCTCAATAACCCATTTTTTATGTAACATCTGATTGACACCCAGTAGAAGAGACTTTGGCAAATGCTGACTTGGACCTCATGGGCTGTCTACTGCCACCAGCATCATCAGTGTCTCCTAGACCAGCAGTTCCCAACCACTGGACATCAGAACCGTCTGGGGACACTGAATAAAATGTAGTCAGCCAGACGTGTGCCCCTAGAAGATTCTGAGAAGAGATCTGGAAATCAGAATTTAAATGCTCCCTTGGTCCTAGAACTTTGAATAATTCTATATGTCATAGTATAATAATTGCATTTACTGAACATATGCTATGTGCCAGGCACTAAGAAACTGTGGGTTTATTTTCTTATTTTATCTTTACATCAACCCTGCCTAATATATATTACCACCACTTTACAAGTAAAAATCCTGCAGCTTCATGAGGCGAGGCAACAAGTCCACAGTCACACAGACTATGTGAGAGAAGTTAGGACCTCTGACTTCTATATGCATGTTCTTTGGTCTATGCATGTTCTTTGGTCTTTGTTTTTCCCAGGGACCCTCCTCTCTTGATCTGAAACTGATTGCTACTGGTAGGCAGCCAACAAACCATTGTTGAAGGAATAAATGCCAGGAAGGACCACCACGGCCCCTTTCAGAAAAAAAAAAAAAAAAAAAATCCCCAAATTCTGTAACTCAAGGTTGTGAAGAATAAATAACACAAAACCCTTTAAGAACTGCACTAGGTCATGCCGGTGTAAAGATGCAATATTAACACTCTTTTATTCATTTTGAACAGCACTTCTTAATGATTTGTAATTCTTGGGCTTCTAGCCTTCAATAAACTCCTCTGCCTATAATTTGCTTCTACTCAAACCAAATGATAACAGCAATTATGTATGTGATAACCTATAAGCCCAACATAAGAAAGAAATTAGCTCCTAAGAGGAATTGAAGAGTTAACGTGCTAGCTACAGATCCTAGATAGGGCTGAGTCCCAACCAAATGCCCCGGCAAGTCAATGAGAATGCATTCCTCTAAGCAGCTCCTGTCACGAGAAATCATCTTCCCGGGGCCACGAGCTCATCCTGCAAGATGATCAGGAGATATTATACGGGATCCGGCTATTGGCTACAGCTCAGAAATTCCACATTTAAAGCCGAAAACTGTCCGTGATAATTTTTCCACATTCTCTCAAATCAGGAATGAAAAAATCCATCAAACGCAGAAGCAAGGCCTTACTCCTGGCGCTCAGGTGCCTGGAATCTACAATGAGCTGCTTACACCGGGCTTCAGGCCCCAAGAGGCCATTTGGAAGGGCTTGACTGCCACCTGGTGGTCACACGGGCACTACTGGCCAAAGCGAGGGCTCATAAGAAACAAACCGAGCAAACGGCTGTAGCCCACTTCCTTTTTGACAAGAATGGTTACATCTTTCGACATGCCCCAATAAACTAAAAGAGAAGAAAGGTATTAAAGTGTTCTGTCAATAGCCCTTGGTTGGGCGTAGGTTATTTTGAACAATTGGTTTCTCCAGGGCAATTATACATACCTGAGCTGATTTGCTTACATGCTCATAGTTAAAAAGCAAGTGTTTTCCAAATTATCTGTTGACTAGGTTTCAAAGAAAACTAGTTTGTACCTGCAAAGCCTAGTTCCACGACTGTTTTCTCCAGTCGCTATATCTACCTCCCTCCTTTCCCTCCCCACCCCCCCCTTTGTTTCCTCCCTCCCTACTTTCTCTTCTTCCTCCCTTCCATCCTTCCTTTCCCTCCCTCCCCTTCCCTTCTCCCTTTGTTTCTTCTTTCCTTCATTACCTATAAAATTCCCTATTTAAATCCCTTCACAAAGAAAGCCCTTTGTCCAATCCATCTGCTACTTACTGTGACTTTGAGCAAGTTCCTTAACCTCTCTGTTCTCCGTTTAAAACATCTAGAATAGCTTTTACATTTTTAAAAGATTGCAGAGGAGGGGGAACAACAAAAAATAATATGCAACAGAGAACACATATAGCCCACCCAGCCTGCAATATTAACTCTGGCCCTTTGCAGAGAGAGTGTGCTGACCCTTCGCTTCCCCTGCTGCAATCTGAAGCTAACAGTATCATCTATAAGTATTCTTGTTTTTTAAAAAATTAAATCTGAATCTAAAGGAGACTTCAGATCTAACTTCTAGTTGACAGGAAGCAGAAGGGAGAGTGGAACAAGCGAAACGCCACCATGCTCGCCGGTAGCGGATACTGCCATGTGCCCCGAGCCCTCCCCTGAGATGAGGCACTGGGAATCCGTCTTGCTGAGAATGTTGGCGGCTGGTGGATCACAGCTGAGCTTCTCTCTAGACTTGCCCTCAGCTGAAGGGCGTTGCCTTGCTCAAGGTTCCCCGCCTCTCTGGGATGGAACTTATTTGATGACTTGTTGATGTTAATACAAGCATCTCTTGCCTCATTTGGGGGCCTCACTGAAGGACCACCCCAGCTCCACAGCGCCCCACTGAGGCCTCGCCAGCTACTGCGCTCCCTCTCAGTACCTCCCTTTGCCCAAGCCTGGCCCCTTCCTCGCAGGTGTTGATCATGAAAACCTTTCCCAAAAAACCACCCCCATACGGATCTCCATCCCAGGGTCTGTTTTCCAACGCATTTGATCTAAGACATCCCTGTCCCTCTACAGTCTATTCCCAGCATAACAGCGTGAGTTACCCTGTTCAAAAGTCAGTCAGGGCTCTATTCCTTTGTTCTGATCCCTTCAATGGCTCCCATCTCATGAGAATCAAAGACCAAGAGCCTTGCCACCTGCATCCCTGTCCTATTATCTCCGTGACCGCGCTTCCTACTTCCCTGGCCTTTGATCACACCACCTGCACTGGTTTCCTTGCTGTTCCTCAGACACACCAGGCACGCTCCTGCCTCAGGGCCTTTGCACAAGCTCTTCTGGCTTCCTGGAATGCTTTTTGCCCAGTTATCTGCATAGCTTCCTCCCTCACCTCCTTCCAGTCTTGACTCAGTGAGAACTTCCCTGACTCACTTAAGTGTGCAGCACTCCACCTCATCCCAGACTCTACACCCCTGTTCCTACTTTAGTTTTCTCCATAGCATGTGTGCATCTGGCACACTATATTTTATTTATTTATGTTATTCAGTGTCTGCTCCTTCACTACAGTGTAAGCTCCACGAAGGCACAGACTTTTGGCTATTCTTTTTGTTGCTGCATTCCCAGGACTTAGAATAGGAACTGGTACATAGTCCTTACTCACTATTTATTGAATTAGCAAGTGAATGAATGAATGGGAAAATAGGAACGTGGAATCAGAAGGCCTGTGATTTTTAGGGAGGTCCATTAAACAGCATCTGAGTCACATGAAAAACAGGAACCATATTCTTATGTCATTTTGGTAAGGATTATACAATGCAGTATTTGTGAAAGTATCACAGAATAAACTGCTAATAATTAAATATAAGCTATACTTTTTGCTTAAACTGAATTCTTCATCAGGAAGCTACTTAGTTTTTATAATCTCAGACCTACCAGATGGCCCAAAAAAGCAAGCATATAACATTCAGACACAGAAAACATTTAAAATGGCTCTATATTCAAATAAAATATAAAAAGATTTATTCCAAAGCCATAACCAAAATGTACAATGAAATACATCTCTTTCAAAGACTTAATAAACAGAGCAGTCTTTACATGTTAAATTTTATAACAATTTGAAGACCTTCTTTTATTCACACAAAAAGTCTGATAAAAGTTAATTCCATAATTAAAATGTCAAATGTACTTTCTTGTTTATATAAAATGTATTCTCTCTTTAAATGCAAAATATTCAAATATAATAGTTTTATTATGAGTTGTTCTCAAATTTCTGAAATTCTCACTAGTCTGTAGAATCACATTTCCACACACTTCTTAAAATGAGGTAAGAAGATAAATGTTGAAACTTTTTTTTCAGACAATTTTCTCAGATGTTTATACTTGGCTGACTCAAAGTGCAACACAGCCTTTATAATTCCTTTCACAACATTTTCCCAGCGGTTACTCAGCATTTTGCGAAAAGAACAGTAAGAATACCTGTCATTTAAAAATTCATAATATGTTGTAATTCTTTTTATACAATTTTAAGATCCAAATCAAAGCTATTGCCACAGTGACTTTTCTTTACAGATATTTGAATAAATATTCCTAAATTCTAGAAGACTGTTCATAATCCTTTAAAGCAGAGGTCAGAAAACTTTTCCTGTAAAAGTCCAGATATAAACATTTTGTTTTGCATGTCACTTCCCCATTGTATATTCTTTTTTTTTTACAACTCTAAAATGTAAAAGAAAAAAAAAAGATTCTTTAGCTCTGCTGTAATTTGATAACCCCTTACTTTAAACAAATAGAAGTTAACTAGTCTCTAAATTAGACTACTCAACACCCCTCTCCAGGGAAGACCTGTGAACCTGAGCCCAAGGGCAGAAAAAAAAAGAAAAAAAAATTAGACTACTCAAGTGTTAATAAAATGTAAATTTCACATTTTGCAGTAAAATAAATCCATGGTTTCTGACTGCTAAATTGAAAGTTCATAAACAGTAAGAAATGACTCCCAATCAAAGAGTGGGACTACATGCCAGATATTTTTTTTAATCACTGGCATCTTTTTCATAAGGCTTTTTAAAATTTTGATTGGATAATTCATGTCTTTATTTATTTTTGCCTTACTGTTTTACAGGGAAAAATTCTCTTCATGAGGCTAATTTGAAGTTTGTGAAATCACAAACTGGAATGCTTTCATGCTCATAGAGGTAGACGCATACCCACAAGTACATGCAGTTACAACTAGTTACATAATGGAAACCACTATTTCATATATAAATTCAACATAAATGCTCTCCATGACTAAGAAGGAATCAGTGCAAACCAGCAAGAGGTATGCAAAACAGAACTTTCTAATTTGTTTTTATCACATGTAGTTGTTACCATTTTGGGGAAACATGATTTGAATATGAAATATATGAATGTAAATTAACCCAGTGGCATGATTTATTCAGCTTCCTGATGCCCATAACCTGGAGCTGACTAAACTCTGATCTATAACACGGTCCTAGACTTGGTACTGAGAATCACAATTGTATGTATGCTGTGCATGTTTTCCTTTCCTACTGTACAAAGTGTTATAAACAGATTATGGCAAATAAAAGAGCCATTGTAAAAATTTACCCAAATATATCATAAACAAGGTGAATTGTTTGGAATTACTCTGGAATTACAATCACATGATATTTTACAGAAACATTTACAAATTCTAAAGCTGAGAAAGTTGAAAACTTTGGTAGCCCTAAGAAGAAAGCTTAACGACACCAGTTAGCCCATGCCTGATTTTTGAACTATAAAAAGTAAAGCTTTCAGTGCAAATTTATTATTGCTACCGATAAATAGCAATATTACAAAAAAACCACTTAACACTTAAATACTATAAAACACGTAACAATACCCTGAAGGTGTGTTTTGGTATAGAAAAGGTGATTTGGGACTAGGAAAATAACAGGTTGTTTACTGACTTAATCATGAGTCTGGGTGTTGGGATGTTTGAACACTCTCTTTTTGCAAACAGACTCAACACATTTACAACTCATCACGTTTCTTCTTAAATGGCCACTTTGGGTGTTGCAACACGTGGTCTGCAGCCTGAAGGACAAGGTACATAAATTCTTCTACATCGAAAGAGTAGTTGGTGAACTTCGGGTGTTCCCCCAGAGTTGGATGGTGGCCCTGAACACACAAACCAAAACACAAATCCATAACTCACTGAGGATATGGTTTTCTCTGTAGGAAGAAAGTTATTTTCTTTGGCTAAGGCAACTAATTTATGCTCTACATAAGAGGTCAGCAAACTTTTTCTGTTAAGGGTGAAATAATAAATATTTTCAGCTCTGCTGACTCTAAGGTCTTGGTCACAGTTACTCAACTCTGTCACTGAAGGGCACAAGCTGCCACAAACAATGCATAGACAGATAAGCAGGACTGTCCTTTGTTTACAAAGCAGGTGGTAGGCCGGATTTGCCCCACGGGGCTATAGTTTGTTGATCCCTGTTATATATAATCTAATAGATCTTTCTAGGCCCAAATTTCACAAAGGTGTCTTAACAACATGAAAGACATACAGTGCTTAATTTCCCTTTTTCTGCAGTTTGCAAATATAAAATACAACTCACTATTCCAGAAAAGAGCAGTTTATCTTTGAAGTTCAATGATTGTTTTTCATATTAATAATTAGACACTTCAAACACATTAAAAATGAAACAAGGTGAGTTTTGTGATTGAAATTTACCTTATCCTGAGGAAAGACTTTGTTCTGCCTTTGCCAAGTGATGTAGTGGATGCCTCTCAGCCTGGCCAAGTCTAGGTAACAGCGTTCGTCTTCACAGTTGTACCTACAGACACAAGCGTGTCGCAACGTGAGGCTTTTGTCCGGGCTTTCTGCCCCATCAACAATTCTCTGGGGGAAAAGGCACCTCCCAAATGTGTCCTCGCAAAAGGTTGTATACACAGTAAACAAGACGGAGAAAGAGAATTTAAAAATATTCTCTGAACTAAATGACCTTAGCTTTGTTTTTTTGAGACAAACTCTCGCTCTGTTGCCCAGGGCTAGAGTGCCGTGGTGTCAGCCTAGCTCACAGCAGCCTCAAACTCCTGGGATCAAGCGATCCTTCTGCCTCAGCCTCCCGAGTAGCTGGGACTACAGGCATGCACCACCATGCCTGGCTAATTTTTTCTATATATTTTTAGCTGTCCGTATAATTTCTTTCTATTTTTAGTAGAGACGGGGTCTTGCTCTTGCTCAGGCTGGTCTCAAACTCCTGAGCTCGAACAATCCACCCGCCTCAGCCTCCCAGAGTGCTCGGATTACAGGCATGAACCACCGCGCCCGGCTGACCTTAGCTTTTTAACAACAGAACAGGATCAAGGAATGAAGGGGATTGACTTTATTCAATAGGGTCTACTTGCTATGAACTTGATATTACCTCATAACACCTTGTCTTCACACGTATGTTAATGGACTGGGGGCAGGTAATACTGCCAAGGTCATATACCTAGTTGGCGAAGGAAATAAAATTGAACCCAGGTCTATTGGACTCCGAGGCCTGGGCTTTCTCAGTTATAGTACTCTCCCTTCCTCCCTCTTTCCTTCCATTCTTCCTCCACCCCTCTCTCCAGGAGAAATGAATGGAGACAGAATCCCACACTTATCTGGATATTTCTCTAACATATACTGTATGTATTTTTTAAGTGTCTCCAGAGAGTTGGAAATTCATGACAACTTTTATCCTAAATAGCCTCCTATTTAAATACTGAGTCAAGTTATTTTTTAAAATGAAACCATAGAATCCAGATACTTAGACACAAGGGAAAAATCAGGTAATTGCTATTAGTATGTCAAGAACTAAAGTGGGAGGCCAGGCATGGTGGCTCACACCGGTAATCCTAGCACTTTGGGAGGTCGAGGCAGGAAGATTATTGAGGCTACAAGTTTGAGACCAGCCTGGGGAGCAGAGCGAGACTCTGTCTCTCCAAAAACAGAAAAATTAGGCAGGCATGGTGGTGCATGCCTATAGTCCCAGCTACTTGGGAGGCTGAGGCAGGAGGATCACTTAAGCCCAGGAGTTTGAGGCTGCAGTGAGCTATGATGACACCATTGCACTCTAGCTGGAGTGATAGAACAAGACCCTGTCTCAAAAATACAAACAAACAAAAACCACTAAGATGGGGCATGGTGTCAAGAGTAAAATTATTAAGGGAGGGAAGGCCACGTCTTCATAACCAGCCACTAAGTTAGAAGCGTGCCCTGGGCAGATCATTTACATGCATGGACCTCAGTTTCCCTGTGTATGGCATCAGTGAGCACTAGGTGAAGTGGTTGGCTTGTGTTTTAGAGCTATGTTGTACACAATATATATAGGTTCTCTTTAAACACAATAATTATACTGATTGCAGGGAGATGCTCACAGTTTGAAAGGCACTTGAGAACGAACTCAGAGTAGAGAGAAGCAAAGATTCATATCTTCCCTATCGTGCTGGGGATGGTAAGAGGAAGAGGTAGTTTGCTTACTAAGTGCAAAGGCAGGCTGCAGACTTTACATTTTTAGCTCTAGGTCTTTTTTCTTTCCAAATGCCTATGTGATATGACTTCTCTCTAATGATTAAATATTAAGCCTTTTGATGCTCGGAATGAAAGTCTTGGCATGCATAAAAAGCATTAGTAGCTGCCTCAGTGTAAAACTTGGCCCCCAACACTTACAGTTCGAATACAGCAGCCCAGTCTGGAAGGAAAAGTAAATGGGTAAGACCAGCTCCGTGCATTCCAATAAATATGTCTGTGTTGTGTGTGATCCTCAGTTGATCTAAAAAGCCAAGTTCTCTGTGATCACATAGAACAACACAAGAGAGACGGGAGAAGAAATAAGTATTAGGTTGAGTTAGCTCATGATTCAAGGTAACAATATTTATACAAGTGTATTTCCTGTTTTATGCTTTTTGCCAATTTCAAGCACACTGTAGTAATTAATAACTTATTTTCTTAATAATGTAACATGTTTTTCTACGAAAGCTCATCTGCCATTTTAGGCTAAAGTACATCTATTTTTAAAGGAAACTTTAATAGCTGCCTTAAATCTAAAACTAGTAACACACGTTATCAACCAAACTGTAAAAATAGATATAATCAAACTACAAAGTATCCAAATCTAGGTAGATACTGCAAGACAATGTTCTGAGCCTGAGCCCTGCTCTCTCTTCATGAAAAAGGGTAATTAGCAAGTGTTAAAGAGATGTTGTGACATGGTGGCACCAAACTAAAACCTACTTCCTAAACATAATAGAAGGATTTTTTTGAAAAAGAAAATAAATTTCTCCTTGTGCGATTTCAATTATTCAATGCTACCTGAGTACACCTACAATGATCTGAGATACCACCAGGACATTATTCTACCTTTGCAACAGAATAATCCACACTTGTATGCATGTTCGGATGGCACAAATGTTCTTTAAATCTGAGACACTGACAGATGTGCAAACTCTGAACCAAAAATCAGTCCCAAAACAGTTCACTGAAGTGCGGCTAGGAAGAAACGCTGGCATAAGGGTGACACTCTCAATAAATGGAATGGAATGAGATCTCCCAGCCCTACTTTACTCAAAGTAAAGAAAAATAAGTGATCAAGATCATGTTGGATCTAAGAAGGAAAGGTGAATTCCCTCTTCTATCAGCTAACAACAAAAACCCCTCATAGGAAAAGGAAGACAACAGCTCTGTGTGTGTGTGTGTGTGTGTGTGTGTGTGTGTGTGGCACCAGGAACATGTGCCTTAGTTTCCCCAGGAATGTGAAGTGATGCAGAGTGAACCAGATGGCCATTCGCCCAGGTGAACACACGCCCAGAGTTGCCATTTGTGCGATCTGCCTGCGTAGTATATTAGACTCACAAATCCCCCATGCTAACATGTTACTAACACGCCCTTAGATTGACAAGGCACGAATTTACGTCATTCTTGCTTCATCTGGAAACTCCTACATATCCTTAAAAGCCAGTCAGTGACACGGCCTCCGGGGTGCCCGTCCCGGTTCTTTCAGGCTGATGTCGGGCCCCACTTTGGCTCCCACTTTTCCTGTGACAATGAGGGTAGTCAGCACAGCAAGGTATAACACGTAAAATGGGAATAGCTTTGCCAACCTCAGAGGACTGTTGAAAGCAGGCGATGAGATAAGGCAAGTAAAGCACAATCGTAAGTCTCAAATGGCAGCTGTCCTAACGATCACTGTTTACCTGCATTCAGAGTCTGGGGTCCTCAAGACAAGAGCCCCATCATCCTCCACAATTGGATTGCCACTGCCAAGCCTGGTGACCAGCTCACGGTTACGTCCCCAATAAATAAAGAGTCCTCGTATAAATGAACTAATGTCTGATGAATGAGGTGCAAAGCTCCCAAGCTTATATTCTCTGCAGTAAGTGCGTCTATATTAGATACTCATGTGCTAGGATATGTATACTCTAAAAAAGAAAAAGAAACTATGCATAATGGTAAATTTGGAAAACAGGACTGTGATTGTGGGTGGGTGAGGGTGGAGAACAATGTTTTCACTTTTCCTTTTGATCCTTTCTATACTGCTTGACTTTTTAAACAAGGAACATGTACTACTTTTACCAGGAACACGTAATTCCAGGAACAGGAATTAGCTAGATAGTGACTAATAGACATGTTCTGCTTTTCTAAGCCTTTTAGTTGTATCAGAATTTTAAAAGAAATGTAAATATTTGATAAGACTTCTAAAAAAATCTCATGTTATTCTATGACCCTCAAATTATTCCTATAGAAATAATTTTAGGTCAGAAGTTGAAACCTGGCAGCTAGCAGGGCAAATTAGGCCAGTAACATTTTTTAAAATTTAAAACTCGTTGCCAACTTTTAAGAACATCAGAAATTTCAAAGGAAAATCTGGATTCAACACTTCTCTTGAAAAATAAGATAGTTTCACAACCTCAGGTCCCAGAAAACTGAATAGCAACTACCCCCTGTGCGTGGGGCCCACACCTGCACACTTCAGTCATTGATGCTGTCTGCTTGTCCCTTCTGGGTCTACAGGCGCCACTGGCTCCCACTGGAAAAATGCTTTCTGTCCTCCATAAACTCATCCAAGCAAAAGTCAACAGTGTCTGCCCAAGAATCATTACTTACTTGTACTTGTAATCAACAATCTGGACTTCAAACATAGATACTGTTTTCAGTGCGTTTACAAGCTGGGAAAAAAAAGAGAAACATTTAGAATTTCTTTTCCTTCCTTCTCTTCTGTTTTAACTTTCCTTTATGAGTCCTAAAATTTCTTCCCTTTTGCATATAATATTTTTCAGCCATTAATACCCTTCAGGTCAATTGTTTTGAACCCTAATTGGGTTCAAATCCAGGCTCCAGCCCTGAATGCATCACTTCCCTAAAATTCCAAGGCACTGGGTTGTTATGAGGCTGAAAGGAGAAAATTCGTGGGAGCAAAGTGCTCAGCACAGAAACACACTGGGTTAACTGTTACGATCACCACTGGCTGGTTATTCTTTCAACTTTTATCATACAGTTTTGGGCACCTGCCATGTTCTAGCCATTATGCTAAGAGTTTTCTTCCCATCCATTATCTCACTGCAGACAAATCACTAGCACTTTGGACCCCATCCTCTGAAAATACTAAAGACTTGGCAGAAAAACATTTGCAATATTTCTACCTAGAAAAACAATTATTCTATAAGCAAACAGAAAATAACAAAGCATGATCAATCTATTATCAAAAACATAGTCATGGCTCTTTATGTCCCTGACAATGAGGCACCATGGATCACCATCCAGAAATTTCGGTATTTGTTATCATGCTGCCCTGTGGCATACACTACACCCCAACGGCAACCTCGATGCTTACAAGTATCCTTGACTGGGCATTTAAATTGTGCTGGCATTTCTAAGCACTTTAGGTTTACTTCACTTAATCCTCATAAAAGTTACAGTGAGTAAGTATTAGTATTATGCTCGTTTTATAAATGAGACAACAAAGACTTAGAGAAGTTAGGTCACTTTCTCAGGATCTCCCGGCTCGCAAATGCAGAACCAAAATTAAATCTAGGTCTTCTGACCCCCAAACCTGTGTTTTTAACTATTGTGCTCTATTGTCTTGTTATAGAAAGCAACAGACAGTGACCAAGCTCTAATCCCCAGCCCTGTTACACACACACACACACACACACACACACACACACACAGTCATAAAATGGAAATTTCTTTCTCTAGACAGCCCCTGAACACACATGAATATACTGCATATATCAAAGAGATGAAGGAGGGGGGAGAAAACATTAGAATTCTGTTTTCCAGGAGAGAATTAATCAGACGGCATAAGCCTGGTCTTTAATGAGATGTGCCCACATAAAAGGAATCGCCTGCTCTGAGGGTCCCAGGGCAAGTGCGCCCTTTTTCGCAATTTCTAGTGGCACCAGAGAGGTGGCCATAACCCTTCTGACACGACAGTTCGAACCCTGAAGTTGGGCGGGATTCCATAAACCATCACTTAATGAGGCCATTTGGGTTGCATTATCTATTCACTAATCAAAGTATAGTCCAAGGTGCTCTCTTCCCTGCCGGGAGCTGCCTTTTCAGTGACGTCCAGTCCTCGGGAGAAAGGCAGCCAGTTGGGTGCTCTCTGGCTTGAAGTTGGGAGCTGAATTACCAAGTCTCACCTTGGGGCAATGTCATCTGGACAGCCCGCACCGTAGCACACCCCGGCGCTCCGCCTTTCCACTGGACTTCTCTCCAGCGGCTTGATGCTGTCCCTTAGCCCGCCCCTTCCTGATAGGCTGAGATCACAGGTAGATTCAGCCTCCTCTGAGAGCTGTTTGCTGTCCACACAGTTAGGAAAGTCATCTCAAACCCGGAATACCTGGACTTAACACCTCCCGTTACTCTACTCACTAGCTGGGTGAATGTAGGCATGTTTTTTAAACTCTGAGCTCAGTGTTCTTGTCTAGATCAGAGGATAATGACACAATACCTACCTCGTGGGTTTGCTGAGAGGGTTGGGGGACAAAAATGCCCGGGAAGCACATAGGAATATGCTTGGTACACAATCAGCACTCAAGATGTGTGGCCCATACCAATATCCACCATTGATCCGTGGCTATGAGGCTTCCTGTCTACTTACCTAACATCGCATTATTTGATACATTTTTATTTCTAGGTCTTTAAACACACACACACACACATATACACACTCTGCTCATTTCTTCCATCCACAGAGATTACAATCAACATCTTATTATGCCATACATTCACATCCTCCATAATCCATATGGGTCTCGGGAAGAGATGCTAATTACATAATTTTGATCAGCCTGTTGGGCATCCAAATTAATCTGTACAAAATATTTTATCCATCAAAACCTGTCCCCGCCTCTTTCCTCTTACTAAGTTTTTTTCCATTTCAATTCCACTTAACTGCCTGAGCTAAAAAGCCTGGAGTCAGACTTAATCCTTGATAACTTTCCTGGTCTTACCCTACACAAATGTGCTTTTACATTCCAAAACTTAAGTATCATTGTCCCTATCTCCAAAACATATCTCAAATCTATCTATTTTGTCATCTCTACTGTCATCACCGTCATCCAAACCCTCTCCCCTGGGCCACAGGAATGGCTCCTAATCAACCTCCCTGCTCCCCCTACTCTTGCAGGCAGAATGACTTAAAAATAAATAATAAATCAGGTCACATCTCTCCCTGTGTATTTATGTTCTATTTGCTGCTGTAACAAATTACCACCAACGTAGCATGTTAACACAATTTATTCTTTTGCAGTTCTCCAGGATTAAAGTCCGACATGGGTCTCACTGGGCTAACATGGAGGTGTCGGCAGCACTGCATTCCTCCTGGGGGTGCTAGTCTAGGGGAACCTACTCTTGCCTTCTCCTGCTCCTAGAAGCCGTCCACACCCCGTGGCTTGCGGCCCCCTCCCTCTATCTTCAAAGCCAGCATCTCTCTGGCCCCGATTCCCTCATCACATCTCCTTCTCCGACTCTCTTTCCTGCCTCCTTCTGCCACTTTTAAGGAAATGATGAATTGAGAGCTGAACAGTGAGAAGAATTTAGCTAAGAAAAGAGCTTTGCAGGCAGAGGCAGAAGTCCTCTGGTGGATGGAGCTTAAGACCTGTTTGTAATTACACTGGGCTCACGTGGGTAACCCGGGAAAATCTTATTTTAAGGCAGCTGACTGGTGACCTTAATTCCATCTGCAACCTTAATTTTGCTCTGCCTTGCAGCCTATAACCTATTCACAGGTTCCAGGGATTCGGACATGGGCATCTTTTGAGAGGAGGAGAAGATGTTATTCTGCCTACAACACCCTGCTTAAAACCTCACAGTGGCTTCCCCTTCAGACTGGAATAAAATCCGTGTCCTCACCAAGGTCTAGGAGGCCGATATGATCTGGGCCTCCCTGCACTGTGCCCAACGTCTCTGAGCAGTTACGGTATCACCCACCTCTCTCATGATGCTACCGCCATACTGGTGTTCCCTCCATTCCTGCAACTCTTACAGCTCAATCCACCAGCGGATATTTGCCTCTGCCTTGGAGCTTCTTTCCCTGGCTCGAGTCATCTCTGATTAGGTCGCAGTCCAAGCAGCGCCTCTTCAGACGCCCTGCCTCCGTGCCTCCCTCTTCCATCTGTGGCCCCAGACTGTATCATGTCACCCTGGTTCCTTTCCTTCAGGGCACTCATCGCTGCCTGGAATCACTGTACTTACTGACTTGTTCACTTATTTCTTATCTGCCTCTCCCCTCTAGAATGGAAGCTCCATAAGGGCAGGGACCTTCCCTGTCTTTCTTTTATCTCCAGGGCCTAGAATATGGCCCGGCACATAGCAGACGCTCAATTTACTTTAGTGGAATAAATTTTCCTATTGTGAGGCTATCTTGAAGGCATGATGTTGTAGGCAGGGGCCTTGCATGGTGATCTCATTGCAGTTAAATATATTTATGGGTTGGTACAGGTAAAATGAGTTGGGATGCCTAAGATGTGAACAGTGTCTAAAACACAGAGACATGAAAAAGGATGGAGGGGCCGGGCGCGGTGGCTCACGCCTATGATCCCTAGCACTCTGACCTCAGGAGTTCGAAACCAGCCTGAGCAAGAGCAAGACCCCATCTCTACTAAAAAATAGAAAAAAATTAGCTGGACAACTAAAAATATATAGAAAAAATTAGCCAGGCATGGTGGTGCATGCCTGTAGTCCCAGCTACTTGGGACGCTGAGGCAGAAGGATTGCTTGAGCCCAGGAGTTTGAGGTTGCTGTGAGCTAGGCTGATGCCACAGCACTCTAGCAGGGTGACAGAGCAGGACTCTGCCTCAAAAAAAAAAAAAAAGAAAAGAAAGAAAGAAAAGAAAGAAAAGAAAGAAAGAAAGAAAGAAAGAAAGAAAGAAAGAAAGAAAGAAAGAAAGAAAAAGAAAAGAGAGAGAGAGAGAGAGAGAGAGAGAGAAAGAAAGAAAGAAAGAAAGAAAGAAAGAAAGAAAGAAAGAAAGAAAGAAAGAAAGAAAAGAAAAGAAAGAAAGAAAGAAAGAAAGAAAGAAAGAAAGAAAGAAAGAAAGAAAGAAAGAAAGAAAGAAAGAAAGATGGAGACTCTTCCAGCTTAATTGGCTACCAGAACCACAGGACTGCCCCATGCCATCAACCATCTCCCAAAAGACACTCTCGCATTTCTCTTGCTCGTTTGTTAGAAGGGCAAATATTTAACAATCTATTGCAGTAAGGGCAGGACCTCAGCTTATGTCTCTGTTTTCGAGTTGGTGCAGATGAATGTTTACAGTAAGGCAAAGCTAGTTTGGGCAATGATGGGTAGTTTGGTGACTTCCGCTAGAAATTCAAGTCCAATAAATGAACTGGTCATAGGCCATTAAACTTCCCTTAAAACTAACAGTTTCAGATCAAGGCTTTTAGTACAATGTGAAAAAAATAAACCATAGTAGCTATGGGAAGGTAAATTCAATATGAAGATATTAAAAGTGTATACCAAAAACTAACCTCATTTTGGTTTAGGATTTTCCGGTATTCGGTGCTCCGGGCAAGAATGGTGACTCGAATTTTTCCATCCTGTAATCAAAATGAAAAGGCAAAATAACTCCGTATGTGCCTGGACAGGGGAATGAGCATCTCAACCTAAAATGTGATTTTCACAGATAAAAGATAAACTATGGGATATTGCAAGAATGTGCTTTTTTCCTTCTCGTCCTTTCCATCTTCTTTGACATCTCTCCACCCTCTCCGAAATCCCCATCTAACCCACACACCCCTGCCAAAAAATCCACCCACCCACCCAACAAAATAGAACAGCGTAATGAACTGGTTTTTGTCTTCTGTGGCTAACGTGGACACATTTTTATTCCCTGAGAGAAGAATGACGGAATTAGGCTAAAAAATAATAGTGGCATTGATGTGTCCTTCCTGGGTTTCATCATCACACAGGGCTCCACCTTTCACACGTCTCGGGTGACGGGTACACTAAAAAGCCCTGACTTCACCACTGTACAATTCATCCACGTAACAAAAAAATCAGTTGTACCCCCTAAATCTATTGTAATAATAAGAAAAAAAGAAACAGAAAAGATTCTCCTGATTATTTTTTTCTGAAAAGATGGTATTGACTTCTATTAAAGATGAAACCTCAAACCCACCTCAGAACCCACAGTGTATCCATTACCTTGGGTCCCTCTTGGGTGATGTTTAGTCTGTGTAGTACATGCTGGGAAAATGCCCTGAATAAGCCAGTATTTTGACAGCCAGATATCTAAAATAAAGACATCAATTCATATGACAAAGAATACTTCTGTACTGTAGTTTAAGATGCTTTCAAGTTATGCATAAATGCTATCTTAAAACCTAAAGTCTACGAATATGAATGTTACCAGTGGCCAACATGCTTACCAGAGGAGTGTTGTAGAACAGCCCGTACCTCATGCGGGGGAGTAATGAAAAAACAGCTTCTTTAAAACATACCTAAGAATGAAGACACATTAAAAGATAAAAGAATATAATTTGCACCCTTCGCACCAAAATAGCACTTATGATTTTGGAAAATAGATTTTAATTATTCTCCATTTTCCATTAAAATAGTTTGAATAGCAAACTATTTCATTCAGACAGACTAAAATTCAAATTTTTGGAAAAGTTATGCAAAAACCTTTTTAAAAGCTACATGATTAATAACAATGAGAATCTGAGTTACAATAAAAGAAACTAAGAAGTCAAATCAATGGTAATAGTTAATAGAAACTCATATTAAATATCGATTTTATGAGTGAATCATCTGCACACGAGAGTTATTTACAGATATTTCAGTAAAATTTCCAGTACCCTTTTGGAATCGTACGTTTTCAAATGTATAACATCATAATCAGTAAATGCTTTCCATGTGTCGGAGAACAGGTCACCATATCCATAAGAACTCTGAAGGTAGAAACAAAATAAGTTAGGGCAATAAAAGGATACAGGAAATCTTTCAAAAGATTTCCTTTGAAAGGAAATTTTAATAATAATACATCGTAATCCTGACTGATCCCTTCTCTGGGAAACTATGTATTATTCAATAATAACCACCTTCTTTTCCTTGTTCCCCAAATTCAAATTATCTACCACAGGGGAAGGAGGGGCTGCTTCTTACTCTCATGTTGAAAAATCAAAATTTGGATATTCTTCAAGACAACATATAATTTTCTCCCATGTCTCAAATTTAAACATGCACAGAACCCATGACTTAGAAATTCTACTAATAGGCATCTGCCCTACAGAAACGCTAGGATGAGTGTGTGAAGATATAGGTATATGGAAAGGATGTTTACTGTAGCATTTTGGTAAATTAGCAAAGAACTGGAAACAAACTAAATGTGATTGGGGCAGGGACAATGAACTCATGCACTGGTGAACTTCCAAAATAGCCATCAAATAGGATGCCATGTAACTGTGAACAAAAGGATAACCCTAACCGTACTGACTTGGAAAGTTGTCCATGAGATAATATTAAGGTAGCAGTATGAAAGAGAGAATACATTTTCTATAAGGATATAAACATATCCTTATACAAATTTTATATATATACACATGTGTCCTCATACAAATCCTTATGTGTAAATTTTATGTAAGGATATATTTGCATTTATTAAAATAAAACAGTCTTGCAAGGGACTCACACACATGTTGACTGCAGTTACCCTTGGGGGAAATGGAATTGGAGAAGAGAAACAAGGAGACTTTTTTTAAACTTCACATACTTCTGTGTTGTTTGAACTTATTATAATCAAGTATTAGTTTCATAATTAAAAATATAATAATAAAGCTACAACTTCGCAGCATAAGACAATGTGGAAAGCCCACAGCAATCTCCCCTTTTTTTCATTCCATTTAATAAGAGCAACCCTGCCATGCCCAGACAGGCATCTAAGCAGGGTCCCTCTGTGCATCTTTGGAGGTGGGAGGCCCTGCCCACCCCACTGAGGAAGCTGCGTGCTAAAGGCAGGAGCCAAACTGCTGAGCTTGGCAAGGAGGAGAGGGAAGACCTCACAGGCCTTTTAGTGGGGACAGTTTGTAAAATGTCACCAAGACCTGAACTGCAGTCACAGCTACCTCCCTGCCTTTCCCCTGGGCAAACTGCTCACCTGGGGCCATCAGGACTGGCTGTGGGGCCACCATCCACTGCGGGGGATTTGTATCGCAGTCAGCCTGCAGGCCACAGTGTCACTTAATCTAAGGCCTTACCAACAGAAACAGCGAGCACACAACCCCTCACTTAGCACCATCCGTGCAACCTGCAGTCTTCTTGGGCCTGAGTCCTCGAGCAACCTGGCAGCACTGCCTGTCCTGAGAGCCTGACTGAGTAATTAGCAGGGGCCACTCTGACTAAGAATGCAGGTGAAAATGGATGCACAGGGAGCAGCAAAGGAGGGAGGGAACATCAGGGCAGCCAAGCGGCTCAGCCACATCCAAGCTGCTTGTCCATGCCAGAGTCGAGGCCAGACTGTCCTAACATCACATGCCAGGGTAACCAAGTAGCCCGGGATCGTCACAGTGGCCGTGCATCCCGTTCCAACCCAGCAGGCACAGAGAAGGGAGGGCTGTAGAGCCTGTCTCGATTTAACTCAGTCTAATTGAGGAAGATGCAGAAAAGCATACAAGGTACACGGAAACTTCTGGAATGTGAGACACTTTCTGGTAACAGGTTCTCTGGAGGACTTTAGAAGGGCCAGCGTTGTGGTTTCCGAGCACAGGTCTGGGGTCAGGCTGCCTGGACCGGAATCCCTGGCTCCACCTCTCCCGGCTGTGTTATTTTAGAACACTCACCTGCTGCTGGGGCCTCAGCTTCCTGTTTGTAAAATAAGCTAATTTAAACTTCAAGTCCATGGGGGGCAGGGGAGGGTTGTGAGCATTAAATGAGATAACATCAGGTGTCATTTTTTATTAGGTGTCATTTGTTTAAAAAAGGGCAAAACAACCCTGAGTTAATCATTCAGGGTTTGTGATAGTTGGTGGTTACGTCCTGAAATCACTTCTACAAACAGAATAAAAGAAAGGAACTGTTGTTCCTTTTGCTCCCAGAAACGTTTCCAAGAAATGAAACTGCAGTGGCAGCAAAAGTGGAACGCAAGAGGGAAATGTACATGCAAGCAAAGAGGGAAACTAAAAGAAAGCAGTAACATGCCAAGGATTACAGAACCAATCAAACTGTTCAAATCAAACTAAGGGTCTAGGCAGCAGTGATCACGAAGACCTTTCTGTGCAGCTCTGCTACAAGCCTCATATCTGCGAAAAATGGGTCAGCAAGACTCTTCCCCCTTCTTCGGGAGAATCTGACCTTCATTCCCTGGCTAGCTCTGCTCTCTGGAAATGAAGACGGCACATGTCAACCCTGTTTCCAGGCAACATTGCTTCTGATCAAAAAAGACGCTTGGTGGGTAAATTGCATCTCGACTGGGAAAGTCATGTTTAGGCTTCCCTGAGTATAATGACTCTTGCAACTGGGCGTGTCTCTTTCAAGGATCCTGGGGGCTTCACCAATGCAGTTGAGACAGGAGATGCTGCCCCACCGTGGGGCAGGAGGCTCTTAGCCAAGGCAGCTCCTGTGCCCGCCCCATGTGGATCTTGTCTCCTTGCACGTGTGCTGTGCTGTGTGAGCTGCTCGCGTCGCCCCTGGAAGAAATGCTGGATGCAGCTCTGCCAGCAAGCGCTGATCCCCTGCAATGTCATCCTGAGCAGACTCATGCCAAGAGCAGGGCATATAAGTGTCTTGTGAGTCAGAACGTTTAGTGGAACCTGAGATGACCCCTTGGCGAGTGTTCCAACTTCCTCCAACTTCCCAGTTTAGGCAACCTCTCTCGTGTACGCTGCAAACTACTTGCTCTCCTTGTCATTGTCATTGCCATAGTTAATATTCAGAGCACATGTACTGTGGGCCAGGCATTGTGATTCTTCACACTCTATATGGTTCATCCTCAAAATGACACCATGCTAAGTACTCTAATTATCTCACTTCATGGGTAAGGATACTGGGGCACATCTTGGGGTTACCTTGGCAGGTGGAGGGGCCAGATAGGGGAAGAAATGTGGAAAAGGCAGGCAAAAAAATAAAAGAAGGAAAAAAGACTGCACCAAAAACAATAAATAGCAGGTGTAATTCAACACATGTATTTATGTGCATGCCTAGGACCCACAGCTCATGGTGCTGTGTGCACAATGAGCTGAAACACACAGGGCAATTTGGCATGAAGCAAGTAGTAACAGGGAAGATTGATTAAGCAAAGGCAGACAGTAAATGCAAGAGGCTAAACAGAAAGTAAAGAGAGGCAAGCTCTTCCAATGTGGGTTATAGAGACTGAGCGAATGACAGTCTTCATATGTTTGTCTCTAGGGAACACTGAGCCAAAGTCACTGCACCTCTGATCTTTGGAACTTCCTCTACTCAAAAGGGAAAAGAAATCTTCCACTGCCTCATTCTAAAATTCAAAGAACAAAGAACATAATTCAAAGAACAAACACATACATCTATCTGCCTATATATATATATATATATATATATATATATATATGTACATGTCAATGCACATACGCAGACACATTCAACCCATCTACATACACGCAAATATGTGTACGGGTGTGTATGTTTAAACATGCGTGTCTTAGAAAATTCTGTTTCACAAGATCCAGGTCCCACACTGACGGAGCAAGGCAAGGACAGCACTGAAGCAGAGAGAACATTCTTACTTACGGTGTCCCACATCACGATGTGCACATCTGTACTGAATGAGTTATTGACATGCTGAGTGATATAAAGATTGATAAAATCACAGAAGTGGTGATACATGTTAACACCTAGTGTTGGAAAAGAAATTCTATGTTAATTAACTTCAAAGAATACATGAGTAAACAATTTTTATTCTACCCCGTCTACATATAGTTTAATGGACTTTTGGTTGAAATAAACGGGGAAAAAAAATAAGAGTTTTTTTCTAAACATGAAACGATCTATGCACATTGAGGTAGTCCTCAATTTATAGATTGATGGGGCTCAAAATTTCACTTTAAAATTGGTTATTTAGAAATTGGGAATTCATTTTCCATATATGCCAAGTAACAAATGATTATGAAGTTTCCAGAAAAAAAAAAAAAAAACAATGTAGATCTATCTAACTTAAAACTGGGTAGAACTACAGGATCATGAAGACTAATCATCATTTCTTCTGATAATTTATTTTTTTAAATCAATTAAACAATACCAATGATGCCTACTAACATTTTGGTAAGTTTCATTCGTGTCTCTTTTTTCCCCTGTCTAATCACTACTTATAATCTTCTTCTTGGGCAAACATTAACCAACTATCACTGAAAAGGGGTGAATGTCTCATGTTCTAATTGAAAGAGCACGAACTCTGGAGTCAGAAGAACTGGGCTGAATTCCAGCGCAGCCCTTCGGGCGTGACATTCTTAAATGAGTTCATAAAGTCCCTAAGCTTTAGCTTCTCCACTAGAAATGGGACACAGTTATACCTAAGTGCCAGTTTTGTCATGAGAAATCCAAAGATAATGTGTCTTAAAGTACCCATCCCAGTGCCTGGCACATACTAAGACCCTAATGAAAACTAGCTGGACACCTCCAGGTCA
The DNA here is from genome assembly GCF_020740605.2 of Lemur catta. Taxonomy (NCBI): domain Eukaryota; kingdom Metazoa; phylum Chordata; class Mammalia; order Primates; family Lemuridae; genus Lemur; species Lemur catta. The sequence goes on along the minus strand of NC_059145.1, from coordinate 22,947,343 downwards.
GATAGAGTAGAAAAGGCTGTGGCCACCATTATTTGTAAATTCATATGTAGTCATAAAAAAAAACAACAAAAAACAGACCACGCACCCTCTCCACTTAGGCAGGTAGGACCCGAGTATACAAATGTACAAGTCTAAATGGGATGAAATCCCAAGAAGTGACCTTTAAAACATGTATTTTAAAGAAGGGAAAATACTGAGTAAGAGAAAAACAGTGACTCTCAAAAGCAGAAATCACAATATATTCTGACTTCATTTTGTGCCAGAAAATGAGAGTAAAAAAATATTCAGTTCTTCTCAGCCTGGCATCTTAGATGATTGGACTAATTTTTTTTTTCACCTAGAAAAATCTTGGCAAAGAGCATATTTTCAAATTAGCAAGAAAAATAAAGTTCTCTGAAAACCCATCTACTTTTCCCAGGTTAGCCATATGGCTCACATGAGCTCTCTCACGTAACATTTAGCGAGTTCGGAGCATTTATTGAGGAATGCAGCAGGCACAAAATAGTGCTTGGTGCTACAAGGACTTATAAACAAGGGAGAAAACATAGGCTCCGTCCTCAAGAAATAGGCCCCTTAGTGAGTCTTGTTCTATAGAACACTCATTCTCCCAAGGTAAGAGTTAACATGAAAGGGAAAACAGGATGAAAGCAGAAGTTAGGGAAAAAAAGATAGAGTTATGAATATAAAAAAGAAATGGCACATGTCTACCTTAGCCTATTATTCCTACTTTACATACTGTATTGCATAAGTATCCGCATAAATTCAACAGCTCACGCATACTCACCTCTTTTACAAGCAGATCACAGTGTTTTCTTTGCCCTTTTTTAATTTCCATATTTTAAAAATGAGTCTGAACCTCAAACGTAGCATTTTTACTTGCTCTTATTTCAGAAACCTAAACTTGTCTGATTTCTGAATTTAATACTTTGTAATATAAGAATTATGACTTCAGAAGGCAGAGCACATTAAAACTATGATCAATAAATTATAGTAATTCTGAAATATTTGTGACAGAGGACTCTCTATATTTCACTGTAAGCCCAACCTCTCATGAATTTTGATAGGATATAGCACAGTAATCTCTGTCTCTCATAATGAGAGAGATAATATAGTGCAATCTGTGTTTCTCCTCTCAGGGCAACTAGTTCGCAAAGTTAGAGCTACGCTTGCAAGTTGGAAGTCAGAAGCTATAGGAATATATGGGAAAATCATTTTAATTTTTTGTTCAAGAATATATCCCAGGAGCAACTTCCAGAAGAATTTTAAGTTCATTTTAGTCATGAAAACGATATTAGAAAGTCTACCAGGAGAGGTCAGGGACATTTCTTTCCCACTCATACTATATACTAAATTTTGAAAAAAAATTAATGAAACACCATCTAAATCAAGTGATTAGAGAAACCAGATGGGGTAAATTTAGTTACAAAAGCTATACATATGCCTTCTTCTCTCTTCTTTTGATTTTGATTAAGTCCTTTGATATAAATGTGAAGATTTTTTCGAAAACACCAAAGGCATAAAATAATGAGAAGTTCAAATTCATTCACCTACTTCTTCAAAGAAGAAAGCAAAAAGAAAATCCACTGCTTGTCCTACTGCTTCCAAAAACTTCATAGAAAATTACTATACACATATATGCAAAAAAGTAAAGCCTCATTAACAAATATATAAATAATAGACAACTTCTCACCTGCATCTAATTTCATGAAATACGTTGGTTTTTCAATAACAATGTCACATTTAGCATCTTCTATAGGTCTGAAATTGAGCTGAGTATAGCTCTGCAGCTCAGCAAACCTGGAATTATGAATTGGGATATGATTTCAAAGTCATTCTCCCAAGCTTCCTATTGCAACATTGTAACTTAAGATCTGTTCATTAGGCAAATTTTACTTCTAGTTTGCAGAGGCACTCCTGTGGAGACCCTGCAACTTCTGAAACATACTGACATTTATATAATTTGATATCAATTTTAATGTTGAGATTGGGAACAAACATAATTATTATAAAATTCAGTCTAATGTGTAAGATAGTTACATTGGGAACCTACCAAGCAAAGAGGAAATTACACACTGGATGCACTAAATAATCTACCAGTAAAGTGGGAAGATTCACAGAGTTTCCTCATGAGACTTAGAGAAACTCTCATGGTAGACTTCTTGGATTCTAAGAAGGATGGCCTTCTAAGAATTATCCAGTGCCTCAGAAAGACAGCAGACAGCCAGGCTTCCCAGAAGAAAGGAAATTTCTTTCTTGGAAAATCCATCTTTAGAAGCCACATGGCACAACTGTCTTCCAAACAAAAGATAATCACAACAATTGTGAGATGTGCAGAGTGAACATAAAGATCGTCTGTAACAATGACATGATCATCCTTGAGATTATAGCTCATGTAAAACAAATATCAAATGGCTTCTTTTAAAACACAATGCCAGAATATCATGGTGGTTTCAAAAATATGTCCACAAACTCTTTAATACTTTTCCTTTCAAGAGATGGAAGTTAATTCCCTCCCTTTGAGGGTGCGTTGGACTTAGTGACTCACTTCTAATGAACAGAATACAGCAGAAGTGACGGGATGTCACTTCTGAGATTAGGTTACACAAATGCTGTGACTTTCCTCTTGGGGCACATGCTCTTAGACCACGTGCTCCTGGGAGAGCTGGCTGTCGTGCTGTGAGCAGCACTAAGAAGAGGCCCAGGCCGGGCGCGGTGGCTCACGCCTATAATCCTAGTACTCTGGGAGGCCGAGGCGGGAGGATTGCTCGAGGTCAGGAGTTCGAGACCAGCCTGAGCAAGAGCGAGACCCCGTCTCTACTAAAAAAGTAGAAAGAAATTATCTGGCCAACTAAAAATATATATAGAAAAAAAATTAGCCGGGCATGGTGGCACATGCCTGTAGTCCCAGCTACTCGGGAGGCTGAGGCAGGAGGATTGCTTGAGCCCAGGAGTTTGAGGTTGTTGTGAGCTAGGCTGACGCCATGGCACTCTAGCCCGGGCAACAGAGTGAGACTCTGTCAAAAAAAAATAAAAAAGGAGGGGGCCCATGTGGTAAAAACTGAAGCCTCTAGGCAGAGAGGAACTGAGGCTTACAACAACCTGAGCGAGCTTAGCAGCAGATTCTCCAAGCCCAGCTGAGCCTAGAGATGACTATAGCCCTGGCCAACAGCTTTACTGCAACCTCGTGAGAGAACCAGCTGAGCTACTCCCAAATCCTGACCATCAGAAGTGGCGTGAGATGATAAATGTTTGACGTTTTAAGCCACTTAAAATTTTAGAGTCATTTGTTATACCACAATAGATAATGAATACAAAGATACCCTAGGATGTACCTGGGAAAACATGTTCCCCAGCGATAAATAACTGGTACAATTACACCCTAGGTAACTACCCTGTGGAATCAGATATCAAAAAGGTACTAGGAATCCAAAAGCCCACTAGAACATAGGAAGTAACTACTAGAAAAAGTCTGTTAAGTCAGGTGAGGCTGAGGCAGGAGGATCGCTTGAGCCCAGGAGTTTGAGGTTGCTGTGAGCTAGGCTGATGCCACGGCACTCACTCTAGCCCAGGAAACAGAGTGAGACTCTGTCTCAAAAAAAAAAAAAAAAAGGTTATTATATAACAGTTAACCTATGTGACCATACAGGAGTAGCATTAAAGCATTTCTTTGGGATGAAGAAACAATTCTGTACCCTAATTGTGGTCGTGGTTACATGCACCTGGACATGTGATAACATTTTATATGAGTGCATGTAATCATGGTGAAATCCACAAGTGTTTAGTTCATAATACTGTATCCATGTCAATTTCCTGGTTTTGATCATTGCACTATGGTTACATGAGATAATATCATCAGGGGAAGCTGGGACAGCTGGGACAATGGGAACTCCCTGTACTATTTTTAAATTTTTATGAGTATAAAATTATTTTAAAGTAAAAAGTTTTAACGTTCAAAAAGCTGACCACATTGGTGTTAAAAGCCAGGATAGCATTTACCTTTGGAGAGGAGGATGGGGGTTAGGCCCGGGAGGGAGCCTGGGGTGCTAACGATGTTCTTTTTTGTGACCTGGGCAAGGGTTATATGGGTGGGTTCACTTTTTCATAATCCAAACTATACATTTTTCTGCTTGTTATATATTTCAATATATGTGTATTTTGTAAAAAGTGTTCCCTGAAATACTTGCAGCAATTATGAATTAATAAAAATTCACTTTTTTTTTTTTTTTGAGACAGGGTCTCACTCTGTCACCCAGGCTGGAGTGCAGTGGCACGATCATAGCTCACTGCAGCCTCAAACTCCTAGGCTCAAGAGATCCTCCTCCCTCAGCCTCCTGAATAGTGGGGACTACACATGCACACCACCATGTCTGGCTAATTTGTTTTATTTTTTGTAGGGACAGGGTCTCGTTATGTTGCCCAGACTGGTCTCAAACTCCTGGCCTCAGGTGATCCTCCCGCCTTGGACCCCCAAAGTGCTGGGATTACAGGTATGAGCCACTGCACCTGGCCTCAATTTTGAATTTTTTCTTTCATTTGCAAACAGTAAGTACTATATCATACTTCCTAAGATTTTATAAACATATATTTAATTCAGATACAACCAAGGAATTCACTCCGTTGCTGTCATTCCCCAGAAACTCATGCCAAATTATCTATAAATGAAGTAACATTTTCCATTTGAGAGTCCCTGTAAAAATCCACAAGTGCCAAAAATAAAGGCAAACATTTCAGAAACAGATGTTTAAAAAAATCTTACCATGACTGCAGAGGGCTTTTGCGTTGACCTTCAGACATCAACGTATGAACGTCAAGTCTACAGTGCCCTCCAATTTCACCACTCTGGAAAAAATCTTCCTTAAATCTAGAAGGTAACAAAAAATTAAGTTGAGTTCAGAAAATTTTTTCATGACTCAAGCACATGGGTTGTAATTAAGGTAGATTACCAATCTGTAAAATCAGTTTTTTATTAGAATTTAAGTATTTATAATAGAAAATTTCAAATGCATACAAAAGTAGCAGGATCACATAAGGAACCTGATATACCCACAACCGAGCTATGTCATCAACTCGTGGCCAGTTTGGGTCATCCAGCCCCCACCCACTCCTCAACCCCTCCCTCATATTATCATGAAATAAATCCAAGCCATATCCATGGGTCTGAAAATATTTCTAAATTCCTCTTAGATTTTATTAAAAACATCAACCACTGAAGTACCTGTCATGATTTCTCTTGATATTTCTTAAATCAAGGTAGAGATTGCTTGCTCTGCAGTACTGAAGGTAACGAGAACACACCAGGCTTGAGTCAGTCTGAAGTAAGGTTGAGAAAAATGAAAAAAAAAAACTTTAAGTATTAACACTTCGAGGACTCACTCCAATTTACTAGACGTGTCCACAGAATGTGTACTCTCAAGTTCAAACTACACAATGGGATGAGGAAGGCTTCCCAAGGATTGTGTCTACAGAAGGATTTTTTTCTCCTTCCCAGATGACCTTGGCCAAGCATACTTTTGCCAGTTTCCACATGTTTAGGTTACTATGAAGAACTCCCAAATGTTCTATTTGTATCACCTCAAATTTTAAAGCCAACAGCTGTATAGGTGGTTCAGTTCAGTCCTCTTAAAAAAAGAGTCCTCACTCAGAACCAATACTGCCACCCAGCTATATGAAAAAACATTTTTCAAAGACCAGCCAAATGAAACAAGGAGGAAGGCACACATAAGAGACATTAAAGGCAGGGGGTGCAGTTTGCCAGTGTTAATGAGAGGTGCTTTCTGCAAACTGCAACACTTGTGGGAGCCTCTGTCTCAACATCACCACGAGGGCAATATTTTCTAAATAACTGCATAAAGGAACTTACACGTCAACTACCAGAGCCTGATTCTGTTTCAACCAATCTGGTTTGTGCTGAAAGCAAGAAAGCTTCAAAAACTTTTATCTGCTCTGGATTTTATTTATAGACTTAAGTGCCATTTTATTTTATTATTTTCCCTAAAACTTCCAATGAACATGAATGAGGCCTTAATCTTAACCTGCGTGGCATTTTGGAGTCTGCAGCTGGTAAAAGATTACAATGGACTGAATGTTTGTGTCCATGCAAAATTCCTATGTTGAAACCGTAACCCCCAACGTGATGGCATTAGGAGTTGGGGCTCTGGGGAGGTGATTAGGTCAGGAGGGGGAGCTCTCATGAGTGAGATCAGGGCCTTTCTAAAAGGCACCCCTGAGAGCCCTCCCCAATGAGAAGTGAGCAGTCTGCAACCTGGAAGACAGCCTTCCCCGGAACCCGACAGTGCTGGCCTCCTCATCTCAGACTTCCAGCCTCCATATGAGAAATAAATTTTTGTTGTTTATAAGCCACCCAGTCTACAGCAGCCTCAACAACTAAGACAGGGATCATATTCTGATAACACAAAATATATCAAGATAATCTTAGCCAAAAAAGCATCTTACAAGCCACCTTGAAAGAGGTGTGCAAGGTGGGGTTGTGGCTCTTTCCTTGCCTTTTCCACATGAACAGCCAGACTCCAGCCAAAGGGCACAAGGTAAAACAAACATCCGTTAAAGGCACCCTGCAGCAGCGCAGGTCAACGCTGGGCAACGCTGTGCCTCCCGTCCTCGGGCTTTGTTCACTTTGCTGGAATGCTCAGAGCTCTATCAAGTGACACCTTCCGATAGCACTATTAAGCAAATATTTAGTTTTTTAATGCAGGTAAATTAAAAGTTTTTTTTTTAGTTTCTCAGATTGCCTGGAGATAACAGAGACCCCTGAGATGGCAGAGATTCAGGGTTCAGGATTACTGGCTTAAAGAATACTGTGCCTTAATCATAGGTGCTTACAATTCCATCAACCTTTATAAAATAACACTAAGCCCTTTGCTGGGAGTCAGGCCCGGCACTGAGCATTTTTATATGCAGAACCTCATTTCATCCTTACCAAAATGCTACAAAATGGGCACGACTTCAAGGCAGAGGAAATTGAAACACGGAGTGGTTGAGTACCTTCTCCAAGAGTCAGGATTTGAACACCATAGTTGAGAGCCTACTCTTGTACTTCTTACCCAAAACTGCCTCTTTGCAACGTGTTTATCTGACCCACTGAGGTGCAACTTGGGATGGCTGAAAGCACACTGTAAAAAGATCTGCGTCTTCATTCTAGATGTGTAATTCTACAGGGTAGCTGTGTGGTCCTGGAGAAGTTGCTTAACTTCTCTGAAGACCCTGTTTTCACCTCTGGTAAAGTGGCATCAGTGGTATCTGCTCTGCCTATCTGCCATAATGCTTGTGAGTATCAAACTAGATAACATATAGAAAAGCTTCTGCAAACTGTAAAGTGCAGAGCACACACAGAGCAGTATGGTGGGGGTATATCCTCTGCCCCGAACTACCTCAGAAGGAATTTGTAAAAATGCAATTTATCAGTTTCCCTCCTTTAGCATATGTTGGCATGAGGGAGGGACAGATTCTAAACCTAAAAATATTTTAACTGTCTAAAAATATGTCTATGTGATATACGTGTGATAAAGAGGGCAGGGCTTCCAAAGGAAACAGAACAACCTAGTGGGGGAAGTTAAATAAAATTTGAAACGAATAAATGAGAGGGAGGGATTCCTTTCATGGGGCCATCTGTCTTGTTTTTATGTTATAATCTAAACAGTAAGTGATAAAAATTAATCATCAATAATAAGTAATAAAAATAAACATGGAACTAAACACCCACCATTTCCTCGGGCTGACAGAGCACATGCATCTCCTCCAGCCGCTCTCTGGCATATCCAAAGTCAGCTTGTTTCCAGAATATGTCCTCAGCTGACTCAAGAGTGTCTGTCCTATATTCAAAGAAAAAGATTCTATGATTTTTTTTTGCTTTTTGCTTTTTCTGGACCTTGAACATTCTTTCCAAAGGTTAAATTGCTAGACGTCTGTTATTATTTTAATTTTTGCAAAGTATACTATCATAGTTTTCCCAAAAGTATCCCTGGCGACATGAAGTTACCAAAAATAAGTTATTCACAGACTTACTTTCTTATCATAAAAATAGACAACAGAAATGTATGAAGTTAGGATCATCTGGAACTGCAGACAATGATGCATCATTAATTATTGTATTTTCTTTACCGCATTAACCTTGCATGTATTGGAAGTACTAATTACACTTAACCTCTCCCCAGCAGAAGAGGAAACCGTCCATTTGTCTTCTTAGCATACTCTTGGGGGGGACATATTTTCTATGGTCCAAACTGTTTCTCCCTCTGGCAGAGAAAATGACAGATATTCCTATCCCAGTGTGAGAGAGTCAAATTGAATTCATGTCTCTACAAGCAAATTAATATCTAAAGGAATTACTATCTAAAACCAAAAGAGTCTGGTTGGGAATTAGGACATCAACAAACACTGCAGAGAAAGAAGACTTAAAGAAGAAGAGGGTATTCCATAGGGAAACTTACCATCCCATGTCGACATAGCTGCAAACAGGGTAACCAAACCTGAACTCTGGTTTGCAGAATTTCTCATAACCCCAGCAGTACTTCAGATTTTCTAAGTGTTTCTAGAACATAAAATGTGTACATTTAGGCTGCTTTCCCTTCCTCTGACATTTAGAGAAGACTCAGATTTTTTCCATTAAGGAAACAAAATTTTTATACAACTTTCATGTTTACATTTAACAATACATATTCTTGTAATAAAATAACTAGAGTAAATTCTAAGAAGTGTGGGCTCAAAGTTCTTAACAATTATACCTACTCGCCACCCAACCATGTCTGTCCCCTATCCAAAAATCTAGGCTTCACCTAGACTACCAAAGAGCACTTGAATTAGAATTTCTTGCAGTAGCTTAAGAAACTGCCTGTCTTAGCAAGAAACTGATTTTAAAAATCAGTGCCTAAAAAGGCATATATTAATAAATTGGAATTTCTGTTACCCCAAAAGAATCACAGCTAAATTGAATGCAATGTTACCCATAAATCAAGATCAGCCAGGACCACACAAGACAAGACAACTTCACCACCCTTGGGAAACGCACAGCTGCTGCCGGCCAGGGAGCTGAGAATGCCCTTCTACAAAGCCCCAGGGGCAAAGCCGGGCTGCTTCCCAGGTCTGCTTTTCCATATGCTTCCTGTGCCAGAAGCATGGGAAAGGAAGTGTCTCACAATGCCCAGCTTTGATCTCTAAGGCCGTGGGAGACGCCTTAATGGGCTCCTATTTGAGGCCTTTCCAACTCCTCAAAGACACAGGGAAGGCCACAGCAACAGTCTTAATTATGTGGAAACAGAGGCTGAGGTGTTACTACTGAAATTAAGTGCTAAGTGACCCTCTAATGCGCAGTTTAAGAAAGAAGAGGTGTGAAATTCTTTACTTTTAACCAGGATGTTCTTTTCTGCATAAGATCTCCTTTGCTTCGTAAGTAGTACTGGCTGCCTACTTATTTTAGAAGTGATTTAGATTTGAAATCTCACTCTTGTGAATGGAATATAATTTTAGGCAAAGTGTAGTCACTTAGAAGCATTAGATGAAACTGAAACAATGACTCACAGGGACAACCAGAAGTTAGAATTCTACCTTGAGTTTTAGGTTATAATGCAGAACCAGTAAGCCAGCCTAAATTGTATCCTTTTAAAAATAAATAAGAAGTAAGACCTACCTTATAAGGACACTGTGAGTCTTTCTTACAGATGGTGGCAATATGCCTATTATTGTGCAAAAAGAAGGGAATGTGCTCCTCTGGCAAGCGGATGCCAGCATAGTTATACAGAGGTTCTCCAGTCTCAGGAGGAGTCTCATCTTGGCCACTCAGTGGGACTTCATACAGCAATACTCCAAAGACAAGCAGCATTAACATAGCAACCACCAGACCTAGAGATCAAATTGAAAACATCTTCGTTAAGAAATTTCCTTTATAGTACTCTGGGAGGCCGAGGCGGGAGGATCACTCAAGGTCAGGAGTTCGAGACCAGCCTGAGCAAGAGCGAGACCCCGTCTCTACTAAAAATAGAAAGAAATTATCTGGCCAACTAAAATATATATGTAGAAAAAATTAGCCGGGCATGGTGGCGCATGCCTGTAGTCCCAGCTACTCGGGAGGCTGAGGCAGTTGGATTGCTTGAGCCCAGGAGTTTGAGGTTGCTGTGAGCTAGGCTGACGCCACAGCACTCACTCTAGCCTGGGCAACAAAGCGAGACTCTGTCTCAAAAAAAAAAAAAAAAGAAAGAAATTTCCTTTAAAAGTCTAAGAAAACAGACAAGAGCTAAGCTTAATTACAAAGCACTTTGCTACATCACTGAGTCATGTTCCTTTATTAAACAAATATTTATTGAGCACCTGCTATGTACCATGCACTGTGTTAGGAGCCAGGTATACAGAGCTGAATAAAATAAGAAAAGCCTTGCTCTCACAGAGCTTATAACCTAGTATGAGAATCACATATAAACAATCAAATAAATAAACACCTTCAGATGTTGGCAAGGGCTGTGAATCAAAAAAACCAAGGGCTAGCACTTTTTCTGTAAAGGAGAGATAGTAAATATCTCTGTGGCAACTACTGAACAATGCCTTTGTCCAGAAAGCAGCCATAGTCTATTGTAAAGGAATGGATGAGGCTATGTTCCAATAAAACTTTATTTACAAAAATGGGGAAGGGCCTTGATATAATCCAATTTTCTGATGCCTGAAATAAAATAAAGTAATATGATAAACAACATAGCATGGCAATTAAGAACCCAAACTTTAAAAGCTCAACCACCTGGGTTTGAATCCCTGTGTGCAGCTTCTTAGCTGCATGACCTTGAGCAAGTTACTTAACTTTTCTGCATCTCAGCTTTCCCACCTGTAAAATGGAAATAATAATAAACCTTTCTCATAGGGCTGCTGTGAGTGAAATGAGTTAATTATTGGTAAAGTGTTTAGAAATGTAGCCAACACACACTAAGTGCTATGTAAGTGTTTACTAAAAAACTGTTTGCAGCCATGTGGGGCAGAGAGGGGGCCTCATTCACATTTCAGCTGAGACTTGAATGATGAGGAGTGAGGAAGTTGTGCCAGCAAGAGAGAAAAGGAGACAGACTGACTCTGAGCATGTGTATTCCTGCTGAATAAAAAATAATAATCACAATCAACATGTGAGTACACACCGTGAGCCGGGATGCAGCAATGAAGGGGCAGTGGTGGACTAAACTCCCTGCCCTTGTGAAGCTTACACTCCAGTAGGCATAATAATCACCTATGATAATAACTAAGAAACTCTAGGAGTGAAATCATGCAATCTACTTCAAAGATTGTGCCCCTAAACTCTCCCTTGTCCTAACTTAACATTGCAAAAAAACTGATAATGATCATGAACCTTACTGCATTCCTAACTCACTCAATAAGGGTTCAATCTCTGGGACCAGACTTCTCCTATATATGCCAGACAATAATCACAGTCATTCTCAGTTCACTTTAGTGGTATCTTTGCTCTTTTTTTTTTTTAAGTCCTCTTTCCACTGGATGCCAAGCCGAGCCGGAATACACATTGGGTGTTCCTCAGCAAGGCCTGCTGTTTACTGGGTCATAGTGGCAAGCCAGCTTTCCAAATCAGTCTTCACCAACTATGGGCTATGATGAGGGGACCTTTAGAAACAAACTGCTATATTCAACCAAACTCAAGTTCCCAGGTCACAGGATCATAACTGAACAGTGGGGACACCACGAAGAAACCTTTCCCCTCTGGAGTAGTAAATACAGTGATTTTTTTTTCATTTAGGTGGCTCTGAAGAGTATGTTGTTACCTGCCATGAATCTGATATGAATTAATATTTTTTGCTGGGACTTTTTATCTAAGAGTTAGTTGATAGCCATTTTATAAAATTTAAAAATACATATTAATAGCAACAATGACTCTACTTATAATTAAAATATTTACCTCTTTAATCCTCAAAACCACCCAGAAGCTTTTGTGATGTTTCAGGTCTCTAAAACATGTCAGAAATGAATCATATTACCTTAAAAGGATGCTACAGTAGAATTTATCCTTCAGGTGGTATTTTGAATTAAAGGCAATCTTAAGAGAGAAAATAACAAGATAACCCGTAATCGGCAGGCCTTGCTCATGATGCTCTTTCTTTTCCTTAATGACTGCCATATTGCTAAAAGCAAAGTCACAGGCATGACCCCCAACACAGTCACCTAACAGACCAGATTCCAAGGGTGAGCAGGAAGGAGGCCGCCCAGTTAATCGGGCATCCACAGGATGCCCAGCGGATCAAACACTCCCAAGAGCAAACAATGTTTCAGGTTCTCCCTGCAGTAATTCTGCTCCCTGAAGCTAGAGTGCTAGACTAGTGAGCCTTAAGGTTCACAGCCAGGCCATCCTATCCTTTGACTTTTCCTTCCCCTTGACTTTTCCTTCCCTTGTAATAAAGTCATTGTTATGACCAAGTCCTGACCTTTGGTTATTCAAGTCCATTGTCCTCCACTGAGCTCTGGCCATAAACTCACCTATGCCTGGAGAAGTAACGCTTAGGCGATGGGAAAACTCTACAGACACATCAGAAACCTGGCTTCCGCTCCGGGCACGTACCCACTTGCACAAGGTGGATGAGGGTGGCTGCTGGTGCATGAAAGCACAACCCCCGGGGCCTGGCAGGCAGCTTCCCGGGGTTGGATCCTCCTGCAAGGCCCGCCGGGATGGGTGGATGCACTTCTCCAGCACACGGAAGGCTTTGTGGCTACGCCGCTACTTTCCCCTTCAGCACAAAGCGGCTGGGCTCACTCCACTCCTGTATCCTTGATTAGATTTCCACAGGCCCTAGAAGGTGGGGGTGAGGGAGAAAAAAAGGGAAAATTCTGAAAGATGATGAAATGCACATTACTCCGGTTATAGACACACTAAAAGCCCTGACTTCACCACTATGCAGTAAATCACTGTAACAAAATTACAGTTGTACCCCAGAAATTTATACAAACATAAATAAATAAATACGTTTAAAAAAGAGTTGATGAGAGGTGAAGCTTGGGGTTGACGGGGACACAGTGGACAAGATGGGACAGCGCTCTGCGACAGAGCTTGGAGAAGTCTGAAGAAGGCAGTGAACAAATGAAAAGTTCAACGCATCTGAGACTTAGAATGACTCCTAAACGGCTGGCCGCCACTTGTGCCACAAAGTCTCCCGGCGGGTACAAAGCAGGGCTCCGCTGCCGGAGACGTCTAGGGGGAGCCCCCAGCCGTCTGCCGTAACTGCAGTCCCCGCACCAGGCGGCGCGGTCAGCGGCAAGCGCCCGGCTGCAGCTCAGACGCCGCGCTCGGGTTCGCGACCCCAGGCGCCGCCCGGGACCGCCTCGGGGGCGCAGAGATCCCCGGGAGCCCCCGCCACCCGGGACCGCGGCGCGCCCGGGAGGGGCCTGGGGAGCGGCTCTGGCCCGGCCTCAGCAACCGGGTCAACGCGGCGCGGGCCGCACCGGGAAGGGGCCGAGCGCCCGGGGCCCGGGAGAGCCGGGCCGGGTCCCGACGCCCGCCCCCCCCCGGCCCGCAGCGGGTGGGAAGGCGCGGGCGGAGGCGGGGGAGAGACTGCAGCCCCCCGGGAAGCCGCGGCGGCAGGCGCACAACCGGCCCCGCGCGCCGGGGCGGGAGCGGCGCAGAGCGCGGCCGCGGCGGGAAGGGGAGCGGGCGGAGGCTCCGCGGATCGCGGGCGAGTCCCACCTGGAGCCGGGGAACCGGGGCCACGGAGGAGGAGGAGGAGACGGCGGCTGCTCGGGAGGAGGGAGTCGTCATAACCGGCTGTTGCCGCTCACCGGAAACCTCGGGCGCCGGAGCCGGGCCAGGGGGCGCCAAGGAGCAGCCGGGACACCTCGGCCCGCCGGCGCGGGGCGGACCGGGCCCCGTGGGGGCAGGACCCAGGGGCGACACCGGGAGGGCGCAGGGCGCGGCCCAGAGCCCGCGGGGGTGGCGAGGAGGGGGTTGGGAGGGCACCAACCTGCTTGTCCTCACGGTCTCCAGCGAAGGGTGGTGTGGCGGCCTCCGACCCGGCTTCCCAGCCAGAGCCAACACGCCCGGCGGCGTGGGGAAGCGGACCCCCGTCCCGATCTCAGCAACTCTCCTCGGGAGCACGCGTCAGGGCGGACGTTAGCACCGGGTGGGCGAAACTCCTGACTCGGTTGCTCTCTTCGGCTTTGCACAGACGCTAATTTCTACTGTTTACATTCTTCGGGCAGAGGTGGCTGCCGTAACTGTCACGTTTGAGGACTGAACGTAATTGACAGAAGACACTTTCCAGGGGTGAGGATACGTTGGAGTCCACACACATTTTTAAAGTAGTGTACTTTTACCTATCTGTAAACTCACCACGTTCAAATGCTACTCTGTGGAGTTTAACTTTTATGGTTTTGTTATTTTATAATTATTTGAATTATAATTGCTTGTTTAGATTATCATAATTAACTGAACGCTTCTCGCCCACTGTCTTCAATTCTTGGCACCCTCAGTTCTATTAATAGTATTATGTCTAGAGCGCGGCAGAGTCGATCATTAAATACCGACTCAACTCGAACTGGTTAAAGGAACAGTGACACCGTCAAAATAAATACCGTCCTGCTCAGACACGTGACGTCACCAGAATTAAGTAATGTGGATCATAAGGAAACAACACTTTGTTCCAAAGGCTTGCATGATTTTTAAATAATTTTTTAGATGCTATTAAAAGAATTGTTACAAGTTCCATTAGTGACATGTTAAATTGGGAATATTAAATGAAATTTTGTTTCAAATAGTAACAGCAAAAACATATGGTATTTAACATGTGCCAAGCATAATTCTAAAGCACTTTACAGCATTAATTCATTTATTCTTTATGTAAATAAGACCTTGCTTTCAAGGAAACTACTACTCTTATTATTTTATACTTTGTTCACCCCATACCAGTAAGAGCAGTAAATTTTTTTTTTCCTTTTTTTTTGGAGGCTCTGTCACCCTGGCTAGAAGTGCCATGGCATCAGCCTAGCTCACAGCAACCTCACACTCCTGGGCTCAAGCGATCCTCCTGCTTCAGCCTCCCGAGTAGCTGGGACTACAGGCATGTGCCACCATGCCCAGCTAAATTTTTATGTATATTTTTACTTGTCCAGCTAATTTCTTTCTATTTTTCAGTTAGAGACAGGGTCTCTCTCTTGCTCAAGCAGGTATCAGACTCCTGAGCTCAAAGGATTGGCGGGCCTTGGCCTCCCAGAGTGCTAGGATTACAGGCGTGAGCCTCCGTGCCCGGCCAAGAACAGTAAATTTTAAAAATGCTTTCTCTGGCTGGGCACAGTGGCTCATTCCTATAATCCCAGCACTTTGGGAGGCTGAGGTGGAAGGATCCCAGGCGGGGGCATTAGTTGAGGACAGGAGTTCCAGACCAGCCTGGGCAAAATAGCAAGACCTCCTCTCTACAAAAATAAAAGAATAATAATAATAATGCTTTCTCAGCCTACATGCCACCAGCCTTTGTCATGCACAAGAAATGTAGCTTTCCTGTTAGGTAATTAAAAGTGAATTGTAGTCATTTAAAATAAATTTTTAAACAAACTGATTTTGTATCAAAGTGATGTGTAATTAAAAACAAATATATGCTATATAAACACATACATACATAATAAATGTAATACAAGACAGGTTTCTAAAAATAGGTTAGTCTAATTGCAAGGATATACAAACCACCCAAATTGGTATGACATCTACATGGTGCTATTTTAAATGGCTATATACTAAGTGGTCATTCAGACTTATAGGAAACAAGATATGATTTTAAGAACATTAGATTGAGTTCTGCCTTACTGCAATAGCCATTCTCATCATAGAATTTCTCCCTAAAATATCAATGTTAAAATTTACTTTCTGCCAATTGACTCAAATGTCTCACCCAATAGGAGACTAATTGATTAAACTATGGTTTATCCATACAATGTAAAACTATGCAGGTGTAAAAAAGAATTGAGAAATATCTATATATACTGCAGGATGTATTATTGAGTTGCTATCATTTGTCTAAGAAAGAGGAGCACATATACACACACACATATATTTACTTATTATTTTACAAATAGAACAACATTTAAAATGACTTCCTATAGGGGAAAGGAGGGAATATGGGTATAGGGGACAAAGAAGATAACTTCTCAGAATATACCCTTATAAAGATGTGACTTTGGAACCATGCAAATATATTACATTATAAAACAAAATTTTTTTAAAAAAACAATCCTTCAAAATTTAAATAAAATGAAACTAAATGAATGTTATGCATTTGTGGCCTATCACCCAGAGAAACTATCCCAAGTAACTTTGAAACATAACCTGTACATCCTAATGGGATGTATCCTCAGGACTAAAGTAGTTGTAAGAAAAACTACAGACTGTTTTCAGTAACCAAATTGTTGGTGGCACTGCTGGTATTATGGGATAAACCAAATAGGAGTAACGAAGATGGTATTAATATCTTTGAAGCTGAAATTTTTGACATGTCATAGATGAAAGCCTGATCAGGTTATATAAACATATTGTAGTTCTGAATTTCAATTGGAGGTCTCAATATGAATTAATAATATATTTTATCTTTAGAAACAAATCTCTCCTACATGCTCCATTGAAAAGGGATAGAGGGAGTGTATATTCATGGCAACTTGAATCTATCCTCCTGGGTTGCAATCTTCAAGCCTGGCCCAAATAAATTCTCTAATACTAATTTCGCCTCAGTTTCTTCCTTTTAGGTTAACATTTCTCTTCCTTATTTTTAAAAATGAAGGCCTTCTATTAATCTTTTGTTCTCTTCCAAGATGCTGCTAGTAATCTCCCTAGGCCTGTGTGATTTTTAGTCTGAATACTTTTCTCTGTTCTCTTTCTCTGTTTTCCTTGTTCTCATAACCTTCTATTCTTCCTTCATATTTTGAAACTTTTTTTTTTTTTTTTTTTTTGCCCTTCTGCAACAAACAAACTCACTCAGGTAACATCCTGGTTTTGTCTGGGCACTTGCTATTTCTTACAGAATATGCATTTCCTGGATTTCCAATTAAGTGCAGCGGAAGAATCCCTGCCCAGAAGTCAGGAGACCTGCAGAATCCCAGCTCAGTCACTAGATTATGAGACGTGGACAAGACATTTACTGTGGCTTTTGTTTCCTTCTTTGTAACATTACATATTGGAATTTAAAAAATCATTCTCCTAGGCCGGGCGCGGTGGCTCACGCCTGTAATCCTAGCTCTGGGAGGCCGAGGCGGGTGGATCGCTCGAGGTCAGGAGTTCGAGACCAGCCTGAGCAAGAGTGAGACCCCGTCTCTACTAAAAATAGAAAGAAAATTATCTGGCCAACTAAAAATATATATATACAAAAAAAATTAGCCGGGCATGGTGGCTCATGCCTGTAGTCCCAGCTACTCGGGAGGCTGAGGCAGTAGGATCGCTTAAGCCCAGGAGTCTGAGGTTGCTGTGAGCTAGGCTGATGCCACGGCACTCACTCTAGCCCGGGCAACAAAGTGAGACTCTGTCTCAAAAAAAAAAAAAAAAAAAAAAAAAAAAAAAAAAAAAATCATTCTCCTCCTTATAGTTCTAAAATTTTAAAGGAATTTAGAATTATAAATTATTATATATATTTAATATAAGATTTATATAGATTTAATATTCTATAAATTCTAAAAAGAATTAAAAGGAGTTGCCAGGCTTCCCTTTGGGATACTCAATTTTAAATTTTATTTTTGTAACAATTACTTTTTTGTTTTTAGAGATAAGGTCTCACTCTGTTACCCAGGATAGAGTGTAGTGGCATGATCATAGCTCACTGTAACCTGGGCTCAAGAGATCCTCCTGCCTCAATCTCTCAGTAGCTGGGACTACAAGCACATGCCACCTCACTTGGCTAATTTTTTATTTTTTGTAGCAACAGGGTCTTGGTATATTGCCCAGGCTGGTCTTGAACTCCTGGCCTCAAGTGATCCTCCCGCCTGTGCCTACCAAGGTGCTGGGATTACAGGTGTGAACCACCATGCTCAGCCCAATAATTACTTTTTAAAATTTCAAAATTTCATTACACAAATATTTTTAAATAAATGCACAAAGGTAATCATATTCTATCAGGATTTTTTTGTGTGTGTACACTTTTTCCCTTGTTTGATCTTCTTCTCACTCTCTTCCCCCTTCTACACTTACATCTGTTAACTAAAGGAAATGATAAGTTTCATAAAAAAAGAAAGGAAGAAAGAAAGAAAGGAAAGGCCTAGAAACAACGTACCTGTAGCAAGAAGCATCCTTGTGCCCAGATGTGATCTCTACAAACCGTTTCCCATTAAAAGAAACATAAATTCTGTAGAAAAATGGATGATCTGGGGTCTGGGTGCAATGTACAAGATAAGCTTGAAACATCTTACATCAGAAAACAGGGAAGCAATCAAAGGTTATTAGGGTCATATCAAAAGGACTCAGACATTTCCACCTAATGAAGTATTTTTGCCAAAAAATAATTGCCTTTAGATCTAAATATAGGAGGCAGAACACACTAAACAACCACATGTATGCAATCAACAACATCCAGATGGCAGGAAACTCTACAGGACAAATGATCCAGTTTCTTCTACAAACAAGAAACTTTGTAGAAATTGTAAAAATTAAGAAAAAGACGCTTTGGGAGGATCGCTTCAGGGCAGGAGTTTGAGACCAGCCTGAGCAAGAGCAAAACCCTATCGCTACAAAAAATAGAAAAGTCAGCAGGGCATGGTGGCACACACCTGTAGGCCCAGTTACTTGGAAGGCTGAGGCAGGAAGATCGCTTGAGCCCAGGAGTTTGAGGTTGCAGTGAGCCATCATGACACCACCGTACTCTAGCCCAGGAGGCAGACAGAGCAAGACCCTGTCTAAAAAAATTAAAAAATAAAACAATTAAGAAAAAGAGAAAGATGGAAGAGGAACCCAGAGATAAAAAGAGATTTAAGAGACAAATCAATTACAATGAGTAAATCTTATTTGGATCTTTTAAAGCTCATTCAAACAAATGAACTTTAAAAACTAATTTAAGACAACTGGGGAAATATTAATGTTGACTGGATATCCAATGATATTAGGAATTTTTTTAGGTGTGATAATGCCATTTAGATTTTCTAAAACCTTAAATATTAAAGATACATACATAAATGTGATGAGTCCAATTATGTCTGAAGTTTGCTTCAAAATAATCAGTTCAGGGTTAAAAGGGAAGCACAAAAGTGAGGTATAAATGAAATAAAATGGGCTGTAACTATTGAACACTGTTAAAGATGGTTAATGGGTATATGTGCATACGTAAGTGTTCTACTTTTGTTATGTTTGAAATGTTGTATATTCAGAATTTTTACAATGCATTCAAGTTTGCTAAATGTGTTACAAGTTTGCTGCTCACATATTGACATTTTGGATAGCTTATATAAGAGTGCTAGCAAACTGCTGACCCATCAGCAGAATATAGTTTACTGGTTCTCTGATATATCCAACTGTTTCCATAATTAAAAGGTATTGAAGTTTTAAGTGAATAAAATTAGGCTAAAGTTGATCTTATGCTATAGTTGATCTACGCTTATGATTTTACAGAAAAGTAGTACCGTATGGTTAATGGTTCAAAGCATGGACTCTGGAACCAAACTGCACAAATCTGAATCCCAGCTTTGCCACTCACTTGCCAAATGACCTTGAGCAAGTTACTTAACCTGTCTTCATGTTAAAAATGAGGGTGATAATGGTATCAACTTTAAAAGGCTGACTTGAAGATAAAGTGCAGGTAAACAACTCCACAAGCCCCCAAATTCTTGGGACTGTATGTGCAGAATAGGTATGCATACCATTTATTACTTTATACCCCCTTTGAGCCCTGGATGGGGCTCAATAATCTCACTCCATAATCTCACACAATAGTTCTGCAGCAAAATGTAGGAGTATTCATACCAAGTGAGATAAAGACCATAAATAGCCCCATGTTGGCGTAGATCAGGCTTTACCACCAAAGTACATTTGACAGCAAACATTTTTTAAAATGTGGTTTTTTAAAGTTTTCTAGATTTTAGGACAGTGGATATGGGATTATGATCCCAGTAAAAGCAAGACGAACATTTAATACTAAACAAACAGAAAAATCTGCCTTTAGTCGTTGCTTAATACTATTTGAGATTCTAAATATTAAATTTAGTTTACTTGGGAGTGGGGCAGTGTGTGGAATTCCAGACAGCTCTAAGAGTAAATTCTCTTTATCACATTTGTGGATTATTGAAGTATTTTTGTTTCTGTTTCATTTTGAAAAAAAAAATCTAAGTATTAAGGAAGACAGACATTTAATTTCCATTCTATCTTATAAAAAGACCTTAATTTGCTAAAAGGTAAAATGCACTAGTAGAAAGACAATAGCTTACAAGTACTTCTAAGGATCAAAGTTACAGAGCTTAATAATATAAGCAATATGAACTCAGGAATAGAGGATAACTTATTTTATGTTATTACTTGAATACAGAAGTGTTATAAGACTTTTAGAAGAATGTTTCAATATTAAGATTAAAAATTGATAAAAATTATCCTTATAGTAATTACCAGTCACATTAAGTAAATTCTTAGAATTATGTTTTCCAAAAACCTATCTTCGTTAGAAAAACTACAATTGGTATTAGCAATATTCTTCATAGCTCAGAAAATGTGAGCTTATCCTTTTTCTTAAAATATCAATGCCAAAGTTATATAAGTTATAGTATCTTCATAAAACAATACGACCTTCATTCATTGCTATTGACCACTCTAAATTGTTTTAAAAATGAAATACATTATAACTATTTTAAAACCTTTATTAAATCAGACCCATGCTTATTATTATTATCTTTCATTTATAATTAAATTATATCAATCTGTATTTTAAATCATACTTTTAGCCCTTTACAAAATATGTGATTAAAGTTTTTATAATTTAAAACTGACCGAAAACAGGAAAAATCAAATTTTTAATGAAAATGAAAAATTATGATACAGTAGAACATAGATGTACATACACTAAACAGTAGCAAAACAAGATAAAGTATCTACACTCATTTTCTTTTTGTGGCTATTTTCTAAGTACTATAAATCATATGCTTTTAATAGGCATTCAAATAAAACTTTCAATTAATAAATCAAATGCCAATTGGATTATGAGGAAAAAAACATCCTGAACATTCTTTTCATTCACTTAGCTGCAAATACTCATTTCCCTAGGTCAGAAATTATCCACATTTAGAATATCATAAATCACAATATAGATATATTTGGTACATTCCACATGCTAAACACTGTACAACTGAAAGTTCTCAAAAATGAGGCAAAAGAAAGGTAAAAAATGGTAGTCTCGATTTAGCCTCCCAACAGTTGGAAAGATGCCTACAATCTGTGCTTAGTTGTCTATATTATAATCACCAAACAATTTTCACGCTTTTTACTTTTTTTATATTCTTGAAATTATTATTTGTAGTATCTGTTTTCTTTCAAGAATGGAAACATCTAACTGCAAACTATTTTCTTATCCATTTAAATATAAATATTAGTTTACTATAATGGAATATGGATAAATTTCAATGACAAACAGCAAAATACAGCAACCAATATTCAATTAAGTATTCTGCCACTTAACTGGAGGTTTTCAAGAAACTGATTCAGTACACCTTCTCAACTTACGAGATCTAAGTGTAATCAAAATAAGATCAGTGTAAATATTAGCTATTAATTTGTGGATAAAGAATAACATATGGTAATATATAGCCAGAAACTTAAATAGCTGTTTGTCATTTTTAAATAAATTGAAAACACTGTAAAATTTTAGTGAATTGATTTTATTAATATTAATAAGGATTAAGAAAAAAGCATGTTTACTATTATGAAATTGAAAGGTAGAGTTTTATTTCAATCTTTTCTCTGCAACTAAAGGGTTTTTTGTTTTTCTTTTTACTAATGGGTATTTTAAAAGAACTATTTCATAATTCCTAAACTCCTAGTTTCAAACATTTGACAGAAATTTGCACTTAAGTTTCATATACAGTAGCCCCCCACCCTTTATGGATAGTTTTGCTTTCTGTAGTTTCAGTTACCAATGGTCAACTACAGTCCAAATATAGGTGAGAACACAATACAGTATTTTGTGAGTGAGAGACCACATTCACAGGACTTTTATTTCACTATATGAGTATTGTTAAAATTCTTCTATTTTATTATTAGTTACTGTTGTGAACTTCTTACTGCACCTAATTTATAAATTAAACTTTACCATAGGTATGTATGTATATGAAAAAGCATAGTATACACAGGGTTTAGAACTATCCACGGTTTCAGGCATCCACTGGGGCTTTTGGAACATCTGTCCTGCAGATAAGGGGGAACTACTGTATTTTCTAATTCTGTACATTTCTTATTGCTCATCAGTCTTGTCATTCTGCGCCTGAATATTTAAGAAATATATCAAGCTGACAAAAAGCTATTAGACTGTTCACAAAAATATAGAAAATTAACTTTATGAATCTGGCTCACACTGAAAGAATATTTATTAATGCTACAAATCGGAAATACTGTCTGGAGTACAAGAAAAACAAAAATGAGGTCACTTGAATTGCCCTGAAAAGCTCTCCAAATTCTTCAAGATGGCTTACTTGTCACTATACTCTGGAGTGTTTAAAATTTAACTAAAAATTAAATGAGTTTTTATTCGCAAATATAGGCAGTTAAATGACTTTCAATAACAAAGTATCAAAATATTTCACAGGTCTAAAAAGCAGCCCCGTTAACATTTTAGCAAAATAACATTTGGGAGAAGGCATAGCTATTTTTTAAAGCTATTTCATGCCTTTGTTGTGTTTAAAGTTTCAAGAAAAAATTAAAATGATTAAGTCACACAGAATTATAAAATGCCAAATTCAAATTAACTCCCATAATTTTTCTATTTTGGTATGAATATTCTATAATATCACTCATTTTTAATCTGCCAAAAATATGGGTTTACAAAATGTGAACAAATAATTTTTAAGGAGTAAATTATGTTCAGATTTTTATTATTTTTGATTCATTTTATAGAGTAGTAAAACAACACCTTTTTAAAATCACTTAAATGTTATTGATGCTATCACAAAGTCATTGCTAGTAAATTGTTTCCACTATTCAATTATACCTAGATAACTTTAAATATGTACAGCTTTCTCTGGATAGGTACCAAGAGGTACCAAAGTTTGTACAGACTTAATTGTGAAACCTGGGTGAAATAAATTTTCAGACCAAAAAATTTTTATAAGTTTAAATTATTCACTCTTTAAATTTCAGACAATGTCAGTGAGACTTCTATTTCTAAAGGAAAAAAATTAGTTTAAGGCTGGGTGTGGTGGTATGCACCAGTAATCCCAGCTACTAGGGAGGTTGAGGGGGGAAGATCGCTTGAACCCAGGAGTTCGAGACCAGCCTGGGAAACATGGCAAGACCTTAGGAAAAAAAAAGTTTAAAATTTAATAATCATAGTTTTAATAACTTTTTTAACACTTCTTATACATTTTCATGAGCAGTAATTAAGACATGTTGAAAATTTAAATGTGAAAGATTTCAAAGTTGCAATGTTAGTATTACCCTTTAAATGTTCTCAGTATATACAAACATATATAAATTATAGATACAACTAGTTATATATCTACAATACATATATGAATACCACTCTCCTTCCTTAGCCATATTGATATGAGGATAATAAATCTCTGCTATTCAAGACAAAAAAAAAGAGAATGTTTTAAAAATAAATCTTTAAAGAACAGTTTCAAAAATAAAGTTCAGATATTGCACAAAATAATTTAACTGTAAATATTACTACATACTGTAAAACAACCTTAAAAAAATTTGTACTGTATAGTAAATCCCATTTTCTAATTCTATAAAAGAATTTATTGGAAGTCTACATTTAGTTAGTAAATGTTTACATTCAGTTCGATGGGAATTCAATTTTCACAAGTTAACTGAGCCTTTGTCTTAAAAGCTCATCTATTTGGGTCTTATACATATTTTTTACATCTTCAAGATCTAATCGAAGTTCTTCTGCCTCTTCTGCTTTTTCTCCATACATCTGCAGAATAGTGTTGTATCTTTGATCCAAATCCTGCAAAATGTATTTGTTTACAATGTTTAAAATAACTATACAGAACATCTTTAATATATTTATATTATCATACATGAATCAACAGTAAATACATTACAATTTAAAGTGTATACTCATGTCTTTTGAAAATTAAACTCTATGCTGGAATAAATAGCAAAAAACTGAAGTTTTATTAAAAAGCAAGCTAGATGGCTGTCAATCTTATCAAACGGCTCCACTAAATCCGTAATTCTCCCCATGTATGGCTTAGTCTCTCCTCTCCCATTAATTTAAGCATGCAATGAAATTTCAGTCTCTTCGGTTCCTTGTAGTTTAAGTATTAGGCCCACAGGAAAAGTCAAAAGAAAATATATTCTCATTTATGGCTTAACAGTGTCTCCTAATATCCAAATATGATAATTGTGATGATACATATAACATCAATCGACAATATACTACTAAGTTCACACAAAGTTAAATATTATAAATGAGACTTGGCCAAATAAAATCTAATTCTTTTCCTATACTGGGAGTAAACACACTGGGAAAAATACTTTGGATATGTAATGACACACTCAAGATAAAAAATTCATTTTTAAAGTTCCAGGGTCAAATATCAATACTCTTTAATTAAAAAAAATCACTAAAGCATACATACATGCATTTTACATAAACTAAAAATATGACATTTAATGGTACTGGATTAAAATACCTTAGACTCATCTGTAAGTGAAGAATACTTACTCTTAGCTGAGTTCGAAGTTTGGGTATCTCCTTTACTTTCTCTTCAAGTTCATCATTTTGATTTGTTAATTTAACTAGCTCTTCAGCCATTATTGATCGAGTTTTTTCTAGATTGCCAATTTCTAGCTGAGAAACATTACCAAAAACAGTTTAAATCAAAACATATCTTGTTTAATACTCCAATATAAAAATATTTAATGTGTTATTTTTGAAGAAATAGACATGTCAAAATGCAACCCTTAGCTAGCTCTCTTAAGTAAAAGAAACAGTGGCAGAAAAAGAGCCCGAACTTTCTTCAGAGGCATACCACTTACAGGGTTTACTATAAAACAGAGAGATAAAGAACTAAAGAAAATACCAGCATTTGTTTGAAAAAAATACAACTATATATTTTTCTCTAATATTTCAGTTATTCTAATTTGTTATAAGAATCCAGAGAAATACACACTTACTTTAAATTTTTAATGTAGCCCCATCTGTGTAGGTCATATTGATAAAAGCTATCATCACTACCACAGAATTTTTTGTTTGTTTGTTTTTGAGACAGAGTCTCACTCTTTTGCCTGGGCTAGAGTGCGGTGGCATCACAGCAACCTCAAACTCCTGGGCTCAAGCAATCCTCCTGCCTCAGCCTCCCAGGTAGCTGGGACTACAGGCACACGCCACCATGCCTGGCTAATTTTTTTCTATTTTTAGTTGTTTGGCTAATTTCTTTCTATTTTTAGTAGAGACGGGGTCTCACTCTTGCTCAGGCTGGTCTCGAACTTCTGAACTCAAGCGATTCTTCCGCCTCGGCCTCCTAGAGTACTAGGATTACAGGTGTGAGCCACCGAGCCCAGCCACTACCACAGAAATTAATTAGAGCCCTCAAGCACATTGGGCTATACGAACATACCCGGGATTAAGAGTATTCTAATCTATTTTTTGCTAATTCAAGTTCTTTAATAGAGTAATATTTTCATAGCACTAAAATAATAATAGGAATAGAAGAAGCAATTTTACTTACTTCTGAGTGTACCAAGTTTAACACTGAAAAAAGGTACAGGCTGAATATCCCTTATTCAAAATGCTTAGGACCAGAGTGCTTTGGATTTCAAATTTTTTCAGATTTTGGAATATTTGCATTTTATATATATATTTTCTGGTTGAGCATCCCAAATCTGGAAATCCGAAATGCTCCAATGAGCATTTCCTCTGAACATAATGTTAGTGCTCAAAGTCTTAGATTTTGCAGCATTTCGGATTTCAAATTTTCAGATTCAGGATACTCAACCTATAAAACAGTTTAACATTTCTCACTGTATAAAGTTTTTAAAAAGCAAAAAAGATGGGGAGATTCTTCATCAACAAGTCATGTTTTTTCCTTTTATGTGCAGGGTGTTATAGTTCTAACACCCCATTTATTCATTACTTGCTAGGGGAGTTGGAGCAACTCATAATAAAATGGGCATGCTCAGCTCAGCCACTTTCCCTTTTACTGTTAGGAATGAGCTGCCTGAAAAAAGCAGGCATTCTCTGCTCCTGGATGCTTCTAAGTCTTAACTGGGCTGCAACATTTGGGGAGGCCTATCCCAGCTCAGCATTTCCAGTGACAGAGTAAAGTTGTCTTCCTAATTCTGACTATCAGTTAGCAGGCTCATTTGGCTCTTACCCTAGGCTGGTTTCTCCAGCTAGTCTTTATTATTAATATATGTGATACATTTTGGGCTTCACATGCCACTATTTCATTTTATTTCTCAATTTGCTCAGAATTAAGGTGGAAATGAACGATGCTATTTATTGGGGCCCAAATTTTCATTTACTTCTATAGCATATTTAATTTTTTTTTTCCAGAGACAGGGTCTCACTCTGTCACCCAGGCAGGAGTACAGTGGCACAATCATAGCTCATTGCAGCCTCGAGCTCCTGGGCCCAAGCGATCCTCCTGCCTCAGCCTCCCAGGTAACAAGGATTATAAGCACAAACCACCACACCTAGCCAACTTTTTAAATTTTTTGTAGAGACAGGGTCTCACTATTTGCCCAGGCTGGTCTCAAACTCCTGGCCTCAAGCAATCCTCCTGCCTCAGCATGTCAAAGTGCTGGGATTATAGGCCTACCACATTTAATTTTTCTAATACCTGTAAATGAGTAATTTCTCCTTCCCTTAGCTTTAGCTGAGACTGTAGATTTTCAATAATGCTTGATCCTGCTCCCATCCTTACAGCATCATAAAGATTGCTTCCATTTGCTGATCCAGACATTGGTCCAAATGATTGATCATGAGACTCATCCTATGTTCAATTACAAAAGCATATACAATTATTCAGTTAACATGGACTAAGTTCCATTATAAGGTTCAAACAAGATGGTTCTGTCAATTCTTTTTTTTTTTTTTTTTTTTTTGAGACAGAGTCTCACTTTGTTGCCAGGGCTAGAGTGAGTGCCGTGGCGTCAGCCTAGCTCACAGCAACCTCAAACTCCTGGGCTTAAGCGATCCTACTGCCTCAGCCTCCCGAGTAGCTAGGACTACAGGCATGCATGACCATACCCGGCTAATTTTTTCTATATATATTTTTAGTTGTCCAGATAATTTTTATTTCTATTTTTAGTAGAGACGTGGTCTCGCTCAGGCTGGTCTCGAACTCCTGACTGCGAGCGATCCACCTGCCTCGGCCTCCCAGAGGGCTAGGATTACAGGCATGAGCCACCGCGCCCAGCGGTTCTGTCAATTCTTGCCTTAAAATGTCTATGACTTTCTCAAAGGCAGAAAATCATCCATATTTCCCCATTGCAATTAGCACTTCTCCACAAATATTCAGATGAACTGCTTGTGGAACGATGGCAAAGTCATGGTGATAGCCTGTCGGCCATCTGCATATTCCCTTTACCGTTATTCAATTTAAGAACTAAGGACATGTAAAAACTAACACATCACCTGAGACAGAATAGATGTCTGTAGTCCTGCCATATCAACTCCACTTACTGAACTCGAGCGTGATATGGTGGGAGTGCTAGAAACAGAAAATGACTTGCGTTCCTTAGAGAATAAAAAAAAAAAAAATTCTATTCAGATTAAAGAACAAAGAGAGAAAGCAAGAAAAGTTTCTAGAATTAATGAGAACAAAGATTCATTCTAATTTTCCCATAAAATGTTATAGATATGATTTTGAAGTCTTAGGAAAGGTGTAATATTTAGTAATTAAAAGTGCAGACAGACTTGGCCAAAACATTACAGGACCCATTTATATTGCAACAACATCATTTGTTGTTATTTTTTAATGGAATGAGAATGTTTTTGTTGATACAAGTATATCAACTAAATTAACTGCTTCGTATTATGTAATACACCACCAATTAAACCTACTTCTTTAACACAAAATTACTGATGAGTTTTATAAACCATAAAGTTTCTGGCTTATCCATTTTATTTTTAGTGTATTTGTTTTTAATTCCAAATAAACTCAAAAGGTAATTTAAATTTACATATAGGTAGTTTTAATGTATTATGCTAACTCTAAGTATACTACAATTCTTTAAATATAGGAAACTCACTTTAGAAAAATTATCTTCATTAATCAGAAAGAAAGTAAACAAACCAGTTTTACTCCTAAGGTGCCTATGGGCCAAATAAGGTACATTAGTTTCAGTGAGAGACCACAAAATTCATTTAGAAAGGGACAGGAGGTTTTATAATTCAAATCTTAGAAATCACAGATCTCTTTAGATATACTTGAATTACTTTGGGTACATTCTGAGCAGGATACTGATTATACTATAGAGTTGATCACTATATTGATTTTAGGCACAAAAAATGGTACTTATAAAGCATAGCTAAAATTGTAAAACAATCAATGATTAATCACAACATCTACTAAATGGTTATACCAAAACCAAAAACATCAACAAAATTCAATACCTTTTCTTTTATTGCTTCTTGAGTGAAAATCGCTTTCTTCCTTTCTTGTTCAACTTTCATTCTTTCCATTTCTAACTGACTATTCAACAGTGTCTAATGGCGAAAGAAATAGACAATTTCTGTGATACCAATTCATGCCATCATAATAAGTCAATCTCAAAGTTAGGAACATAAAGTATAAACTCCTATTTGTTTTACTATTAAAGATCAAGTTCTAAAAGCAGTGGCATCACTCATTTCACCGCATCAACTCATTTGTTTGCCACCATTCCCAACTATTCTTAATGTAAGCCCTATAGGTGAGTGAACACAAAGAGAAATACCTTTTCTTTCCTTGTCTCCTCAAGTGTTCTTACATGTTCATCTTTTAGGTTTTCTAATTCAACCTGGTACCTATTAAACCAGAGGAAATTAAAACAAAAAAAGATGACAGTACAGACTATTACAAATTCATTACTTTATTAACTCCAGTTACATTTTATTTTAATTACCAGCTCAACATCAGTGATTTTTCAATAATGTTTTTCAGATCATTTGGGTTCCACTCAGAAGCCAATCTATACATGAAAAAGCTCTACTTCTGTGCATTTTATTTAGTGCTGTTCTGGGTTAAGATTTCACTTAAAAAGAGGCTTCATAAAAAATAATTTTGAGTTATCACCATTCTATAATATGCTCAGATTCTGCAAAAGCTTATTAGGGAGTTTTACATTAAATAAAAATGTTTATAAAAGTTCAGATGTTTTACTTTATAAATCATTTTTACTTGACTGCTTTTTTTAAAAAGTAAAATTTCCAAGGAAGAATTCACAGGGTAAAAAACACACTAATCATGGCCTTAATATAATCTCAGATAGATGGATTTTACAGCTTGTGGTTTCCAAGAACCCAGACATTAATTTAGAAAGACTGGAATGCTTCTAAAACCCTTGTAATATAAAAATGATTCCAATGAGTGGTCTCCAGACTATTTTGTGGTGTTATAGGCCCCTTTCAAAATCCAATTAAAGGTATGAATTCTTTCCCTGGAAAAATGCAAATACACACAAAACACGCCACACAATTTCAAGAACCCCTATTAGGTCCAATGAATTCCAGTTCTATTTTGTTATAATATCTTATTACTAATGACCCTGACTTTAATTACTAAAAGTGTTTACTTTTAGTTCTCAGTGATATGAAGCTAACAGCCAACAACATACTTTTCAAAAGTGCTTTACAATATCTTAAAGTACCAAGAATATCACTCAAAAAACATGCTCACCTATTATTTTCATCCTCCAGTTTTCTTAGCTTATTTTTCTCTGATTCTAGCTGGGCCTGAAATCTACTGTTTTCCTGTCTTAAGAGAGAATTCTGTGACTCCATGGAAGACATCTGAATTTTGTTGGCAAGGAGTTCTTCTGTAGCTGCACGCTCTCTTTCAACTGCTGCTGCCAACAAGGTCTGGGATTCACCTGATTGTAGAATAGAAAAGAAATCACAGATACATATACCCCAGAGACCAAGACACCAAGTGATTCTGACTTCAAACTTTTAGTGACACAAGTAGCCACATTTAAACTGATAACTACTTATTTGCCCAAGGCAAGAATGCCTACTGAGATAAATGAACTGATCTTAACTTATATCTGCTTTATCATTCTTTTCCCAAAGTATTTTAATTTGAAAGTGAAGTCATATTAAAAGAGTAGTGGAATAACAAGTGATTCTGGAGCAACTGGATATCCATAAGGGGGAAAAAAAAAAAGAACCTCAACCTAAACATCACATCATATATGAAAATTAATTTAAAATGCATCATAGACTTAACTGTAAAACATAAAACTTTCATGAAAAAAGTAGGAGAAAATCTTCAGGATCTAGTGGTTAAGCAAAGAGTACCTGGATTTCACACCAAAAGCATAAGCCATAGAAAGAAAAACTGACAAAACAAACTCCTTTAAAATTTTTAACTTTTGCTCTATGTGAAGAGGATGAAAAAGCACACTACAGACTGGGAGAAAATAAATGCAAACCACATATCTAGGACCAGTATAATATTTAGGATACATAAAGAACCCTCAAAACTCAACATTGAAAATACAAACAATCCAGTTAGAAAATGGGAAAAAGACATAAATAGACATTTCACCACAGAAGATTACAAATGGAAAATAAGGACATGAAATGATGTTCAATATCATTAGCTATTAGGAAAAACGCAAATTAAAATCATAATGAATTACGACTACCGATCTGTCTGAATAACAAAAGAAAAAAAGGGACAACACAAAATGTTAGTAAGGATATATAGAAACTAGATTACTCTTGTATATACAGCCATTCTGGAAATGATTTGGCCTTTTCTTTAAAAAACTAAACATGCAACTACCATATGACCCAGCAACTGCACACTTGTGCATTTATCCAAAGAAATAAAAACTTATGTTCACACTAAAATCTGTAAGTGAATGTTCACAGCAGCTTTGTCTGTAATAGCTAAAACCTGGAATCAGCCCAGACGTCCTTTGTCAGGTGAATAAAAAAACTGGTAATATCCATACCATGAAATGAAACTCAACAATAAAAATACTAACCTATTGATACAAAGAACAATTTGTATGAACCTCCAGTGAATTATGCTGAGCAAAAAAACCCAGTCCCAAAACGTCACATATTGTACAATTTTATCTATCTCACATTTTTGAAATAACAAAATTTTAGAAATAGAGGACAGATTCGTGGTTGCGAGGGATTTGGGATGAGTTGGGAGGGTTGAGAAGGTGGTAGGTGTGTTTATAAAAGGGCAACATGGGCCACTCTTGTGGTATTGGAACTTTTCAGTATCTTAATTATGGTGATGGATATATGAACCTACAAGAGTGGTGTTCTGTATAGAACTAATACACACCCAAATGAGTACTAATAAAACTAGAGAAATCTAAATAAAATTGGTAGATTGTACAAATGTCAATATCCTGATTGTGATATTATACATTAATTTTGCAAAATTTTAACATTTGGGGAAATTGGGCAAAGTGTGCAAGGAACCTTTCTATATTATTTCTTAAAACTGCATGTGAATCTACAATTATCTCAATTTAAAAAAATAGTAGATAAGATTCTCAGATTTAACTAAGGCAAGAATTCTCATGTTTATCCCAACCAAAACAGACATAACAATACCTTTATTTTACATTGTACATTCTGCACCATAGCACATCTATGCTCCTCTAAATAGCATTCTATGGTGTGTGTGTTCTAAGGCTCTGCCTATATTCCTGCACAATACCACACATTCCCCAGGGTACACAGACTCCAGCCTAAAAACCACAAAAATACCAGCTTCTAACTTTCATTCATTATTAAATAAATATTCATTTCAGAAGTTATTAATTTCAGATGTCTCATATTTCATATCACATTGGTCTCAAAAGAGTTGTCATAGAAAAATGACAGACCTAAAATTTATACCTATAAATTTAAAAATATATGAAGGTTCATCTAGTTCAATGAATTTTTTTAAAACAGATGAATCTTTCTCCAGACAAAATCTTGCACAGAACTCCAATAAAAAAATGATAGAAAAAGGAGGTCCTATTTTCACTAAAGCAGTCTGAGAAGCCCAGAAGCCTTATTTCTCCAGCTTCCCTCTCACCATGACAACAGTCCCACAGGCATCCAAGAGTCCCGCTTGAAAGCCACTAATCTAGTTGATCCCTCCTCATTCACAAGGAGGGAGAGGAAGCGTCTGGAGCAATGTAAGTGACTTGTTCCAAACTATTTGGCTGGATGATACAAAAGACATGGACTCAACACAACACCTTGAGTCCATGTCTCCTGACCCCCATTCAGGTCTGTTTTTGTCACTACACTGTCATCTCTCAAATTACCGTTAGGATTAGGTGTAGAAGGAACACATGAATTATTCATGAATGTGCTAGCTTCTGGGATACCTAGCATAACAAACACTACCTATCTGTGCGTAAAGAAAAACATCTTGGAACAATAATTTTCTTTTTATTAACAGCACAGAAGGGCAACCTGGGGCATATCTGTCAAGAAGCAGAGTATGGAATCTTAAGACTCCATAGTATCTCTTTTTTAGAGTTTAATCTTGACTCTCCTTAGATCTGTCTCTGCTCTTGGAATTCTACCAGTGACTAGAATCATACCTGACCTCTACCTCTTATGCTAATTGCAGACAAACTAGAAAGGAGTCAGATTTAGCAATGGACAAGGAAAACCTCAATGCAGCAGTCCGTAAAAATGAATGAAAGAATGACATAGAAGTATTTTAGTAAGTATCTGACGTATTAAGTAAGGGAAAAAAATGGTTTGAAAGAGTCACAATTAAGATATTGGAAAAGAAGAGGTAAAATCTATATGTTGGACACAAAATGTAACTATCAGATCAAGTGAATTTCAGTTTCATACCATTATCCTAATTCTATAAACAAGATGTAAGGATTTCTGCATCAAGCATAAAAACTAAAGCAGTTACCAAGCCTGTCAGAAAGATTCTTCTCTAACTTCTCCCATGACGATGTCTGGGACCCTAGGGTTGCTTGCAAATTTTCTATTTGTCGAAGCAATGGTCTTGTTGTTGATGAAACATTTTGACTCAGTTCTTGGTTTCGATTCTCTGCTTCCTGGAGCCTCTAAATCATGAAATTCTTAAGTCATTACCACTGAAAGCAATAAAAACACCAGCAAACCTAAATTTTATGAGATTTCTAGAAAAAATTATTTTTCCGAGACTCATCTGCTTTTTTATTAAACTATTTTTCGAACTGTTTAATTCTTCTGTTAGAGTTAAGTTGCCTAAGAGTATCTCAATAAGTGCTTCTTTACCAAGCATTTCTAAGATAGTCTTTTTTTTGAAGACAGAGTCTCACTCTGTTGCCCTGGGTAGTGTGCAGTGGCATCAGCCTAGCTCACTGCAACCTCAAACTCCTGGGCTCAAGTGATCCTCCTGCCTCAGCCTCCCGAGTAGCTGGTACTACAGGCACACACCACAATGCCTGGCTAATTTTTCTATTTTTAGTAGAGACAGGGTCTCAGTCTTGCTCAGGCTGGTCTCAAACTCCTGAGCTCAAGCAATCCTCCCGCCTCGGCCTTCCAGAGTGTTAGGATTACAGGCATGAGCCAACACACCCGGCCTAAGATAGTCTTTAATTACCTGAAGGTAAAAAAAGACTTTATAGAAACTTCTAAGTAGTTAACTCCTCATCCAAATATTTCTAACTATTTATAAAAACAGAAAAATCAAACTAAGTTGTACTGCCTCTCCCTTTTCCTATACAGGTTCACAGATAGAAAATTCAAGTAGTGGCACTGAAACTGGGCACTGATCATCTGCCCCACAGTAATCAAAGACTGATAATTATTAATAAACTAGCTATTAAAAACAAAAAAGCAATACTGAACATGCAATAAATCTATCATGATAAAATTATTTTCTATAAAAAAAAATTAGGGATTTTCCTGCATACATTTTTAAGGTTCTCACTCTGACTTTATTTAAATAAGGCACAAAAACATGGCAAATGGTAAGTGTGGTAGTAATCTTCTCAATTCTATGAACATTATTGCATTAAATCATTTTTTTTATTTCTAGAAAACCACATACTTCTTAAATTTGTGTTTAGGAAAACTGTGACAGTACCTGCTGAAGTTCACTGATTTCATGGCGTAAATAATCCTCTTTTCTGGCAGCTGCTTGTTCTGCACGTTGCAGTGCCAGCCTAAGGTCCCCCACCTGTAAGAGGAGGCATACAATGACACAAACAATGTCAAAGCATTATCTACAACTTCCTGCGAACCACATGTTTTGTTTTGTATCAGCTTATTCACATATAATACTTTATACTATCTAATGAGCTTTTACATGTGATTATCACACATCCTATTCATCAAACAATTCCAAAATCTTATCTATATTCAGTATTTCCTTAGAAAAGCACTGTTAGGCAAAGAAAAGCATATAAATATGTACATGGCACAGCCATTACCAGACAATATTGGAGAAGAGACAATGCATCTATAAACGTTTGCCACATAAGGTGGAATGTGACAAGAGCTATGTGAGCTATAAAAACTAGGTGCTTCACTTATACATACTGCACACATTATAAACTGCCATTGCCTTTTTGGAAAACATGGTAACATGTTTAAAGAATCATCAAACTTTCACATCCTTTCATCTTGTCGTCCCAGACCTAGGAATTTACTCTATGAAACAGAAGTAAACACACAGAGATGCTCCCTACAGTATTCGCTACACTAGCAAAAACAAAACAGGAATATTCTAAACATCTATCGGTAGTAATCTGTATTTCTAAATGTTGATAAAACATGATTATAACCATTAAAAATTACAATGAATGCATAAAACATGTAAAAATGATTTAATCTTAAATAGAAAAACTAGAAAATAATATGTATGATATCAATTACAAAAAATATGTACAAGGAGATAAGGATAAGCAGATACTACACAAAACTGCAAGTACTTGTGAAAGGTGATGGTTTTCTGGACGGTAGCCTCATACATGCTTTACCTCCCATTCCCCCAATTTTTATTATTGTTCTAATTTTTAACTTAAAATTTTTAACTTAAATTTTTAACTTAACTTATTATTCGTATTTTTAACTTAAAATGTTGATGTTTTATCTATCCCAGTCATAGAGTGGCAGAAACACAAGGGATATATGGATCATGGCATGACTTATAATAGCAAAATATTGGAAACAACCCAAATATCAATAACAGCTAAACATACAGTATTATAAAAATGTAAAAAGAGACTTTTTAAAAAGCTCTATGTTCTATTATGGAGTGATCATCAGATGTTTTACTAAGTAAATTAAGCAATTTATAAATCAGTATAAATAGTAAATTATCTTTTACGTAAAAAGGATGACGGATATATAAATAAATAAGTGTGTAAGTAAATGTGGATGTGTATATATATAAAAATATGTAAATGTAAAGATATAAATATTTTATTGCATTTACAAATACAAACACTGAAAAGACAAACTGAACACTACTAAAATGGTTACCTATAGGCAAAGAGAGAGGATGGGGAGGAGCTAAGTTGAAAGCAAGTATCTGATTTTTATTTTGATATATATTAATAGCTCTCACTTTGGAATCATGTAAATATTTAACATATTTAATATGTAAAATTAAATCAAAAGTACATAAGATACAATGAGAAAAGAATAGTTTTTTCAACAAATGGTGCTGGGACAACTGAATATCCACATAAGACCTAAATGTGAGAGCTAAGACTAAAAAACTCTTAGAAGGAAACTGATAAAAATCCACATAACCTGGGAGTAAACAATGTTTTCTATGATGCCAAAGCACAAGCAAGAAACACAGATAAGCTAGATTTCAACAAAATTAACAACTTTTGTGTATCAAAGGACACTATCAAGAACATGAAAGACAACTCACAAAAAGGGAGAAAATATTTACAAATCCTATATCTGATAAGGGTCTACTATGTAGAATATATAAAGAACTCTAATAACAATAAAAAAAACCCAATTAAAAAATGGGCAAAAAATTTGAATATATTTCTTCAAAGAAGATATATGAATGGCCAATAAACACATGAAAAGATGCTCAACATCATTAATCATTAAAAAATGCAAATTAACACCATACTCAATTACTACTTCATACCCACCAAAAGGGCTATAATTAAAAAAACAGACAATAACAAATGTTGGTAACAATATGGAAAACCTGGAACCCTTATCTGTTGCTGGTGAGAATGTAAAATGATGTAGCTGCTATGGAAAAGTCTGGCAGTTCCTCAAAAAGTTAAATATAGAGTTACCACATAACCCAAGGGTATATATATCCAGGAGAATTTAAAATATATGTTCACACAATTTATACATGAATATTTATAGCAGCATTGTTCATAATAATAAAAAAGTGTAAATAACCCATATGTCCCATCAACTCATGATTTTATAAGACAAAGCCTGCCAATTTTTTTTTTTTCTTTTTTATCTGAGGTCCATGCTTCCACAAATGTTATAAATGAACTCAGGAGTCAAATGAATTCTTTTGAAATTATATCTAATATTTATGTGCATATATGCATTTCTCTGATAAGAGGGTCCTTCTACCTTTCATAATACTCTCAAATAGGTCTGAAACTCACACAAAAAAATTAAGCAATACTGGTATAATGTAAGTATCACTTTAACAACAGTTTAAAAAAACCACACACAACTAAACTCTTCATCCAGTATGCTTCGAAATCTAACACATACACCACTACATAAGATTTGATTCAAACCAGCCAATGAACTGTATAATTTGCACAAACATAAACAAATATTTAAAAGACTACTTTAATTCATCATCCATTGCTTACTTCAATCGCTAATGTTTCTTGCTGCTGACGGGCTTCTTCTTGGGCCTTCTCTAGTGCTGCAGAAAGTTCTTCTTTAGCTTTCATTTCACGGCTCAGAGCAGCTTCCTGTGCCTCACTGTCCTTCGCAGCATTGGCTTTGTGAAGATCAGTAAGTTCTCTTAAAAAATTAGATTGAGTTTATAAATGTTGCTAATGATCAGAAAATAGAAAAAGTATTTCCTCAACATCCTACTCTGATAATTCATTCTAAATGGGTTGCATATTTGTTCACTTTCTTACTTGTATGCACTATCCAGGGCAGCCTGAATACTTCGGTTCTTTTCTTCAAGTTCATCCATATCTACTTGAAGTTTGCCAAGATCCTTTTCTTGGCGTCCTACCACAGAATTTAGCTTTTTAATATTTTCTCTATGTTGTTTTTCAATCTCTTCTTTGCCATCAAGGACCTATACATTATATAAACAGACAAAAGTATTTTTCAATAAATGATACCATGGTAAATAATTATATTCCAGGAAACTATAAGAAAAATCTTATTCATCTATTACATTATTTAAAAAATTCTTCTCACATGATACATCCCATTAAATCATTTCAAATGCTCCATAAACCAGTTAATAACAATATATATGTAAAGAATAATGATTTGTATTCACCTGTTTTAAATGTTGCAACTCCTCCTCTAGCTCTTTAACTTTTTTGTTCAGCTTCGTAATAATATTTTCATTTTCTTTGTCTTTAGCTCTTAATTTTTTAATGATGTTAGAATTATGCAGCTGCTGTTTGGAAAGTTTTTCTCCTGGTGATAGTAAAAATGCGTAAATTCAAATGATAACAACTCCTTTAAAATCTGAATAGAATGTTTTATCTAACCAGTGACATAATAAAATTTTTTCAAAATCACAATTTTGTGATCCCTAATGTAACAAATGATTTGGACAAGAATCATCAATAAATGTTAAAATTATGAAGTGACAGGATATTAGGAAATAGGATATTGACATGGTCTTAGAGAATCACTCCCACATATTACTTATGAAAGGGAAAAATGTGCTTTTACAATGAAAAATCTGGCAGTCACCACCTTAACCAAGCATTCAGTTTTGGCATCACCAATGTGGTACCGTATGACGTTATGTGCCTACTGATGTGATGTAGTGATGTAGATGTACAGTATCACCCATGATATTTCCTACTAGAAATTTGATCTGAATCTAAGCATGAACAAAGTGACAAATTCCTAAAATGAGGCAATCTGTAGGACAACTGCCCTGGACTCCACAGAGTCTTCAACGTCATGAGAAGAGAAAACTACCCTAAAGCCATGGAAGGCTAAAGAGACATAAAAGCCAAATGCAATGGGCAAACTCTAGATCCTGGGGCAGGATAAACGACTAACTATAAAAGACATTTTCTGAGACAACTGAGATAAATAATGAAATACATGCTAGATTACACTTATGAATTAAAGCTGACTCTCTTGGGTATGATAATGATGTACTTGTGAAGGAATATGTAATTGCCCTTGAGTGATGTACACTAAAGAATTTAGGAGTGAAATGTTATGGTTTCTGTAATGTACTTTCAAATGGTTTGACAAAAGGGTAGAGTATTTGTGTGTAGAAAGATATGGAAGAGGTGTGGCAAGATGTTAACATTTCATGAGTCTAGATAATGAAGTAATCAGGTATTCACTATAGTATGCTTTAGCTTTGAGGTTTTTAGCTCTTTAGCTGTAAGTTTTAAAAATATTCTTGGGGCAAATGGAAACAATACGCAAATACTCCTTTGTGAAATCATTCTGTGCAAAAGAAAATATTAGCCCACTCCATGACTAAATTACTAAATTCCAAAGTGTGATATTTTGATATTAATATTTTAAATAATTTTTTAAAATTACAAAACCATGCACTTTAGCCTTCCTCTCAGTCTCTAATATTGTAACACATGGCAATTAATGACTTCGAGATATCTTGAGGTAGCAATAATTATTTGGCCGGGCACGGTGGCTCACATCTGTAATCCTAACACTTTGAAAGACCAAGGCAGGGGAGGATCACTTGAGTCCAGGTGTTCAAGATCAGCCTGAGCAACATAGCAAGACCCTGTCTCTACAAAAAATAAAAAATTAGATGGGCATGGAGGCACATGCCTATAGTTTCAGCTACTTGTGAGGCTAAGGCAGGAGGATCGCTTGAGCCTGAGCCGAGGGGTTGGAGGTTGCAGTGAGCTATGATGATGCCACTGTATCCCAGCCTGGGTGACAGAGCAAGATCCTGTCTTAAAAAAAAAAAAAAAAATTATGTGTTTTATCAATTCTTTCTTCATGCTTCTACTTCAGTGCTTAGAATTGTGTTTTATAATTATCTGTGTACCTATATTTCCCTCTTACTAAACTAAGCTCCTAAAGGGCAAGGAGTATATCATATTTATTATTTTATCAAACATGGTATCTGACATAATTCAATAAATATTAGCTGAATAAATGAAAAAGAAAAAGTTGAGAAAAGCTAACTCCTCCAAATGACTACTTCCAATTGTTCTCAAACTACACTTTCTCTGGAAATTCAATGATTTCAGCACAAAAATGTTCATCCCACCAATATTTGTAATATTAATATTTTAGACATAAAATACATTAGGAAAATAGTAAAACAAATTATAGACACCCATATAATGGACTTAAATATAGCCATTAATAATGATAAACAGGGCCAGGCACAGTGGCTCATGCCTGTAATTCTAGTATTCTGGGAGGCCGAGGCGGGTGGATTGTTTGAGCTCAGGAGTTCGAGACCAGCCTGAGCAAGAGCAACACCCCGTCTATACTAAAATAGAAATAAATTATATGGACAACTAAAAAGATACACAGAAAAAATTAGCCAGGCATGGTGGCACATGCCTATAATCCCACTACTCGGAAGGCTGAGGCAGGAGGATTGCTTAAGCCCAGGAGTTTGAGGTTGCTGTGAGCTAGGCTGATGCCACAGCACTCTAGCCAGGGCAACAGAGTGAGACTCTGTCTCAAAAAAAAAAAAAAATAATAATGATAAACAAAGCATAGGGAGATGTAAGAGAAGATTGAAAATTAATATATGATCTTAACTGTGTAGAAAAATCTATTGAAAAATGTATAAAAAAGAAACTAGAATTAATAGTTTCTTATAAAATTGGATTAATCTATTTTTTCTTTCTTCATATACTTTCCTATAACTTCAAAAATTCCTGCAAGTAGCAAATATTATTCTTATAACCAAAAAAACTTCAATTAAGAAGAGAAAGAGGCCAGGTACAGTGGCTCACACCTGTAATCCTAGCATTCTGGGAGGCCGAGGCAGGAGGACTGCCTGAGGTCAGGAATTGGAGACCAGTCTGAGCAAAAACAAGACTCTGTCTCTATTGAAAATAGGAAAAATTAGCCAGGCGTGTTGGCACACACCTGTAGTCCCAGCTACTCAGGAGGCTGAGGCAGGAGGATCACTTAAAGCCCAGGAGTTTGAGGTTGCTGTGAGATATGAGATAGGCTGATGCCACGGCACTAGCCTGGGCAACACAGCAAAACTCTGTCTCAAAAAAAAAAAAAAAAAAAAAAAGAAAGAAGAGAAATTCATTTGACTAACCTTTTCAAAACCTCCTCTAGGATATTACATACAGAAATTAATTCCATATCCATTTGTAATGATTTATCTCATGATGGATCGATGGATCTTTAAGTTCTATAACCCTGTTAACCATAAATCTTTTCAAGGACAAAAATACTTAATAATTTAAAAATTAAAACATGAATACAATAAAAAATTCACTATCGAATGCCAGAATAATACTATACAGAACCAAAGCTAGGGATTCAGGTATTATATGTATCCCAGAATTATAATCTTCAAATATCTTGATTTAAATGACAGGGTCTTAACACTGTTACAAGCTTTCTTATGGTTGCACAAATTTCTGCCTATTTTTCAAGTTGTTTTCTTTGTTGCTTTTTTTTAACCTCCATAGAAGCAAAAAGCTACATGCATATATATATCTTTGTCTCATTACATCTTACTCCCCATTCTTCCATAAACTGTCACCTACCTTCTATGGTTTAAGTACAAACCTTCCTTGCTTCCAATAGTTTTAATTAGGAAACATCAACTAGTCACAGGGCAAGTACTTTTCCTATTCTTACAATATTTTTCATAATCAACTAAATACTTTACATACCTTCTTCCATTAACCCCTGGATCTGCTCATCTTTCTCTTTCAAAAGCTCTGCAGTTTCACTACTGTTTAATCTAGTGGCAAGTTCTTCTTTTACATTTTTGATTTCCTAATAAAAAAAAAATCTGTGAATACCATAAAGAATTACTTTCATTCGAGGTATATTTTTCAGTTTTTTTTCCCCCATCCAAAGAAGCCATCATAATTACATTCCTGGTAAGAATCTGTAAGTTTTGTTCAGTTTACCTATTGCCTTGGTTAACTAAGACTAAGAAAATAGCTTCAAGTATGACATGTAAAACTTAAATTCAGATACATAAGCAAGTTTTAACATGGAAGTATAAATGACAATAATTTAACTTTCAATACCCTTCTTCACTATGTCTACACATGTATTCTACAGCTAAGTATGACACTTGGAACAACACAGTACAGTTAGGTACAGGAAGAGGTACATTAGTTAGGTACTTAGGTAGTCTCAGGTTACTGTCACTACCTGAAATGAGCCAGTTAATTAAAGCAACCAAACGGATGGAAGTGCATGACCTATTTCTTTTTTGTAGGAGTACACACAGAAAAATTATAAATTAACAATTAACACTGGTCAAGGGGGAAGGCAATCTAATTGAGAGAGGCCAAATGCTGAGACAATGTTATTATTAATAGTAATAGTTGGGATGCAAGCAATAATTCCTAACCTTAGCTGTTTCCAATTTCTGAAATAGGCAACTGTTCCAAATTAGAAGCATTAGAACAATGGTTCTGGACCAGGAGTGACTGCTACCAAGGGGACACTTGGCAAAGTCTGGCAACATTTTCAACTACCCCAACTGGCAAGAAGGAGGGTGTCACTGGCATGCCACGGATAGGGGCCAGGGATGCTAGTAAACATCCCATAATGCACAGGACAGTCCCACACAACACAGAATTATCCAACCCAAAATGTTAATAGCATAAAGGTTAAGAAATTCTGCATTAGAGTAAGTCAACATTATGTCTCCATAACCACTAGAAATGTATATTTTAAAATTACTTTGATTTGAAGAAATATATAAGAATGATAAGTCTGAAATGGCTGGAAAATAATAAGAGTAATAAAATTTTATTTATACAGTACCATTTAGATTTAAGTATTATTTATTTTGATGGAATTATCATTTATAAAAATTATTCTAATGATTCTCGCTATATACCTTGCAAGGACTTATATATAAATTATACAAATATTTGTTAAGATTTTTAAAGTATCAAAAATCTATAAATTTATATGAAAAAATCTACAATTTAAATGTTAATATACTATATGGTACCCTTTCCATCTTATTTTTCCCAATACAAAATATTATAAATGTACTGCTTAAAAATCTATGTCTCTATAGAGTTTAATTACTATTTTTTAAATTTCTATTACCTTTTTAGCAGCATCTCTCTCTTTGCAGGCTAGTTGAACTTTCTTTTCTGCTTCTGCAATTCTTTGGGTAAACTCATCTTTCAAGGAAGAAATGCTACTGCTTTCTTCTTTCACTCTAAACATTTCACTTAAAGTTAAAATAATATTTAAGAATGAAGATGGTGTTTATATATCCCAAAAGTAACAAGATGACTTCAATTCTCAAAAGGAAGATAACATTTTCTCCAATATATACCTTAATAAAATAGCTCAGTTTTAGGTCTATTAACTTTTAAGGGAAAAATTACTTGCTAAATTTATTTTAAAATACTTCAAAGAAAACCCATTAGAAAGTGAAATGTCACCAATATTTGATGTGCAAAAATAAGAATAAAATGTTTCAATTCTGAATCTTCTTTTGTCACATTTCCCAATCACCTCCTTAAAGGAAACCAATACTCAGTAATTTTTTAACTACAATATCACACTTTTCCTTAAATGCATATTTACAGCTCTGATATGAAAATATTATTTAATAATAAAGGGAAGGTTCTGTCTTAAGTTTTTGCAAAACACCTCTCTCCAATGCCAAAGGTAATATGGTAAAGATAGTTTTAGGAGAAAAGTAATCTTTAAGTAAGGTTATAGTTGAAATACTATTCAATTTTCAATAATCATAAACGGTAAATTATTAAACATTTTAATTTCAAAAATATTCTTACATAACAACAAAGTAGGGGCCAGATGTGGTGGCTCACACTTGTAATTCTAGCACTCTGGGAGGCTGAGGCAGGAGAATCACTGTAGGTCAGGAATTCAAGACCAGCCTCAGCAAGAGCAAAACCCAATCTCTATTAAATACAGAAAAAAATTAGCTGGGGAAACTAAAAATAGAAAAAATCAGCCAAGCATGGCATGCGCCTGTAGTCCCAGCTACCTGGGAGGCTGAGGCAGGAGGATTGCTTGAGCCCAGGAGTTTGAGGTTGCTGTGAGCCAGACCGACACCACGGCACTCTAGCCTGGGCAACAGAGCAAGAGTCTATCTCAAAAAAACAAAACAA
Organism: Lemur catta; assembly: GCF_020740605.2. Lineage (NCBI taxonomy): Eukaryota > Metazoa > Chordata > Mammalia > Primates > Lemuridae > Lemur > Lemur catta. Next base: position 22,903,584 of record NC_059145.1, on the reverse strand, counting down.
AACAAAACAAAAAAGTATATGGGCCTCCACAAAATGTGTAAAATTATTCAAATTTGTAAAATACTTACTCTTTCAGGTTATCATAAGCTTCTTCTAGAAGTGCTTTTTCTTTACTAAGAGATAATAACTGAGCTTCCCTTTTCTCCAGTTTTTCATTCAGAAATTCAACTGTCTGGATAAGGAGAATCCATAAAAGTCAAAACATTCAATTTTTAAAAATGCCATTTCTACATGCAGGTGACGAGTTGTAAAGGTAACCCAATCACCACAATAAATAAAAACAGCACTATTTCACAAAGACAATTAAAAAAATACTGGGAACACAGTGGATACAGAACAATAAGAACTCTTACAAAGCTGGTAGGAGAATATAAATTAGTACACCATGTAGCTGGTGGGAACATAAATTAACAAATGACTTTGGAAAACACTTAGGCAATATCTAGTTGGAGATCTACAAATGTAGAATATTCCACTTTGGGGTGTACCTTAGAGGAGAAAACTCTCATGTGAGTGTACTAGGTAAAACGTATAAGAACATTTAGAATACTTGTTTGTTAACAGCAAAAATATGGAACAGTCTGTGTATTCACCAAAAGAGGAAAAGAGATAGATGCAATCAAAAAAAGTCAAAAAGGGGCTTCAAAGCCTCTGGTAATATTCTATATCTTAGCTGGGTAGTGGATATACAAGTGTCTGTTTTCCTTATTATTCTTTAACCCAATCATGTAATTATTTTTTTTAGTATGATACATTGCATTTCAAAAATAAACGTAATTTTAGAAAACCCATAGGCATGTAATTTTAAAATCTCCAGAATATATCAGTATAAAGCTAAACAAAAATTAATGCATAGAATATCTTATTCCTTAGGTCCTGCTGAAGTAGTGATAAACTTATATATAACAGGGAAGAAGGGTGTCTTCTGGACTCAAAATACAAAAATCTAACCCAGTTAGGTCTAGATTAATTTGGAAATCACTTACCTTAAGTATATTGAAAGCATTAAAAAATATCTTATTGATAGTAATTAGTGTTGGTTTCTAGGAATTCAAATTGATACCATATATTTTGTAGTATATAGCTATTACTAATTGGAATAATATTGAATGGCATTTTGTTCGTGAATAATATTAAAACTAGGTAACAGAATCTGGCACTTTTTTGATATTAAATAATTCATTACACGACACTTACAGGACATTTCTTCAAGACATCCTATATCTCAGGAGTCTATTAAAGATGCCAGATCCAACTCAATTTCTATATCTAAAAATCACAGGAAAAACCAAAACTGTGACTTACTGTCAATTAAAGACTTTACATCATTTCCCTTTTATATGTGTTAGGTAGAAGCAATTTGCCATTCCTAAGCAATGCCCTTGTTCCTTGGACATTTCCTTTTCTTATTCATATGAGATGTAGCTATCAACAGAAGATATCAAAAATAACACGAAGAGAAAACAAACTGAAGCAATATGAAGACGTATACTCCTTACAATATCAATGAAAATATTAAAATTTAATAACAAAAGCATGAATATCTAATATAAAAACTAAATTCTCATTTAAGATTTGCTACAAATAATGTAAATACGCAAAAAAAAATTCTGATCTAAGAAAAACCATGGGGGAAGGAGGAGGAAAAAAAAAAAAAAGAAAAACCATAACATTTAGGTTTATTTTAGCACATCTATCTGCAAAGGAGTTGAAGATACATGTTAACTTAAGAAAACAGTCCTTTGCAAACCGGCATACTAATAAGCATAGCATAAGAGAAGTTTAAGGTGATAAAGACTCAGCAATAAAGATGTAACATGGAAACTTCTGTGCTTAGCTATATTGAAATAGCAATTTATTCTACCATAACTGTCTTGGGGGAAATTTCAAATAATATCAATAATTGTTGAATTTTAAGGTCCTTAATGCTATACTGAAATGTCAAAATGCTATTTTAAATCAATACTTATTATTATGCATCAATGGAAATATTTTTTAAACAAATGATTTACTCTCTAAAAAGCACTTTCCATTCTATAGAGTTACCTTGCAAACATCTTCTTTCTCAGAAAGTGCTTCTGGCTGACTTTCAGCAGCTTCACACTGCTCGGTCACCTTGTCTAAGACAGTCTGTCCTTCATTTATCGGTGTAGGAGAAATCAAGATATCAGGCTGTTCACAGTTAACAGGAGTTGCACTTCGTCCACTTTCTTCCATTTCTGCTTCCTCAGTGGGTATAATTAACGTTTCATTTACCACTTCTTCAGATTTTCCTTCAACAGATTCAACTACCTTAGCCTTTGGAGTTGAAGGATTAACTATAATTGGCACTAAAGCATATCCCTTGCCTGACAATTCATCATCTGAATTTATTTCGCTTACACTCCGGCTATCTAATGACTGTACACTAAATGAGTCTATTCTTTCAAAAGCATCAGATGAGCCACAACTCTCAGTGAGTTTTTGAAAATCATCTAAACGATTATATTCAGGACAAGCAGATGCAGAGAGAAGCTGAAAAGATGTCTGCATCAAGTGAAGACTTGATTTTGAATCTGTAGTCTCTTGTCTTGAACTTGCTGAGCTCTCACTTATTACACTTTCATGATCTAAAACTTCAATATCACTGGTGGTAGAAGTACCTGATGAGAAGGTACTAACAGGAGGAGAAGGTGTATTGCTCTGTCTGTCTTCATGTTTTTGTTCCTTAGCTTCTGAAGCCATATCCTTTGTTTCTGCTGTGACAGACTGTGTAGATATATTAGATACACTTTCCATAGTTGTTTTTACATTAACTACATTTTCAGATACTTTCAAATGTACAGTTGGCACCTTCATGTCAGATTCTTTATTAACAGATTCTTCATGTTTGCCTTCAGTTTTAGGTGATGGAGTATCTGCTGCCAGAGTTTCCCCTGATACACACAGAGACGAGTCTTTTACTTTTGATTCAGTTGTTTCAGTAGTTCTTGACTGTCCAGTGTGCAAAGATTCCTGTAAGGTGCTTTTTACTTCTTCTTCTGGCCGTTGTGATTTAGCTGGAGGTTTTGATACCACTGGACTCTTCTGAATGGTCTGGACATCCGTTGGAGAGAGAAAGGCACTGAAGAAATTTTCAGATTCATCTACCACAGTCCTTCGAACTGGCTTTGTAATTGCCTTAGGAGAGGCTATTGGTGGACTTTGAGGTTTGGTGTTTGATTTCAATCCCCAGGTTGAAGTATCCCATCCTCCGTTGACAGGAGGACTTATTCCTTTGATGAAAAAAATATATATATATTTATATATTAAATACATTAAGAAAGAAAAGTACACATATATTAATATTTCAATCATTATTATAAATCAATACAATATAAACTCAGAAAAAAAAGCCTATGAAATATAATCTGGAATTTGTACCAGCTAAAGCACTTGCTTACTACATCATTAATTAGCTCCCAGGTTAACTCTGGGCCTTAAATAAGAAAAGTAGTGGATCTGCCCAAGAGGAAGTAGGAGCACAGATAAAAGACTAGACCTAGCCTGGACTACCAGAAGCAAGGATGTTATTCCCTCCCACAAGAAATTAAGGAAGTAATGGTATGTTTTATAACACATGGTAAGTCCAAGATACACATGATTCACCTCACAATAAAAGGCAGTATATTTACTTACAAGTCATGTGCAGTCACTGCAAAATGGCTCTACCTATGTAATCAGTTTCATATTAATTTTATTCTGATAATATCAGTAGCAAAATTTATTAATAGTTATGAGCTAGACAGAGGACAACACTCAAAAACTGAACCTAAGATACCAGTGACAAATGTTCTTTTCCAAAGATCAAATTAAACAAATAAGAACAGTAAGTTCTAGAGAACAAATTCATTTTCATACTCTTAATCGACAAGTCCATTCTCCAAGTCCCACTCTCCAAACTCACTCTAAGAGAAAGTTTTGTTCTCCTCCTAAATTCCAAATTATGTCAACAATTAGAAGGTCATTATGAATTTGAGAAATATGCATTTTTAAAGAACCATTGCTTTTTGATACAGGAGGTAGTTGACATCAGGGTTTTTAAAAAACACTGTGAAGAAAATAACTATCTTCTTGGGGGGGAAAAGGTAATTATCACAACAGTCATAAAAATAGCTACTACTAAAAACCTGGTGATAAACAAAAAATGGTATGTTGGATAAAATATTTAAGGCATTACTTTAAAAATTTTTTCTTTTATAAATTAAAAAGTGGCTGAGGCCAGGCGCAGTGGCTCACACCTATAATCCTAGCACTCTGCGAGGGCGAGGCAGGCGGATTGCTTGAGCTCAGGAGTTCAAGACCAGCTTGAGCAAGAGTGAGACCCCATCTCTACCACATAATATCATAGAAAAAATTAGCCGGGTGTGGTAGCATGCGCCTTTCAGTCCCAGCTACTCGAGAGGCTGAGGCAGGGGGATCGCTTGTGTCCTGGAGTTTGAGGTTGAAGTGACCTGTGATGACACCACTGTACTTTACACAGGGCAATGGAACAAGACTCTGTCACAAAAAAAAAAAAAAAAAAGTGGCTGAGCAAAATTATCACAAATCTTGTACAATTAGAAGTTGCTGGAGAGAACAAAGTAACTAAAAGCTCCTAAAAACTATCAAAGCTCTATAGTAAAGTGTCATTTCATATGACTTCAAAGGCAATTAGGATGAAAAGTATATATAAAACTTCAGTTTGGAGACATAGTTTTACATCCACTTGTGCAATATATGAAAACAATGAAAAACAGAGAAAACCACAATTAACACATTGACTGCCACACTTGGAAAAAATTTTTTTTCCTTGGGGCCATGGTGTTTTATTATGAAAGTTGAAAAAAAAACTTTGCAAACAAAACGATCCTTTCTAATTTAATGAAAAATTTGTTATTTTTTATTGTTTTTTGTGAGTTATATGAAACTTGAAAAATAGTTCTCGCAGCTCCCAAGGTGAAGAGATATGTGAGTTATGTATGCTTCATGAGGCCCTGGGCTCAAAACTAGCATGACTTAAATACAACTCTCATGGCAGTTAATGTGATAAAGATGCAAATGAACACGCAAGATTCGGTCTACTGATTAATTTACCACCATTTTAATGAATGACAGGAATTGGTTTTGCCTCTTGGAAAATGCTTTATATAATTCCCAGGTTACCTGACATCCATTTAAATTACTCCATTCTGAAGACTATGGTCATTTTTGTAATCTAAAACATGGCAGGTGATCAATAAACATTTATAGCATTTCACTAAAACCTGAGTCTATTTTGGATAACCTGTTTCAGAAAACAAGTATCCTTATATTTGAAACTTAGATTCTATCTCTAAAGTTTAGTAATTCATAATGTGGGGTACACATGAAACAAGTTGAGTTACTCCAGCAAGGTCACATAACATCTTGTAAAAAGTAACGAGATAGCGACATACACACATGAACCAAAATATCTTAAAATGAGGTACCTCAAATTAGGTCCTGACTCTTTACCCATGCAAAATTAGAACGAGGAAGAGTAATCAAGAATAACATCCTTTTTCACAAAAAGGGTCACACTCCCCAAACCTGCAAATCTTTACCCCACACATCAAAATGCTAAACCGTTCCTTAGACTTAAGAGACAAAAGTAACTGAAGATGCCTGAAAGATTAAACTTTCAGGAATGTGACAGGCTCAGCTATTCAGAAATAAAAATTTGATACAATCCAAAAAGCTTGGGCTACAGATTCCACGGGTATTATCTCCAGTATATTCTGCACCTCAACGCTGTGTGAACTAGAGCAAGTTACTTGGCCATTCTGAGCCGCATTTTTCTCTTCTGTACAACACAGATCATTAACCAACCTAACTCGAGAAGTTGTTTTGAAGATAAGAAAGCCATAAAAAAGCACCTCATGCACTACCAAGCACACAAGTGCTCATTAAGTGTTAGCGATTGTTCTTTCCTTCCCTGATAATTTACATACTTTAGACCTTAGATCCAAAAGTGCCCGAGACGCGAAGCAATTCGAGGTTCAGGAAGGTTGTGTCTGGGAGGTGAGTTGAGGGAGGGCTTGGGGACAAGACCAACAAATCAAATCCGTGTCACGGAAGTCGGCGGGACCCGCACCCAGGGCCAAAGGCAAGGAGGAACCTGGGCCGGATTTTCCCTCAGGAAAACAGCAAAGACAGACGTGGAGACTAAAGCAGCATTTAGGAAGGGGCCGGGGAGAAATTACTTCCTGGGAGCTCTCTCAGCGAAGAATGGGCCCCCTTCTACACCGCTTAACCCGTTTGCCTCAGGAGAAGAGAAGCCTGCGGGAGCCCGGGGAGCCCACTCCTCTGCCTTACCCGGCTCTCCGTACGGAATGGTCTCGGCCCAGGCGCTCGGCTCGTCCTCCTGGATGTCCAGGACCCTGTCGATGGACTTCTGCGCCTGGGACAGGGCCTGCTTAGCGAAGCTGGAGAGCTGGGAGGCGTTGAACCAACTCATCGCCCCTCCTCAGCCGGCAGCGGCAGCAACAGCACCAAGCGGCAAGGCCTCAGGCCCAGGGAGAGGTGCAGAAGAACGGCTTCGCCTCCCTTCTCCGCTCGGCTGGCCCTGTCAGCGGGTGGCCATGACCCCAACAGGCTCCCCCGAGCCGGGGACCCTACCCTCAGCTCTTCCCGCACAGCTGAGACGGAGGGCACTGTGTGCGCATGCGCCGGCTTCTTCCACGTACACAACAACCAAGTCCGGGAGCCCAGAGTTCCGTCGACAGACGGAAGAAGAGGAGAAAGGAACGTTGACGTCACATCCGGAAGCCCAGGGTTGCCCTTAGCTACCGAAGAACGCGGAACGGTTTACCTCGACCCAGTTAAGCGTTTACAACAGTTTTCAGCCAGGGCTAGTAACAGAGGCCGAATCCTTCGGGAGGAATAAGCAAGTTTCGTGTGCGCTTTCCAGGAAAACAGTTGGCGTGATAAAGAATTGCAAAGGGAAGTTTGGGTTTCGTTTTTCTCTTAGCACTTTGTCTCAAATATTTAATCAGTTCTGTGTTAGCTTGACCTAAAGCAGAATGCCTGGTTTGCGCTTGCCTAAAACACTGGGGCTCTCATACAGACATTGCACCCAAACCCTGGAACACATGGTGTAGAAGGCATAACCTCCTCCTCAAAATAGTGGTACGTACATGTTTTAGTCAAAACAAACCTAATATGAATACTATGGTGTTTGTGTCCATCCCCCAAATTCATATGTTGAAACCTAATCCCCAATGCAACAGTATTGAGGTTGGGCCTTTAGGAGGTGATTAGATGATGACGGTGTCCTCATGAATAAGACTGGCGCCCTTACAAAAGTGGTCCAAGAGAACCTCTTTGTCCCTTCCACCACGTGAAAACACAGCAAGGTGGCACCAACTGTGAGCAGAAAAGCGGCCCTCACCAGACACCAAATCTGCTGGTGCCTTCATCTTGAACTTCCCAGCCTCTAGAACTGTAAGAAATACATTTGTTGTTTATAACCACCTAGATTATGGTAATCTGTCATAGCAGTCCAAATGGAATAAGACAGCTAGGAAGCACTAAAACTATTACCTTATCAATATGCATGGTGCACATTACTTAAAATATAACCTTTGCTGTGTGCAGTCTCTTTAAACATTTGGCCTTAGGAAGAAATCTTAAATTGGTGGCATTCCTAATCCAATCAGCAGCTATGTTTGGATTGGCCCCAATAACAAAGACAAAATTCTACCAACATTTAAAAGCCAGATTTCATACAAAAATCCAGATTTCCATTTGCTTTGAAAAATGAGTACCAATATGGGAACAGTCAGCTGGAGTGGTTGTCCCCCTCCCTTTTTATTTTTATTTTTTGGTGAGACAGTCTTGCTCTGTTGCCCAGGCTGGAGATGCAGTGGCATGATCATAGCTCACTGCAACTTGAACTCTTGGGCTCAAGAGATTCTCCTGCTCAGCCATCTAAGTAGCTAGGACTACATACAGGTTCACACCACAACACCCAGATAATTTTTAAATATTTTATAGAGATGGTCTCACTATTTTGCCCAGGCTGGTTTTGAACTCCTGGCCTCAAGCAATCCTCCTGCCTTGGCCTCCCAACGTGCTGGGAATACAGGCATTAGCCACCATGCCGGGCCTGTCACCCCTTTTGATAAATAATTTTCACTCACATCAGTTTGCCACAGATCCCACCACTCATCTTCTTACACCCTTCCTGCTATGGTTATTTACATGTCTGCCTCCCATATGAGTATTTCACCCCAATGCAAGGAACTATGCCATAAAAAATTATTTTTCTTCTAAAAAGTCAGTTTGAAACCCTTAAGTTATGATCACCTTCCAATAATTTTATCTAACTATAGTAAAAATTTGCATATTAAAACTCTTACAATATAGTAATTTACATGAGTAGTACTAAGTAACTACTAAGTAGCTAAGCAGTCTGAGAAGGAAATTTGGGGCAGATTAGGGTTTGAATTAGCTGTACAATTATGGTTCCAAGACTTCTAATTGTACAGCTTTGGCTAAATGAGCTAAACCTTCTAACACTATTTATTTAGCTCTCAGATGGAGATATTGTCACCTTCTCAGAAGGCAACTTTGACAATTATTATAGCTCCTGTACAGAGGAAGTGCTAAATGTTAGTTCCTTCACTTTTAAAAATTTCGGATTTTTTTTTTTTAGGCTGAATCTGTAACTTTTTAGGTAAAGCATATATATTTATCCCATATATTTTTATAATGATAATTAAAGTATTTATCAGTATGGAGCTAGGAAGAATAATTAAGTAGCAACTTAATCCAGTGACAGGTAACCAGAGCTTTTGAATAGAAAACTATCATCTAAGTCAAAAACAAAGAATGAAAACATGTACTATATGTTCTCACATTAAAATATTAGAACCCAGTTTTTTTGTCCTTGAGCTTAATTTTGTTTTACATCTTAGTCATTTAGAAGAAACAAAGGCATTTTCATTTCATTACATTATTATGTGAGAGCAAGTTAAATTAAACCAGTAGATCTTTACTGTGAAAACCACTGTAACAAAAGTAATAATTCAGGTACAATAAAAATTTGGTGTTATGTAATTCTGCTACACATTTAAAAATGATTCCTACATTACTACGGAACTACTTATTTTCCTTTATATACTTTAAAAAATTTCAGTGACAAAAGTAGACAATATATGATTTTATTAATAAATAGTGCAAAAGCATCAGTGATAACTGTTTAAACATTAAATTTTTAAACAGCCATGTCTTGGCTTTAATATTGTGCATACTGGCCTCTATGGCACTGCAAATAAACACATGAAAATATTTCCCATTTTCATGCTCAGCTATTCAGCTATAACACCATTTTACAAGTTATTGTGGACAAGATAAACTTTGCAATAATTAATATTCATTTGGACAACCACAATTAAATGAATATTAAATCAAGATAGAATCTATGTTCAATATACTCCAGATGTCAGGCTGTAATATTTAATGTTATTTAAAACATAATTCCTTATTTTCTTTAAAGGGACATCTTTTGTATATGTGGGGCCTCAAATGAAAGGTGAGGAATGCATTCTTTGACCATAATAACAAAATTCACACACAAGAGGGTGTTTGCCTCCTCCTCCAAAAGAAGCAATACATTTTCTCATAATCTCTCTTTCCAGCTATCACTTCCCATATTATTAATGAAAATGCTTACAAGCACCACCAAAATTCTGTCTTCAAGGGAAAGTTATAAAGTTAAAAAAGAGTGGTTCATTATATAAAAAAGGTCTAATTCCAGCAACACTACTGCTAAAAATGACATCAATTAAACTTCTTAGCATCCGTGAAGTATATTTTTCCATAAGTTTTCTATTATATGCAGATTTATTTTCCTTAGGAAGTAAAATGAAGTTTGAATAGCACAGTCTGTGGTGTGGTGACATCAGCAACTGCAAGTTCTTGTCCATCAACAAGCCCCAATTCTAAAATAGAAAAAATATAATTAATCCTAGCAAAAAACTCAACAAAAAAGGTAACAGTACACACATACACAAACTATAGAGTAGTATGAATGGTCTAGATAAACATCAAAGTCCAGTTCTCTTTGACCAAGGTAATATTTGATTTCTTAAGAGATATTTTAATATTGTTGCTAAAAGAGCAATTAATTCTATTATAATTTCTAAAGATATAATTATGATCTGATCACATATAAAGACATTAAGAGGAACTCTATAACAAACATTTATTACTTTTACCAAAAAAAGAAAAAACAGAAAACTATTAGTAAATATACTTATTTAAAATACCTTTCAATGTCTTTGAGAGATTTGGCCTTGTTCGTTCTTCAATAGAGGTTACTGACTAGAAAACAAAATTATTTTAATGTAAGCCATATTAAAGTGAAATTAAACTAATGTAATTTTCCAAAAAAAATAAAAAATGATCGTTGATCACCTGTAAGTAAAGTGTTCTATTTCTTCCCTCTAATGTGGCTGTGATGGCTGGAGATTTCATTTGCCTAAATATAATCATGAGAAGAAAGTATCAAACATCATTTTTATAAAAAGAAATTATTGTTTTTAAAGTTTTAAAATCATTAAAAATAATTTTAAAAACATAAGGTAAATCTACGACACTTACAGAGAAGCACTATTGGTTAGATAATCCAAAACTTCCTGTAGTTTAGCTGATGGAGAAAACTGAATATTTTGAGGAAGCTGGCTACAAGCTGGGCAGTTTTCCTACATACATAAAACACAACAAATTATAGCAGCACAGGCACCAATACTAGCCTCTTCATAAACAATGAAATGAAAATAAAGTTGTTTTACAATCATGCATATTTCCTGTCAAAAAAATTTTATGCTTTAAAACCTGCTTTTTACAATAGACCATTTCTTCTAAATGACTTTATTATACAGTATTTATTTCAGGCTATACAACAATAGATATACAATAAGTAGGGTTATGAAGGTAGAAAAATACTTAGGGTGTGGGTAATTTTGTCCAAATTTCTAAACAATAATTAATATTTAAAAATCAAAGTATGCATGATCAAAAATGTTTCCATTAGTTTAATACTACTAACCTTTCTCTCTGCTTCAAATGTGTAAGTGTACAGCCCATCTACATCATTGAATACCAAGTAATTATTAAGGGGAATGTATGCACTGTAATGAAAAAATGTTCATCTTTATATAATTGAGCCAGGTCAAAATATGGACTTGCATACATATAAAAATGAAACCCATTACCTTGTGGCTATTTTAAAAACCTCAGTGGCACACACAGCTGAATGGGGGAGAAAATAAAGGTGCTTTAACTCAATGAAAATTAGACACTTAAAAAGTCAGTTATAAATCAGAACAAACATTTACAATGGCTATTGATTTAAAAAATACATATTATTTTTAGAAACTGAGAAAGTAACAAATTTTATATTTCTTTTGTGTAATTCAAGTAAAATAGTAACATTACATGTTTTTCTTCCTCTTCATCAAAGTAATGAATAGCCTGCTATATTGATTAAAAAGAAGTGGTACTAAAATGTCCCTTTACTGCAGAGAACTTTACCTAAGACATAAATGTAAGATAAAAAATATACAAAGACCAATAGCTTGTTGTTTTTTGGACAACAGCTTAATTACACAATCCAACCAAGAAGATATCGAATTCCTAGAACACAAGTTGCTACAAAAATGTCAATTTAGATACTGAATCAAAAACCAAATGAACGAAAAGAAACTTAAGTGCTGGCTTTTTTTCCTTACCTGCAATGACTGCATTTGTGGAAGCTACTGCAGGAATGATTCGTTTTACTACCCCTAAAAAAAATATCAATTAAAACATGGTCATTTCTTTTAAACAACAGTAAAATTAGAAAGTATGATTATTAAGTTACAGTAGCAAAGAAAACTCTCTCAAGTAAACTTTATATAAAGGTTAAACAAGAACAAAATAATAATAGCTAACAAGTTAGAGTGTTTATTGTGTTCCATGCATAGTGTGAAGAATAAATAAGAAGCTTCAATTTTCATAACAGCCTTATGTTAGTCTTATTACTCTGATTTTTAAAGGTAAGGAAAATGAGGCTAAGAGAAATAACTTATCCATAGCTATACACCTAGTAAGTGGTAGGGATGTATATGAACACAGATAGGCCTCAAAGTTCATACTCTTAACGCATACATCATGAAGATTAAGTGTTACCTAATTATTCGTCATATAATAGTTTTGGCCACTTGATTCACAAAAATTCACAGGAAAAGGAAAAACCGCCCCTTACCATCTTTTATCTTACAACCTCGGCTACACAAAATACTAAACATAGTTCTCTGTTTCAACTCCACGTTTTTCACACCAGTATTCACATATTAAGAATAAACAAAGCCCACCTTAAACTATTTTTAAGTATAAATAAATATTCCATTTTATAACTATCTTTAAGTTGTTCATTTTAGAAGACAAAAATTTCAGAAAAAAGCAGCCATATTATCTTGGGAGTGTGAAGGAGCACCCCAAGATGTGTTCCCAAGACTCCAGATGTAAGCAGGTTTCAAAAGCTTCAGGGAAAAAAAGGCAAATACCTAAGAAGACATGAAAGAAAGTTAAGAAGGTTTGAAAACTTTTTTAAAAAGTTGATTCTGACCATATGATTCTGTGTAGTTTCAGAGAAGGGAAAACAGAGAAGAGCTAAACCTCATAATACTTAAACTGGAAGCTCTCCAGTGAACCACATATAACAAGGTGTACTGAACGGAGGAACTGGTGGTCACAGTGTATAAGAAGAGACACCGTCCAATAAGAGCATTGCCAAAATGATGAAGACTCCCCTCTTTCTCTCCTCTCCCCCTCGAACCCCTGGTCAAAAATGTAGAAGTGGGCAGAAAGGAGATTTTTCTGTTATACTGAGAGCAAGGAAAATAATCATAGAATGCATATGCTTAAGCTACTTCACTTTCAATTTTGCTTCTATACTCCCTGTCAAGATCCTCATTCGTCAGACTAAAAAGTACACAAAGAGCCCTGGTAAAAGGTACGGAAGGATGAATGAAACCTACATATTGAAATGAGTTTATAGTTCCTAAATCAGGACAAACTCAATTCATTTGTTAATTCTAACAATTATCAAATGTGTACTATATCTCAGACACTGTTCTTGTACATAGTAGTGGTAAAGAAAAGCATCTGCCCTTATAAAGCTTTCATTTTGATGAGGGTGATAACACAAAAGTAAATACATCAGATATTCAAGAGTTCAATGAAGAAAATAAAATGAGGTATGTGTTAGAGTAACAATGATGGGGTCAGTCCATTACATAGAATGGTCAAGGAAGGCCTCCTTGGGGAGGTGAAAATTTGAGCTGAAACCTAAACCATGATAAAGACCCAGTCATGCAAGGACCTGAGGAAAGAGCTTATTTGTAAACAGTAATGATGGCCGGGCGCGGTGGCTCACGCCTGTAATCCTAGCTCTGGGAGGCCGAGGCGGGTGGATCGCTCAAGGTCAGGAGTTCGAGACCAGCCTGAGCAAGAGTGAGACCCCGTCTCTACTAAAAATAGAAAGAAATTATCTGGCCAACTAAAAATATATATACAAAAAAAAAATTAGCCGGGCATGGTGGCGCATGCCTGTAGTCCCAGCTACTCGGGAGGCTGAGGCAGTAGGATCACTTAAGCCCAGGAGTTTGAGGTTGCTGTGAGCTAGGCTGACGCCACGGCACTCACTCTAGCCCGGGCAACAAAGTGAGACTCTGTCTCAAAAAAAAAAATAAAAAAAAAATAAATAAATAAATAAACAGTAATGGCAATGGTCCTGGAACAAAGATGTATGAGAGTGCAGGTGTGAAACATTCTTTGCATAGGAAAATGAGGCTACCGTTAATTATCTCTGAGCAATTATAAAAAGGTAAATTAGTGAATGACTCAGAAGGCATTTTAGGTTGGATGATCAGGAATTTAGTTAAGCAGATACCTGAGGGACAAGGAGCCAGCCTTGAGGGGATCCAAGGAATGAGCATTCCGGCCATAGGAACTTAAAGCTCTATAGTGCAAATGACCTTGGTGTGTTCAAGCAACACAAAGCAGGTCAGCATAGGGGTAGTGCAGAGAGCAACAAGGAGCAAGTACAAATGGAATTTTCAAATGACATTACTTGAACATAAGTAAATGTAAGGAAATAATCATAGAAGAGAAATGGCAGATTTTAAAAAAACTGACAAAGCTCTTTCTGGTGAACCTGGTAATGATCTTAGGCAAAAGTCTAGCAAGGATGTACTGTAAACAGATTGGAAGCATTGATCACTATAAATGAGCATGATTATCACTGAGACAAGTCATGTTGGACTAACCTCATTCAGTATGACTAGCTTGGTAACTCAGAGGAACATGGAAGATACTATATCTCGGCTCCAACAGAGCATCTGGAAAGGTCTTTCATCACATCCGTGTGAACAAGATTAAAAAATATGAAGTACTCAAGAAGGTCTGATTAACAGAATGAGATAAACCTAAAAGGGCTGACCAGAGGTATGACTTAGATACCTGTTCTCAGATAGTTCAGTCTTGTTAAAAATTTTAATCAATTATTTGGAAAAGAAATAAGGGATACGATTATCAAAACAGCAGGTGAAATGAAGCTGGAAAGACCAGATAAGATGGCAGAATATACATAAAAGGAAAACAGGTTGAATTTTAAGAATAAATTCCTAAGCACCTATACTTGGATTTAAAAAAAAAATGATAAAGCGACTGATCGCTCGCATCACTGTCCGAGCCCTGCACCATCTGCACAGCAGCCACATGAGACCCTCATAGGAGGGCGAACCCCCCTGCAGATTGCACATGGGAGGGATCCAGGTCTCGCACTGCCCATGAGAATCCAACGCCTGATGATCTGAAGTGGAGCAGAGGCGGCAACCTCCCTCCCCATTGGCCTCCGTGGGAAAACTGTCTTCCACAACATCGATCCGGGGTGTCAAAAAGGTTGGAGACCACTGATCTAAAATAAGACCAGTCCCAGAATGCTGCATTCTGACCTTGACAGTTAAGAGAAGTATGGGTAACTGGAATATGCTTAGAGAAAAACAACAAGATGAGGACTTAAAGCTGTGCAACATATCAAAAGGTTAAAGGAACCACGGAGGTTTATGGCAGTGATAAAAATTTGGAGAGAATGTGATCACTTGTCAGTATGTTAAAAACTATTACTTAAAAGGGAATTAGATTATATATGACACTGGGACAATACTCAGACCAAACTAAAGATGAAGATTTCTGCTCAATTTAATTATAATAATTATCTAATAGTCTTGTCAAATGTGAAACAAGACTGTCCCCAAGAGGTAATAAATTCCTCTTCAAAGAAAGATAAATGGATGGTTTGACTTGGGATGATTTACGGCCTCTTCCAATCCTAAGTAAATAAGATGCAGTGATTGTATTACATTCTCCCTAGCTAAGTAGTTAGTAGTATGGATTCTACTGAACTTGGTTCCCTCCTTCTTTGGGATATCTGGTAACTATTTCCATGGTACCTTTAAACCTCAAACAGATGGTACTACCTAAAATCATTTATTGATTATTCCCCCCAAAGCATCCCTAGCCCTAAAAAAAAGGATCATCTCAAGATAATAATTCAGTAACTTACCTTGAGTGAGTCTGTATGTAACACCCCTAATATTATAATGTGATGCTCTCTCTAGGGATTTTTGGAAAATCCACTGAATATGTTCAGGATCATCTCCGTCTAATGGAACCCCTTCTGTTTTTTTAAAAAAAAGGAGAGGACAGAAATATGTATGTAATCACAAAGCATTCTGTTTGTGATGAAATTATCCAAAGGAATAAAATAGAAAAAAAAAATTTTATGTAACTCCGGATTATAAAATTAGGTTTATTACCTCCAAAAGGCTGTTCTTTAGGCCACTGCAACATCCTTACATACTCAATACAGTGTTCAGGTAGCCTAGGCATAGAGGCAATGGTGCACATGGGAAAATTAACCTAAAACAAAATTTTTCTTTTTTAGTGAATTTTAAATGATGAATTATTTTAACATGTAACTTCTAGGTATGACCTAGTTTGTAACAGTTTATTTTTTTAACTGACTCTACTAGAGAGAAATAGTCTGTAACAGTTTCTTATAATTTGCTTTAGCCCCACACTTACATAAGCAAAACATTGTATACCATTAATAATGCTCCTAAAACTAATAGGGATCATCTGAGTCATTTCCCTTAGGCTGATCTGCCCATAAAGATAGGCTTGCCCTGTTATAAGGTATATACATTTAAGCTTTGTTACATGATGAGAAGAAAAGGGCTAAACAGTTTATCAAATAATCTGAAATAAGTATAGGTGAAAACCAAACAGATTATAGGTTTATCTCAACATATAGCTTTGTAATTATACTTGATCCCTACTCCCCAGATAAAAAATTAATACAAATGAAGTATGAAAACAGAATAGTATCAGAACTATGATATTCAGTTCACATAAAGCAAAATTTCTCATTTAAATTACCTTTCTTCTCAAGTAGTTCTTCTGGAATGTAGTAATAAATAAATTCTCTTTCTTTTTAGCATAACATTTAAAATATAGTTACTCCTAATTAAAAATCCTAAATATTGACTAGAATTACTAATTCTTCCCTAATTTCATTCTGAGATACTATAAAATAAATTTAGGTGTTTTTTTAATTACCTGTGGTGGATAAAGTTCTAGAGTGCATTCAACACAAGCCGTCATTCCAGGCAGAATCACTCGGGCATTTCCTTTAAAACCTTCTGTCCCCCCATCTATCAAAGGTACAATGGAGCTTGGATCTAACACACCATCTTCATAATTCAGAAGGGATATCTAGGAATATAATTTGAAGGGTTTAAAAGGAGAAGGGGATAAGAATTTTTTAAAAGGAGCATGCTTTCAAGTAATTCTATGAGTCAGTTGTGCTATTGAGTACTAATGTATCAAATTAGGGGATTATAATATTACAATTTGTGGCCTCACCTGAAAACCAATGACTGGCAATAAACAGTGAAGTACATCTACTTAACACAAAATTAAATAAATTCTGATTTGTCAAATTCGAATGACAGTTCTAATTTTTGATATGTCAAGAACAGCAGCAAAAAACCTCAGGGAAACATAACAACGCTAAAGTCTTTACCAGCATGCCATTTATCCATCTTCTGGCTATGATGGAGTCCAGTCCACATACAATAATATGAAATTCTACAAGAAAAAAAAAAGTAAGTTTAGTTTTTAAAAATGCAATTGCACGATGATATTTTCATGTAGGTTCATCAATTACAACAAATGTACCACTCTGGTACAGGATGTTGATAGTGAGGAAGGTTATGCATTTGTGGACATAGCAAACGCTATGAGAACTCAGTATTTCAAAATTTTTCCACTCAATTTTGCTGTGAAACTAAAACTGCTCTAAAAAGATTTGTTAATTAAAAAAAGCTGCACAAAAAAATTCACTTAGAAACAAAAAAAAGCACTTATAATCACACACACATACACACACTTAGAGCTCCTAATCCTTGAGTAATTCTTACTTAAGTAGCATAGAAAAATGCAGCCAGTGGCATCAACTAAAACAGTGGCATTCTCTTTTCAGTCTGTCAACAACCTTACTGAAGAGCCAACAGTGAAATAGGAAAGCAACCAAAGAAATACGCTTAAAATAGCTAGCAATCTTCAACTAGGTAGCAACTAAAAGGCTGTAAGAGTTTGGTGAGAATTTAATTTCAAGTGAATAACTTACGTCGATAGAAAGTGTCATTAAAATCCTGAATCTTGTTGAAATGTCTGAATACAAGTAAAGGAACTTAAGCTGCTAAGTTTTTAATTTCTAAAATGAATTTAACAAAGCCATAAGGAACAAACTGTTTATTTCAAACAAGAAATAAGTAACCAATGTTCAAAGCACAGGAATTCAAGCAATCTGACTAAATGAACACAACCCTATTTTCTGTCAAAACTTTTTTTCTACCACTCCTCTCCCAACTACTTAGATTTTCTCATCCCTGAACCCCCATATCATTATATTTATGTCTCTTTTAGAAGATATACTTTCTACATTTAGCTTTTCTATAAAACCATAAGCCCCAGGAAAGCATTTTTGGCTATTACAAATAAAACTGCTATGAAAATTGGTGTATGGGTTTCTTTATGTGGACATAAGTGTTCATTTCTCTGAGGTACATGCCCAGGAGTGAAATTACCGGGTCATATAAATGTAGGCTTAGATTTTTAAGAAATGGCCAAACACCTTTCCAGATGGCTATATCATTTCACATTTCCATCAGAATGTATGAGTGATCCAGTTTTTCTGTATCTTTGCCAGCATTTGATACTGCCACTATTTTTTAATGTTAGTCTAATAAGTGAGTAATAATATCTCATTGTGGTCTTAATTTGCTGTTGAACTTTTTTTTTTAACTCCCTGTTTTATAAATGAATAATGTTGAACATCTTTTTGTGGGCTTCTTGCCACCCTCTTTAGTAAAATAGCCCTTCATATCTTTTGTCCATTTTCTAATTGAATTTTTACCGGTGTTTTGAGTGTTTATTTTATTATATATTCTAGATATGACTTTGTCAGTTGCTTCACATGTATTTTCTCCAGTCTATAGTTTGTCTTTTCATCCCCTTCACAGGATCTTTCACAGAGCAAGCTTTTAATTTTGATGAAGTTCAATTTAGCAATTTTTTTCTTCTATGAGTCATGCTGTTTTACTTAAAAAAAATTTTGTTTCAAGATAAGGTCTTGCTATGTTGCCCACATTGGAGTGCTGTGCCTATTTATAGGCGCAATCATAGCTCACTGCAGCCTTGAACCCCTGGACTTGAGTGATCCTCCCACCTCAGCCTCCCAAGTAGCTGGGACAACAGGCGCATGCCACCATGCTCAGCCTTTTATGGGTCATGTTTTTGATGTGGTCTAAGGACTTTCTACCAAGTCCTAGGTCTCAAATATCTTCTGTTATCTTTTAAAGTTTTACAGTTTAATACGCAAACCTATGATCCATTCTCAGTTAATTTTTTATAAGATGTGAAGTTTGGGCCAATTCGTCTTTTTACCTATGGATATCCAATTGCTCCAGAACAATTTGTTGAAGAGCCTATCCTTCTACTGAGCTTTTTTTGCACCTTTGTCAAAAATCAATTAGCCATACTTATAGGGGCCATTTCTGGCTTCCTTATTCTATTGTACTGATCTGTGTATATCCCTCTGACAATACCATACAGTCTTCATTACTGTAGCTGTATAATAAGTCTAGAAGTTGAATGGTGATTCCTCCCATTTCATTCTTTTTCAGAACTGTTTTAGGTATTCCTTTGCCTTTCTATATAAATTTTAGAATAATCTTGTCTATATCAACAAAAATTTTTGCTGGGATTTTGACAGAAACTGTGGTATACAAGTATACAAATTTGGGGAGAAGTGACTTCTTCACTATATTGAATTTTCCAATGCTTGAAGACAAAATCTCTCTCCATTTATTTAGATCTTTGATTTCTTTTGTCAGCATTTTGTAGTTTTCAGTATATATTCTACACAAATCTTGTTAGATTTACACACCTTACTATTTTTTTGAGTGGTTATAAATGGCATTGTATATTTAAATTTCAGTTTCCATGAGTTCACTGCTAGTATATAGAAATACAATTGATTTTTGTATGTTGATTTTGCATTCTGTGGGATTTCCTACATAGAAATCTCATCTCTTGATTTTCTATAAAATACTAAAACTTCTATAGATCTAAAGTCAAAAATAAAACTGTAAATATTTCTTTTAAAAAACATATTTCTTTTTCTTTTTTTTTTTTTTTTTGAGACAGAGTCTCGCTTTGTTGCCTGGGCTAGAGTGAGTGCCGTGGCATCAGCCTTGCTCACAGCAACCTCAAACTCCTGGGCTTAAGCGATCCTTCTGCCTCAGCCTCCCGAGTAGCTGGGACTACAGGCATGCCATGCCTGGCTAATTTTTTTTCTATATATATTTTAGTTGGCCAGATAATTTCTTTCTATTTTTAGTAGAGACGGGGTCTCGCTCTTGCTGGTTTCGAACTCCTGACCTCGAGTGATCCACCCGCCTCGGCCTCCCAGAGTGCTAGGATTACAGGCGTGAGCCACCGCGCCCGGCCTAAAAAACATATTTCTTGTAAAAATAAATTTAGTCTGACATACCTTCCATTTGGCTAATAATATACTGATCTACTAATAATATCCTAAGAATCTACTCTGTCTGCTCCTGTAAGGAGACAATGATTAATTGGATCCAGCCTAGGAACTTACAGTCTAGTAAAGAAGATATGCAATTGATAGTGAAATTAAGGGCAATAATGAAAAATAAAGGTAGATGATGACATAGGCTATATAAGCTTAATTTTAAAATGAGGGCAAAAAAAACCATTTATATAACCATAAAGAAGATTGGAAGAATATAAAGCAAAATGTTATCAGCAATTATCTCACTAATAAGGCTATTGCTGCTGCTATTTTTTTTTCCTTCTTGCTTATTTGTATTCTCTGTTAAAACATCTCTTTTTATAACAAAGAAAAAAACAAAAGCTTTAAAAAATAAGTAATTCTTTTCATCAAAAGGATACGGAACTACATTGCAATTAGGAATTCTGTCATTTAGAAATTCTGCAGCAACTTCAGCCTTAGGTCTTCCGACATCTTTGGGCCTACAGGAAAAATTATATTTGAATTATCATTCATAACATGAATCTAGATGATCTACATAATTTATTACTACATTCAAACGTAAAAATAAATGCACAGTGAGTTTATTTACAGGATATTTAGAAGGAACATTTTTACTTAAGTATTTTTCTATCAGTAATAACTTCCGATAAATAGTCTTTTAACTTTAAATGTCAACCCTTTCTGAAGGTCCAAATTAGGTAAGTCTAAGTATTTCCTAAGTGAAAATCTGAATTTTGTTAATTTATCCCTAGGTAGAGCATAATAATAGCATGTTTCCTGGCTACTGGCCACTGTGGCATTTCTCAGTATAAAAAATTATACCAGTCCCAAAGCCTTCCAAGTATCCACCCTGAACCCCAGAACCTCAAAGTGTAAGTTACTATGCAGGTCTTGACTGAAATATACACGATGAGATTCATTCAAGGGATGCAAGGACCTTCATTTATCCCCTTCTTTCCGTGTGTGCTGAATAAGTAGTGAATTCTGTGTCCCTTAAGAAGTTGTAGCTCTGTTTTTAAAGAAGGAATAACTCTAAAGACATAATCTAAAATTGCAAATGTTACCAATACATTCAAGAAGCTAATATGAAGCCTCAAAGGTCACTCCTAGACAATAACCACAGATACAGACAGAAAAGGACATGAATTCCCTCTTCCAATCTCAGTACAAATGGTATTTTTCTTTCCTAATAGTTCTATATTCTCCTCTCACAGAAATCACTCCTTCAAGTAGACACAGTAAGAGCTTCATGATTACTTTTTCCATAACATATTTTTTGTTAAACACATGCCTCTCACATCTACTAGAAACTTGACTATTATCATCTGGAAGAGAATGACCATATTCTTACTCTCTGTTTTCCTCCATATCTAGCACAGAGCAAATGTTTTCAAAATAAACGAAAATAACAAATCAAATGTGCTTATTGGGAAAAACCTGCAATTTCAAAGAAAAACACTTTTACAAGCCAATTTTTCTTCTAATAAATCAGGGTTCTTTTTTGACTCAAAACTTTTGAATAAGTGTTTTATTCTCACTTTGGCCTAACTTGTATAAAAAAAGGCCCTGCTATAAATTGGAGAACCTGCTTTCAGTATTGCATTCAACTACTCTGCACACAGACATCTCTTTAGGTATATAAAGGGCATAAAGTAGACTTCCAAGAGTCTTTTATGGAGTTCATATGTTTTCACAGTAGATCCCAAACAAAAGAACTAGACGGTTTCTGTGGAGACTGCTACTTTACCATTCCAGGATTAGGGGATCGGATTGTTCCACCTAAGGCTTCACCTTAAATAAAATGGCCTTTCATAAACACCATCCTTGAAGGACACTTTGTCCAAATTACTTAATCTTGAAAATAAGTATCTACCCTGAGGGTTGCTCTGAGATTAACCAAGACAATACAGATATGGTTTAGAAAGTGCTTTAGTACATCATAAACACTCATCTTTAACCATTTAACCACAAATTAAATGGTATGGCTTATTATCAGTAATGAATCAATTCAGTGGTATATTTTTCAGAACATTCACACACTCAAAATTTGTCAGACTGGAAATGGCCCACAAATTTTTCTATAAAGAGAAATTTCAAGGGTTAAAAAATAAACAAAAGCTAAACACAGAGGTCACATTGCAATTACAACACTTCATTAACTTGACTTAGTTTAATCTATACTTCAGTCTCTTTATGAACTTACACAAAGATAAAATAGAGGTTTTGGGCCTGTTCAAAACTTTTAATGTTACCTTTTCTGCTAACTCAATCTTAACCCACATACCCAGGACTATTTGAGCACTTTCTGTCAGTACCCTAATAACTAGAGAGAGAAGAAAAAGGTCTATTATCTCTCCCTATCTATATTCTTTAACTAACAAATAGATAATTTCATCTAAGCCACTCAAATCCCTAAATACTATATATTAAATTCATGAATGAATCTTTCCTCAAGTCTGCATATATGGTCCACTTCCAGCTTTTAAAGTCATCTCTAACACACCATTCCTTGATGCTTTCTGTATTTCGTGGATGTATATGGTAATTATCCCTCTTTTCTTCACCTGGATTGGTCATAGGTTTTCTCTCCGTAACTCTCCATTTCCTTTCCCCTTGTATAAAAAGTTCAAACTCCTTCACAACTTCATTGCTCCAGAGTCACTATTCAAACTTTGGCTCACAAGTTTTCACCAATGTATCTCACTAGGGCCTGATACTACAGCTACTATTCTCTTCAGAAATCAGTTGGAGGAAAAAAGCTGTGCTCTTTCCTATCTTCAGGGCACAAGTACTCTGAGGATGTTCCTAAACATCACGTAAATTTTTGGAAGCAGGTTTCTTTGAAAAAACAGAAACATATATCTGCTTACAAAACTACTACCACCAGAATGCCCAAAATTTTCTTGCAAAGTTTTACTTAAAATGGGAGTAGTAGTTTTGGGTTTGGTTTTTTTTTTTTTTTTTTGTATCAGTACTATCCTTTCAGTAGTTTTTTTGCTTTTGTTTTGAATTTATTTTATAATTACTTCACACACTTCCCACTTCACAGAAGCTCTCAGTTTTTTAAAAATATTAAACTGCAATGTGCTCAAGTTCAAATGATTATCAGAGTTAAAAAAAAAAAAAACACTAAAATATTAACACTTACCTAAATAAAAACTGCCTATTTAGATTGGAAACATCTATAGTGTCCATGTCTATAACATGAATCTGTCGAAAACCAGACAATGCCTGTCAGAATAAAAACAATTCAATTAAGCAGAAGTTTCCTCACATTTGAAAATTTAAGATTTGTTTTCAATGCAGTCCTAAGCCTACAAGTTCTCAGTAATAAATGCTGCATAATTGTATTCAATGGCTAAAAAGAGTCTTGAAAGGTATATAAAACTCAGGGTTCTTAGAAAGGTCCAAAATGTATAAACACGAGCAGCGTTGGTGGTAGAGTGGTGAGCACAGCCGCCTTCCAAAATGTATAAACACTGAGTTTTAAATAGTCTATAACCAAAAAAAAAAAAAAAAGTCACAATTTCTACAGATTAAAGTTATTTTTATATATATATATATAAAATTCCATCAACACATCTGTAAAGTTCGTTGCTTTGCTGCTGTTGATACTTTCATTTTATTAGTTTTACTAGATTACTTGCTATTCTTTTTTCAGAATAGTGTTAAAAGCCATTTCTACAAGCTTTATCTTACTTTACTTAACATTAAACATGCCACAATTCAGAAATGGTGATTATTATAAGACATATATTATAAAAACACACATATGTATACTGCTCACATAAAAGGAATGTCTCAGAAGTACTGAGTCAAGAGCAAGCAATTTAAAAATGGAAAAGCAAAAAAAAAAAAAAAAAACCACAAAACCTGCTGGGTTTCAATAATATTGCCACACATTCTAACAGTATAACCACACTCAAATTTACCAGTAGAAGCAAAAGACTGAAAAAATTAAGTCTCAATAACTAATTATGCTTTTCTGGTCTTGGTCAGTTTACTTAAATGATCAAATCACTTAACAATAATTTCCCCATTTTTCTACCACGCCCCTTATAGCAAGAGATCCTCAAGAGTTGTCATACTTGTGCTCTCAAATTCCTCTCTGAGCATTTTCCAAACAAGCTCTCACCCCACCACTCCAAAGCTGTACTTGTCATGGTCACCAATAACCTCTGTGCTGCTAACGCCAATGACCAATCCTCAATCTATCTGACCTTACCCTTCTGAGGTATTTGGCAGGTGGATCACTACTTCACCTTAAAACACATTCTTCACTTGGTCACCACACTCATGAGAATTTGAAAACTTTTAAAAAAACTGATTTCCAGTTCATTCATTTTTCCTCCTACTTTGCTGGCCAGAATTTAGAGTGCCCTTGTGCTTGTTTCTGCTAATCTCAGGCAATCTTATATGCTAAAAACAGACTATCTAACAGACATCTCAGACTTAACAGTTCTAAAACTAAACTTGATCATCCATGCTCACCACCACCACCAAATCTGCTCTTTTCCCTGTGTTCCTCACTTCAGTAATTCCATCCTTCCAGTTGCTCAGGGCAAAACCTTGTTATGTCATCCTAGACTCCTTTCTTTCTCTCATAGCACAGAACAAATCCATTAGCTAACCCTGTTGATTTCATTTTCAAAATATATCTGCAATCTGACCACTTCTCACCACCTC
Source organism: Lemur catta (assembly GCF_020740605.2). NCBI lineage: Eukaryota > Metazoa > Chordata > Mammalia > Primates > Lemuridae > Lemur > Lemur catta. Next base: position 22,878,689 of record NC_059145.1, on the reverse strand, counting down.
CAATGCTACCACCCTGTTCATATCGTCTCTGTCATCTCCTGTCTAGAGGACTGCAACAATCTTTTAACTGGTCTCTCTGCTTCCCCTCCCTGCTCTTATTTTTGTCTATTGTCAAAGTACCAGCCTCAGTGATCTGGGTTAAAAGAAATCAACCAAGTCACTCGTTGCATAAATCTCTCCAATGACTTCCTGACTCAGGGTAAAAACCAGAGTTCTTACAGTAGCTTCCAAGGCCTCTTGTGATACTCACTCCAAGCCTTTCCATCTCCCACTACCTCTCTGATATCCTCTCCAAAAATGCTCGCCCTTACCCACTTCTGCTTTAGCTTCTGCTTTAGGTCCTTGTTGTCCTTGAACAAACAGGCATGTTCCCACTTCACAGCTTTTGTACCTGCAATTCTCTCTGACTAGACTATTCTTCCTCCAAATATCTCTATGTCTCATTTACTGTCCTCTAGATTCAAATAGCATATTTTTGGAAACACTTTCCCTTCCCATCAGGCCACCTATCTTCCATCTCTCCTTGTGCATATATGTGAAATAAGCAAAGTAATAAGTAGTAAAATTGAAAACCCTTAGTTTTCTTCTTTTGTGTAAAGGGTTGTTATAATGCAATACATAAATAACAAGGCCACTCCTTGAGTTGCTTGATGACAAATCCTCAGATCTAATCTTCAATTACTTTACATTTAAAATTAGTATACATTACATTTGCAAATAATGGCTTCAAAATGGAGAAAGTTAAGCTTTAGGGAACTTGTACATACATAATAACTAACAAAAACCATTGCCATCTCCATAAACCCTTCCCTTCTGTAAGTCTTTGGTTCTCACACTGCTGGAGTATTTATGTCTGACAAGCAAGGTACTGCCACTTTGGCACCCCACCACAGAGTACATTATACATACTTTATTTATTTCATGTGAGACTTGTCTCCCCAATGTAACTTCAAATTCTTTAAAGACAGAAACCCTGATGATCTACAACTCTCATAGAACCTAGCATAGCACTAAATACAGTGAAGCATATTTATGTTTTTGTAACTTCACTTGAGTGACATTAGTGTTTCCTAACAAAATTAATATGCCTATATTTATATTTAAACTTTAACCCTCTTGACCGGTAAACAGCCTAAATAGCCTAACTAAAGGACCTAAATAGACCATGACGTGCTTCGTTTTTTAAGACGCCTACTCCAGCATTTCCACTCTTCTATACAGCAATGAGAAACCTAGCATACAAGGGCTCTAAAGCAATTCTTCCCCTGCTCATTTTTGTTATATAAACTCATAAAGACTTATAAACAGCTACTTTGTGGTTATAAAAAGTCAATGAAACCAATTAATTTAATTATGAATTTCCAAACAATACATGGAAACAGCTTCACTAAAGGTTTAGCTTTCCCAAGTCTTACAAGTCTACTATTATATGGTCATAAAAAATTACCATCTCATTAGGTCAACTAATAACCTAACGGTTCACTGAAAAAGAACACTTCACTAAGAACTGATGACCTGGATTAGATTCAAAGGACATCACTATAATCCAGGAACACTTGAGCAAGTCAGTTAATATTTCTGCATCTCAATGTCTCCCCTCTATCTAAAATGGGACAATGCCTTATAAAGAATAAATTATTTGAAACTACACATTAAAATATGAATTACTAGTTTTGTTATTTACTTCACTGAAGTTAATGAGTGCTTTCTAAGAGGAAGCACCGAGATTTGTTTGGTAAAAAGCAGAGAAGAAAATGGAAATAAGAAATTCTATCAATGACTTTATAGTTGAGAACTTTGGAGTTTAAAAAGTTCCAAAGTTATACCATCATTTTCATTACTGTCTGGAATTTGATCTGCTAAATTTATCTAACAAAAATTTAAAAGGTTAAAAATCCCAGTAAAGAAATTTCCTAGTATGACTGAAAAGCAAGGTTTACTTATCACAAAGAAGAAAAAAATACATATTTTATATATAAATACATATATTACCAGATTTTTCAGGAGCTCACATCCTAAGCCGCCAGCTCCAATGACTAGAACTTTACATGTATCTAACAAGAACTGGAGAGACTGTAAAGAATGGAAAGGCATATTAAAAGCTGAGTGATAGCCATAAGGATCATCAATAAAGCAACAAACCTTAAAATAGTTTCTGATGTTTCCATGAAAAATGCAATTAAGGAAAAAGAGCAGACGTATTTGATCAATTATTTTAAATTTATGAATTATGTAGAACCAGAAATTCTGAAACCCTAATGATTTCAGAGAGTTTCAATTTTTTTTTTTTTTTTTTTTTTGAGACAGAGTGTCACTTTGTTGCCCGGGCTAGAGTGAGTGCCGTGGCGTCAGCCTAGCTCACAGCAACCTCACACTCCTGGGCTTAAGCGATCCTACTGCCTCAGCCTCCCGAGTAGCTGGGACTACAGGCATGTGCCACCATGCCCGGCTAATTTTTTTTGCTATATATATTTTTAGTTGGCCAGATAATTTCTTTCTATTTTTAGTAGAGACGGGGTCTCACTCAGGCTGGTTTGGAACTCCTGACCTCGAGCGATCCACCCGCCTCGGCCTCCCAGAGTGCTAGGATTACAGGCGTGAGCCACCGAGCCCGGCCGAGAGTTTCAATTTTAATGTTTTTAAACTGACTTTTACAGTATGAAATTAAAAGACTATTTTTAACAAGAAAAACTATCCCTAGTTATTTTTTTTTTTAATTTTTGAAAGGGGATATAAAGCATCAAATTCAGTTACTTAACGGACTTCCTAAAGAAAATTTTAAAATCTTAAAAACAGAGGACCAAGCACTGCAAAAGGTGCTTGAAGGTCTAAAAAAATAAGGTAAGAACAAAACAGCTATTTTTGAATACAGTGAGCAAAACTAAAATACCATGTCAGCAGAAATACAACTTGAAACAATCATCTAACAGAAGTAACAATCTTAAATTATCAGGCAAAAAAACCTTCAGAAGCACAAGAAAATATGGTGTATCATTCAAAGAAAAGCAAAATTAATGCTATCAATTTTGTCCAACAGTAAAGGGGGAAAGTTATTCAGATGAGACCCTGCGCCAAACACGAGAGGTCTGCACATTAATTTTTAGGAATAGCAAATATTTCTATTTCAAAATAGTATCTCTTTATAAACATAAAACGACATGAAGATTTACTATAAAAAATATTTCCTCCTACCTTGTAATAAAAAATACGTCATATATAATTAAACATTTGCTTTAAGTCAGACACTATCAGTCCAAAATTCTACGCCTGTATTCTATAGCACTAACATAATTTCCAACATGTAATTAATTATATTGAATGCTAAGATGCTCATTTCAACTAAATTTCAAAATTTAAACAAGTACATCCTTATTTCTATCAAAATTAATTTTTCATAGCAGCACTACAAAAAGGGAATCTCAGAAATCATTTGAAGCTGGAATTTTAAGTATCACTTAGAATTTTAAATGAAGTAATTTTTCTCTTGAAAATTTTCAATTTATATTTCATGAGAAATATGAAAATGACTCAAACATTAGTCATTCAAATAAAATCAGTTGTGAATATTCAATTTAGTATTTCAAGATAACTTAGTTTCACAAAACAATTTATTAGTATTTTCATTATAAGAGCAAATTAAAAAGGAAGCATTCTATTATGTTGAAATATACAACTATTAACACACAGTTATTTAAAAATAAACGTTTCTCACTTCAGTGCTGGGTTCGAAATCAGGGTGTGTGAAGGGTCCAGATCGCTCGAGGAACTTCTTTACATGGTTCCAGCGACCTTCCCAGTCTCCAGTGTCCCCACACCCACCATCAACAGCCATTCTGCACAGAACACAGTAAATTCAGCTGCAAATATCAGTATGAAAAAGCCACACCTACGACTATCATGGTTTTTCCAAATGAAAAGGTAACCACATCAGACCTGCTCAAATAAAAAGGGAAATATTCAATGTGGTTATGCTTATGCTTTCAAATTTTTTATTGTCTATTACATGATTAAAGTTAAGAACTGAACAGGTTTCTATTTTCATTTCATCCATTTGATGAAATCAACCAGTCTACATGTTTCTGGGTTCCTAAAGAAATCCATGATCAAACTTGGGACACTGGTATATGGGTGAGAAATGGACTTCTCTACAATTGGTATTTACGTAAGATTACTGCAAACTTCTCCAATCTGTTCCTTCAACACACTTGCATCAGGAAATAACAGATTCAGGGAGGAAAAAAAGCCATACTTTCAGAATTTTGATACTTCAAATTTAATACTACTTATGTGTCCTTTCCAAGTTTGAAAGGTGAGATTTAAAGGTCATTTTTTGTAAGAGGAACTTTCACACACTTTTCTCATAAAGAAATAAAGGTCACAATTTTCAAAAAAGAATCTCTTAATACTGTGAGGTGGTTTTTGTTGCCACTAGACACAAAAAAAATTTTAGATTACAATTATGCCAGACAGGCATTACTACCTAGAACTCTTTTAGAACATACAAGTGAATAAGGCAGGACTCCTCTACAAAATGCATGTATTTTCTACTTGGTGCAAATATATTAGTAACATCCAATTTTTACAAAAAGGACCAAGTAGTATTTTCTAGCAACAAAGACCAAAGGTTTTGATGTCAGAGTTGGGTTTGGTTTCCACAATTAATAGCACTGTGACCTTGAGCAGATTACTTAACAGCCATAAACCTCATCTGTAGGTTGTTTGTAGCTACTTCTTAAGGTCATGAGAGTAAAGAGATAATCCTCACTTGGCATATAGTAAGCATTCAAACTTTAACTGTCATTTTATGCCATTTTATGTAAAAGTGGAAGGGAAATAAAAGGCGGGAAGGAAGTGAAACTAAACTTGTCTTCCAGTTGAAATTCAACTTTCTGAGGGAGCTACCTAAAAGCCAAAACAGTGCTACTGGGAATTGACATAAAAATTACGAACTCACCACGCCCACTGCAAGAGTATTTTTTTTTATCCTCCCACGCAGGGAGGGGGCAGAGGAAATTATGTGGCATTGGCCAAGTTTTAAAACACTGTTTAAATCTGTCTCACCAGCACAAAACTAAGCATCTGATAAGAAACAGGGTGTGTAGTAAATGGGGAAAGTAAGTTGTTTGGAGTCAACATCCTCCTTTAAGAGCCGATTATTTTGCAGAAATGATTGAGTGCTTAGTACAATACCTGACACAGAGTTTTCATTAAAAGTTTGCAATTAGTACCACTGTCTCGGTGTTTACGAAAGGCCCCCCCAAAAAAAGCCATGTGTCCGTTTCGTGCGTGTTTAAGGTGTATTCCCTTTTCACAAGGTCACCGCTCTGGCAATTTGGGATGGAGAAAGAGGGGGGCGCAGGGGTCCTTCCTCAAGACCTTTACATCAGGCACCCTGGCGGGCCCCTGCAAGACCTGGGGCAGTGCAGCCCGGCCGCGAAGCCTGCACGGGGCAGAGAGCAGCAGCGGCCTGCCGGGTCCCCAGGGCTGCGGGACGGGGGTCAGGGGATGGGGCCGCGCGGCCTGCGCTCCGGGTGCCCCCCTCCCAGCCCCCCGGGCCCGCTGCGGCTGGTCCCCTAGGCCTGGGGTGGGGGGAGGCGGGGGTCCCCGGAGAGGGCCCCGGCCTCCCGGCAGCACTAACTTCTCAGCCAGCAGCTCCTCTATTCTCCTTCTTTTCTTCTCCCTAAAAGAAAGAGAGAATAAAAGAAGGGTCAGCATCACGCTACACACTGGGCGCCGCGAGGGGATGGGGGGCGAGGGGACGGGGCGGGGGGTCGGGGATCCCGGGTGGCGGCGGCAACCGCCCACCGCCGCGCTCTCTCACAACCCAGCCCAGCCCGGCGCGCCCTCAGGGCCCCGGTACTTACGGCTCCTCGCCATCCGCCATATTGTTCCCCGCCTCTTCCCAGGTTGCCTCACGGCGGGCGGCGCCGGCAGGGAGGGGGCGGGGCCGACGGAGAGGGGCGGGGCCGGCGGGGATAGGAGGGGCGGAGCCTACTATGTGGCGTCTCCTTTGAGCTTTAAAGCCTTTCTCCTCTGTAATTAGAATCTTGATTAGCTACACCTAATTTGACAAATCTTATACGGTGTATTATGTTTTTACGCAGCGTGAAAATGTAGACTTCATACATTATGTGTTTATACAATTTATATGTTAATAAATAATTACATAAAATGCTGGTATATTCTATGAAAAACCTCAGGGAAGAACCACCCCTATGCCAGAGCTTTTCTCTGGGACAAATAAATCATCAGGAGAATTTTCACTTTCTACTTTTCAGAACGGTTCCAAAAATCTTTGCCTTTGTAGGTACGCACTTTAAGAATAAATTTATCTAAATCAGTTCATAGGGGTTGGGTGGAGAAATTATTTTCTTTGTGAAAATCAACACTAATGTTTTAGTGTCACATCATTCTGTCAGATAAATTCAGTGGAAATGGAATTAAATTGAAAACCATAGAAGAAAAGTATAAAGAAAAAAATAACTAAAGAATAATTTAGAACACATAATCCTAGTGCCTGAAGATAAATCGTGGTAAAATTTTCGACCGTTTTCTTCCAGAGTCAGAAATACAGATATACATGTGAGTCTGGATGGCTGGATAGAGAAAAATAATCATGTTCAAAAATATGTATGTATATACACACACGTTACCTTTCATGGAGGGGGACAAGAGTGAGATTTGAAGGATTCAGAAGAAACTGCATTTAAATCCTTACTCCTCAGTTTGGGCACTTCTGTTCCTTCTTTTGTAAGTGGAGATATTCACCTCATAAGACTGAGAATTAAATAAAATCCACAGTGGTTCTCCACATATAGTCCCTGATCAGTATCACTTGGGAATTTTTTTAAAAACGCACGTTTCGAGGCTCACCTTCAACCTTCTGCAAAGCCTGGAGTGATGCTCCACAGGTGAAGTTTGAGAACCGCTGAAATGGAATCTATAAAGCCTCAGTACATGTAAAGTACTCAGTAAATGTAGCTACTGTTACTAAATTGTAATATTCAATCTCCTCTTTGTTCTATTCTCTACTGAACCTTAAGAAAGGCTTGGCTTTTATGATCCCCCAATTAGGATCAATTCAATAGCATTCATTGAGCTGAAAGTCAGTGCCAGGCAGTGAGTGGGGAAACAGAGTTCACATTCCATAGTAGGAGACATCAGTGCCTTTCTGGGTCACATGTCTCAACGTCAACTCAGAAATCTCTTTTTCTTGCCCAGACAAACTCCACAGAAATCACTGAGGTTAAATCCTTGCTTATCAAAATGAGCTTCTGTGGACTGGGCCCCCAACAATGCTGCTTTGAGGATAGCCTTTAATTAGTGGCAGTGAACATCATATCCCCTTCAGATGGTGAAACCCAGCAGGCACCTTAGGGATCACCTGGTTCAGCTCCTCCCATTTCACAGTGGAGGGAACGGAGACCAGGGGATAGGAGACAGCCAGCCCACAAAGAAGCCTGCACAGGCATCTGGCCCCAAGTCTGTATGCTTTGGTATCTTAATAGATGACACCAGGCACTCTCACTGGCTTAGACCGACTGATGGGAAATAGCCACCTGTCCTTGCCAGTAATGAAAGCGACAGAGACATACAAGCAAAACCTTCAACAGATTTATTTTATTTCAAATGGAACATATCATCTGCTATGATTTTTAAACAGAGAAATACTCAAAATGATCCCATCTAAAAGCACAAGTCCCAGCATAAAAGCCCCAAGAAGACCTCTACAATGAATCCAACACCCCCCTCCTCCCCAATGAATACTAACAAATAGCTGCTACTAATAACATTTAAAACAGTTACCGGAATAGAGTAACAACTCGATATGTGTTCATTTTTATTTAAAATGATTTTCTGACAAAGGTAGAAATGTGTAGAGAAAAAAAAAACCTCCCATAATCCAAAGAAAAAGAAGCGTGGTTAACATTTGGGGAGAGAGGGAGAAGAGGATTATGTTATAGACAGCTTTTTCTGACTTTTAAAAATTTCTTTCTTTATTTTTAAACCTCTTTGGAGTTTTAAACAAATAAAAATACGTTGAACAAATGTTTACTGGGTATCAATTGCCTATGATCAATGAGTAATCACATTGTTACTAATACACTCTTGACAACTTTTGGTCATGCAATTCCGAGCAGTTGGAAGGTGAAAGCTGTTGGTCACAGCGTCTAGTGCTCACAGATCTCTCTAACAGGTGCGGAGCCCTGCTGGGACTCCCACCCTCTTGAGATCATCTACTCAGCTTGCCCACAGTACTGCTTCATAAAATTCTTAAGCCCCGGGAATTCCTCCACACCCTCTGACTTCCTGTAACTGAGCCCAGAGGCCCAGTGCATCTCTATTTAGCACTCCTTTCACTGTCTCATGTTTAAGTAGTGTTTCCACTGCATCGCAGGATTCTTGAAGCCAAGGCAGGGCTGCACCATTCTCCTCCCCTGCCCCTTACTCCTGTTTTTTGTTTTTTTTTTCTTTTGTTTTTGCTTTTTTATCTTTCACAGTGCTTTCACAGAGCCTTTAAAGAACTCAAAATATCTTTGGCATTGTATTAAATATTCTCAACCTTTTTTCCCCCATCGTATCTACCCAGATACAACCAAAACAATAAAACTAAGGCAAGCTAAAATCATTAGATTTTTATTATAAAAGCAGAGAAAACAAAACAGATTAAAGCACTATTAATGCCATACAGATGAATCATGGGCTGTACTATTATTAATAACAGCAATAGTAATACCTAACCGTGAACAATTTATTATACAGTAAGCACTTCCTACACATTACTTCATTTATCTTCATTTATGTGGCAGACGTTCTATTATCCTCACTTTTCACATGAAGAAACTGAAGCTGGGGTGGATTAAGTAATTTCTCCAAAGTCACTGTCAAGGTTTCTGCGCATGTTCCTGGCCAGGAAAAGTCCCTAACCTCAGGTTTCTGCAGTTGCGGGTTTGGTTCTAAATGTTCACTGGCCTCCTCCTTTCTGCCCCACTCCTGTTTTGCTGTGGTTAGTGCTGTCCAACTTGCACCTGTCCCTAACATCACCTGCCGGAGAGGGAGGAGCTAGGACTCTAATTTTGCTTTCTCTGACTTTAAACCCTTCCATTTTTCCAGAATCAAGGAAATGTGAGAGCTCACAAACATTTTCACATTTTAAACTTTATTCAAAAAGCAGCACCTAGGGTATGTCTTAGCACAGATTCCATTCAATCACCAAACTTTCCTAAACACCAGTGGCAATAATATTAATAATTTCTTAGAGTCACTGTAAGTTCCTTCTGAATCAACAAGAAAAATTAAATTATGCCTTCCAGACTTTGCATTAGATATATTTTATTGCTTTCCAAGTTTTGAGGGGATCTGAGTAAATTCAGCTTGTTAAAACAGTACCACTTGCAGGTTTAAAGATTCGGTTATCTTAGAAACCATCATTTTAGAATTCTGCCTATCACACTATGCAATTAACCAAAATATTTTTTTCTCATGCATTTGAGATAGAAATCATTTTACTGTACCAACTAGCCCCTTAACTGAAAAAACACGATCCTTTGGAAGCTTAGAAAAGAATTTACAACTAATACATCCCTTGCCAGTTCTTTGGACTGGGATACAAAACATCACCTTATTTATTAAAATACTGTGCTCCCTTAGTGAAAATTGTCACCAAACATTGGAATAAAACTAAGAGAACTCTTTGGGAGTGGAATCCATGTTTCTGCTCAAAAATACTAGGTGCAGAACAATTAGTTCACTGCAGACAGTTGTTTGCTTTAAAATGTAAAGAACATGCCCAGCTCAGAGCTGCAGTGACCTGAGGGCCTACTTTATCGCTTTATCTCTTTATCAGAAGGGCACAGCTCAACAGTTTTGCCCCAAGAGAATAGAGATGGAGAACAAAGAAGAAAATTGAAAAAACAAACCAGCCCTTCTGTTCTGCGTGGCCTTCTCTGCCATTTTTGCCAATCTCATTTCACACAGAGTGACTCATGGTGAAGCAAAGAAAACATGAGAATTGCATTCAGATGTGTAAAGGTTGGTAATACTTAGTTTTCAAAACCACCTCTTCCAGTTACACTAGAGTCGTCTTCCGTTCCATTTCACTTAGATTGGCATCTGAACAGCTGCCAAAATTTTTCTTTTAAAGCAGAGAGAAAACACTAGGTTAAACACTCCAAAAAGGTATTTCAAAGGGGGCAGTTGGTATTTGGACTGTCAGGAAGGCATTACCACCTCGCTTCAGACGCGGGATTTCCGCTGGTTGCTTTCGGTCATTTCATCTCTATTCTGCACTCGGTCCCTTGCTCTGTCGCGGGGCCCCTGTTTTCCTGTAACCACTTGGAGCCAATCAAGAAGAGCGAATACGCCCGCCCGCTCTCAATTTCTGTGGCTCTGCTGCCTGCCAACCGCAAAGCCGATCGAGACGGAGCCGCTGTCAGCTCTTTAACCCGGCTCAGCCGATCGGTTGCCGCCGCCGCCGCCGCGGGATTCCGGAGGCGAAGAACGCCGAGCGGAGAACATGGACGTGAATATCGCCCCGCTCCGCGCCTGGGACGATTTCTTCCCGGGCTCTGACCGCTTCGCCCGGCCAGACTTCAGGGACATTTCCAAATGGAACAACCGCGTGGTGAGCAACCTGCTCTATTACCAGACCAACTACCTGGTGGTGGCTGCCATGATGATTTCCGTCGTGGGGTAAGTGAGGACCCCCACCCGGGGCACCGATCCGGGGCGCGCGCGCGGGGGGCTCGAGGCGCAGGGTCCCGGGACGCGGAGGAGCGTCTGTCCGCGCCCAGCGCCGGCCCTGGCGATCCAGCGAGCGGCCAGGCCGGGGGAAACTTGCTCGCAGGGCGAGGCCGCAGTGATCTGGGGTCGGTCCCCTTTCTGTGTCCGCGCCGGGGGCTGAGACCCGAGGGGGCCCCGAGGGGCAGGGGGATGGGGAAAATTTTGCCAACCTTGGGGAAGGAAAATGACTTTTTTTTCCCCCTGTGTGCCCGGATCAGGCTCTCGCTGGGGAGATATTTGTGGAGCCCTCGTCTTTTAGAGAAAAAGAAACAAGAAAGAGAAAAGTGGTGTAACCCTAGCCTGGGGCTGGCTGAAGCGACAGGGTGTGGATCCGGGCTGCTGTTGTAAAAGGGCACCTAAGTGGCCAGGCGCTTTGTGGGTCTCGCTGCCTAGCGCCTGCCACACTGTACAGGAAAACGGAGCTTGGAAGCAAGAGGGTGGGTGTCCCCTGGTGGCGCATCGCCCGGTGTGAGGTGAAGGCTGCCATGACTCTGAGAACAGGGCCCTCTGGCTCTTTCTTCCAGCAGTTGCCAGGCGCGGTCACCTTCTCTATCTTCATTCCCTCGCCTAGGGTTTCCGTGTATCTGAAGGCCTTTTCAATACCTGGTACTTAAAAAGTATCGTGTGTTAATTCAGATTGCACACACACGCACACACACACCTGCTTCCCTGGAAACCACCTTTCCTTGTGGTTCACCCGTTAAGAAATGCTCGTATCACTTTTGCAGGATGGGTGGTAATATTCTCCATCTTGCTGATGGTCTCCTACACATCTTTACAGGAAAAGCCACCCTCAGGCTTCATAAAGGACTTAAAGCAGTGTGTGACATTCCTATTTCAGAACAAACACAGAGGGAAAGAGCCGGCTGGCTGGGGAGAAAAAGGAGAAATTCAAACTTGGAGGGTGTGGGAAAGGGTGAATAGGGTGGTTTCTTAAGCCGCCTTGCTGTTAGTTGGCGTATTTATTGAGCAGCCTCTCTGTGCCAGGCCCCATGCCAAGCTTGGCACACACCAAGATGAATCAGACTTGAATTCTGGCCCAGGGGCGCGTGGCAGTTGTTGAGAAGCTAGAGGAGCAAATACACAGCACAGAGGAGAAGGGGCGAGTTCACAATTTCTGGGTGTGGTTCATAGCAGTCACCCCCACGCGGAAGTGGAAGCCCACGTGTAGGACTGTCACTGTGGACAGTAGTAACACAGACCCTCATTCTGCGTTGCTTAAGGAATGGCAGACTCTGGGAATGGCTTGGCGTATGAAAGGCACTGGCTCTGAGCGGATTCCGCACTAGAGTGGCGGTCAATGTACCATTAGTCAGGGTAAGGCCAGTCGAGGCCTGAGGCAGCTGCCTCTGAACCTGCCCCTAGCTCTGTGCTTGAGGCTTCTTTCCTGAAATGCTAAAAAATTTCTTTAAAACAAAATAAATAGTAAATAGGTTTGTATCCATTGTTTCACTTTCTTTTTTTTCCTTTTCTTTCTCTTTGCAAAGAAGCAGAAGCAGGAGGACATCTTATCTGGTGATCCAGTTAAGGGGGTGTTTTCTCGATATAACTACAAAAACTTAGATATGGGCAAGGTTTGATGTAGACCAATCAAATGTATAGGAAAAAGTTATTTTTTTTTTCCAAGAGGTGCACTGCTCAGACCAGACACAAGTCCCTGCTGGCTTGATGGAATCCATTTTTCACTGTGAGGTCCCAAGGCCTAGCCCCTTGACTAAATATAGTTCCCTGAATATGGTATCTTACACCACTAACTCAGGTAGTTTAGGGGTGTTAGCCCTCTCTTTTCAAACAGATGTTGATTGTGAAATTTTTAAAGGAAAAAGCAAAAAGTAGCCATGAAGTTTTTAAAAAAATGATTCTTATTTTTAAAAACTTATTAATACAGAAGATATAGGCCAGTAAAAGTTGTTTTCAAAATTACATGTGTACAACATGTGAAATTTCCTTCATACTCCAGTGAAAGCTTGGTATATAACCTTCAACTGTGTTCAATGTATCTGCAAACACAGTCTGTAGTTTTCGCTACAAATTGCTCTCTTTTCGTTCTTTATAATTTAATGATGATAAAAATAAGCATTCATTGAGTATTTTTTTTCTAGTGTGGCAGTCAGTGTGTTAAACCTGAGGCTCAGAGAGGTTAATGACTTGCTCAAAGTCTCAGAGCTTAGTTGATTGTGGAACATTTTTCATTCTAAACAGAACTATCCACTTTTGGTGGTGCCAGTAGATGGGTGGTTCAAAGTAGTGCTGGAGGCTGTTTATCTAGATCCCCTCTTGGCTCAGGGTAGTTTCTCACTTATCTTGGTAAAGTGTATGTGAAAATGCGGCCTGGATATTACCTGGGGAAGGGACTGTGTTTAAAGAGTGTTCTTCAATGGTTCCACCCCCTGCTGATAAGGAAGCAACTAAAGGACATTGTTGGAGGGCTCTAGCCTCAGCTCTCCTTGTTGAAAGCTGGCTTGCGTGAGGATAGAGAGTGCTTGCTCTTCAAGATTGCAGGAAGGGAGAGGGAAGACCATAGCAGACATAATTTAGATCCAGAAATACTGGAAAGGACTGCCTATACCAAGTTGGAGATTAAGAGGGTTTGGGATAGAGATAAATCTGTGTTAGAGGTCCTAAATAGACAGAGCTTGGTAATCCACGGTTAGAAGTTTGGTCTTCATCCAAGAAGCATGGTTTACCATGCTTCTCAGATGTACTGAGCTTCTACTCAGTCTATCCACTATGCCTCTTACATTAATTCTGGCTAAATCTCTTAGCTAACAGCCCTTCTTAAAGATAGTTTTCATGTCTTCCAGCTCTTCAAGTTGTACGTGGTATTGGTTAAGAATCTAGCCACTAGAGCCAGATTAAATGAGTTTGAATCCCAACTGCCAGTCACTAGCTGTGTGACCTTGGGCAAGTCACTTGAACCACCCTGTGCCTCAGCTTCCTCTTCCGTAATATGAGACTATTTATAGTACCTATGTCATGGTCACAGGGCTTCTGTGAAGATTAACCAAGTTCATATAGGCAAGGCTATTAGCACAGTGCCAGCCTCCTAGTTTTTGCTTCATAAGAGTTGCTTATTATTTTAATCATTGTTGGTGTTATTAAAAAGATTACTGAGAAACACAGACACCATCTTTATGTGAGTGATGCTATCCACCCAAATCCCAGTCCCCAAATTCTTCACCTACTCCTGCTTCTCCTGTAAGACTCAGCTTTGGTACCACCTCCTTGAGGAAACATTCTCTCTTTGTCCCTCACTCCCTTGTGTTAATTGGGTCCTGCACCTGTGCCCAGATCATTCCTGTTACTTACCCCGTGGGCTTTTGAATCACTGACTTGTCTCCATTCTGGACTGAAGACTCCTTGAGGCCAGAGACTGTAGGTTTTGTTTGTGATTATTTTTTCCTTTTCTTGTTTCTATTGTTATTGTAATTTTTATTCTTTGTGTCCCAGAGGACTGGTATACAGCAGATACTTAGTTGGTGAGTGCAAAGAGTCAGTAAGTGAAAGTCAGGTTTCAGCACGACCACAGGGCAACTTATAACCTACTGAACAGAACACATTATTTTGAAGCTTATAGCAGCTTGCCAGCATATAGCTACAAATACACATGCTTTAAAATGATTCTAGCTGGGTCATTGCTGAAGGCACTATGCTACGCGTTGATTAGGATTACTATACCAGTGTAAACATTTAACTTAAAAAGGTTATAATTCAGACCCTTCACAAATTCGTGTTGTCCTTGTAAAATCTTGGTGAAATACTCTACTGCAAGGTTTCTCAACCTCAGTGCTATTGACATTTTGGACTGTACAATTCTTTGCCGCGGGTGCTGTCCTGTGCAGTGTAGGGTGTTTAGCTACCATCCTTGCCCTCTACTCACTAGATACCAGTAGTACTTCTTCCCAGTCATGATCAATGTAGAGAACCACTGCTCTACCACCAAGAAAATCATGATAACTCTTCAATATCGCCATTCACTAAATGCAAGTTGCTTCATAACAAGTTGGAAAAACAGAATTCTTGACAATTATATAGCAAAGCAGGTTGACTTTAGCTCTTTTCTCCTGACCTTTCCAACATAAGAATGGAGTGGAATTGAAACTTTACACAGCTTTGATCATTATCCTGAACTTATTAAATTTGTTATGCTATCATCCTTTTATTAGTCTGCCTAGAGGACTCTACTGGTTCCACAGACTCAGTCTTTTTTAGTTTCTGATAGAATTCTAGCATTTGCATTTAGTAGCTTTCTGCTCAAAAGTTCACTTGCTCTGGAGTTCAACAGCTATAAAATAGGAATTAAGGGACTTGACTGATATGAAGTATATGAAGGCCTAGAAAATGATAACACTCAAACATTAGCTGCTGTTATTATTACATTAAATCCTAGGTAACAGTCATATTTAAAACCCTGACAACTTGTATATTCTCTTAGAAGTATGAGATGATAGCTATACTTTAGTGGTATTGTCATAATTGCAACTGGTATTTCTTTATATTTTATTTTATTTTATTTTTTTGAGACAGAGTCTCACTCTGTCGCCCAGGCTAGAGTGCCATGGCATTAGCCTGGCTCACAGCAACCTCAAACTCCTGGGCTCAAGCAATCCCTCTGCCTCAGCCTCCCCAGTAGCTGGGACTACAGGCAGGTGCCACCATGCCCGGCTAATTTTTTTCTATGTATTTTTAGTTGTCCAGCTAATTTCTTTCTATTTTTAGTAGAGACGGGGTCTCGCTCTTGCTCAGGCTGGTCTCGAACTCCTGAGCTCAAACGATCCTCCTGCCTCGGCCTCCCAGAGTGCTAGGATTACAGACATGAGCCACCATGCCTGGCTGCAAACTGGTATTTCTTATAGAGCTTTGCTCCCTCTGAAGGCTTGAGTTTCTTTTTGAGATTCAGGTATGACTTCAGAAGAGCTTGAATGACTTAAAAGGAATAGCATGAACTAGGGAAGGTGTGTTTTGCTGGAAATGGCTTTGGGTCCTTTAAAATTCAAATCAAGAAGGAAAAATATCTAAGATTGAAGCAGCCATGACTTACCTTCTCCGTCCTTGACATGAGACACATGGGCATTAAGATATTCTTTTCACATCACGCACAGCAATAAAAGTCTATGCCTTGGTTTTCAAAGTGAAAAGCAAAGGCAACACCTAATTGCACTTGCAATTTAAGTACTAAGTGTGTGATACATTCTAGGTGTAGATGAGAATTTCTGTGCACTTAATACAATGTCAAAAGATTTGAGCTGGAGAAATCTGTTCAAAGTGTGGGCCATGAACAGCACCTGGGAGCTTGTCAGAAATGAAAAATCACAGGCCTTTTCAGACTTACTGGGTTAGAATCTACATGTTAACAAGAGTCTCAGATGATTCATAGACACATGAAAATCTGAGAGGTGCTGGACTGGTCTGCCTCAAAAGAAACACTGACAAAATTTAAATAAATATACCTATATGTCCAGGTGTCACCTTCAGAAATTCTAAATGTATAGCTGTTGGTTGGGTCCCGATATCATTTGTTTTTTTCTCTGACTCCCCAAGTGATTGTGGTACATACCCTCAGTGTGAAGTTGAACCATTGACCCTATTGAACTCCCTAACTTTTGGAAATAAAAAGGCTTCAGGTCATGTGGCTAATTAGAACCAAAGCTGCTAATGATAGCTTGATTTATTGATAGGAAGTGAAATAATTTTTCCATTAAATTATATTGCAAAGTTTTTAAAGAGCTTGTTAACCAAATTCAACTGAATACCTGACTCTTACAACATTTGTCTTATTATGCCTGACTTATTCTCAAAATTCCTTCCTGCCATTATAGTATATTTTCTGTGTGGCTTCAGAATCACCAACCACATACAGAATTTACAACATATCAATGCCTCAGCTGCTTCTCCAGCCAGAGAGGTGCATTTAGGTTCATGTGTACATATTTATGCCTCTCCTTTTAGACAGAACAATGTAGCTGCTGAATGAATGAAGCTATGTTTTCTTGGCTAAAGTAACTCTTCACAATGCAGCCTAATAATTTGGCCTGTGGGGGTGTCAGGAGGGTGAAATCTATGTCTACCACTTTATGCTTTTGGTTGCTAGAGATGGTAATGCATTTTTGGAAGGCTGGTAATTCTAAGTTTGAAAAGAACATTATTGTAATCTTTTCAAAATGAGTGTAGTTCCATAATATGTTCTAGGCCTATGGCTACCAGCATCTGGTATTATGAAATGTTTATGTTATTTGCACCTTTAAATACTGCAAGGATGAAGAAGCAAGTTTCTAGTTGGTGGAGAGAAAAAGGATACAACAGCCCTGGGATGCTCTGGATGGGAATATATTAAAACAGTCGCAGATAGAATGAATTGCAGTCTGTTTATGCTAAAGCTAGTGGAAATGTTTTTGAGATTACTCAGCTTCAACACCCGTTCTACAATATTACTGTTATTTGTGTTGCTTCATTCATTCACTCAACAGAGAGTATGAAACACTTAACCAACTTCCCAGATACTGTGCTAGGAGATACAATGGAGAATAAGACACCTATGATTCCTGCCTTCATCGAGTTTATATTCTAGAGGGGCAGCAAGATGTATACTGAACACATGATAATTTTTATACAAGTATAGTCAGCTTACAGAAATGCATGCCTACATTAACACACATCCTTTTCCACTTGACTTACCTGATCTACTCTGTACATTATGATTTCAAATTCCAAAACTCTTAGGTGTTGGGAATAGGGAAGATATTGAGTATGTGGGTAGGAGAAAGAGTTATTAAAGTTTACTTATCTTCACTTGCAGCTCAGATGCCTTCTACTCAGTTGAACAAATACTGAGTACCTGCCATGTGTCAGATGCTGTCTAGCCCTGAGGACACAATCAGGAGTGCAGCTCCACCCAGCCTTCCCAAATCCTTCCAGAATTAACCTCTTCCTTCTCTCCCATACCACTTTATCTGCACAGGAGGCTGGCATCTGTCTTCCTCTGATGGGTTATGTGTTTCTTCTCAGTACCGAACTTTAAGAGGTCTATCAACACACAATAAAATTTTAATCTGAAGATTCTTCATCTAATAAGAATTGTCTTTCATTAAATCACCTGACACTATTTATGTAATCTTGTTCTTGACTTCTCCCCATTCCCACTTTTTTTTTTTTTCAATGTTCCCTGATATTGTAGCTTTTGATTTGTGGTTTTTGTTTCCTTTCCCGAGGTAAGAATTTGCAATGATTCTAGGTGAGTGTGCAAATAAATGAGTGTATTTTAGATTCTCGGCCCCTTCTCTTAGAAGGGAGAAGCTCTCAATTAACTTAGGGGCAGAGAGCCCTGTACAGGAAATCTGATTCTAAAAGATCAAGATCCAGTTCTTGACCTACTGACTTAATGCCTAATTGAGTAACAATATTGGACAATTTAAAAAAAATTTTCTTTTGGACAAATGAATTCTATCTTTTCTCACTCAGCTTCAGAAAACTTACCCTTAACACCCTCCTCTGTCTCTGTCAGTGAGTTTGGCTTCCTGTTTGAGAGAATGCTTTCAAGGCCTATGATCTTAGACAAAACCTGACTCCCATTCTGCAATCATTTGCCATAAATAGATAGGATTTCCTGGCCTTCCCTCCATTAAGCATTTATTTGCTAATGGAAACACCTGGAAGGCGGAAAGCCCTGTTTCTACTAATCTGCTTCATATCCCATCGGTGTAGCTTCTCATTGTCTCAGAGGAAGAAAAAAGAATGCAGAAATTGGGTAGTAGTGAGAGGTAAATAGACCGAAAACTTTTGTGGGTAGGGAATCTGTGTATCACTAAGCTCATTAGCATTTGTCCAATCCTGTCTGAGGGTTGCCACAGCTCTGTAAGAACTTGCCATGTGACAATTCTTAGTAGCTTTTTTTTTTTTAATTTAATCTACTAAAAGCATTCAGGAAGAACAGTTTGTAAAAAGTCTTACCACTTTAGTTCCAAAACAAAATTATTGGTTGTAAGAGTAACCACGGGTTGCTAATTATTGAAGGCAGTGATGAGTATACATGAGGGTTTCTTATATTATTCTCTTTACCTTTGTATATATTAGAAATTTTCCGTAATAAAAAGTTAAAAAAGGATTTGTGGCAGTCTGATCAGAGCTTTGTATGCAGACTATTACTTGAAGCTCCAGCACTGTGGGTAGTGTCAGATATATGGTTTCTAACTCACGTCCAACCTGTTGCTTATTAAAAATAAAATAAGCAATTGATAAATACAAAAGAAAACATGGAGGTCCATAAGGTATGTCTTACTCTGAATACTTTTAACATGCTAACTGCTACAAAGATAGTGGATCGTTTGGAGTGTTTAGTTTGATGGTGTGCTAGCGACAAAAACTACGAAGGTTCCTCCTTCCAGCAAGCCAGTGTGCCCTTTTGCTTCATCCATTCATAATAATTGTCCCTTATGTTTGTATAGAAATGTAGATGATTTTTCCCACTTTTGCTTTTTCATTTGTCCCTTTTATCACAGTTCTGTGAAGGAACAAGACTACTTGGGACTACACTCCTAGTAATATTTAGTGTATGGTGAGAATACCAGTGGTTTGTTCATGGTAAATGTCATGTCACTTAACTCATGGCCATAGAAAGTTGCTGAGTGTATTTAAATAATACAAAAATGTGCTAAATTCTAACTTACCTTTTTTCTTTCTTTTAACACATATTTATCGAATACCTATTCTGTGCCAGGCACTGTGCTGGGTGCTGGGGATAAAATGTATCTGTGCCCTCACGGAGCCTAATCTCTAGTAGGGGCCAGAAACATTCTTCCAATCTCCATTTAAATAAATGTAAGACTGTCACGGTCATACATGCTATAAAGAAGAGGTGTATAGTGCTCTGACCCGGGCAGAGAGAGCGAGGAAAGGCTGGCTGAGCTGAGACTTGCAAGAGGGTGGTGTGCATCAGGCAGAGAGGACAGCTTGTGCACTGGCCTGGACATGGCCAGGAGGCAGGCTGAGTTCTGGGGATAGACAGAGCCCAAGTGGATGGAACACGGAAGCAGGACATGGTATGAGAAAATTGGCAGGCAGGGCTGCTGCTGGCCCTTAGGGGTCCCTTAACTCCCCTAGTGGATGATTACTAAAGGGTAATTGCTAAAAGCACCCCTTATTCTCCTAGTGGATGTGGCCTCAGCCAAATTTTGGGCTTGGCAAGTGGAGTATGGCCTGGATTCCAGGACCCCTTGTCCCTGGTACAAACCACACAACTGTATACAGTGGCCCTGACTGCAGAGGTAGGCAGGGGCCAGGCCCTGTGAGGCCTTGTAGAATGTGTAAAGAATTCTGTTTTTGTTCTAAGAGCAATGAGAAACAGGAAAATGGATGGGTGGATTCATATTTGCAGTGATCCCTCTGGCTGGCTGAGGACCACAGAAGGACATCACCAATTTAGATAAGTCCACTGTGAGTAAACGGTTCCCCCTTTCTCAGTGAGTCAGCCTTTCTCAGGAACCACACTTCAAAAATAGCTTTTTCGTTTAGAAAATTGGAACTCAGTGCAAAACTGCCTCTATGGCTCAGGAAATATTTTGCTGCCTGTTTGGTTCTCATTGGCATTGCAGCATGGCAGAAGTTACCAAATGTGCCCTGGAGTTGATCTGAAGATTTCTTGTGTGGTCAACTTTTATTGCCAACTCTGCAACTGGGGGCCTTGGACACATTTATTATGATTCCTTAGCTTGTTTATATGTAAAATGAGATGGACTATTAAGATGGGCTACCTCTAAAATTCTGTGATTGGCCAAGATTTTTTTCTCCTTTCACAACTTGTGGTAAAACTATAGCTACAGCTAGCTGAATCATGTTGGCAAGTTTAGAACATGTGTCCACACCCACTAATAGCCACCTTCCTTCAGAGAGAAATGAGAGTCCTCAGGTGTTTCCCAGGGTGATCCTTAGTTGCTTACCCTAACTGCAAGAATAGGGTTATCAAAATGGTGCGGGGAAATCCCTGAAGCCAGTTAACAGCACAGAATGGGTTATATATTGTGTATTGTCACAACGGGCATCCTTCTTTCTCATTTCTCCCCTGGATTCCTTTGAATTTATTTCTTCACTTATCTGGGCCTCAGTTTCTTCATCTGTATAATGGGACCAGACCGAGTCATCTTTGAAGACTATTGCAAAAATTCTGGGATGGGATTCTAAACCTTTTTACAACTATAAAGGATTGCACTAAAATTTCTAACTATTATAGGAAATTATTATTTATTGAAATAGAGTAATATGTAATTATCTCACTATAGAAAAACATATTTAATGTTTTTGAGATGCAAAACACGATCCTATATCTACCTCTATATATGTGACAGAAAATCACATGTTCTGTTTCTCTTTCTCTTTCTCTCCTCTGCTTGCCTCTATTTTCTTCTCCCTTCCTCCCTCTCCTCCTCCCTTCCTCCCTCTCCTCCTCCCTCTTTCTTATTCAAGGACTCTCGGTAAATGAAACTCCACCCTGCAGAGCCCAGTGGCAGTTAGTTGTCCACATGAAATATGGGCAGCGTATTTATAGAAAGTTTTGTCCTAAAGGTTCTTGGGGTTTGACGTGACTGTTGTGACTAACAGCCCAACTGTTGGCTAAAAGCATCTCAGACAAGAACTGGCTCTCAATTTCCTGCACTCACTGAAAAATGAAATGAATCTCGTGTGTGTGTGTGTGTGTGTGTGTGTGTGTGTGTGTGTGTGTGTGTGTGTGTGTGTGTGTGTTACTCTTCTCTAAGTGCAGGTGGACATTGGAGTGGTGCACATTTTACCATTTTTCAGAATGCAATTGCATGTAATCAGAATGTGAAAGAAAATAATTTCTGCTCCAAGTAACTTTGTTAGTTTTTTCCAGCTTGGAAACTTGGTTACTTTCTAATTATAGATTGTGGCTAGGCTGGCTGTAAGCTAAAACCAGTTCTATAGGACTTCTTGCTCTCTTCTTTTCCCTTGAACATGAGCAACGGGAACAGGTGAAAAGCAAATTTGGAATTGCATGAGTCCGGCCTGAATGTTTCATTGTTCTATGTCTTGGGCTTTATTTAGACATTCAACCTAAACATCTATTTTACTCATCCAAAGGAAAATAGAAAAGGTTGGCATGAATTTCATTATATGGTTCACTTCATGAATTATTATTTTAATAAATATTCTAGAAAGAACTGAGTAGGAACCTTTTGACACTTTGCTGCCAACCAACAGTCTCCTATTTGCAGTTTATGCAAAGAAGTTTCCTTAAATTTTAACCTTCCATTCTAGTTCTTTGTGTTAATTTTGATCTTTGCTTTTCTTTATAGCTTAAACATTTGGGTAGGTTATAGGTCAAATTTAAGGCTTTGTAAAAGGGTTTGTTTCTTTCATGCACCTTTCCCCAGGTTCATTTGTTCATTTTTAAATGCCAGGGTTTTTTATTATTCAAGTAATACATGGCCATTGAAAAAAATATGAAAATAGAAATAAGCAGATGGAAATAAACTCCCCTGATCCTACTACCTGGTTTAACTAGTACAGTCTTTTGGTATAATTTCTCTCAGAATCTTTTTTGGGGCTAGGAATGAGATTTATTAATCTGTGAGAGTTTCTGGGCTCCTTCATTCAGGCTCCCTGTCACCTGCTAAAGAGGATTTGGTTTTTGCCCTGTCCGATTCTTCCCTTCCCCAGGCCTATATGGAAATTTTTGTCTTTCCCAGGCCAATTCTGGGGTTATATCAGGAGACAAAGCATAACCCAGATAAAAGAAAGAAAGAAAAGTGCAGAGTGGTCAAGTAGACCCAGATAATCGAGAAGCAGGAGGGAGGGTGAGCAGACAGTGCGGGTGTTGGGTGCTGGGGAACCTTGAGGTGGTGCAGACTGGACACAGGAGGAGCTGGGGAATGAGCAGCCAACCAAAGTTTGGGCTGGAGAAGGAACAGCTGTGCTGTGGTTCCTGAATTGAAGTTCCATTAATGTTACTGGAGTGATGGGACAAGTAGAGACGGACTCTTGTAGTTGGCCTGTGCCAAGCCTGGGTTGTGGGTTGTAGAGCAGCTGCTTTTATATTTTTATATTTTCTTTTTTCATATGTTCATTTTATTCCTGATTACAAAATAATATACTAATTATAGAAATTTCTACTTCTGAGCTGTCTAACATATATGGTAAATTCACCTAACAAAGAATGTATTAATGTATTATATAGTTACTTTTACCCACTCGATATATTATTGTCTTCCCTTATTATTAAATGTACTTCAACTTTTTCAAAATAACTGTACACACCAAAAGTCTAGTGATTTTTTTTTTTTTGGCCATATAGGTTGTTTCTAAAAGTTTGTAATCATAAATAGCACTAATATGAATACTGTTACAGCTCAATCTTTGCATCTTTATTTCCTTAGACTATATTGTGAGGAAGGGATTTATTGGCTTGAAAGGTGTATTTGCAAGGGTTTTGAATGAAATAAGCAATTTATTACTTACTGTAGAGTTTAGTTTTAAATTACGTACTACTACTTTTACCATTATTTAATTTTATACATTTTAGTAGAAATTTTTTTCTTGCCTGATATCTGTTACAAGAAATAAAAAAGGAAATAAAGAGAATTCGTAAATAAATTTAAAAAAATAAAAAAATAGAAATTTTTAACTTTTTCAAAGCTATGCCAGGAGTCATAAACTCAGATGCCTCCATGGGGCAGGTGGGTTATCTAAGAGGGCAATTCAGGCCAGCTAGCAGAAAAGCAATGATTAATAGCAGCTCACTTGGGGCCTCTGTGTCAGGAATGAAGTAGTGAGTGGTGGGGACTGAGGCCAAATGGAGAGTATTTGTTCTGTGTGTGAGGGAAGGCATTCCAGCAGCTGTAGACAGGTGGGAAAGTGGGTATAGCACTGTCAGATTTTTTTTTTTTTTTTTTTTTGAGACAAAGTCTTGCTCTGTCACCTAGGTGCTAGAGTGCCGTGGCATCAGCCTCGCTCACAGCAACGTCAAATTCCTGGGCTCAAGCTATTCTCCTGCCTCAGTCTCCCAAGTAGCTAGGACTACAGGCACACACCACCATGCCCAGCTAATTTTTCTATTTTTAGTAGAAACGGGGTCTCGCTCTTTGCTCAGGCTGGTCTTGAACTCCTGAGCTCAAGCCATCCTCCCATCTTGGCCTCTCAGAGTGCTAGGACTACAGCTGTGAGCCACGGGGCCTGGCCTATCAGATTTTCTTGTTCCAGGAAAGGCAAGAAATCCCGTTTTATCTTTTTTTTTTTTTTTTTTTTTTTTTTTAGCACCTGGGGATTCAAGTAAAAGTTTTTAAAAACACTGTCCAGGCCAAACAAAAATGCAACTACAGACTGAATCTGGCCCATGGAGGCCATTGTGTAGCCTCTACTCCTACATTCATCTATCATGGTAGCTTTTATGAGGATGTAAATAAGTCCTTAGAGCTAAGAAAATACAACCTGCTGTGTACTAGAGCCCAGGAGGTATGGAAGCTGAGCACCACCCCTCCAAAACCAGTTTTAGTCTTCAAAATTGTGGGCTCCTAATGAGACTGGCTGACTAGTATGGTGGGAGTCAAACTGCCGCGGTGTGATTTTTAGTTCCACCATTTTCTAACCCCTGTGCCTAAGTGTCTTCATTTGAGAAATGAGTTAATAGTACATCCTTCGTAAGGCTATGAAGATTAAATGAGGCAATTTAGATGAAGTGCTTGGTAAGTACATGATAGTTGTTTTTATTCCTCTTTCTTTTTTCCCTCTTCTTCCTCCTTTTGCTGTTCCTATTGCTGAGCTGGTCTCCTCTTTTCCCCCATGTTTTAGGTTTCTGAGCCCCTTCAACATGATCCTTGGAGGAATTGTGGTGGTGCTGGTATTCACAGGGTTCGTGTGGGCAGCCCACAATAAAGATATCCTCCGCCAGATGAAGAAGCGATACCCCACGGCGTTCGTCATGGTGGTCATGTTGGCTAGCTATTTCCTTATATCCATGTTTGGCGGAGTCATGGTCTTTGTGTTTGGCATCACTTTTCCTTTGCTGTGTAAGTGAACCTGAGTTTTCTTTTTCTTACTTCATAAAAAAACGTAGGAGCAATTGTCCAGTGGGAATTAGTCTTCACAGTCTGAATTCTGGGTAGTGGAGACCAGGAATTTGCCTATTTAACAGGTTTTCCAGCTGATTTGGATGTACCTGGAAGTTGGAAAACCATTGGTGTAGATCACATGGGGTTACTCTAGGAGGCACTTTAAAAGTGGATTTCACCCACATTCCTCCTGCATATGTATTTGTTTGTTCTCTGGAGGGAACAAAATACAATCTCTGAACTGAGCAAAAGTTCCTTCTGGAAAACCTTAGGTAATTTCTAGGTAGGTTGGAATCACATTGATTCACTTTGAATTCATGACATTTAAGTAGCATCTGCGAGGTGATGTCGTCAGTACCTGAAGGAAGGAGCGTGGCCGCCAGATTATGGTCCTTCCTGCTGAATACATTTTCCTTCAAACACGAAGAAAACTACGTATGACTTGACAAAGAGCTTTATATAAAAGTCCAAGGATCTATTTGAAGACGTGAATCCATTAGAGAAGCAGATTGGGCTGTAGCTAACTGAGGCAGTTTACTAAAAGTGAAGAGAGGCAGTGTGATATTAATGTGGCAAAAGGGAATTGTGGTTTTGGTACTAACCATGTGTCCCTTCTCTGTAGTGATGTTTATCCATGCCTCGTTGAGACTCCGGAACCTCAAGAACAAGCTGGAGAATAAAATGGAAGGAATAGGATTGAAGAGGACACCCATGGGCATTGTCCTGGATGCCCTAGAACAGCAGGAAGAAAACATCAGCAAATTCACTGACTATATCAGCAAAGTGAAGGAATAAACCTAGCTTATCTGGTGATAGGGTTGCAGCAGAAATTGAGTTGCAGTTTGCCCTTGTCCAGACCTACTTTCTGCTTGTATTTTTTAAATAGGAGGTGCACGTACCACCCAACTATCTATGGCAGCATGTATGTATAGGCCAAAGTATTGACATCTCTGATGTTACAGAGAGAAGGCCTCAGAAACTGAAAGAAAACCACTCTCCTATTGTGTCTGAAGTTTCAAGTGTGTTTATGAAATCTAATGGGAAATGGATCATACGTATTTCTTTAGGGTAATAAAAGAAAATAAAAGAATTGTGGGTTCTACAGCAACAATACTGTTATCTTGTAGGAAAAAATGAGTAAATGAACAGGTTGTTAAAGTAGGTAATGTCATGAGTTAGCCTGTTTCTAATCCCCTCCAGCATCCCCCTCCAAAAATATCCCTTAGGATTGTAATATGTGGGGTATAAATTAGTTTAGTTTTTATTATTACTCTTTTAAAATCAAAGATGATCTTTCTCACTTTGCCGACTGTTTGATGTGCAGTGGAAACTGGATAAACCAGTTGTTTATACTTTGTTTACACATAAAAAGATAGCTGTTTAGAATATTTTGTTAAATTTTTGTAAATTTTTGAAATGCTAGTAATGTGTTTTCACCAGCAGGTATTTGTTGCAAACTTAAATGTCATTTTCCTTAAGAAGGTTACAGCTATGTAACCTATATTATTCTTGACAGACTTGTTAAAAAACCACCAGACAAAAAAATAAAACAAAACTTGAGTTCTATTTATATTGCACATTTTTTGTTACAATGAAAAAAAAATGTACAAGATAATGTTTCCCATTTTTTTATTGTTTAATTTTTAACTGGAACATTTAGAAAGAAGGAAATGAATGTGCATTTTAATTCCTTCGGGGCACAAAGAGGATAATAATAGTTGATTCTCTTAAAATCTGAAAAGCATCTTTAGATGAGCAAGCAAAAAGACTTAAAAATGATAATGAAAATGGGAGTGATCACTGGCTTTTGCAGTTCATAAAAATTGTAGGTAGCAACTGTTACAACCATATGCTTTTATAGGCAGACATTAGAATTAAGATAGCATGAGTTTATATGTTGTTACTTTCGTCCCTTTATTTCTCATGTTTTTAGGATTAGGTTATAAAAATGTTTTGCCTGCCAGTTGAGTGATGTCATAGATGAACTAGAACACATTTAGGTTTCCCCAGCATTGAATTGTGAAGATAATTGCAATGTACTCGCTGAGGAACTCTGTATGTCCTAGAATAAGAAGCAACAGCTTATGCTCCTTCTGATTTTTCTTGCTTAATTTCTCAGCCAAAGTACAGCCTTCATTTTTAGCACAGTGATATCACCGTGACTTCACAGACATGGTCTAGAGTCTGTACCCTTACCCAAATATGAAGAATAAAATTTATTAAAGGTTTTTTTGTGAGACTATTTAATGCACATCTGTGTTAAATATCTGAAAAACTCGGTGATAACCCCATAAACGGTGAGGAGATACTTACTATACAGCAAACGTACTTAGATGTATGTTCAAATACTGTTTAATAAAACTTTAATGCCTTATTAATTTGCAGCCAGGATAAAATTGAGTTTCAGTGGGATCCTTTTTTTTAAACCTGACATGGATTTCATACACTGCTTAGGCCCTTCCATTTTCTGCAAGGTGAATCCTACTGACTCAATGCAATAAATTCAGATAAAGTCCCAACTTGAATAAAAAAGATACTTACTCATTGTAATTACTAACGGCCAGTGGTCAATTCTGGAAGGATAATAATGGAAAAACATATAAATGTTGTAAATTATCATGACATTTTAAAAACAAGTTAAAATCTTCCACTGAGATGTTTAGGGTAGGGATGGTGGATAGAAAAAGCACAATATGAACAGCTTCACGTCTCTTGACAAAACCTGTGTATTGAGGCAGTAAACTATGAAATTGGATCTTCTTTTTTTTGTGCATCTAGGATTAAAATCCTCTTTCAAGACTTTTTGAAATTTTGGACTTCATTAATGTTGTGGCTATACAAGCAAATGCAGAAGGGCTTTCCAGAACTTCAGCTAATTTACATTAAGCTTTTGATTATGCTTAGAACATTTTGTCCTATTAGAGGTTAGCCTCTTAGGGTATGCTAAACATTTAAAGTTTTATTTATTGTAGCCCTTTCTTAACTATCCTGCTTTGTATGCAAGGATGTTTTACACAAGTATTAAAGGAGGAGAAAACAAAGCTGTCAGCTATTCTAAAATGAATTGTTTGATTGAAGACTATATTGAAATTTGGATACCTCTGTATACACAAAATTATCTTTAAAAAATAGAAACACCATATTTCTTTCCTATGGCTTGTCCTTCCAAAAATATATATTATTTTACCTTTGTCTCCATTAGATCCATTTTCCCCAGGCTGTTCAGCTTGTTAAGTACCACCTGTGATTACACCAAGGGAGAAAGAGGGCAGGTGCCAATTATTCACTCAGATCAAGAAGAAAGAAAAGGCACCAAAGCTTGATTTCCTAACTTCTAGGGTTCTTGCTACTTCTGTTATTCCAAAAATCTCAAATTCTAGGCCCCTAGTGGCTAGAATGGATAATTTAGGGCTCTAGGAACTTAGAAAAAGGAAAGAACATGGGTTGGAGTTGTCGAGAAGGTTTTTGTGGAAGAGATGGGCCCTGACCTGGGCTTTGAGGACTGGGCGGGACTTGCATTAATGGAGAGCAGGAGGGAAGTCTCTTGGGGGATGTTCCAGGGAAGGGTTAATGAGAGCAAAGGCTCAAGGGTGTGCATGAGGATGTTTTAGCAAGAGGAATAGAAAGGATTTGTGAGAGGTAAGACTGCATTAGTAAATTGGGGCCACACAATTGAGCACTTTAAAGGATAGGATAGGGAGTTTGAGTTTAATCCTATAAGCAAGTTTCCTTTAAAAGATTTTTGAGGAGAGCAACAAAATCAAATTAGATTCACAGACCAACATGTGTGTGTGTAAAACCAAAAGCTTGTCAATAACTACTATTTACTGAAAAAACATTTTCTGCAAAAACAGCATGCTGTCTCCCATTGTCCTCACATATGGAAACTCACTGACAGGAAGTTTTTATATATATGCAGGGGGAAGTTTTTATATATATGCAGGGTTTACACTACTTATTCTGGTGACACTTTGGTTTTTTCACATCCTGTGGATTTATGTGTTCTTTTCTCACAGATACCCCTGTTGGAAAGAATACCCCAAAACACCAAGGGAGTTTCCGAGGGAGAAAGCTAGACAGGGTTGGAAACTGGAAATCTCCACTGACTGTCCAGAGAAGAGCTAATTAACAGTCATTCCATTGCAGACAGAAGAGCCAGAGCTCAATTCCTCATCACATTTCCATAGTGTGAAACGTGATTGGTTCCCTTTAAGATACTGTGTAATAAATGACAGCAGAGGACATGGAAGGAGGAAAAATGGGAATATAAGAGTTAACACTTTGTATTTATTGCTATTTACCAGAAGAAAGCAATAGTAAAGTGAAAGTTTACCCAAAATTTTTTTTAACTTCTGCTTCTGGAAACATGACTCTAAATTTCACCTAAGTCACTCAAATTGATTGGAAGTAGAAAATGTTGCCTCTGAATATTCATGTTTTATCTCCTTCCATTTTCTCTTTAGCCTCTATTTCGTCATGGCCCAAGCATTCAGCCTCTTACAAAGACCCGTATCAGATGTTAAGCATTGTTCTGAGTTCTGCCACCTGTATCCAGAAGTATTGCCGCTGAAATAGTCTTCAAGCTGTAATCCAAGAGTCATTATTTCAATTTCTTGTTCTTCTAGATGATTCAGTTGCCCTTATTCCAGTTCTTTTGGCAGTTGTACCTGTGAGTTAAGCATTTGAAGAAAAGGAAGAAAATTAATCCTGGAAAATCAAGAGCTTTGCAGCAAAAATTACTAAGTTCACATGCCTCAAAGGATGCAGAATGGATTAGAAATTCTGGCCAGAGAGCCCCCAAAGCCATGTAAAACAACTATAGCACCATTTGTTGGACGTTTACTAATGCCAGGGACTGTTCCAAGGGCTCTGAGCACATGGCAAAGCACATCATGGAGACAAGGGGACAGGCGCCAGAGTCGGCCTGGGTTCAAAGGCTGGCACTAGCATTTACCAGTTGTATGGTATTGGGCATACAATTCTCAGCTGTAAAATGACAATAACAGTATGTAGTTCTCAAGGCTGTTGTAAGGATTAAGTTACATGATACAAGTGAATAATCAATGTTTATTTTTAAAACATGATCTCATGACATCCTATATTAGCCTTGTAAGGAGGGAAGTGGCTCAGAGGAGACAGTGACTTGCCTAAGGTCACACAGCTAGGAAGTGGCAGAGCAGGATTTGATCCAGATCTGCCTGATTTCAGTACCCATTATGATATACCACCTGCGAAAATACCACCACAGGACTACAACATGTTCTTTTTAAAATGAGTCTTTCTTTCCTCTTTGAAGCACACTCCTAATTTAATGGTCAGTAAAATTTAAAAATATTATCTGGAGACTCCCCACGGGGGCAAAAAAAATTAGAAAAGAGCAACATAAGTCTAAGCTACAAACTCACTTTATACTTCTCTTTCACAGGAACAGCTTAAAGGTAAGACAAATTGTTTAAGAGCTTCAGCTGGCATTATATCTTAGGAGAGTGAGTCATCTGTCACATATGTACCTTCCAGAGAACACTGAAGTAGTGCAAGGGACGCTCAGAGTTTGTGTAATAATGACTAAGAATGTTTCTCCTTCTATTGCCCATGTCCACCTAGCAATGTGATGAAGCATTTTGGCTAGTTCTCTGCCCAAGACCTTAGGCTAGCACTGTTTCCCAGCATCCTACCCACCAGAGAGAACCTTTGATGTGCTGCTGCCTGCCCAACCTTCAAGCCAAGGGGTATGTGATTTGGCACACCTGTGTGGGGTTCCTGCTCTGGACCCATACCTCAGGGGATGTCCAGGATAGAGATGAGGAAGACCTACCTAAAGGAACTCAGAATCCACTAGAAGACACACACTGTGTCCCCAAAGATTCTCAACCTAAAGCAGGGTGTGGGAGGTGCTATAAAAGACACACAGATAAAGGCTAAGAGATATACACAGCAAGACTGCTGCTGCTGTTTGGTTTTGTTTTTTGTGTAAGTAGTATTTGAGCCAAGCCTTGGAAGTTGGACAGATTTTAAGACAGAAAGAGAAGAAAAGGTAATTTGAGGCAGAGGGTGGTATAGAGGCAGGAAAGCAAGGCCCTTCAGGAAAAATAGCAGGAGATATGGTTTTCCATCGATGTCATAGAGTTGTGGTTGTCAAAATGTGGTCCCCAAATAAGTAGCATCAGCATCACCAGGGAATTTGTTAGAAATGCAAATTCTTAGGCCCCATCCAAGACCTATTGACTCAGAGACTCTGGGTGTGGGCTCAGTAATCTGTATCTGGGCCTCCAGGTGATTTTGATACATGCTAAATATTTGAGAATCACTATACAGACTTTAGAAAAGCATATCAAACACTCTCTTTCCTGCTAGCTATTAAGGACAGGCAATTTCTGGTCTATGTCATTCCTGGACTACCTATGTTCTTTTGAGATGAGCTTGGAATGTTACGTTGCTTTTTTTCCTACAGAGACTCCATTTATAAGAATCATAATATTTCCAAAGCTAAAATCTACGTTTGGCTTTGGCTCTTAGTAGATTCTCTTGGTTCCTTTACTGGAGGCAAAAAAGAAAGAAAAAGACCAGGAAAAAAAGAGTGAAGATAACTCTGGAGTTTTAGACCTGAATGTATGACAGAATGGAAACACTATGGAAAATTGGAAACCAGAAACCACTACCAGGCCTAAAAGGGAAAAGTTTGATTTGGGAACACATTGAATGAAGATGCTAAGAAATCCCTGAGCAATCTAAAGAAGGGAGATTGGGGATTGTTCTAGATTATGTGACACTACAACAAAGAAAAACAATGGGAAAGAGGAGAAAATTATAAAAGGATAGTGGAAGTCTGGTTAAAGAGAGAGATCTTATAAACGAGGCAAAAAAAGAAATGGCCAGAGATGAAGATGAATGCTCAAGAGTCTATAAACTTGCGCGGTGGCTCACGCCTGTAATCCTAGCACTCTGGGAGGCCAAGGCGGGCGGATTGTTTGAGCTCAGGAGTTGGAAACCAGCCTGAGCTAGAGCGAGACCCCATCTCTACTAAAAAATAGAAAGAAATTAGCTATACACCTAAAAATATATAGAAAAAATTAGCTGGGCGTGGTGGCACATGCCTGTAGTCCCAGCTACTCGGGAGGCTGAGGCAGAAGGATCACTTGAGCCCAGGAGTTTGAGGTTGCTGTGAGCTAGGTTGATGCCAGGGCACTCTAACCAGGGTAACAGAGCGGGGCTCTGTCTCAAAAAAAAAAAAAAAAAAGTCTATAAACTTAAATTCTGTAATCAAAACAAATACTAATGTGTCACGAAGTCTTTTGGTGAAGTCAGGCTGCTCATGATATTATTATACTGAAGTCTTTCTGGAAGGAAAGTTTAGCAATGGCTTTAGCTGACTGGATGGGAGTAGTTCAGACGTACATAAACAAGCCCAGAGAGAAAGTAAGTGAATGCTAAAGTAGTTAACCTTGTTTGACTAGCACAGCAGCTTAGATATGATATAAATGCCATCGGGACTCAGTGAATTAAACAGTTGCTGCAATTGGGATTTTATCTAAAAAATAAAGTCCAAATACTCATCTGGGATGTTAGGCAGTGAGAAGACCACAAAAATTTCGAAGATGAAAGAGAATCATACATTTGTCAGGGAGGTTTAAGCCTGTACAAGCCTCCCATCTTTACTCTGTGCTGGTATTATATGGACTCAGTTACTAACTTATAGGGAGATGAATTAGTCATTATCTAATAAATTCAGTTTGTTAGATAAGACAAAGATTTTAAAAACGTAGCTAAACGCAACCAGAGCAAACTAAAAAATTCTACAGGAGCCAAATAATAAGGGAAGCATGCCCGGTGTAGGGCCGGGGGGCAAGAGAGGGAAACTAGACAGTCCATTACCTATTTCAAGGGAGAAGCCAATTGCACAGAAACAGCTGACTTGTGTCATGCAAATGCAGTGTGGCCAAATCTGATGTTTCAAGTGGTGCTGGATTTTTATGTGACATTATAAAAACATATACAATAGTATCTAAGCCAAATAAAGCAGGCCTGCACACCTGGCCTATAGTCTACCAGTTTTCAACAGCTGGCCCCCGAAGTAAATTTCTCTCAAGCTGAATTGAATGAGCAGTTTCTTGGAGGAGGTAGCATTTGAGCTAAGCAAGCATATAGATTTTCCTTTATTTTTTGCTGGCAACTTACTTCATTTCAGGCCCCTCAGGCCAGAGGCATGGGATGGGAGAGACTAAGCATTACAATTTTTAAAAAAATGAATAATTTTAAAACATCAGTAACAAAAATCACAAGATTTCAAATGTGTGTTTCAATTTTAACCTCATTCTTGAAAATCCAGGGGTCTGGAGGGCATCTCTGCCTGAAATCCAAAAAAACCTTTCATTTCACCTCTATAGAGTAAGCATTGTCTTGTCTCATCTGATTGGCCAAACATACACCTTTCTGCTGGGATTTTGTGATCTCGCCACTGATGGCGTTTGTAGTATTTCACTGAGTCTCAGATGCACATTTTATGATGTTTATGCAGCTCTGAAATCAGAATGCCTCTTAAAATCTATGGTGTTTGACAATAGCTGGCTGCATAGACAAGTGCGAACACATCATAGCTATTCATACTATTATCACCTCCGCTGAGTCATGTGCCCTGTTGGTACTATACATGTGCAGATGTGTTGCCACTTAAAATATCTTTTAAAGAATAAATCTTATGTGATACAATACTATGGGTATGTAAGAATTCTTTGTACTACTTTTGACCTTCTATAAATCTAAAATGATTTTTTGAAAAAAGATAAAAAAATTAAAATGTCTTTTAAAAGATTACACTATGATTTGGCTTTAAAGCAGAAATGTATGGTATACGCAGACAGGCACAGAAACGAAGCAGCAGGAAGCAAACTGATAGCGAAGCAAATTTTCGCCAGTGGAAAGATGCATTTTCACTTTTTTCTCACCCAGGGTTTTCCAGGACCAAATAGATGAAGTTATGTGACATTTTGTAAGTGAGATACATGCCAAAAAGATGCCTATTGCAGGCCAAGCCAGGCAACTGAATGCAGGAGAAATTGCCAGTCCCCTAGAACAGATGACAGCCATTTCAAAGCAGAGGGTGATATGCAAGATGGTCATTCAAAAAGCATCTCAAGTTTCCTTTGCAGCATGTTTTTCTTTCTTAGATTAAAAAAAAAATACCACCACCAAACACACTAAAAATCGATAATATTTTTCAATTGATTAAAATAAGAAAAATGTAGTACTTGGTAGGGTGTTGTATTCTTGCAATTATCATCATGACTATATTTTAATATCTTTTGCTTTAGGGTCTAGACCCAAAGTTGAAGTGTTCTCAGTTGGGTAAAAGGCAAAGGGTTTTGACTCTGAAAAATTATAAAACCTACATTGTAAGCTCTGTATAAAGTCAAGACTATACCTGACTTATCCACTGCTGTATTTCCAACCCTTCTCAGGGTTCCTGACGTAAATATTTGTTGCATTAATGAATCGGTAGATAAAATAGACTCAGGGAAAGCAGATTTGCTCAAGACATTCCTTCAGAAGTCAGGGAGTTGGTTCACGTGATCATTTGAGTTTCATTCCCTCTTCTATTCTGAATCCACATGCCACCTTGAACACAGATTTTTAAAAAGACTTCTCATCATTCTTTCCAGACTGTTATCTTCTGACTATATAACTACCAAGGTGGCTTGGCTATTCTTTGCCAATAACTGGTTACAGAAAAAGTAATAGAGCTAATTTCTCTCAAACATCACCCCAATTTGCCCCCAGTGGAGGTCAGGCTGCCTGGAGAAGAGCAGGTGCAGAAAGTCTTGATCTTGTGCCCAAGGGCAGGCAAAGAACCTTTGCCTGACCTCACGTGACCTCTAGTGTTCTGATCCTGGCCCCTGCTCCAGGAAGAACACAGTCCCTTTAAGTCATGGATGAAAGACTTTGATTTAGAAATAATGGAATATTGTATTCTGCATTACTAGAGATTGGGAATAAGGAATATATATATATGTGAATAAATAATTATTTTAGAATATGAAGCTTTTTAAAGCAGAAAAGAACAAGCTTGCATGGAAATTTGTTTAACATGTCTTGCAGGAATTGTGAATCTGTATGAAATATAATAATATATCAACTATTGTGTCAATGTAGTATCTTGGCTACGTTACACACAAGATTTTAAAATAATACAGTTAATTACCAATCACCTGTGGCCATGAATACACATCTTTTAGCCTCCCTAAATGCCATCATAAAAATGACCCCAAAGTTTTCATTTCTGCAACTTAAGCTACAAGGAATAGAACTTTTCAACTTGGTAATAGTGAATCATAGTAAATATTAAAACAAATAATAGTAAAATATTTTAAAATTCCATTAATTCACGGTTACCTGACCTGAAGTTTACCACTTGTCAGCTCTGCCTAAAAGGTGAGCAGTGTAAATGCAATTTGAAGGTGGTCTCTCTTCATCTACTAAAACAGAACCAACTATTTTTAAGCATTTCATAAGCATTCAGTTATCTACAAATGACTGGCCTAATTCGGCCTCATTTGTATTTATTCCTTACGTCAGATTCGTGGGGGTCTGAGTGCCAGCTCTGTGTGGCTGGAATGGTGTTATTTTGAATATGCACTTGGAGGGCTCTGAATAACAAATAATGGGGTGAATTAAAGCCTGACCCTGAACTCAGAACTGGGTTTCAGTGTCAGCTCTACTGCTTCTTAGCTGTCTCTTGTAGACATGCTATTAAATTCTCTTAACTTCAGTCTCCTTTTTATAAAGTAGGGAGGATAATAGTACCTACCTTATAAGGTTAAGATGATTATATGAGTTAATTCATAGACCTTAGCCTATAGTAAGTGTTCAATAAATGTTAGCTGCTAATATGGCTGTTAAAGAAGACATATAGTTGTACCTATATGTAGGTGTACTATGTGCAGGCCTACATATGGGTGCATCTATATATAGGTGTATTGCAGGTATACATCCTTAGGGATAACCAGTAATTTATATAACCATTGGTAATGCTCACTGGTTTTCCCAGTTGGTCAGGAATAGAGCGGGCGTACATTTATAGTGGTGCTCATTCGCCATTTCTCGCTCCTTCTACTTACAGGTTTCAGATAGGCAACGTTGCTGTGACGAATGTCGTTCAAGAGCTGGTCTCGGGGAGTGATTTCCACCAACGGGGGTGGCCTATTTCTCGGCACTGGCTTCAGCGTTTTGATCACATCTTTGAGGTTGGTTTTCTCGGGTGACTCTCTGGCCTCTGGCATCCGAGATTTGCGCTGGATCCTCTTCAGCTTCACCACCCGGAAGGAGTCAGGGTCGGTCCTGTACTGCGGAGGCTGCGATGGCTTTTTCATCATTTCATTCTTTCGACTCGAGGGTGCTACGTGGGGGTTGGGAGGCTGAGGAGGCGGCTGGAAGAACTCCTGCATTCTGGGGTCTGGCATAGGTCCTCCCAGCATCTCCCACATCCCAGGGGGCAGCCCCAAGCCATTCTCCAACATGGCTATTAGCTTTCTCTGTTCTTTGAGTTGCTGCTGTTTTTGTTCTTCTTGTCTTTTCTGCCTTTGTTTATCCTGATTCCTGGTGAGCAGGTTAGTGACCACCATTCTGGGACCCGGAAGCTCAAAATGGTAGCCCATCTTCAGGAGAGTGGTGTTTGCCTTCAAAAGCCGAGATATTTCCATTTCAGCATGGTGGCCCAACATGTGCCTCTGATTGTGAAACCGAAGTTCAGTGAGTGTCTCATTAAACTGGAGACACCTCATGATGGCCACAATTCCTTTGCCTGTAATGAAATTGGACTCGATGTTGAGAGTGGTAATACTCCTATTTTCACGTAACATGTTAGCCAAGGCAAACGCCACACTCTCATCTGCACCCACATTTGCTAAGCTGAAAGTCTTGATGTGTTTGTTTTTCTTCATTGCATTGACAAAGTCCAGTAACATTTCTTTAGGGATGTTTTCAATGTTGTTCAGGTTGAGTTCCTTCATGTCAGGGTCATTTTGTCTAACTCGCCTCAAGCTCCCATCCAGGTCTGTCTGGTTTCCTGAAGGCCTTGCACTTACCTTCAAAAAACTGGTATCTAGGGCTAACTTCTTGGGATCTAATTTTGATATTTTTTTCTCACTTTTTTCTTGGCCCTCTGGTCTGTCTCTCTGTTCTTTGAATGCTTTATTAATTGCCTGTTGGTGGTTGCTCTCACAATTTCTAATTTGCTTCTTTGCTTCACCTTCCTCTTCCCTTTTTGTGTTTTCATCACTCTCTTCACCATCATCTTCTCCTTCGTCATCATCTTCTTCATCATCATCTTCTTCATCATCACCATCATCATCATCACCTGTTTCTTGGACATTGTTGCTGCCCTTTGATTCTCTTTTATTTGCAGCTATTTCATTATTGAGCTTTTCTTTTAAAAATTGAAACATATTTTTATTGCCTTTGTCTATTTCTTCATGCTGTTCTTGAGTGTTTTCCTAAAATAGAGATTTATTAGGGTTAGAATACATAGCAGTGAAGAAATATGAAGTAGAGCAGTCTCTACCGGAGGTAAAAATATTTATTATTCAGCAAAAAAGCAAGCCATTAAACTATATGTATAATATTATTCCATTTACGTATGTGTGTGTGTGTATATATATATACACACACACACATACAATATATAAAGGTTTTTATATGTATAGGAAAAAATCTGTTGGAATGTTTACCAAATTAATGGTTATTTTTGAGGAAGGGAGATAACCACTAAGAAAACCCTTAGGAGGGGAATCATTTGGGAGAAATTTTATTTTTTACATTATATAATTCTAGAGTATTTGAGGTTTTTTAAATAACAAAGTACACGTATTAGTTGTATAAACAAATGCGGCCAAAATAAAGATAAATTTTTATAGGAACACACATTTTTAGCTGTTTATCTCATTCTATATATTAAGATGAAACCTAGTTAATTCTGTTCTTAGATTCTATACTGTTTTTTAAAATGGAGTTCAATTCCAGAAGCAGTTAAAAATTATTTTGAAAACTTTATAGAGTTGTTCATCAATACCCTGAAGTCTTTGTTTTGTATGTGCTGAACAGGCATCTTTATACTCAACAGCCTTGCGGTTCACAATAATTTCCTTATTGCCCTAACTAAAATTTGCATTCCTAAAATGCCTGCTAATCTCATAGAGCATGTACATCAAATTTACCTGAGAACATAATATAATGTGGGGAAAATAAGAGTAGTTTTATATTTTGGAATATATTTTTCAAAACCTTGATTTTAATTTTATCTGTGCAGTTCTTTGAAAACTGCCCTGGCTACTCAAAGGACAGGTGCACTAGTCCAGTTTCTTTTGAAAGAAAGTGCCTCGGTGGCTGAGCCAGCTATAAAATAGAACAGGATTATGCAGAGATTTAGAAATAATTGCTTAGTCTGGGAGAGAAAATGGCAGTCTTTTATCAATAATGTTTACTACATTCTTATATATCAGTTATTATACTTTTCTATACATACATGACCTCATAGGTGTCATCTGGAAAGCTGGTCTAGCAATTTGGGACAACGGTTCATCTGAACAAGAACTTGATCTTGATGCTTATGACATACTATAGGCTGGAACTGACAGTGACAACACAGTCAACCACCTGAAGTCTTCACCCTGCCTTTCTCATCTGTCCCAGCAGGGGGAGCCAACCATTAAGCTGTTTATACCAGAGGAAGGAAAAAAATGTTAAAAGTACTGTCATATTTTTTTCCCCTGAAATCAGCGTTGATATAGAATTGGCTTTTAATCCATTGACTTCCAATTATAAAATGTCTGCAAAGCGTACCTGAAATTCTAACTGATCAAGCTGGCTATTTATTTTCTTGAGCTCAATACTTATTTAAACTCTCCTGATCATGAAGCCAGTTGACAACTTTCCTTTCTTAATTATAGCCAGCATGGTCATAATGTGACAAGATACATCTGTGTCAGCAGGCATAGCTGGGAAAGAGACTTTACCTGAAGGGATCTCTGTCCTCTTTTTGCTAAGTCATTTTCAAGCGGAACATTAAAAAAATATATGCTGATATTTGACAAGTTTGTAGAATCAAAGACATTCTAGTTTTTAGATTAAAAAACATTCAAGAAAGAACTACGTTTAAAACAGCTTAATAGCTATTGATTTCTAAGTGCCATTACTGATAGCCAACGCATGGTAGGAATATTAGACATTTTCAGTAGTTCAACTTGGTTTAAGTGTAGGATGTGTGGTTAGACGTCAGGAGGATTCTGAAACCTTTCACATCGTATGTGAAATACTGCATGCGTATAGGTGTGCCAGAGAGAGAGGGTCCCGAGCTTACATTAGTTTCTCAAAGGGGTCTGGGTGCCAAAAAAAGAAAAAAAAATAGTTAAGGTTATGAGTTAAGTCACTAAGTATCATGGTTATAGGACACAGACTGTCCTACACAACAAACCCAATAGCAATTTTAAAAATAGCATTTGCAAGAAATTACCAACTTTTCCCTCATAACTAGAAGTGTTTCAGAAAGTTCCAGTCTGCAGTAGGATTAAATATTATGATTTAATCTAGATGCGACAAAACAGAACCAAATATTGGAGTCTTGAGAAATCACAGTCACAACACGGACACCTGACAGCCCAGTCCCAGGCAGCCATTTGTCTGTTATACACAATCCCTGGTTACCTCGGATTTCACAAAGGTGACAGGAACGCGTTCGTCTTCCAGCATGCGCCTGGACGCCTTTTCCCAGTACATATAGTCAACGAGAGATTTATGATCGAAGTTCCCTGTCGGTGGCTTGTCGGTTTGATCTTTCTGAATCATCCCCACGGGAAGATTGGGGTCAGGTGCCATGACTTCCATTTCCGACTGCAGTTCTTTCAGTTCTTCGGGGGACAAGTTGGCCAAGATTTCATCTTCATTAATCTCCTCACCAAAAACTTCTTCTTGATCTGAATTCCTGCTGTGCTCTGACATTATGTTTTTTTTCTAGATGTTTCTATTTTACTAGAAAAGAAGAAATAACCAAAGATGATTTTTTTTTTAAAGAAGAAGAAATAAAAGCCTCAAGAAGATCCCACAGTTACTGAGTGTTCCAGGTCAACACACTCTTGAGATATTTTTTCCCAAGAACTTCAGTGGTGTTTGCTGAACAGCTAGGAGTGATCACAGCTAAGCTTGTGTCGGATCTATATTAAGCAGGGCTTGGCTGGATAGGGTCAATTTATGGAACTACTGTGCTGCTCTCTTTTCGGCAACTTGAGTCAGCTGTGCAAATCCATCTGACATTTCAGTACAGCTGCTTAGGCTGACCAGCAAGTAGCCAGTCGACAGAATCTCTGCAGGAATAAAATTCATTCTCGGCCTATATGTATGCCCTCACTTTGCCACACAAAAACTCATGCAACTCATACATACCCACCCCAATACTCCAGGGGATCCTGCTTCTTTTTATTTAAGTATTAAAGCAACTTACAATATTTCAGAAGGGAAATCCAACCAGCATCCTGAGTTCTTTTGGAGGCAACAATTCACTCGAAGGCATTAAATAGAAATGAAGCTCTTAGGGTCTGCCTCTTCACTGCAGTGCGACTCTGGAAGCAAGTAGAGCTCACACAGCAGAGCAGAGAGGTCTTGCTATGTTATTCATCTGCTGTGTAAGCTGAACCTTTGCAAGATGTCCTATTTGCATCTAGATCCTGTGATCTAACAGATGGGGACAACCAGCACTTGAATTTCCACTATGAGTGAGGAGTTTAATATTTTAAATTATTTGTTTTTCTTATTAACTATCCGTTAAGCCAAGATCAATTAAAATGGATCTATAGTGAAATGGGAAAAAAAAAACCATACCATTAAAATACTAGAAGAAACCATGAGAAGATTTTTCATAACTTCAAGAGACAACATGGTAACATTTGTCCAATTACAAATGCACATTTCCTTTGACCCAGCAATTCCACTTTTAGGAATGTACCCTCCAGATACGCTCCCACATGGGTAAAATGACATGTGTACAAGGTTATTCAATACAGCAAAGTACAAAACAGTGTGTATTGCATGCTACTATTATGTGACAAAGGGTAAAAAGACTATATGTAAATATACAAATTTTATCAACAAAACGGATCCTTAGAAAGACACTCAAGGAAGCAAAAACCTTGGGTACTTTTAGAGTGTAGAGTAGGTTGCCTGGGAGACTAGGCAACCTGAGAAAAAGACTTCATTACTGTATACCCTTTTATAATTTTCAACCTTTGAACTTTGTGAATATACTTATTCAGAAATATGCATTTATTATACAAAATGTATGATAACATACAGAGGCACAAAGAAAATAAACATTTTCCCCATCTCATCACAGAGCTACCACTACCAACATTTTGGTTTATCATTATAATCCTTTTCTTTCAGGCATATGAACTCTACCATCTTTTGTCATCTGTTTTTTTGACTGACAAAATCAGTATCTTTTTTCTAGGCAATCATATATTCTACTACAACATGATTTTTAATTGCTCTCTAATAGGATTCTTTATATGGATGTACCATAATTTATGTAACCAATCCTCAATTGTCATTTAGATTGTTTTCAGTTCTCACAAGCACAAGAAATTCTTCAATAAATATCCCTGCAGATAATATTTGCATACATGCAAGTTTATTTCCTTAGGGTAAATTGAATAAGTTCTAAGAAGTGAAATTGCTGGGTCTAAGAATATGAAAAAAATTAAATGCTTTTCATAGGTATGCCTAAGTGATCCTCTTAATATTATTGAGACCCATCCTCAACATATATTAAATTATTTGCAAATTATATGCATATGATACTATTAATATATGCAAATATATATAAAATGTTGAAACTTGCAAAAAAGGGGAAAAAAATTAAATGTGAGAAGTTTTAAATGAAAGTACTGATATTTTTTTCCTACCCCAGTGGTTTATCTTGAGTACTCCCTGGTTGAGAGGCTTTTCATATGTGTGGCTAAATTAACCCCCAGAAAGGTCCTACCAGTTTAGTAGTAATTTACCCCTGGCCTCTCCCCTATCAGGCCTGCCTTTAGTCCCTGGAAAAGAGAAGACCTCGGTCTCAGTAGGCAGGGAGTAGACCACCTTGTAGTCAACTGATTTGTGGACCATTATTACATAGACTTCCTTTACAGAACAATGGTCTAAAGAGACTTGGCCCAAAAAGAGCTTTGTGTTCATGGAGGCTTGGGAAATGTTATATTCAGCAT
The DNA here is from genome assembly GCF_020740605.2 of Lemur catta. Lineage (NCBI taxonomy): Eukaryota > Metazoa > Chordata > Mammalia > Primates > Lemuridae > Lemur > Lemur catta. The sequence continues at coordinate 22,836,604 of NC_059145.1, read as the reverse complement.
TTGTTTTAGACATTCGTAAAACACATCAGCTTTTGGAGACTCTGAGAAATCCAGTTTTTAACACAATATTTCCCAACCTTATTTAAGTAATTCATGCTTTTTTTCCCTTTCAAAAATCACCTACGAATATTCTGTGCAATTAACTTTCCAAAACTTCCTACTTTGGGAAATACTGAGCTAAATACGAATGAGGAGGATTTAAAGTCAGTCTCGGCCAGGCACGGTGGCTCATGCCTGTAATCCTAACAATCTGGGAGACTGAGGAAGGAGGATTACTTGAGGTCAGGAGTTCGAGAGCAGCCTGAGCAAGAGTGAGACCCTGACCCTACAAAAAATAGAAAAATTAGCCAGGTGTTATGGTGTGCACCTGTAGTCCCAGCTACTTGGGAGGCTGAGGCAGGAAGATTGCTTGAGCCCAGGAGTTTGAGGTTGCAGTGAGCTACAATGACACCACTGCACTCTGGCCAGGGTGACAGAGTGAGACTCAGTCTCAAAAATAAAAATGAAAATAAAAATAAAAAAATAAAGTCAGTATCCCTGGATTTAAGTCTCAGCTCTACTCCTTAGAAACTACACGATGTTGGGCAACTTAGCCCTTATCGAATAACAGTCTCTACTAAATGCAATTATTGAGAGAATTAAATAAGGTTTTATATATACGAGAGACTATATATATATATAGCATGGCACATATATGTACATATAGTACATGGCAGAGTAAACTGTCAATAAATGTTAAATATCATTCTCATATTTCATGGTTAACTACAGACACATTTAAAGAAAAACAAAGGCAATTATAAAATGTAGGACATTTACAAAATGCAGCACATTTACATGTATTATGTTGTACCTTTTAAAAATGCACATTTAAAAAACCATTTCCATGATAGAAACGAATATATTAATGTCAATAAACAGAAAGACTTTTATTTATTTATTTATTTTGAGACAAGGTCTCCTTCTGTCACCTAGGCTGAAGCACAGTGGCACAGTCATGGCTTACTGCAGGCTGGAACTCCTGAGCTCAAGTGATCCTTCTGCTTCAGCCTCCCAAGTAGCTGGGACTACATGTAGATGCCACCATGCCCAGCTAATTTTTTACTTTATTATTATTTTTTTAGAGATGGGGTTTCACTATGTTGCCCAGGCTGGTCTCAAACTCCTGGCCTTAAGAAATCTTCCCTCCTCAGCTTCCCAAAGTGCTAGGATTAAAGGCATGAGCCACCATACCCAGCCAACAGAAAGGCTTTTAAAAATCTTTTTGCATTTACAGGAAGCAACTGAGACTCTGTTAGATGGAATTGTGTATAAAGAAAATACAAACCACCATTTGCAAGTAAATATGAATCTCCCCCAAGAAAATGATCTGAAATGTTGCGTGTAAGCTTTCAGATTCAAATTCTATTCTGATGAATTCCACTCATTTTAATGTGATCAGATGCTTTTGATGATCAAGCCGATTTAGGGATTTCTATAAGGGGCCCTCCTTCATCTGACTTGCATCTTGCTGAATGAGCGTAGGAAGTGAGTAAATCTCTCCCAGCTGCTTGCACCGTGCATTTTATCCATATGCTGACAGGGAGGATTTTGCTAGTGTAATTAGCCTCATTTGACACAGATGATTTAGTTGCGCTTTCTCTTAATGATGTTCTACTCCTGCCACGTGAGCAGCTTCCCACATCAGAATTCAACTACAATACCAAAACAAAGTAGCTAGGTATAGGGTAATTGATAGACTGTTAGAGCCAGATAGGGGGTCACAGGTCATCTGGCTTTGTATCAGAATTTGTGGATGAGGTTATTAAGTGCATTGACTCCCTGAACTCCCACCCAGAAGCAAATGAATCAGAATCCTCAGGTTTGAGCACGGGAATCTGTTTTTGTTTTGTTTTTTTTTTTTTTTTGAAAGCTCTCCAGGTGATTCTGATACATACATAGGTGTGAGAGTCACAGGGCTACTGCAAGCCACTCATTTTATAGATCAGGCTTAGGAAACACTGCATTCATTCATTTATTCAGCAGTATTTGCTGACTGCCTGCTTTGTGCCAGGCACTAGGAATACAGGAGTAATTGAAACAAAGTCAAAGTCCAGTGATAGAGACAAATAAGTTAATAATTGCTGGTTGCATTAAATGCAATGAAAGAAAATGAACACTGCATGTTAGAGAGTAACAGGGGAGACCTACCGTGGACAGGGAACTCAAGGAAAGCCGGTCTAGGGAGGTAAAGTCTAATGGATGAAATCAAGCATGTGAGAGGAGGGAACAGCAATCTAGGCAGAGGAAAGGGCAAGTGCAAAGTCCTTTAGGAGGTAAGGTCTTGAGATGTTCTAGGAAGTGACCCAAGGCTCACATGACTGGACTATGTTATGCAAGGAGGAGAAGAGGACCAGGAGGTAGCCAGGGGCTAGATCAGGTGGGCCTTTATCACCTGGGGTGAGTTGGATTGCATTCTTAGTGTCGTTGGAAACCACTGGGGGGTTTTATGCAAAGGCGTAACAGATGAATTACATTTCTAAAGATCACTGTGGCTGCTGGTTGGGACATGGCTTGGAAGGGTTAGGGGACAGGCAAGAATAAAAATGAGAAGATAAGTGAAGACCCTAGTCTCCTGATAGCTCCTAACAAGGCTATTTCAGAGTTTGGATGATCCTGGGCATTTCGTTCTGTCAGCCACAAATAAGCCTTACAAATATGCTGAGGGATCTCCAATGGTTCTTTCTAACGGTCTGACCCTAGCTTTGTGCGGTGGCAGTATCATAGCCAATGAGGTTTATCCGAGGCGAGATTATTGCTAATTGAAAACTTTTCCCAGTGCCCTGCCATGACAACTTGAAATATAGTCGGCATTGGCAATTTTTGACAGTCTCTACAGAGACTGAACAACAAAAAAATAAAATAAATAAATAAACTTATGACCTTTAGTGATTGCAGTGTTTTGTCACATCCTCCCTGCCTTCCCCCACCCCCCTGCAAGGAGTATACTCATTTTAATGATGGAGAAGGGAAAAAAGCCCACACTAATAATAATAATATTATCTGGCTGATCTTTACAACAGAAATTCTAATAAAACATTTTTAAATAAACTAAAGAAAGGTTATATACACGGTGACTTATCACTGGTGAAAGATACATGTTAGTTAATATTAATAACATACATTTGTGTAGAAAATAACCTACATACATATTTGCTTGAAAACGCATAAAATAGCTCTGGAAGGAGACACAAGAAATGGGTAACACTGGTTACCTGGAGCTAGGCGGAGTGAGGGGATAGAGGGTAAGTTTAAGAGGGAGAGTTTCCACTGACTACCCTTTTGTATTTTGAGAAAACTGTGACTGTGTTTTTTGTTTTTTTGACTGTGTCTTTTCTGTTATGCAAGCCTCCCTACAGATTTCCGTGTTTTTTTGCTTAGTTTGAATTAGGGATGTGTGTGTGTGTGTGTGTGTGTGTGTGTGTGTGTGTGTGACTTGCAGCTGGAAGGAGTCCTAAGACACTCTTTTACTTCAGTGATTTTCTATAGCCTAAGGATACATTCAAACTTCCTGACATGGTCTCAAGATGAGACTTGGCTTTCTTTTCCAGTTGTGTTTCTTACCAGTCCCTATCTAATGATTGCTGTTCCAACCACAACCAGTTGAGGACCTCGTGGGTGAACCTGTCATGCCCAAGTTTTGTGCACCTTGTCCATTTGGGGTAGACCAACCTTCTATCTTTGACCTCATCTTCACAAATCACCTCCTCTAGGAAGCCCTCTCCCTGACCTTGAAAGCTGAGCTTGATGTCCCTTTGATGTCCTTACTAAGAAATGAGCACTTGCCCCATGGTATTGTCATTGCCACTTCACTGTTCTATGGACTATAACTCCATGAGAACAAGAACGGTCTCGTTTATCATTGCATCAATGGCACCTAGCATCGTACTTACTGATAGAATTCTTTCTCAACTAATCTGAATTTTTTAACCATAGAAATATCCAAATTATTGTGCAAAACAGTACACATTTCAAAACATCTGAAATTTACTTCATTTGGTCCTCATCTCTGAAATATAACCTGGAGTCAGTAAAGCAAGGTGCTTCCAAGACAAGGCTTGGCAGTCAGACAGTCTGGATCCAAATCTTGGTTGTGCCAATGACTGGAAAACTTAGGAAGTAACTTCTCCCTCTGTGCCTCACTGGCTCCATAAGAATAATGGAGAGCAGGTTAGTTTATTGGTTAAGCACAAGGGCTCTGAATTCAGGATTTCTGGCTTCAAATACCAACTCTGCCCTGGCCTAACTGTGTTATCTGGGGAAAGTCAACCTCTCTCCTCAGTTACTTCATCTGTAAATATGAGATAATAAACATACCTGCTTTATAGGATTTTTGAAAAAAGCCAAGTGACAATCCATGGTAAACTCTTAATAAACATTAGCTATTATTGTACTTTTACAAATAATTGTGCCATTCTCTTCTGCCTGGAAAGTGCCTGATATCTAACAAGTATTTATTCAAGACTGAAAAATGAATGGCTTTTCCGTTTTATTCTATAACAACACATATAATACATGTACAAAAATATTTAAAGCTTCATAGGTTTATGAAAAATCCTGATGGTAAGAGGAAGCACTTTTTTCTTAGATCCATCAATTTTCCATCCTACAGTCATTCAGGATGTGACGACTGTGGATAAGCCATCCCAGCTCTTTCTTCAGCTCCAACCACTGGCTATAAATTGACACAACTATAAATGGTTTCCAAATGTTACTAAATAAATCAGTTCTGTCCTGTTTGTGGCATGCTCTTCTCTTGTGCAATTCCATTTGGATCACCAGGGCTCTGCCCACTAGCTGCAAATTGCCTGAAGATTTTGTGGGTGTGATATAAATGCCCAGCTCTCTCCTCAAATTTCCCTGACTTATGGCTGCATTTCTTCAGGATAGGCTCAGAAATTTATGAGGCAAGTGCCTTTCTAGAGTCAAGATACCCAGCCTGCCTTTCTTTCACTAGACCTCAGAGTAGCTTGAATTACAAAAGGATCTTTATTATTTTACCTTAATTGTTTTGTAAGGCATCTCAAAATTCTTAAATTGATTTCTCTTTGTTTTAATTTCAAAGGTAAACCAATTCTATGTACTTCTGAAGGCAGTGAGGGTGTTGCTACAACGCTATTATAGCCACTATGCTAAATACTACTGCTACTACTACCATTACTGCTACCACCACCACCACTACACTGATACTACTATTACAGTTGCTGCTGCTGTTACTACTGCTGATGCCACTATTGCTGCTACAACTGCTGCTACTGTTGCTACTATTATTATTATCACTATGACAGTCCTGTTGCTACTGCTATTAATTTTGCAGCTACACTGCTAACATTTATTGAGCACTTAACATTGCTAAGTTTATGATAAGTTCTATATATGTGATACGTCAATTTCTTCACATAACCACCTTGAAAGATGGATACTTTTGTTAACCTCCTTTTCTAGATATTAAAACCGAGGCATAGGCGTTTGAACTGCAAATTGCCTCTAAAAGTCAATGCTCTTAATCAGTGTCCTCTATTGCTTCCTATCAGTCCAGCAGAAATGGCACACACCACCTATGGGATCACAAAGCACAGAAAGCAGTTGCTCTGCTTATTGGTGCAAATGAGAGATGGTGAAGATTGGCAGAATTCAAGTAATCAGCAGCAGCAATGCTACCGTCATCAGCCACCTATTGAGAATGTTGAAACACTGGCTGCAAATACGATTCTTGGATCAAATCAGCCTGAAGAATGTTGGGTTAAAGAAAGCCAGAGAGATTTCTTAACAAAAAAAGACTTAACCATGCCAATGAGAATTGAGAATTTCTAAATCAAGAAAATAGTCTTTTTTGAATTGATGACCACATAAAGTTTTTTCTATAGGACATATTATAAGACTAATACTCCTTGGAACACATTTTGGGGAAATGTTAATCTAAGTCAAATGAAATCAAGGAAATAATATATATTATGTGCTTGCATAGAAAAAAAAAGACTGGAAGGAAATGCACTAAAATATTACAACTCCAGCTAGAGGATTACCAATTATTTTAAATTTTTGATCCAAATTTTTTTGTATTTCCCCAAAAAACAAATAAATGTAACTTACATTTTAAAACACAGACAATAACCACAAATAATCTTTAAGTCAATTTCAGAATAACTGCCATTATTTTCTTACTAACTTGGGCTACGAGGATCCTACTGAAACAGGTGAAAGATAAACAAACGGGTCTGATCAGACTTGCAGAACAAGATACTTTAATCTTTAAATATTCAACATCTTTTGAAACAGCCCATTCATATTTTTCTGTGACATTAGTAAATATAGCAGGCAAATGTCAAGTCTTGCTTTTTGGATACTTCAAGGATATGACATTTCCCAACTACTTTGTCAAGAATCCACCTTATCAAAGGCAAAGACACAAAAATATTTAAAAATCATATTTACATGTTTAGCAAGTCTATGATTTCTTTTTTTTTTTTCCTGGCAACTCTATGACCTACCAAAGTCTATGATTTCTTGAGAGTTGTTCCCAACACGTTTCACCACAAATTGATTTCTTCAATCAAGCTGTGAAATTAATGGGAGTTCACACTTGATTAAAAGCATGGGGGTTGACCAACAACGTGAATGTACTTAATGTCATTAAACTGTACACTGGTAAATTTTATGTATATTTTACCATATTTTTTAAAAAGCAAGGATAATGAAATGTGTTTAAGTAGCATATTTTATTTTGGATGATCCTCACAACATTAGACATTTAAAAGTATGTTCCCAGCATTGTTCATACTAGTGACCTGGATACAACCTAAATGCCTAGCAATGAGGGACTGATCAAATAAGCTGTATCTTATTCCTACAACCTAATACCGTAAATCTGTTTTAAAAATTGCTATTGAGCTATATTTATTATTATAGAATGGTTTCTATTATCAAGTGAAACATGCCTATTATTATAATATATATATGCCTGTAATAATGGCATATTACCAAATTTAACAAATACATAAAATAATCTATATATGTATATTTATGTTATGAACACTGAAAAAAGTCTGAATCTATATCAATTTGAAACAGTGACCTTTGTTTTCATCTTAAACATTTCCAAGTCATTTGAATATTTTGCTAATGTAGATATCACTTGATCAGAAAAACTTTAAACCATATTTTAAGTATGTTAATATATAGGTAATATCCTTATAAGGATCATTTTATGTTGCTAAAATGTAGGTCATTCTGTACATGGAAGGGCTAGCATGCTCCTCTGTTTTACTATCTTTAAATTAAAACTTAAGAATGGAGAGAAAAACAATTTTTTAGGGAGAAAATAGTTAAGTAGGTCACCAAGCCAAATTATGCAGGGGAAAACCATAACCAACAAAATCAGTACTTTGAACATTTGTTCACTGTAGAATAAACCAATTTATAGATTTGGATGGATTTTTAAAATAATCAGCTTTAAGATGTTCAGAGAAATAAAGTGTAATTTTGATTTAAAAATAATTATAAATTAAATAACAGGTAAATGTGAAAAAATAAATAAAAAAATCTTACAAACAAACAATATAGTTATTGAAATAAACAACACAATGAATGGGATAAATTCTAGCCGGACACAAAGGGCATTTTTGAATTGGAACATAGAACTGAGATGTTCAGAATGTGGCGGGAGGCAAAAGGATGACAGTGATTGAAGTGTGGAGAATGATTCTAAGGCTCCCACATTTGTTTAAAGGAATTCCACGTAAGAGAGTGGAGGGGATAGTGAAGAATCAACATTTAAAGAGAAATTATGGCTAATTTTCCAGAATTGAAGAAAGACTGAAGTCCTTAGAGTGAAAGTATTTTCTGAATACTGAGCAAAATAACATTGAAAACCTCTTAAACCATCTGCAAGTTAAAAACATCTGCACCTGGCCATACTTAAACAACTTGTAGTAAAACTGCAGAGCTTCAGAGAAACTATCAGAGAGAAAAGACATTATCTACAGAATAACAAAAATCTGAGTGACAGCAGACATCTCATCTACAATGAAAGATGCAAAAAGTCAGTAGAGTATGGGCCAGAGAAGCACCAAATTCAGGATAGGGGCTCTCTCTGGGCAGAGAAAGAGGAAAGTCAAAGGAAAAGTTAACCTAGGGCTGCAACTCTAACTGCAACATTTGATTCCTTTAAAAAATATCTGAACACTGTTAGTGGGAATAAAAAATGCTGCAGCTGCTATGGAAAACAGTATGGCAGTCCCTCAAAAAATTAAAAATTACCACATGATCTAACAATCCTACTTCTGGGTGTATTTCCAAAAGAATTGAAAGCAGAGTCTTAAACATGCACACGTATATTCATAGTGACATTATCCACATTAGCCAAGAGGTGAAAGCAATCTAAATGTCTACCAATGGATAAATGGGTAAATGAAATGTGCTATATACATAAAATGAAATATTATTCAGACTTAAAGGAAATTCTGTCACATGCTATAACATTGATAAAGTTTGAGGGCATTAAGTGAAATAAGGCAGTCACAAAAAGACAAATACTATATGATTTCACTTATTTATGAGGTACCTAAAATAGTTAAATTCATAGAGATACAAAGTAGAATAGAGGTTACCAGGGCTGGTGGGAGGAGGGAATCAGGAGTTGTTATTTAATGGGTTCAGAGTTTCAGTTTTGCAAGATGAGAAAGTTCTGGAGATCCACTGCACAACAATGTGAATATAATTAACACTACTGAACTGTACACTTAAAAATGATTAAGATTTTTTTTACCACCACTTAAAAAACTTAGAAAAAGATGTTGAATAAAAAACATTTGAAGTAAACAATTTGATTGACAAAGCTGCATGGTGTGTCCACTAGTATTTATTATGTAAAATCCTACTCATTTTTTCTGATTTCACCAAAATTTCATTTAAAAAAAACCAGAAGAATGCATAAAGACATTGTGTTATATTCATACAAAGGAAGACTACTCACTCTATTGATATACACAGCAACATGATTGAATTTTGAGAACGATAGGTTGAATGAAAGAAGCCAGACACGAAAGAGTACATGTAGCAAGATTCCATTTATATGAAGGTCAAGAACAGGCAAAGTGACACCATGGAGATAGAAATCAAAAGAGCAGTGGCTTATGGCGGGTGGGGATTTACTGGAAAGTTGACACCAGGGAACATTCTGGGGTGATAGCTGTATCCTGATAGAGGTATTAGCTACGATAAGTAAATACATATGTCAAAATTGACCTATTTTTACACTTAAGATGTGGGCATTTTGTTTAGTGCAAAGTTTGCCTCAATATATAAATAAGTTTTTAAACAAAAGGTGAAGTTAAAAAAAAAAAAGTAGGCTATTCACAAGTGAAAAAAAGAACTGCAACACTGGTAGCACCGAACACCTGAGGACACAAGGCAAAGGGCACTTCAGTTGATTGAAATGCAAGGAGAAATTTAGATAGCACAATTCTGTTATTCAAGAAGCATTCAGGACATTGGAGAAAAGGCCAGAGCTTCCAGCAACTTTAGAAGAGGAACCTGAAACCAAATGTAGTGGCTCAAGAATTTTATCAAACAGTACTAAGGTACAAACAAACCTCCTCTTTGGTCCCTTTCCAAAGAAATGTCTGAAGAACATGGTCGTTGGAAACAAGTTAATTCTAATATAACTTGATTTTAATTATATATCATATGTGTTCACTATAAGAAAAATAGAAAATAGAGATAGCAGAAAGAAAACAAATTGAAATCACACGTTAACAGATAACCACTCTTAAAATGTGGCAGGTTTTCCTCCATGTATTTTTTACTAAATGCTGTTTTTCTTTCAAGGTTGTTTCCAATCTTCTCCATCATGTGGGCAAATCTTACTTTGTGTGGAAACCTGTGCCTTTCTTGAGGGGGATCCAACAATTAGACCATATATTAATTAATTATATTTGCCCCTAGACCTAGACCCATGGAGTATCTTTTTTTTTTTTTTTGAGACAGACTCTGTCACCTGGGCTAGAGTGCAGTGGCGTCAGCCTAGCTCACTGCAACATCAAACTCCTTGGTTCAAGCCATCCTCCTGCCTCAGTGTCCCAGTAGCTGGGACAGGCACACACCACCATGCCCGGCTAATTTTTCTAATTTTTGTAGGGATAGGGTTTCACTCTTGCTCAGGCTGGTCCTTCAACTCCTGGCCTCAAGCAATCATCCTGTCTGTCTTGGCCTCCCACAGTGCTAGGATTACAGGCGTGAGCCACCATGCCCCGGTGCCATGGTGTATTTTAAAATGCTTTTCTTAGTTTCCCTTTTTCTAAAGATGGGTCAATTGTTGTCTGAGATTTGTCTTTCATATTTTACCATTTATGACTTGGAATGTGTTCTGTAATTTCAAGGGAACAGTATTTCTCCATGAATCATTTTTTCCTACAAATATAAAAATACCATTACCTACACTTGTATATGAAACATGACTACAAATTGCTGTAGAACATGATTTTTAAAAATGAACACACCAGAGTCTACAAATCCAAATGAGCCTATTCCCTGCTGTAGTCCCTAGATGTGCACTTATCCAAACGGTTCTGCCATTCACCCAAGCATCCGTGCAATGCTTGAGAGCTGCCTTTACCCTATGGTGGATTCTGTTGAATATTCTGGATTAGATTGTTCTCCTTTAGAATACAAGCTATATAAGATCAGAAACTGTATCTGCCTCATTTACTTTGTTATTTGCAGTGCTCAGAAGAGATAAAGAGGGACTCAAAACTGATGTCTTGAATGAATGAATGAATGGTAATACATTTCCGTTTCCTGAGAGTCAACTGATTGTTGAAATAATCTGTAGTCTTGCAGGATGACCATCCCTCTCCCTCCCTCCCACATCTCTCTCTATCCCTTGTGATTGGGAATTCATGAGTAAGCTTGAGGGTGACAGGAGGCAGGTTTAGGGAGGTAGGTAGTGACCAGATAATGTAAAGCCTTGCAGAACGTGATAATTCATTCATATTTTATTCTACATGCAATTGGAAACTATTGCTAGAGAATTCCAAGGAAATGAAATGATTTGTGTTTTTAAAAGGATCTCTATGACTGCATGAATAGATTTCAGGCTGGGCGCAGTGGTTCACGCCTGGAATCCTAGCACTCTGGGAGGCCAAGGTGGGAGGATTTCTTGAGCTGAGGAGTTCGAAACCAGCCTGATCAAGAGCAAGACCCCGTCTTTACTAAAGATAGAAAAAATTAGCCGGTTGTGGTAGCGTGCGCCTGTAGTCCCAGCTACTCGGGAGGCTGAGGCAGGAGGATTGCTTGAGCCCAGGAGTTTGAGGTTGCTGTGAGCTAGGCTGACTCCATGGCACTCTAGCTCGGGCAGCAGAGTGAGACTCTGTCTCCCCAAAAAAGAGAGTAGATTTCAGGAGGACAAAAATGGAAGGACGTAGACTTTTAGGAAGCTACTGAAGAAACCCAGAAGAGAGAAGGTGGCAGCTTGGACTAAAGAAGTCACAATGGCAAAGGTGAAAAATGGATTGCTTGCTTGTAGATGTATTTTGGTGATAGAACAGACAAGGATCCAAGAATCTAATTAGCAGGAACTAATGTGGGGGAATGACTTCCACATGCCTTACAAAGACAAATAAATTCCTACTATTTCAGTCTTTAAATTTCAGTTTATAAAATTCTAATTCCAGCGAATGGGCACCTGATAGGCTTAGCCAGGATGCTGTGGGGAGGGTGGGGCATCTTGACTGGCTGCTCCACAAATAATTCTATCTAATGGGGAAGAGGATGGTTCCCTAAGAATTATTGGGGTGCTGTTCTCAGGAGAAAAAGGAATCATGGCTGGATTGGCAAAAATGCAACATATATTTCCTACATGTGTGCTAAATTTATAGTCACATCACTGATATTTTATAGGAAAAAATGTCATGGCTTATCATATTATTGAACACAATAATATTAATACCAGCTCATAAAGCATTAAAGAAATATGCAAGTAAAATAACTGTGTAAAAAAATTAAGATATTTCCTTATCCATCTTGTTGTCTTTCTGTTCTCTGCTTACTTAGTTGCATAATATATGACTTTATATTATGCCAGCTAAATGCAAAACAGAGACGGCTTTAAAGTAGTGAAAAATCCACTTAGTTGGGCATCAGAGGCCTGTAGCCCGGCTCTTATAAGCTGTAATTCCATGAGCAAATCACTTACCCTCTCAAAGTAGAATTTCTCCATCTGTGAAATGTTGTCAAATGTACATACCCAACAGGTTGTTGTTGGAACCAACTGAGAATGTCTGTGAAAACACTTGGAAAATTGTGAGCCATCCAAATACAAGGTACGGTTATTAATGTAGACTATTTCAGTATTAGGAATTCTGATTTCTTTATACTTCCTATAAAGTTCTGTGTCTTACTCTCCCTGGTTTATACATTTGGACTAGAATAGCATCAGTGTGCTATTTTCCCAGCTGACCCCAATCTGAATTTCAAAAAACAGCTTAAATATCACCTCTTCCAAGAAGCCTTATCTATTCTTCCCCTGTTAGGTGTTTTCTTTTTAGACTCTCAACAACCTATGCTACCTCTGTTAAAACACATCATACTGTACTATGTCATAGATAAAAGGATTTCTCTTATTAACTCTATTTCCTCGTGTGCTAGTTCTTCCATTTCATTGTTTTGTTGTCTTCCTCTTACCATGTTAGCTTTCTCATGTTTGATGATTTTTGTGTGTGCTCACCTTTGCATTTGAGATTAACTGTGAGCCTATTGTGAATGCTAACTTTCTCCTTTCTATAGCCTGAATAGTGATTACTAGTAAGGCATGGACATGCTGGTGGACAGGTGCTACGGTTTGAATGTATCCTACAAATTTCATGTGTTGGAAACTTAATCCCCAACACAACAGTGTTGAGAGGTGGGACCCTTGAAAGGTGATTAGGTCATGAGGACACTGCCCTCAAGAATGGATTAATGTCTTTATGGTGGGAGTGCATTCATTATTGCAAGAGTGGATTTGTTACCAAAGCAAGCTCAGCCCTCTCTTGATCTCTCTTGCCATGTGATACCTTCTGCCATGTTATGATGCAGCAAAAAGGCCCTCACCGGATGCAGCCCCTCAATCTTGGACTTCCCAGCCCCCAGAACCATGGGCCAAATAAATATTCATTCATCATAAATTACCCAGTCTCACGTATTCTGTTATAGCAGCACAAAACAGACTAAGACAGCAGTATATGCCAGTAGTTAAGTTTTCCAAATAGTAATGTCTTCAGTTAACATATTTGTTCCCATTATTCACTGTGTAAAAAAGAGATGACATTCTAATAGATAAAAGATAACTATTCGTAAAATGATCTAAAGTTTAGTTATTTCTTGCATCCTTTACAACAAAAGAGTTGCCAACGTCTCAAGCATCAGAAAGTTTTACAAAGACAAGGGTTATATCTGTTCTTTATGTATTTGCATGGTTCAGTGCACAGAAAAGGTAATCAAATATTTTGGTTGCATAAATGAATGAATGAATGAATGACTGAGCCACTTAGGTGGCTGGGGGAAAATGAAAGATACGAATGGTAAAAATAACTGGATAAATTTATGAGGTCCATAGAAACACACAAAAAGCCACAACTCATGTGTCCCCTTCTCTGCCCTGAAGGAACCAGCCCTTCTCATCAGAGTTTCTACCAGGCCACAGGGCTTACACAAGGGGATTTCACCTCCCACTCCATCAGGACACAGATCTCTCACCTTGCAATTGTATGCAGCCTGGAGAGCAACCAGAGTGTCAGCTTACACAGCAAGGCTGTTGGGGGTTGTGTGACATCTTTCAAACAACTTGAACCAAAAATAACCATTCGTAGTCCAAAAGAGCCAACCAGACTGAAGCTGGTCTTTAAGCTACAAAAGTCACAATTAATTTACCTTGTAAGCTTTTGCTATTCTAGATAAAATCATAGAATTAGAGGTGGGAAAATGCCACCCATGATCAGAAATGAGTCAGAGCCCTTTTTTTCCCTCCAGTTTTTAAGGCATAGCCAATATGCAGGATTATTTCAGAGCTTTTCAGTTACACTGTTTCATATTTCATTGCTCAGTAAACCATTTCATTGGCCCATGAACACTTTTTAGCAATACAATTCCTACTATGTTCAGAATTTCATATTTTAAAAACATTTTTTTCTTCCAAGAGTAGTTCAGACATTTAACCCACCCAGCAAGGAGAGTCAACAATAAAACTAGTAAGAGAATTAGAACTAGAGATTTATTTGTGGCCACCCTACTACTATCATTTTTCTTTTAAAGTCACTGTCTCCCTAGTCCTGTGACCAACATCATTCCTTAAGTAGTTCACATATTTCCTGGGTCCTATTTTTAAATTAATGAAAGTGTCATATGGTAAGTGATTCAAAACAAATTTCACACCATTGGCTTCTGGTCCCCCATCCCCCTCAGTAAATCTCACTAAGTTATTGATTGAACCACATAGTTTATTGTCTTTGGTTGCCAAATATTCCCTGACTTTGCTCATCAAATGTTTCCATGTAACACAAACTAGCATCACTTAAAAAAAAAATACTTGTATGTATGATGGATGCTTCTAAAATTGAAAAAAAATATTTATCTGTCTCTGTCCAACTGCAATCCACTGAAATGCAATCTGGGGATTACAGAGGGTCAGATGTTGCTTTTGTAATAACAACCACCCTGCAACTAGAGGAATAAAAGTGAGAGGCTCTGGGAATGAGGCAATGCTACGGGGACATAGTATTTGAATGTTAGTGCAGGCACTAATTTGGGAGGAGAAATTAATCTACTGTAGTTTTTACTAAAATAATTTTTGAGGTTATTTATATAATAGCATGTATGATTTCTATGATTATGATCTTTTTTCAAAGTGTGTGATTCAAGAATAAAGAGGAATGGCATGCCAAAGTTTCATGAAAAAAATAAGATAATTATTAGCATGTTTTGATTTAAAGTAAATCTATCTCTTGCATTTATCCTAATAGATTTTGCTTGTTCTTGGCATCAGAATATATGTAAAAAGCTTAAAATCCTCTTGAGAGCCCAAATATGTGTATATAATCTGTTTATCAATCAGTTATTTAAATTAAAATAGAATCTTAATTAGTGCAAAATTAGTTCTTTTGCATTAGGCAAGATAAATAAACAGCAGAACTACCTGATTACTAGCTACTAAGGCATCTGAGTGGCCTGCCAAGGCCATGTCAGGGCATGACCCAGCAGAAAATACAACTACTACTACTGGCTAAGGCTCGTATTACAGATCTGGGATGATAAATACATGGCACTCATATCAACACTCTTATGTCATATCCATGGCAGACATTACTAATCAATCATGATACTCCCTAAGCCCAGGAGCAACTTCAGGATCCTTCCCAGAGCCTCATACCAGGCAGCCACTATCAGTTAAGTCAGTGTTTCAGATGAAACATATTCAAACTCAATTAAAACCATTTATTAAGAAATTAGGTTTTGTTCCTTGCAACTATTGTTTGCGCTTTGGGCTACCAGTCACTCCTTTTCCTTTTTAAGGTTCCAATCCATGGAGGATATATACAGGGATCAATAGCAAAAAACAATGGCAAAGTATAAGTTTATTCATTGCTAGGTAAGAAT
This sequence comes from Lemur catta, assembly GCF_020740605.2. Classification (NCBI taxonomy): domain Eukaryota; kingdom Metazoa; phylum Chordata; class Mammalia; order Primates; family Lemuridae; genus Lemur; species Lemur catta. Next base: position 22,820,935 of record NC_059145.1, on the reverse strand, counting down.
GCCACAATGTAGAGCAAAGCCTTGGACCTGGCTCAGGCTCAAGCACAAAGCAGGAGTCCTCCCTCTTAGTCCCTTTGAAGAAACTGTGTCTTGAGAGATGCTAACTTGGGACGTATCTGGAGTCTGGGGGTGGAGGAAATAAAGAGGGAGGGGCGGTGGGAGGCGGAAGAGGACAGTCAAAAAGGAGCAGGAAAGAATGAATAAGGCAAGTCAGGCCCTAAGAGGGGCCCTGAATTAGCTTACTGACTTTACCACATCTCCTTACAAATAACAGTGTACTCCTTGAGTGCTTACTACGGGGCACGTACCATAGCGAAGCTTGATGCCATCATCTCACTTGATAATCCCAAAACCCCTCTGAGGAAGTTTATCAGTTAAAAATTGTATGAGTGGCATACAAATCAGAATCCCCCCGGGAAATGGGTGGTACCTTTGAGGCAGAGGTGAGGTCAGGATTAAGGGGAACTGTCCAGAAGACATAGGAATGGACACATGGAGAATTCTCACCCCTCCAGACCTGAGGGCAGGAGGAACCCGGGGAAAGAGCCACAGCTGTAGCAGAGGGCCATCTGGTGGGAGGTACAAGACAAAAGCCTCCACTGCCCTGTAGCTGAGAGGGAAGGAGCTAGGGGAATCTATTCTCCAACCTCTTTCTTTCCCTCTCGCCCATTTCCTGCTAGTACCTCCTGGTAACTAAACTCCTTTGGAAGCCACAGGGCAATGGCCCTTTGATGTGGTTCATAAAAGGCAGCCACCTTCTGGGATGTAGCACAAGGGCACCAGGTAGAGCTGGACCTGGAGGGGCAACCAGAATATGCAGCACAGGCAGGTGGCAGAAAACCCAGACAACTGGGACTTAACCTTATAGGCTTCTACTGAAAAGAGAAGTGACAACTGCTCTTCAGGGAAGCTATTAGCAACCCAGCCTCCTGCTAGCTCTCCACGGATGTTGTGTCACATTCACACTCCAGGCAGGGCAAAGGAGGAAGGGCAAAGAGCAAAAGCCAAGTTCCACCTGCATCTATCAGAAAAACAATTAGTGCTCTCAGGATATTTGTCCTTATGTCTCATTGGCCAGACCCAGGTCAGGCATGGGTCCTTCTCTGGCAGCAAAGGGAGCCTGGAGAGGGAAATATTTTTAACTGAGCTAGGGTTACAAGATAAAATACATAACACCGTGTTAAATTTGAATTTCACATAAATAATACATTTTTAGTAAATAAGATATACTTTTACTAAAAAAATCATAATTTGTTGAAAATAAAATTTAACTGGGCATTCTGTATTTTTATTTGCTAAGTCTGGCAACCCTAATCTGGGCACATTGCCACCCAAACACAATTGAGGATTTTAGTATAGAAGAAGGGTGGTACAAATATTGAGTAGGGAACAAGCTGCAGTTGCTACAGATGGGTACTATTGTTATTCCCATTTTACAGATACAGAAGCTAAGGCTAAGAGAAAGGAAGGAATTTAACCAGGTTTTATAGCTGATAAGTGCTAAAGCTGGGATTAGATTCCCACTAGGTTAAACCCAATGCCTCTTAGCATTTATGTATTATTATTTTTTTTTAGACTAGTCAAGTGCAGTAGTGAGAAGGGGGAAAGTAGTGGAATAAGGAGTTGAATCTGTAACTGACTGAACAATCAAGTGAGATAACTCACTACCTTTGGAGCCTTTTAGCATTTATATTATCAGCCTCCGTGATTTAAGAGGCTTCAAAACAAGCTAAAGGGAGGTCAGGTTAAGAGTTCTTTAGCACAGTGACCACCCCACCGATGAAATGTGGTCCAAAGGAGGTCAGATTGCCATTCAGATTAGCAAATCCTAGGCTGGGCGCAGTGGCTCACGCCTGTAATCCTATTACTCTGGGAGGCCGAAGTGGGAGGATAGATTGAGCTCAGGAGTTCGAGACCAGTCCGAGCAAGAGCAAGACCCCCATCTTACTAAAAATAGAAAAATTAGCCAGGTGTGGTGGTGTGTGCCTATAGTCCCAGCTACTTGGGAGGCTGAGGCAGGAGAATGGCTTAAGCCCAGGAATTTGAGGTAGCTGTGAGCTAGGCTAATGGCACACTAGCCCAGGGGACAGAGCGAGACTCCATCTTGGGGGTAAAAAAACAGATTAGCAAGTCCTCCTCATAGAGTAGTCGTTCTCCATGGGTGGTGGATGAATTTTGCCCCCTCAAGGGACATCTGGCAACGTCGAGGGACATTTTCAGTTGTCACAACTGAAGAAAAGGTGCTACTGGCATCTAGAAAGTGAAGCCAGGGATGGTGGTAAATATTCTATATTGCCCAAGACAGTCTCTCACAACAAAGAAGCATCTGATCCAAAGTGTCAATAGTACTGAGACTCCAGAAGAAATGATGAGAAGTATCAAAGAGTTTACTGCAGTATGTACCCCCAAATGCAAAGAGGGAGCTTAGATAAAGATCCCTTTGTGAGAAGATTTCTTTCCTGGAACATCTATGTCTTAGAGTGGAATCGATCACATGCTATTTTCTTGCTTAGATTTAGACACTTCACTTTTCCTACAGCACAAGAGTAAAAGAAAATATACCAGGAAAAGATATTCTACAGCCAGAGAGACCAGGGCCCTTGCAAGAGACTTTAGAATTTATAATTAGGAAAACAGTTATTACTGCCATGATGAAACTATTTGTTACAATAAATAGCAGTATGTACCCAAGGAAATTAATATCCTTTACAATCACATGTTCCTTAATGACAGGGATAGAAATGCATCAGGCAATTTTGTGGTCATGAGGACATCATAGAGCATACTCATACAAACCTAGATGGTGTAGCCTCCTACACAGCCAGGCTATCTGGTATAGCCTATTGCTCCTGGGCTACAAACCTGTACAGCATGTGACTGGACTGAATACTGTAGACAGCTGTGACACAATGGTAAGCATCTGTGGATCTAAACATAGAAAATGAGGGCTGGGCGCGGTGGCTCACGCTTGTAATCCTAGCACTCTGGGAGGCCGAGGCGGGCGGATCGCTCGAGGTCAGGAGTTCGAGACCAGCCTGAGCAAGAGCGAGACCCCCGTCTCTACTAAAAATAGAAAGAAATTATCTGGCCAACTAGAAATATATCTATAGAAAAAAATTAGCCGGGCATGGTGGCGCATGCCTGTAGTCCCAGCTACTCGGGAGGCTGAGGCAGGAGGATTGCTTGAGCCCAGGAGTTTGAGGTTGCTGTGAGCTAGGCTGACGCCACGGCACTCACTCTAGCCCGGGCAACAGAGCGAGACTCTGTCTCAAAAAAAATAAATAAATAAAAATAAAAAAATAAACATAGAAAATGAAAAAAAAAAAAACATAGAAAATGTAGGGTAACAATATGGTATTATAACTTACAGAAGCACCTTTCATATTCGGTCCATCGTAGACTGAAACATTTTTATGTGGCACATGACTGTACATCTTTAATAAAGCCAATCATAAGTAGAAGTAAATATGATGTTTAAAATCATATTTATAAAAATAGAGATTCTATTTAGACTTTTTTGGATCAGCTACACTACTGCTGTCTCCTCATTAAACTGAGTATGAATTTAGAAGATTGGGATGCACACAAATTTGATCGTCCCAGATTGGCTATTTTGATTCCAGAACAGCCCATGTAAAAAAAAAAAAAAAAAAAAAAAAAGGCATGGTCCCTTATGCCTGTCGTCCCAGCTACTTAGGTGGCTGAGGCAGGAGGATTGCTTCTTGTGGACAATATAGTGAGACCTTGTCTCTTAAAAAAACAAAAACACAAAAACAGCCTACGTCAGAGAATGATTGCTGACAAATGCTTATAGATTGGTGCATTTATATATGTCCCTTTTCAGAGATTATCTTCAAAGAAGAGATAGCAGTTGCTTTATTAATATTGCTAATGAATAATGAAGGGCAGAAATCTAAGTTTGAGCCACTGTTCTACTTGTTAAAAATATATTGATAAGGATTGAGGGACCCTGAGTTTGGAACTATTTTCTTTCTCCTCCCGTGTTTATCTGGTTATCCTGCTAGTCTATGTCATGGTAACTCTTGATACTGCCCCGACAGAGACACTGGGCTAAAGACGTCTACATCCTTTGAGATGCTTGGTAGGTCTCCAGCCCAAACCTTGCTCTGTTGATACTGTGCCAGACCTGCAGTAAATGTCAAGCCAATAGCTTCTGAAGAGTAGATTAGACCTTCATTGTTAGTCTAGCATTATTTATGTATCAAATCTATAAATTACCATTTGATTATCAAGGTGCTTATGTTAGCTGAAATCAGAGTTTTAAGTTTATTAAAGACATGAATTCCATGATGCTTTTCCAAATGGGACTTTAGCCAAAAGATATTGGTTACTTAAGTAACCAAAGGGGGTCATTAGAGCCAGGGTTCATTTCTAAAGTGGTCTAATGGCATTAATCCCAGGGAGAGGAACCAGCAAGTGTGGATCATCTACGCTGTTCGGTACTGTGCATGTATATCCCTATCTGCTTCTCACAACAACAAATCAACTTCCTCATTACCATTTGAAGGATGGGGAAAATGCCCTTGGGTACATAACCTAATAAAGCATCAGCTTATTAATCCACAAAATGGCAGTAATGATAGTACCTAACTTATGAGTATGTTGTGTGGATTAAATGGGAAAACACATGTAGAACCTAATTATAGGACAAAGGCTTAAATACTGTTAGGCTTATTATTTCTAAAAGGGCCACAGTGTGAAAAAGTGACTCCAGAGCCTTTGTTCTTTCCACTATACCACATGACCTCCAAATAACAAGAGTAACAATATTTTAAGTTATTTACATGCAATTTTAGGCATGGCTCAGATGGATCATCCATTTGACCTTTTTTTATCTCCCACTTTATTTATTTATTTAGAGACAGAGTCTCACTCTGTTGCCCAGGCTAGAGTGCCGTGGCGTCAGCCTAGCTCACAGCAACCTCAAACTCCCGGGCTCAAGTGATCCTTCTGCCTCAGCCTCCCAAGTAGCTGGGATTACAGGCATGCGCCACTATGCCTGGCTAATTTTTTCTATATATATTTTTAGTTGTCCAAATAATTTCTTTCTATTTTTAGGACAGATGGGGTCTCACTCTTGCTCAGGCTGGTCTCAAACTCCTGAGCTCAAATGATCCTCCTGCCTTGGCCTCCCAGAGTGCTAGGATTATGGGCGTGAGCCACTGTGTCCGGCCTATCTCCCATTTTAAACATATTAATTTCTAGAACTCACCTCCTGCCCCCCCAAAATGGAGGAAAAAACCCCACTGACTAAGCAACTGTGCATGCTGTTGTATAGTCTTAAATCATCCTTTCCTTTAGATTTTAAGAAATGATGATTATTTTAGTCTGGTGTGCTTGGATTACAGCAAGATTGGGGTCTATTATAGGAAGAATGGTCCTGTAACTATGGTTCCTGGAAAAAACTTGTAATTAGCTGGTGACTTGCAATGTTAATACCACAAACTGCTCAGTGCTGACTCCGTTCTTGGACAGCTACCACCCAATAATGCCTCATACTTGATGATAATGATGATTACAGAAGTACTACAGTCATGCACTTCATAACACTGCTTCAATCAACAATGAACTGGATGTATGACAGTGGTCCTGTAAGATTATAATGGAGCTAAAATACTCCCATCACCTGATAAAGTCGTAGCTATCGTCATGTCACAGCACAACACATTACTCACGTGTTTGTGATGATGCTGGTGTAAATAAACCTACTGTGCTGCCAATCATATAAAAGTCTAGCAATGCAATTATGTGCAGTGCACAATGCATTATCAGTGATAATGATAAATGATCATGTTAGTAGTTAATGTACTTACTATACCTTTAATCATTATTTTAGAGTGTATTCTTATATTTATAAAAAAAAGTAACTGTAAAACAACTTCAGACAGGTTCTTCAGGAGGTATTCTAGAAGAAGGCACTGTTATCATGGGAGCTGACAGCTCCATGTGTATGATTGCCCCTGAAGACCTTCCAGTGGGACAAGATGTGGAGTTAGAAGACAGTGATATTGATGATCCTGACCCTGTGTAGGCCTAGGCTAATGTGTGTGTTTGTGCCTTCATTTTTAACAAAAAAAGTTTAAAAAGTAAAATAAAAAAATTTTAAAATAGAAAAAGCTTATAGAATAAGGATACAACGAAAATATTTTTTGTACAGCTGTACAATGTTTGTGTTTTTGGATCAGCTACACTACTGCTGTCTCCTCATTAAACTGTTATTACAAGAGTCAAAAAGTTAAAAAATTAAAGTTTATAAAATAAAAAGTTAACAATAAACTAGGGTTAAATTATCGAAGAAAAATATTTTATATATTTAGTGTAGCCTAAGTGTAGTGTTTATAAAGTCTACAGAAGTATATATTCATGTCACAGGGCTTCACATTCACTCACCACTCACTGACTCACCCAGAGCAACTTCCAGTCCTGCAAGCTCCATTTGTGATAAATGCCCTATACAGACATACAGTTCCTATATTTTATCTTTTTAAAATCTTTTATGCTGTATTTTTACTGTACTTTTTCTATGTTTTAGATACTCAAATACTTACCATTGTATTACAGGTGTCTACAGTATTTGGTACAGTAAAATGCTGCACAGGTTTGTAGCCTAGAAGCATTAGGCTACACCACATATGTAGTAGGCTATACCATCTAGGTTTGTGTAAGTATACTCTATGATGTTTGCACTATAATGAAATCATCTGATGCATTTCTCAGAACATATCCCCTTGTTAAAGGACTCATGACTGTACATCTCCTTTTTAAAAATTTAACAAGGTAACAGCCATCTTGAGCATGTGCACACACACACTGAGTCAGACTTGAGTCACTTCCTCCAGGAAGCCTTGACTTCACCCAACCCGCAGCCAGATTGGTTGCCCACACCCAGTTCCCTATTGTGTCCCTGATCATACCAATTTGCACTATATTACAATTACCTATCGATGTGACTGAGTCCCTATCTAGACTGCAAAGTCCTAGCTTATGGAGCCTGAGTCTGAGACTGCGGTATTCCCACCACCTACCACATTATAGGTAATCAATAAATATTTAATAAATGAATGAAGAGCATGTGACAAACCAAGGAAATAAGAATGAATACACGGTGTGTTTGGACACCCTCGCATGGTTGCATTGGAGAGAACAGGGAGAGTTTTGAATGGGGTGAACCATGGTCCTTGGACATGAAGCAGTGAGGTGAGCCTTATCTTTTCAGACAGTAGAAAACCATTTTTTCACACTTTTTATATTATAGTAAAAAATGTATTACATAAAATTTGCCATTTTAGCCATTTTTAAAAGTATATAATTCAGCAGCATCAATTACATTCACCATGTAATACAACCATCCCCACTATTTCCAAAACTTATTCATCGTCTGACAGAAATTCTGCAACCATTTAACAATAACTCCCCATTCTCCCTCTCCCCCAGCCCCCTGGTGACCTCTGATCTACTTTCTGTCTCCATGAATTTGCCTTTCATAATAATAGATGTTTCTTAGAAGTGGAATCCTACAGTACTTGTCCTTTTGTATCTGCCTTACTTCACTTTGCATAACGTTTTCAAGGTTCATCTATGTAGTAGTAGCAGGAGAACGATTTTTAAGCAGAGGCATGATTTAGAGACAGCAACATTTCAGAAAGACAAAGTTAGCAGGTGCATGTTGGTGTTAAGCACCTCGATCCAATTGCTTCAGCACTTGGCCGACTTGTTTACTCTTGTGTAGAGCCTTGAATACTTTCTAGTGGCTGGAAACCTAAACACACCACAAGTGTGTCACTAACTTTTGATCAATATGTATCACTAGAACTTACATTTGCAGCTGGGTGCAGTGGCTCACTCCTGTAATCCCAGCACTCTGGGAGGCCGAGGTGGGAGGATTGCTTGAGGAGTTCAAGAACAGCCTGAGCAAGAGCGAGATCCCGTCTCTACAAAAAATAGAAAAAATTAGCTGGGTGTAGCCGCACACCTGTAGACTCAGCTAATTGGGAGGCTGAGGCAGGAGGATGGCTTGAGCCTAGGAGTTTGAGGTTGCAGTGAGCTGTGATGACACCACTGCACTCTAACCAGGGTGAAAGAGCAAAACTCTTCTCAAAACAAACAAAACAGGACTTACATTTGCTATGACTGAGGGCACACGTAGTTTGTAGTGAAACCTGTCAGACACTGATACCTGTTATAATGACATGGTGAAACATGGGGTACAATTGCTGGGAGAAAGGAGAGAAGTAGCAACCGTCAAGTTGGAAAACAAAGAGTGTGACAACTGGATGCTGTTAGAGGTGAGCGTCGTTATTCTGTAGTGGTCATGTGGTCACTGTTGCTGGCTTATTCACTATTGCACAGAGCCTATTATATTTTCCAGTAGCTGCCAGAAAAGCTAGAATTGGAGAGTGTGCTATATATACAAAAAAATTGAGCACTAATATACCTAGAGTCATAACACACTCATATTTAATTTGTGAAAAATCAACTCTACATGCCAGAGACAAAGAATAAAATAGCTTTAAATTATGCAAGTGATTCTGATTGCCATTTCACACAATGAGCTTAGGCCCGGGAGTTGTGCTCTGGGAAATATGCATCTATTTTCTGTTTCCATTGTGTGATCTTGAGCAAAAGCATGAGTCTAGGGTTTAAAACAAAGTACCTTTCATACAATATGGTCATGAAAGAGAAGCTACTACTTCCTCTGGGGCTCAAATGAAGAAGTATCAATGTATTCCCAACTCAGCCGTGTTGGGCTTGCTGACAGATGGTGTGTCAGTTTGCAATGTGGCTCATCTCTAATACTTTTTCTGTCATAATTTTGACCACAATTTTCACCTTATGCACTGACTTTAGAACCTAATCCCTCCCCTGATTCTAGATTCATCTTCACTCTAGAAGACAAGGGAAAAGCTATAGCATCCTATAAGATGTCTTGGATACAGTACTATTAAGATTTTGGGGTTACAGATAGCAAAAACCAACTAGAGCTAGCTCAAGCTTTAAAAAAATAAGATATTGGTGGAGGGTATTTTATAAAAATCTGTATCTGTACATGCAGGTATAAAGATGCAAAGGAAGCAGTGGGTGCTCTCAGCTTGGACTTTCCTCCAAGGGTGCCTCAAGCTGTGATGTGCATATGAATCACCTGGCTTCACTGTTAAAAATGCACACTCGTATTCAATAGGTCTGGGGTGGGGCATGAGATTGTGTTTCACTTAACAAGCTCCCAGGTGATGTTTATGCTGCTGACCCTGACAGCAATTTGAGTAGCAAGATTCAAACGCTGCTATTTTGATATCACCTGGTCACTTCCCAATTTCAAATTCCTAAGAGGGGATGAGATTGCCCTCTAGTCTGCGTCAGGCATCCACCCTGAGATCCATTTATTACACCCCGGGGAGTCAGGTCATGAAACAGCAACATCCCCACCACGACCACAGGCATGGAATGAGCGGTTCCCGTGGGCCTGTCCCTGTGTTATCCATTTCAGACATCTTAGCTCCTTTAATCCGCACATCAACACTTTGAAGTGAGGGAAGAAAACTGAGGCTTAGGCCGGGCGTGGTGGCTCACGCCTGTAATCCTAGCACTCTGGGAGGCCGAGGCGGGTGGATTGTTTGAGCTCAGGAGTTCAAGACCAGCCTGAGCAAGAGCGAGACCCTCCGTCTCTACTAAAAAAAAAAAAAAAAAATAGAAAAGAAATTATACGGACAGCTAAAAATATACATATATATAGAAAAAATTAGCCAGGCATGGTGGTACATGCCTTTAGTCCCAGCTACCCGGGAGGCTGAGGCAGGAGGATTGCTCGAGCCCAGGAGTTTGAGGTTGCTGTGAGCTAGGCTGATGCCACGGCACTCACTCTAGCCCGGGCAACAGAGTGAGACTCTGCCTCAAAAAAAAAAAAAAAAAAAGAAAGAAAACTGAGGCTTAGGTAAGTGGAGTGGCTGGTACCTGCTGGTCAGAGCTGGGCTTTGAACCACACTGCCTGACTCCAGAGCCCCTGTGCTCTACCAGCTTCAAGATTTGGCTGTGGGGTGGGGGGTACCCTGGGTTTGTGCAGGGCCAGTTCCTACAGGAAGAGGAATCACTGCCCCCTGGGCAGCTGGTCCCTAGAAGCTCTCCTATATCAGCGCTGTATTAATATTTGTAGATCACCACAAAGTGGGGATGAGTTAGAGTACTTGAGTCTCATGACTTCCCCCCAAAATAGTACCCCTCTTTCTACCCAAGTTCAGAAAAAGGACACTGGTGTCACATAGGGGACCCAAGTATACATAGTGTGGCGAGGAGATAAAAGCTGGGTCTGCGGGATGGCTTAGAAGCCTGCTCCTTGCCAGCATGCCCTGGCACCTTGTTAGCAACGCAGGTTCTGGGACGCCCACTGCAGACTTGCTGAGTCGGAACCTACATGTTCACAGGGTCCCCAGGGGAAGCAGGGGTTTAGGGTACACAGCACTACCTGGAATGGCACAAGCAGCTCCGGACAACAGCAGGACTCTCCTCGGTGTTCTTGCTGGCAGGGACTACCGTGCTGCGTTCTCTCCGGGGGTCAGGCAGATGGGAAGAAGAGGAGGAGGAGTCTCTGATGAGGGGCAGCTGGGAGAGACCAGGTTGAGCTCATTGGTCCTCATGCCGCCCACTGTGTATTAGTATCACCTGGGGACTAAAAAAACCAACAATTGGGTTCACCCCCAGATATTCCTGTGTAATTGGCCCATTGTAGGGATGGGCCAACTATAATATGTCTTTTTTAAAAAAGCTCCCTAGATGGATATAACATACAGTGGCCTAGCTATAGTCCCTCTGTGGAAACATAAGGGGTGGGGAGTGAGTGTGCCTTCTTAGCAATTACCTTCCTACTTCGGTGGGCGTGAGGGGAAGGTATCAGAGCAGGGCTTCTCACACTTTAACATGCCTAACTCAGCATCAGCTGAGGATCCTGGGCAAATGCAGGTTGTGACTTGGTAGGTCTGGGCTGGCACCTGGGATGCTGGTTTTCTAAGCAGCTCCCAGGTAATGTCCTTGCAGCTGGTACCACACTCTGAGTAGCAAGGAGCTAGAGCATGCATGAGAATCACCAGGCTCGCCTGCTAAAATGCAGAGTCGAGTCCCAGGTTCCCTAGCCCAGAATTTCTGACCCTGTGGATTTGTCAAAGGGGCCGGAAATCTTCATTTTTAATGACCATTTCTGATGGAGGTGACTGCAGGGGCTGGAGGGCCCCATTTTGACAAGCTGGTCTAGTGTTTGGCAGTGGGCTGGAGAAGTTTAATGAAACCTGAGAGAGAAGAGAGAGAGAGAGAAAGAGGAGACAGAAAATATATCTGATCAATATTCTGTTCTCAACAGTCAACATCCTGATCTCGTTGAGTTATCCCTGCTTCACTGTCATTACTCAGGATAATTGTGAACGAGAATGTCTCTCCCCAAGTGCTTCTCTCAAGAATGTTTGCTGAGTAGAGATTTTTAAAAACAACCAGAGCCTGCTAAAACCAGAAATTCATTCTCCCAGTGTTGGAGGCCAGAAGCCCCAAATCAAGATGTGGGCAGGATTGATCCCTTCTAGAAGCTCAAAGGGAAAACATATTCCATGCCTTTTTCCCAGTTGTTGTTGGCTTTGGACAATCCTTGGCATCCTTGGCTTGTAGACTCATCACTCTGATCGCTGCATCCATCATGTGACCACCTTCCTTCCCTCTGTGTGTCTGTTAGTCTATAATTTATCTTATTAAATAAAGATTGTCATGTTTGGGGAACTTTTCTTCTTCATTTGATGTATGTTAAAGGTTGAATTGTGTCCCCCCCCACAAAAGATCTGTTGGGATCCTAACCTCCAGTATCTCAGAATGTGACCTTATTTGGAAATTAAGTCTTTACAGATGTAATATCCCATTAAAATGAGGTCATTAGGGTGAGCCCTAAGCCAATATGACTGTGTCTTTATAAAGAGGAGAACACAGACACCCACACAGGCAGAATGTCATGTGAAAATGATGGCAGAGGTTGGGGTGATGCTTCTGCACCCCAAAGAGCACCAACAATTGCTGGCAAACCACCAGATGCCAGGAGAGAGGGGCCTGGAACAGATTCTCCTTCATAGCCTTCAAAAGGACCGACTCTGTCAACACTTTGATCTTGGACCCCAGAACTGGAGATAGTAAATTTCCATTTTTTGTTTTTGGTTATTCAAATTAAGTGTTTATTTTTGTGCAGTGATAAATTTCACATCAACCCAACTATCACTTGATGAGTTCCTGCAAGGTGTTGGAGACATCTTAGTTTTATGAAATGAGCACAGAAGCCACTGGAAGTCCTCAGAGTCAGTTCCCTCTCAGATAATAAATTTCTGTGGCTTAAGTCACTCAGTTTATGGTTCTTTGTTTACAGCAGCCCTAGCAAACGAACGCAGGATGTATATATTAATACTACACAATTCCACAGGCACTCGCTGGAAAAGGAATTGGTTTACAAATTCTAAATTGTACACAAATTTAAATAAATCACAGTCCCTGATTTCTAAGAGCTTCCAATGTAGCCGAGGAGGAGTTTAGTGGGGGAGGAATTCACACATACACCCCAGTAATCCTGAAACTGGTAGACTGGGTAAAGTGGTAGTGTTCTGGGAGGATCTATTTATTTGGAAGGGATCTAGGAAAACTTCTCTGGGTACAGGGTATGAATTAGAAATTGAAGTTGTTGTTCAAATCATGCAATTTCCCGAAAATTCATTGAATATGTTTGAATGTTTCACTCTTATATAATTAAAAAACTCGGCCAGTCTCAGTGGCTCACGCCTGTAATCCTAGCACTTTGGGAGGCCGAGGCGGGTGGATCGCTCAAGGTCAGGGGTTCGAGACCAGCCTGAGCAAGAGCGAGACCCCCGTCTCTATTTAAAAAAGTAGAAAGAAATTATCTGGCCAACTAAAAAATATATATAGAAAAAAATTAGCCGGGCATGGTGGCACATACCTGTAGTTCCAGCTACTCAGGAGGCTGAGGCAGGAGGATTGCTTAAGCCCAGGAGTTTGAGGTTGCTGTGAGCTAGGCTGACGCCACGGCACTCACTCTAGCACTCACTCTAGCCCGGGCAACAGAGCAAGACTCTGTCTCAAAAAAAAAAAAAACCAAAAAACTCATTCCTCAAGTTTTTCTCAAATAATAGCTAAGGTTCAAGCCAGCCTTGAAAATATTTCCCCTTTCTCCATCTGCATGCGGCAACATTATTAGAAGAAATAATTGCTGACAACGTATTAAATTTACTGAGCTCCAAGGAGTTGAAACTTGCTAATGTTTCAGCTCCAGGTAGGCAGCGTGATTACCGGTATTTCTAAAGAACGAATTTCACATGTTCTCAATCATTTTCATTGCTCTGCGAATGGAAGCAAATCACTGGGGTTCAGAATATTGTTCTGCCAATGAAATAATTTATGTTGCCCGGAGCTGGAGATTTTAAAATAACAAATAACATTTGTAGGACAGGCAACACAGAACATCTAAAGAATTTTCTTTATTTTATTCCAACTCAAGTATGTAAAATTTCTAATATTAAAGCATCTCAGCAAAGGCCAAAAAGTGGCTTTGGTCAAGCCAGATGAAGCTCGCATTGTCCCCTTGTTTTTCAGCCTGATATTAAGCCAATTTTTGATATTTTTTTGGCCCTTGTTACTCTATTAAAGCCATTTACTCTTCCTGCTCTGTACTCAGTGCAGAAGCAGCAGGCCTAATCCAGAAGATCCATAATATTTTGAAATCATGAGCTCTGTTTATTAAACCATCTGGTCACCTGGGTGATGGGGTGAGGTGGGGCTGGAGGACGAATTATCTGATAATATAAAAGACATGCATGGGCTATATGCATAGTGAAAGGCATTTGTTGTTTATTTCAAACTCAAATTTAGCCGGACACGTAAAATTTTTATTTGCTAAACCTGACAACTCTAAACACAGCACCAGTAAAATTATACTCTGGGATAGAAAAACTTTAGCTTGAATCACTTGATGAAGGAGAGGTCTGAAGAAAAGAGGAGGCTGAGTGCGGTGGTTTACACCCATAATCCCAGCACTTTGGAAGGGTGAGGTGGGAGGATCATTTCAAGCCAGGAGTTTGAGACCAGTCTGGGCAACATGGCAAGACCCTTGTCTCTACAAAAATATTTTTAAAATTAGCTGGGCATGGTGGCGTGTGTCTGTGGTCCCAGGTACTTGAGAGGCTGAGGTGGGAGAATTGCTTGAGCCCAGGAGTTTGAGGCTGCAGTGAGCTATGATCGTGCCTGTAAATAGCAACTGCACTCTAGACTGGGCAACAGAGCAAGTGAGAACCCGTCTATTAAAAAAACAGAATAAGAAAGAAGGGAACGGGGGTGAGGGGGGAGGGGAGGATGGGCGGGACATGGGCAATATATATAACCTGAACTTTTGTACCCCCATAATAAGCTGAAATTTAAAAAAATTCAAAAAAAAAAAAATAGAAAGAAGAGAAAAAGCATGAGCTTTACAATCATTCTGATCTGGGGTTGATTCTGGCTCTATACTGGATTATATGACCACATGACCTTGGACAGTGTGTCTTAGCAGTTCCTCCAGCTTCCTTTCTCTCATCTGTAAAATTGGCATATATAACACTGGCCTCCTTTTGTTAAGATGAAGTGTTAGCTCATGCAGTGCTGTGCTGTATTAGAGTCTGAGGAAAAAGGAAAATCAGTAATACTGATCTTGTCTTTATTTAAAATTTGAATATTTTGTTCATCATGGAAAAATTTGAGTTTTGTAAAAGATTGCATTAAAATATTATTTATCTTGTCAACTGGGTTTTTTGGCTCACCCTTAGATTTTGCACCTCACCCTAATACCTGCCTGAGCACTTGGTGACTTTTAATTGTTATTTATATTTAATGTTTACATTTTATTTAATCTTACTAATATTTGCATTTAATAATGTTAAAGACACTTAACCCTCTTATATTCCACTCCCTTGTAGGATCACGTTAGAAACAACAATGACAACAAACATTTATAAGGGTTTACTTTGTGTCAGGCACTGTGCTAAGTTCCTGAAGTGCATAATTTTATGGTATGCTTACAATTTTTTTGAGGTTGTAACAATTATTATTTCTATTTTATTAAAAGTGATGTTTTATGTTATTTATTTATTTTTTTTACTTTTATCCGACTCAGTACCCAATGAAAAAGTGATATTTTTAAAAATAGAACTACTTCCCCAAGAAGACACAGCTAGTACATGGAGTTGTTGGGCATTAGAAATTGAGTTTTGTCTGCAGGGCTCCCGAAACTTGTTTGTACACAGGGCGTTGCATTAAGTATTAGTAACATGAATCCAGACTAGGGCCGCCCATAGGAAACTCCTGCCTGCAATAACCCAGGAAGGCCTCTAGGTGTCCTCGTTGACCAAGCTCCGGAATTCTAGGCCGGAGAAAACTATGCTTTGGAAAGGTTTTCTCAGGCATGCTCTTCCAGGAGAGCTTCCACACACTCTGCTTGCTTACAGACCAAAGGTTCTTGGTCTGAAGACAGGCTCTGGGGTTGAGCAGGGCCAGCCTCTCCGTGGATGGGGAGGGTCTGACCCCATCTGCTCAGCCCACGATCTCCAAGGGCTTCTAGACCATCTATTATCGTCCCGCCTGCCCCTGGGCAGGGCCCGGCAAGTAGGTTTGCCAGGTGTCCTGTATTTCGCGATTTTGTTTGGTATCCTGTATAGATTTATTTTCAGGGTGCCTTCAATGTCCTGTATTCAGCTTTTAAAAAGTAAATTATATGGTGGTTACAGCTATTTTTCAAATTTAACCTGACACCCTGTTATTTGTATTTGTTAAATCTGGCCGCCCCACTGGCTGGCTCGTTTGCGTTCTTGTGCACAGGGAAAAGGCAGGTGTGGGTCTTTGAGCAGCAGGGCTAAGCCCAGGGTGGAGCAGTGGTGGCCCTAGGGCACCCAAATTAAGATGGCGCTCACTCTCCCGCTCTTGCAAGTGCACTTTGTCCTAGTCCTGGCCTCACAGGAGAGCTGTGGCCGAAGGGTCAGGAAAACACTGTAACTAGCTTACTCCTGAGGTTAAACCAGCATGCAGCTTCCCTCAGTGGACTCCAGAACAGCACAAATTGGCACTTCATACAGTTTCTGTCTTATGCGTTTGTGAATTGGCATCCAGACCTGGGCCCCTTCTAGCAAATGTAAGTTGGGCAAACTACTTCACCTTCCTGAATTTCTGTTTGGAATTAATAATTGCAAATTTGCTGTGAGGATTAAATAAGAAAAAAATATTCCCAGTGTCTACAACAGGGGCCTAAGACATGAATCAGCCCTAGACAAGGATGAGTGAATTCATTCTGTCAGTGACTGAGGCAGTGGAAATGCTAAGAACGTCAACCTCCTAGATCTTGGTTAATATTCAACATCACTTACTGCCTTTCTCCACCCAGGAAATCATTTATATTGTGAAACACTGTCTAGAGACTTGGTGTGGTGCTGAGCTGGTGACACGCATTATCTTGTTCAGCCCACACAACGCTCTTGTGAGATGTGTACTAGAGAGGAAACTGAGGCTCTGAGAGGTCAAGAAACTCACCCCAGTTTATATAACCAGCAAGTGGCGAGGCCAGGATAGGTTCTGAGCCCGGCAGTCTGTCTCCAGGTCTGCCTGACTTCAAAGCCTATGCGTTTAACCACTACTTTATAAAGATGGTGATGTCTGCGTAGACACCCACTATCAGCTCCCTGCAAGGCTTCTTCCATGGTAATTGAAGGGCTGCTGGAAATGCCCTTCCCAGACTCGGGCTGTCAGTATTCCTGATCAGATCTTTCTCACCACGGATTCGCAATCTTTGATCTTCTTATGAAGCCATTTTCATCGGAAAATGGGGAGAGGGCCACACAGAGAATGGTGTTTCTGAAGTTACACGTGTGTGTGTGTCGGGAAGGAGGAAGGGTGGCTGCTGTGATGCTCCTCTAACTCCCAACATCGCACGTCTGTCTTTCCAGTACATTCCTCAAATGCCACCGCTGCTTTCCTCCAGCCTGTTTGCACAGGTAATTCCAGCCCAGTTGGCTGTTAATGGCCCTTCAAGCCACACGCTGATCAAAAGTGTCCAAATCTCACATCTTGAAAACCACCAGCTGTGGGCTGCCCCGGACTGTCCTTTCTTTCTTCTGGTGATTTTCACCCTGCTGATCTGACCTTTCCTCTTTCTTCCTCCCCAGGCCCACTCTTTCATTTGCTCCTTCCCTTCTCTTTTCATTTTCATTGGTTTTCATTTAAGAGAGGTGCTTGGTGAGCGATTTCTGTTTTATAATGTCATGGTTAGTAAAGAGCATGAGGTGTGGGAGTCAAACAGACGTGGGTTTGGATTTTTAGCTTTACCACTTCCTTGCTGTTTGGTTCTATAACCAAGGCATGGTGGCCTTTCTGAGGCTCCCTTCTTACATCCTTACCTGAGAGTAAGGCCATGTTTCTTGCATGGTCGTAGGGAGGATTAGATGAGCATGTATGGCAGCCCATGGGACTACAGTGAAAGCTCAAAAATGGTAGATTTCTTTCTTATTACCTAGATGTTTTAAAATCCTGGCATAATCCTTCCTTATCTTTTTTTAGTTTCTAAAACTGGCCAGAATTTTCCTGGCCTTAAAGCTTTGGCAAATGTCGTATGCCATTCTCTTAACCTTAGAGAGCTTCTGTTCTTTTTGTTTAATTAGATCTCCTCTCACAATCCCCAACTCTAGGCTTAAGCATCACCTCCCCGGAGGTCCCCATTGTGTCCCCACCAGTCTCAGGTATTAGCTACACACACATTTATTCTCTCTCACCACCCTTGGCTTCCACAGGATTAATGATCACGTTACGTCATTCAAATAGTCGACTTCTGTTTCTCCCTCATTGGCCTGTAGTCTTCAGGAGGACAGGACCCATTGCATCCTCACTGCCTAGGACAGTGACTGACAGAGTGGGTGTCCTAATATTTGTTGAATATATGGTTTTTCAAATCACATACAGTTTTTCCCTGACCCTCACTGCTATGGTTTGAATGTTTTCTCCCTCTGAAACTCATGTTGGAACTTAACCCCCAAAGTGGCAGTAGTGAGAGATGGGGCCTTTAAGAGGTGATTGGGTCATGAGAGCTCTGCCCTCATGAATGGATTCATGATGAATGGAGTAATGGGTTAACAAATGAATGGGTTGTCCTGGGAATGGGACTGGTGGCTTGACAAGAAGAGGAAGAGAGACCTGAGCTTGCATGCTCAACCCCATTGCCATGTGATGCCCTGTGACACCTTGGGACTCTGCAGAGAGTCCCCACCAGCAAGAAGTCCCGCACCAGATGTGGCCCCTTGACCTTGGACTTCTCATCCTCCATAACTGTAAGCAATAAATTCCTTTCTTTATAAATTACCTAGTTTTAGGTATTCTAAGTAACAGAAAGCCGACTAAGATACCCATCAACAATTGTTTCCTTCACTTCCGTCCTCTCCCTCCCAAATTGAGAATCTCTGCTTTAAACACTGAAGGCAGCACCCCTAGAAGCAGGTGTAACACCTTTTCCTAGAGAAGTCCCCCAGGATTTCCCCATGGGGACACTTTGGGCAGGACAACTTTTTGTTGTGTCAGATCATCCCATACACTGCAGCATGTTTAACGTTCCTGGCCCCTAAATACCAGTAGTACCTCCAAGTCATTGGGAGAATCCAAAGCACATTTCCAAATGTCCCATAGTGGGTGGTACAGTCCCAGGTGAAAAATCACAGACCTTTTAAACCTTGGGGCACTTCATGAATATTACAAGCATTCAAGAAGAGAAAATTGGCCAGGCGTGGTGGCTCACACCTGTAATCCTAGCACTCTGGGAGGCCGAGGCGGGAGGATCCCTTGAGGTCAGAAGTTCGAGACCAATCTGAGCAAGAGCGAGACCTTGTCTCTACTGAAAATAGAAAAATTAGCCTGATGTGGTGGCATGTACCTGTAGTCCCAGCTACTGAGGAGGCTGAGGCAGGAGGATCCCTTGAGCCCAGGAGTGTGAGCTATGATGATGCCACCGTGCTCTAGCTGGGGCAACAGAGTGAGACTCTGTCTCAAAAAAAAAACCAGAAGGGAATGTTTTCTGAAACTCAGAAGTTAGGTCATCTCCCGTCTGGGTCCAGGCACATTGTTCTTGCCAAGACTGCTGATATTCAAAAGCAAAAGGAAATGGAGAGATTGAGAGAGAGAGAGAGAGAGAGAGAGAGAGTGTTTTCCAATGTTAAGAACAGCAAGCAGATAAATATTGACAAAACAAATCTCTCGTGTCTATTTCCTATTTTCTTTTGTAGAGGTGATAGACTCTCACAAAATCATAAAAGGCAGACAAGGATGAAAGCGCTATAAAGACACTCTGGTGGTAAGCTCAGACTCTAATCTGAGATTAATCTCAGACTCTTTCCAAAGAGAATCAAGAGTAAAGCCTACAAATACATACATCTGACAGAACTGAATTCTGAGTGGGCTTCTCAAGGGCGCCGTAGAAAAAAGCATTTCATATTTCATATTATCGTATTGCCCCTGAACAATCCAAAATGGGAGAGGATCAATAGATATTTTCAGTGCTACTGATCAATATTTAGTTCATTATGGTTATCTGTGATTGTAACAAGTACATTCACTAATGTAAGACGTTTTATTGGCTAGAAAACAATTTAAGAAATGTACTGGGTCCACTGATGACCTCATCCAGCCATAAATAATTCAGCCTAGCAGGCAGGGCCCTAGGTAAGGGTTATCTTGATCTGTGGTTTGACTTAAAGCCTGACTCTGCTCTTCTGCCACTGGTAAATGAAAGAAAATTATGTCCGATAATTTTAAGAGGTGATAACATGAGCAAAGAGAGATGGGATTAGTGTGTATTCACTCAATTTTCATTCACCTATTAAAAAAATCTGAATTCTGTTTGCTACTTTTACTGCAGAGAAATTATTCCTAGAAAACATTCATTGAATGAGAAATTAGTAGTCTAGGATTTGCAGTTTGATAAGTCAGGATTTATTTCCTGCTTTTCTCCTCCTAGTGGCATGACTTTTGGTAAGTTACTTGACTTTTTAAATTCTCAGATTCTTTACCTGTAAAATGGACATTTTATAGCTCTGTCCACCTCATTGGGCTGTTGTGGGGATTAAATGAGCAAATGCATAGAAAGCAATTTTGCACACCAGACTGGCACATGCCAAACTAGAGTTCAACTCATTTGCCAACTCATTTTTGCAGTGGGACATACTTTTCTTTTTTCTACTTCAAAGTGGCACAAGAATGGGTTGGAAGGGAGGCAGAGTACTAAAAAAGACCTAGAGAAATCTAGAGGAGGGGATATGGAAAGAAAAACATACGAGATAACCAAACTTTGAGCTGAAAGATAAGAGTCACTTTATCTTCTGGGTTCTGTGTATGTGTCAAAAGATCTCTTTGGAAATGAACTGCATCTCCATGCTCTGTGAGATAACAGGGAACAACTAATGGCTTGCCTTGTTAACAAGCATGGCTGAAGCACCTCCTTTGCTATACCTCCAGGTCAACCAAAGGGGGTTCTGGAAACCTTGTTACTGGAACTTGGGCCAAGGTAAGTATAGAAATTTAGAATTAGTGTTTAGAAACATTCATTGCAACTTGACACAGTAGTTTTATGCCTGCTGAATCTAATAATAATTAGGAACATATATTTTCCTGTTATTTCAATTACCTAGTAATTTATTTTTCTGAATTAGCTTTCCCCTTAGTAATTCATTTTTATTTTACTTTATAAAATTACAATATAGGTCCACAATAGATTGGAATTTTCAAAACTGGTCTTTCACCATGGATAGTTTGAGAAGCACCATGGTAGAAAATAGTACAAACTTGCCTACTGCACTGAAGAAAGTTATTATTCCGATTCTGGAAGCTCTTTAAGGACTGACATTTGAGGGAACTCTTTAGTCTCAGCTTTTGTTCCTAAGAACAGGACAAATAGTTTAAAACAATTTTGGAATCTTTATTGCTTATGACATTTAAGCTTATATGAGTACAAGGAAGAATTTTGAAGAATTTTCTCAAATATAGAACAAATTATAAACATCAAGGAAGGTGAGGCAATTTCTAAAATCCACCTTGTAAAACACATCTTTATGAGGTAGATCAATATGTATTGATACAAAGCGAGACCCAACATATGTTAGGTAAAAAACAAAAAAAAAAAACCAAGTTATAAATTTGTACTTGTAATATGATGCTGGATTTTTAAAAAAATTAATATATAGAAAAAAATCCAAATTAATATGCAACAAATTAACATTGTTATGTCTGAGAGTGTTAGATTATGGGGCATGATTATGTTTTTATGTTATGTATTTATTTTGTGTTTGCATTTAAAATTTTTACCATAAGTATATGATACTTTGCAATAAGAAAGGAAGTTTGCACATTGAATACTTTGCCTTTGTCATTGTTTGCTTTTTAATAAACATACCAATGTGGCTGAGAGATATTTTTCAAAAGAGATGGGGGAAATCGGGGAGTAGGCTCACTGTGCTTCCATTTCTGTCTTCTTTTCCTATTTGGGAACCAAATTTTATTTGCCCTTTTAAGATATACTTGCAATTCTGAGCATATCGTTTCTTGAACGGGAAAAGGATATTTTTATGTAAGATACATGTATGGAAATATTAATATTAAGGTCTCTCTACATTTCGTTTCCCACTCCCCTCTCCCTATAGTACAGGATAAAAAGATGTCACGTGAAATATTTTCTTGAATGTGAAAGACCTGTTTGCCAGTCTGTGAAGCTAGGACAAATTACTTGTCACAAATAAATAACATTCCAAAGATTAGGAAACCTAAAAATTCTCATCAGTCATCCTCAGTGAGGCAGTAAACTACCGTATTTTATCAATTCTAAGATAACTTTATTGTAAGACACAGCATTATTTTTATGTATCATAAAGAAAGGGAAAAAAAAACCACTGCCAATTCAACTAGGACATGCCATCAATCAAAAGATGAACCCTGTTTTCAGATGTAAATATGAAAAAACGTACATCTTGGAATCAATAAGATACGGTAATACTACAAAAATCTGAAAACTTGCTCAACACGATTACTTGAAGTAGAGCACTTCAAACTGCTTTCACACGGGCCCTGAACATAAATGGAAGAATACGTAAACATTTTCAGTAGCACACCTTTTGTTTATTGACCTATGTAAAAAAATAATAGGTCTCAAAAAAGTCAGAACAGTAAAAGAATATGCAAAAGTGTATTTCTGTTTCTAGAAGGCTATACAAATATGCAAAAAGGAATAAGTTATTTTTTGTTTGTCTCTTTCCAAATTTTTTTCCCCAAACTTCATTTCTAGTGATACAAATGACTAAGGACCAGTTTAACAAATCATTTTTATGTATATATTACATGCTTTGGAATATAGATAGAAAATGTTCAAAAAAAGTTGTTCAGAAACTTCTCTATTCACAATATGAACAAGAAACCTGTATAAAAGAAGGGGAAAGGAGCACCTTTTATGGAATATTGAAGCAGAGTAAAGATGACAAAAAAGACGAATCTGGAATATGGAAATCATTTGTTCTAAAAAAATAAACAAACAAAACCCTACAATAAACCATAACTAATTAGTTCTTCCAAGAAAAGTATGAGGTAGTTTTAGCCTCATAATTAAATCTACTGCAGCTTGGAGTATTTTTTTTTTTTTTAATGCTAATCTTTTTTTTTTTTTGGTCACTTAGTGACTTAAAACTACTTGTGGAATCCAGATAGTAGTAATATGTTTAATTTTCTAATGTTCACCATTTTAAGGCACGCGATTCATCTAAAACAACGTGGCTTTGTTTGTTTTTTTTTTGTTGTTGTTCTTGCCTTGGGTCCTTTCTGTAACACCTTAAAATACTTTTTCAAACTCATGATCATAAAAACTTTCCATAATAAGTCTGCCACTTTAAATGACAGCCAAGTTGGAGAGCTACCAGCCTAAACAATAGCTCATCGTGTAATTAGTGGAGAAAGAAAAAATGAGCTCAAGGATATTGTACCTTAGAAAATTCTCCAAGCAGAGTTTGTCAATTACTCAGTGGGCTGCTTCATTTTCCCCAATCTGCTACCATAACGTTATATTACAGGATGCTACAGCAATAAGTCTTTCCCAAACCCATTTTATGGTGCTTATGAAAAACATCACTCTTTATAATATCCTAAAAACATTTACTCTCATTCAGAACTTCATGAAAAATCCAACTTCTCTTCAAGTAATTTTCCAATACTGTCAATTTTCAATTGTCCATGTCTGTGTAGAAATCACACGTTATTCTGTCAGCTCACAATTTCCAACTTTGTGACGGTGAGCAATGACTCAGGAGCTTCTGGCTTCCCTTCTCTCGTCATTCTGAATTGTGCTCTGAAATTTTCCCCTGTCCTTCTTGCCTATGGGACACCCTGAACGCACTTTCACGGTTTTGAGGTTTGCCTTCAACAACTTTTATTCCCTTGAAAAGTGCTTGCTATCGATAAAGACTTCACACTGAGCCCTCTCTTGGCAACGGTTCAACGTGTGGTCAGACCTTGCTGTTAGGTTAGCGTCTGGAGTTTGAAAGGCAAGTCCTCATTCAGGGGCTTTGTAGGGCTTAGTGCGTGATTCACATCCAGGGCGACCTAAGTCTTCTCTTCAACCTTTGATGCCTTTAGGTTTCTAAAGCCAACAGCCTTCTGGGAAGACGAATACATTTTGCAAGGCACACTAGTGTCAGAACGCAGTGCTTGGTCAAGAGGTCCAACTGCAGTTCAGACTAATGTTCCAGGCTTTGAATCTTCATGCCAATAGAGCCTCTGCTCACTACTCTCCAGGCTGTCTTCCAGTCGGTTTCCATCTGCACTGTCCAGTTGACTGATGTCTGAGTACTGTCTATTAAAGAAAACCAGAGAAGTTACTACTAGTGGTCATTTTTGTTCCTACAGCACTATGTTTAAAGACTACTACACTTAAAGAAGTTAGTAGGAAGCACTGTTAAGAAAAATTTCCAAAACTTAGAGATGAGGCGAATGATGACAGCATGTTCTTTTTGATGTCATACTGGAGCATTGTCTAAAAGGCCCATAAAAGGATTATTTAATTTCTCTAGGGAGATATATCTTTAACTTATGTTTACCAATGATTAGGACTCAGACTGTAGTAAGTTACATGTTAACTTACAGGTTTTTGTGTGGAAGAAATACAAATAACTTCTGTCTAGTCGAAAAGATTATGGTTATAGTTTTATTGCCCTGTAGGGCATTAACTTGTTTTATATCTAATTTAGTAATCTTATTTTAACATTCCTTCTTTCAATGTCTTGAGTTCTCTTTGAACCAGCTTTACTCTTCAGCTAGTTCTTTTATTAATTAAATAAATCTTTAACACATGCCTATTTTCTATTTGTTTGACAGTCATATTTTTAACTTTTTATTTTTAAATTTTTAATTTTTTCTTTACTTTTAAAAAAGTAGATTTTGACAGCCACATTTTAAGTATTCTTCAAATTAGGGGAATATACTAAAAGCCTTCCTCAGGGACAAAGGAATTATATTTAGCAGCAGGGGCACTTTGGGACATATTTTATACCCCTAGGGTTTGTGGGTCAAGTATAAATTGAGAGTGACCCAGGAAACAGCATAGCATTTAAAAATTATAAGCATATTTGGATGGTATATCCAAATGAAAGCATTCTACTATACTGACCATTCAGATAAGCAAAAGCACATTATTATAACAGTAGGTTAAAATAGGTTAGATAGTTAGTAGATTTCTTTTTTATTTTAAATGTCAAAGTCTTTTAGTAAAGGTGATTAAAAAAAAGTCTTTGGAAGAAGAAGAGCTTTGGAAATAAAGGTTTTTAGTGTTTTCATGTAACATTAAAATAAAATCAGATTTCACAACTCCACGCATCAGTCAGAGCAAGCAAAACTCCTGCTGTGGAAGGAGCAACACGCAGATTTCAGGGACTGTACTTACTACGGCTGGCTACACTTAGGAAAAGGGAATTTAAAACTGATCTCATTTCTGGAGACACAACCATTCTTGGGGACGGAAGCCCTTGGTTTTGCCTAGTGATAGGTAGAGTTAGACAGGGAAGAGGAAAGAGGATGGAAAACAGGAAGTGAAAGAAAAACGTTATTTGAAAATATAGTTTGCAGCAGTAGAGCTAAGAATTTGACTCTGTTATATACAAGGTAGCTTCAACATTTCTACTTTGGAAAGTTTATGCCAACGACAATTCTACCAAATCATATTGGGAAAAAAATTTATGTTGGTAAAAATCTGTATCTTTCTATAAAAATTTTAAGACCTGAATAGTCTGGAAAAAAGAATCTTTCAATAATATATACTTCATTAAAAAAAAAAAAACATGCATATACATGGCTAAGCATTTCAAATCTTTAACTTAAGAGGAAATTGAGTTTTCATCTTTACCTTGAAACCTAAGTTCTCTCTTATTTTAAAAATAATATTTTCATAAAAATAATTTATGCAATTTTGGAACAGATTTATAAACCTTTATGAATGAATGTTATTATACTTGCCTTGTTAATAGGTTAAGTTAAATTGATCAGACTGTATCATAACAAAAAAAATCCTAAATAAACAAATGGGTAGAAATAAGCACTTCCATTATCCCTGCACCTAGGAGAGTAAATTGACTTAAAAAAAAAATCACTTTTAAATTTAATCCATTAACACTACTTATTGGAATTTATCCTAAGGAAATAATCTGAAATTCAGACAAATTTTACACAAAGATGTTAACAGTAGCATTACTTACAAAAAAAAAAAAAAGAAAGAAAATCTAAAAACAACTCAATTGTTTAAAAAACAAGGAGCTATTAAGTATACTACATTTGAGTGGAATATCATATTGGTCATATAAAATGAGGTTTAAAGAGTTTTTTAAAAACATGGGAACATGGTTATATTATGTTAAGTTTAAAAAATGGGATGTAAAATTTCATATATAAGATGTAAAATTGTATATACAATGTCATTATGACTATGTTAAAAATGAATGTAGAAAAATGGGGAAAAAATGCCAAAATGTCGATAGCTGCTACTTCTGGATAGTGGAATTATGGCTAAATTACTTCCTACTTATTTATCCCTTTATTATTTTCCAAATTTTCCACCATGAGCTCACGTATGCGTACACATACACAAACACACAATAGGAATCTTTAAATAGCTTCTAATTTCCTGTGCATTATGCCCCTTCTGACATCAGACTCCTCTATCAGGCTATCTTGGGCTGCCTGAAATATAATAAATGGACAGACGTAAAAACAGATTTTTCTCTAAAAATGTTTAACACTTCCGGAGTCCAATGAAAGTGGTGTTAAGGATATTAGAACTTATGCATGAAATGTTTGATATCATTTCTGAGTCAACAAGAAAAGTAAAATTACACAAACATGAAAAATATTTGCAAGTATATTATTACAAAATGATTAGAACTGAATTGAAAAGGTTCAGCTCAAATTTGGGGCCTGTCATTTTGGTTCTTGCTCTTAACTGATTTTCAAGCATTATTTACAGAAGTCCAAGCTATCTGATGTCCTCTGAAGTATATTTTCAATAAAATTCTATTTTGAGCATACCCTTTGTTGAGTTGAGACAATTGGCTTAATATTTCAAGCCAAGAAAAACTCTTGCTGAATGTGGAGAAGAAAAATAAGGCTGTTGGGGTCGAATACCTCCAATTTGCTTGTGACACTAAATGCCTTAATAAAGAAACTGCTAACTTCTTAAATTCAACAGTGCAGAAACTTTTCTAACTTGTAGTCTGTATAAATCTTTTATGCCTGAAGCAATCTGACTTAAAGGAGTCAAAATTAAATTTTCTACAAAAAAAAAAAAAAAAAAAAAAAACAACAACCAGAAAATACTCTATCTACTTCTTGGCACCATGGGTGTGGATTTTATCTTGTGAGAAACTGATAGGGAGAAATGACCTCTTCAAACTTAACTCCTCATGTGTATAAAAAGAATTGAAAAAACATGTAATGCAGAGTTTGCAATTATTTTCTCTAACGTTTACAAAGAACTACTTTACAAATAGGACAGCTGGCTTCGTCTGTTGCTGCTTAGTGAACAGAGGGTCAGACACAGAAAGGCAGCAAATGTTTGAAATCCAGCCTACCAACTGTCTATGGGGAACCTCACTATAAACAACAGCCTTTTTGGGAGTAGAGGTATTTTTCCTGCAAGGTTCCAGAAAAGACTTTAACAGACAAATCAATAATATAGTTTCAAGCACTGCAAGGACAATAAAAAACCCCTTCAGACTCAGAATTGAATGTATAGACTCTAAGAACAGGGTCAAATTTGAATGAGCTATTAGGAGTCAGCAAACTTTTTCTTAAAGGGCCAGATATTTTTGGTTTTGTTGGCTTTAAGGTCTCTGTCGCAACTGCTCAGCTCTGCCCTCATAGTGCAAAAACAGCCATAGATAACATGTACATCCATGAGCATGGTTGTTTTCCAATAAAACTTTATTTGCCAAAACAGGTGGCAGCTGGATTTGGCCTGTCGGCTATAGTTTACCAACTCCTGAGTTAGATTATTCAATGTTCGTAAAGTAGGATCCCTAAATTCTTTTGAACAGGACCAGCCTCCTAGAATTTTCAAGCACTGTTTTCTCACCTGCTTGGAGAGGGCAAAGGATTATAGACGTTTCCATAGCAGCTGGTGTAGGAAGAATGTGCTGGGGTCTCGTATTCAGATAGCCCTATGGTTAACTGGGTCCTCCAGTTCCCGGAAGCATTTGTAGAAGACACTAGAAATAAAAATGAAAAGAGAGATAAAATTAGTGGAACTATTCAAAGTGAACATTGTTTAGGTCATTCAGAAGTGCATCATAATCAGCTGTTGTGCAGAATAGACGGGAAGACCCAGGGTTTGGAATCAACAGAGTTCCTATGCCAGTTTGGTGAATTACTGGCTGTGTGACCTACGATAAATAGTTTATCCTTTACAAGCCTCAGTTTCTTCATCTACAGAGTGGGGAATCATAACATAAATACATTCTGTACAGGTATAATACCAGATTAAATAAGATAATCATGAAAATCTTTAGCACTATGCCTGACACAGAGTGCACATTCAATAAATATTATTGTTGTTATTAATGGGAAAAAGGTTAATTAAAAGACAAATTTGTCAATTAAAAACTAATTTGAAAAACAACCCAACAGACAAGCCAAGAAAAAAATTCTCATATATGGAGAGAATCTTCCCGTTCAAGCTATGGTGTCTGAATACACAAGGCTTCAGCTGTAAAGCGAAGGTGATGAGCCTGGGTTTGTCAGTCGCCTTTGGAGGAAAAGCATTCGGTAAGGTGACTTGCTGAGACTTGACTATTCCTCAGCCAAAGGCAACACTGGCCACTAACAAGATCAAGGCTATCTTTTGCCTTAAGAAAAGATGTGGGGGGAGGAGTCGGCAGGGAGGGCTGGGGGGTGGTGTTAATTAGTACAGGAAAGAATTCAAGAAGAGGGGATTTAGTTTTTCAGAGGGACTGAACTGGAACAAGATCAGAGTATAATTTGGGAGCGAAGGCCAACGAACACCTCATCACTGGGCGTTTGCCGTCCTCGCTATAAAACCAGTCCTGCTCCGTGCCTGGGATGCACGAGGAAACCACAATGCCACGCTGGTCGTCCAAGACAACAAACCAGCCCTGCTCAGGGATCCTTCCTGCTCTGTGTTTCCTGTTCCTGGCTCCCGGCCTAATCCTCTTCTCTCTCACACCCACAAAGTACCTGTGATCGCTGTGGGACAAACACACTTCAGAATTGACCTGTGGCCCTGGATGCCATGAGGTTTGGACTAACAGCTGCAACACACTCATGTTCAGCCTCCAAGAAAGTTTCCTGACGCTAAGTCAGAGGCTCTGAGGCTTAGTGGTTAAGATGTCAGAGCTGGGATAAAAGCCCCCATGCCACGACTTGCTCGCTTGGGGGCTTGGGCAGGATCATTTAAACTCTCTAAGCCAGAGCTGCCTCAGCTGCAAAATCAGGATAGCAACGGTAAACAACAATAGCAACCACCATATAGAACCCCTACATATGTGAAATGGGGAAGTGCTGCGTGGCACACAGGAAGCTGCCAACAAATGGTGGCTGTCATTACTACTAAAACTGAGTCACCAAGAGAGCCCTCAGGTAGCGGCTGGAAGGGTCTCCCAAAACCCTTACTACTTTGGCAAATAATTAGAAATTTATCTCTCCAAGAGAATAATGCATGCCTGTTGTAAAACATTTCTGTAGCTATAAAATGGAGATTGGAATAAGGAACATTCCAGAAGGGAATTCTGGGAGCACTGATTCCATCCCTCTAATTCCCTTAAAAAAGCGATACTTCTTGGTCTGTGAGGACAAAGCCTGCTGGTGTCAGCAAAGCTCACACCACATCTGAAACAGGAAGTGAGAACTCAATTCTCACCTTTGCCCTTGACACTCAGCCAACAGCCAGGAATGTTGAGATTCCTGAGTTACACCTGCTTCTCCCTCTGCTCCAGCCCTGGGACCCTGATGACTGTCCACATGCATATCAGCCTCCTTATTTGGTTTTATCCTTGTAGTGCTCCGCCCAGGTCTGTAAAAGTTTCTCATGCAACACCCTGAACTTCAGCGGGGAGAAAGGCGTTCTCTAGGTCAGAGCCATGAATCACAAAAAATTACAGGAGCCTTTTCATATGCTAGATGTGGTAATAGATGTGACAACCCTAGTGGAAGTCCAAAGTCCTGCACAAATAGGAGAGAACTTGAACCCAAATAGAAATCTCCATGGAAACACCCTGTGTCAACAAGCTCATGAAACTTTTAATGGTACAGTTTTCACTGACTATTACACGATGACTCGGTAATCCCCATACTATGTCTCACTATGTCTCACTAAGATATCATGCTTATAAGGGAGGAGGCAAGCCTCATGACCTCAAGTTTGCTGGCAGTTCAAGAATTCATTCATTTCTTAGAGTTTTACGGTTGCTTAATTTTTATACATTCCTCTGGCTGGTGACCAGACTCTGAGCTCATCGTGGCCAGGAACTAGTTCAACACTGGGTCCTCAGCATCTTGGATGTATCTGCTCATTGGCTGAATAAATGACACCATAAGCAGACCCTCCCCTATGCCCCATTTCTCTGCTTAAAGTACTTAGCAACGCTGGGGCTATGCAGGAAGCCCTCCACAAATGTTAGTGTAGTTAGGGGCCAAAGTCAACATAAAGGATTTAAAGGAAATAGCTCCTCTAATCACAATTATCTTTGAAAATCTCTTAAGTCAACCATAAAGCGGAGTATATGTGAATGCTGAATTAAGATATGCAAATTCCTTGCAACAGTGCTCAATAAACGGCTGCTCCTATCAGAATTATTATAAGCCGTCGGCAGGTACTTGAGCATTCAAGACAGTCTTTAGATGATCAAATCTTCGTGGTGAACAGGGATGGATGTGTAACTGTAATGTTTTCTGCTTACCTGAAGGGTTTACTCCAGCCTTTTAAAATAACAAACCTCAACGACCTGAACACATATAAGAAATGTGACTGTCGCCAGGTGCAGTGGCTCATGCCTGTAATCCTAGCACTCTAGGAGGCCGAGGCGAGAGGATCGCTTGAGCTCAGAAGTTTGAGACTGTCCTGAGCAAGAGCAAAACCCGTCTCTACTAAAAATAGAAAAATTAGCCGGGCATAGTGGCGCACCCCTGTAGTCCCAGCTACTCAGGAGGCTGAGGCAGGAGGATTGCTTGAGCCCAGGAGTTTGAGGCTGCAGTAAGCTACGATGACACCACTGCACTCTACCCAGGGCAACAGAGTGAGACTCTGTCTTAAAAAGAAATGTGACTGTCCATGCAAGACCTAGGAAAGATAAAATATGTGAAAGCCCCTAATCCAGGCTAGCACACAGAGTATGTGCTCAATGAATGTCAGCTGGACGTGAATCTACAGTTTGCTTCATTAGATTCACGTGTACAGTGTCCTTTGGAGAGCTAGTGAGAACTGGTTTTAAGTTGGCGATTCTTATTGTGGGGTTCCACTGAACCGCTACCACTCTCACGACCAAGGGTACTGGTCCCATGATCCTTGCGGGGAGTGGTTTGGGGCGGGCACGATGTAAATGAAATCCAGGTGTTGCATGCTCCCTCAGTGTTCTTACCTGAAGAGTAGGAGGATGCGCGACTGCTTGGAGAACAGGGTACTTGCAGCCCGGCAAACCCCAGGCACCTCTGTGATCCTCTGTCCGAGTCGAAGCTGGTCTGTGGGCTGTGTCCCTGATCCTTTTGCCCAGAGGCCCGCTGGTACCAGCCACGCAGATGCTCAGCGACTAAGGCCTTGTGGATGTTTTTGGTGATGTGCTCAGATTTCGAGGCAGCCTTCCTCGGCAGCCGGAGAGTTGCATATGGGTTATGGGGCACCCGGTCGACCTCGTCTTCGTGAAAGGATCTGCTGTAGTCCCTCTGGCGGTCATACCCATAGTGGGCTGAGGCCCGGTAGGAAGGATTGACACTATACTGTCCCTCCGTGTCATTCTCATAGACATAGCCGCCACTGTAATAAAGCTCACACTCTGCGTACGGCGTGTACCCGGCAATATAGTAACTGGAAGAAGGTGGCTCCTGACTCTTCGTGTAGACGCCATTCCTCAAACTGTCCTTCTGGGCCAGGTTGGGCATGCTTCCTGAATTTGAAGTAGAAACGTTCTGTTTCTTTGACCTTCTCCGCCCCCTGGCACGAGTGTCCAGAGTCTGGGTGGTGTAATAAGGGCCGGTGACTGGTGTCACACAGTAATATTCTGTGCTCGACTGGCTCGTGTAGGAAGACCCGTCGTCGAGGATTTCGGTGCTGCTGCTTCTTTGGGATTTGGAGAGGGAGAAAAATGGCTTTTCGCTGTCCGTCTCAGAGAGCAGGTGCGACCGGGACTCGAGGCTCCCACTCCGCTGGCGGCAGTGCTGAGATGAAGATTCGGGTCTGAAAGAGAAGAAGAAGGAAAATTTATAAAAGCCAAGGAGACCCCAAAGGGGAGGAAAGAACACCACGCTGAGTGATTGAATAGCTCTCGAGTTGCAATAGGACTCCGCAGGTTTCCAAAGCTGACTGCGCAATAGAATCCAGCTGCTCACAGAGGCCATTGGTTCACACATAAGTTCATTACCAAAAGTCAAATGAGAAAAAAACCAGGTTCTATCAGTTTGCAGATTGTGCAAACCAATCCTTCCCTGAAGGTAGGGAAGATATAAACAGATGATGCACAGCCTGCATTCAAAGCCTGAAAAAAACCCTAACACGTCTTTGGAGGGTCTTCTCTTCCTATGGGATATTAGGATGTGTTAGACTAGGGTGGAGGTTGGAGGTATCTGGGTTGAGTCATGGCACTGCCTATTTCCAGCTGTATGAGCTCAGGCAAGATATTTAACCTCTCTAAATCTCTCTTCTTCTTTTGTAAAATGAAGACAAGACCAATATCTAATATCTACTTCATAACAGGCTTGTTGTGAAGCCTAAATAATATAGTACATATAAAACATTTAGCATAGCACTCAGTAAACACTTCAAAATGCTGCTGTTGTTATTCTCTTTATCCTCACCATTGAATAATGAATGGTAAGATGTGCTTGGGAAAGTTAAGGTAGCAAAAATCTAACATATACTCGAACAAATCAAGTACATTTTCTTTGCCAACATACTTTGAAATTTTAAGTTAGCAGAAAATGTAGAACCATAAAAGAGGGTCCTGTTGCAGAAAGTCACTTGAACTGATTTAAAAAACACAACAAAGCAAGACAAAACTTCAAAATAAATAACAACAGAGCCAAAGCCACGGCCACAGGAACGAAGCTGTCTTACTCCAAGTGGCTGCTGCTGTAGGCGTTTCGGGTAAGAACTGGCGTGGTGGGCATGCTCCGTCCTCCCTGCGGCCGCCTCTCCAGAGTTTTGTAAGGGCTGCTGTGTGTCGACAGCATTTCTCTGTGATGACAAAAAAAAGAATTCAGGAAATGATGAGTCTGCCAACATCTCTGGCAGACTTGTCATAAGCTGATATGAAATTTACTGGAAATGGAAGGAAAGAGAACACAGGGAGAGAGATGGCAAGGGTGTCTTTGTGCTTTAGTATCCTGGTACGTCCTAGATGAGTTTCAGGAGAAGCACATATGGTCTGACTTTTTGAGTCATAAACAGTAAGCATAAAATAAAAGGCTTTTTAAAAAGAGTATACCGATCACTTTACCCACTACTGGACTATAAAAAAAAAAAAATGCACTGAATGAAACAGAGGCGAGAGTGCCAAACCCTTTTTCTGTAAATGGTCTAATAGTAAATATTTTTTGGCTTACGGGCCAGACGGTCTCTGTAGTGACTATTCAGCTCTGCCCTGGTAGTGCAAAAGCAGCCATAGATAATACATAAGTGAATGGGCGTGGCTGTGTTCCAGTAAAACTTCACTTATGGATGCTGAAATTCCAATTCCATATAATTTCCACACATCGTAAAATAGTATTTCTTTTGAATTCTCCACCTCCAACTATTTAAAAATATAAAAACCACTCTTAGCTCTTGGGCCATACAAAGACAGGTGGCAGGAGGGATTTGGCCCATAGGCCATTCATTGTTTGCTGGCTCCAGACAATAGAGCAACATCCTTAAGTCACTTTGTTCACTTCCCAGCACAGTGAGAATGCAATTTGAGGTTAATTTTTTAAAATTAAAAATAGTCTTGGCCGGGTGCAGTGGCTCACGCCTGTAATCCTAGCAGTGCCTGTAGTCCCAGCCACTTGGGAGGCTCAGGCAGGAGGATTGCTTGAGCTCAGGAGTTTGAGGTTGCAGTGAGCTATGATGATGTCACTGCACTCTAGTCCAGGAGACAGAGAAAGACCCTGTCTCAAAAAAAAAAAAAAAAAAAAATCTTCATTAAATTTTTACTTGTTGTAAGAGCAAGTCAAGTTCAGTACAGAAAAGTTCAAAAATACAGATAAAAAGAAAAATTTAAATGTCCATAGTCTGATACCTCACAATACCCAGTCTGTTTTCATATATTTTTCCTGAGCATATATACTTACAAGTATATATACCTTTTAACAACAAAAAATGAAATCTTATATTCTCTTTTAAACTTCACTTTTTGTTTGAACATTCTTATTAGGCAAAGCAAATAGTTGGTAATCCCCTCTTGGGTCCTAATTTAAAAAAAAAAAATAGTATTGATCCATCCAGCCAAATTCTGGCAAGAAACCACTGGTCTGTCATCTTTCTTTTCTTTTTTTTTTTTTTTGAGACACTCTTCACTCTGTCACCCCAGTTAGAGTACAGCGGTGTCACCATTAATCACTGCAACCACCAACTCCTGGGCTCAAATGATCCTGAGGCCTCGTGCTCAGCCTCACAAATAGCTGAGTCTACAGGCATTTGCCACCAAGCCCGGTTAACTTTTTCTACTTTTAGTAGAGATGGGGTCTCGCTCTTACTCAGGCTGGTCTCGAACTCCTTCGCTCAAGCAATCCTCCTGCCTGGGCCTCCCAGAGTGCTAGGATTACAGGTGTGAGCCACTGTGCCCAGCCTAGTCTGTCATCTTTCTAAAACCTGGTCCCATTGCCCTGATAATATTTATCAGGACATGGAGGGAAAAATTGGATTATCTATTTTACAGATTATAAAATGAGTTTAAGTCCCATATCTACTTGCAGGATCACAAATCAGTCCTGTCACTTGGTTTGGCAGAGTGGTATCTAATGAGTTTCCTTAGCCCATGACTATGCAACTGAACTTTAGACACTGTATACAAATCCAGATGATAATTTATGTCCCTACAACTTAATGTAAATCAAATAGACTTTCAAAGCAAGGAAATAGCCAAGTGTGTTTTAAAAGACCTCTTAAAAACACTTGTACTTGCTGTCAACAACAAATATTTGGGTTACTTTCTATGCCTCAGTTTTACAAGATAATACCTTCTGAAAGGATAAATAAGAACATGCAAAAATGAATCAATCATTTTAGAGAAGAGATTTCCCAACTTCAAGGCATTAACCTTGCTGATAATACGACCTCTTACCTGGATTGCCTGGTATCCACAAACTGTTCATTGATGGATGACTTTCTGAAATGGATTCGCTCAATACCCAGAGACTTGGGGGGAAGAATTCTTGGAGAATGAGGCACTGAACTTGATCGCTGTCCAGTAAGAGTGAAGGTGTCATTAGCTATAATAAGTAAATGAACAAATGGAAAAATAAGTAGGTAAATAAATAAGTAAGTAAATACCTTGCTAACACCTCAACAAAGAAATTGGAAGACATGGTGTACAAAATGTTTTTCCAAAGATGATGTTTTTAGAAGTAAATACCTTTCAAGAAGTTAATATTTATATTTTATACACTAGAAAAAAGAAATTACTGAACACTCTTCTGGGGCCTGAACCCATTTTTGACAATTCAATAGGTGCTACTCCGAACAAGTAAATCAGTGGTCCTCAACCTTTTTTGCACCAGAGACTGGTTTCATGGAAGACAACTTTTCCACAGACTGGTGTTGGGGGTGGGTGGAGGCGGAGCTCAAGCGGTGATGCGAGGTTCTTAACAGGCCACGGACCATTATCGGTCCACAGCCTAGGGGTTGGGGACCACAGAAGTAAATCACTCAGGTGGAATGGGTGATAGCTACGGCTTTAAAAAAGTTGTATTAAAGAAAAATTCCAAGGACAAGAGGAAGTTGGCCTGGATCATTTTTGTTCACCTTTAGTTTCACAGTTCTTAGGCCTCTTTGGCCAAAGGCTCATCCTGTCCTTGAAAGTGAGAACACTGATTTATGCTGCATCATTAGAGACTTGCTATGTCCCCCACTGATATTTGCATTTTCAAAAAGGAATGGCAAGCATGACCAAACCTCAGCTCAAAGGATGAATTCTGAAATGGTAGAATTTCATGCACCATAAAACTTGGGGAAGATAAAGCAGTGGGGGGTTGGCTTCCTAGAATTCTTCAAATCGCAAATCACATCACATAATAGCCAACTCATCTCATTAAGTACAAAGGATTACGAGGAAATACTCTATCACTTGATATGAAACCCATTCCAGCACAACATGTATTGAATTAACACACATCATTACGATAGATATAATCTATGTCTATAAAATGATAAAATGACATGTAACCCAATTCCTAAAACCTGTCTTACTTCCTAAATAAAATGAAAAACTTCCATTTATCCAGAATACAGTGATAATCTAAGTGTACACCATAATTTCCTGGTTTTGGTATTAGACTCCAGATATATAAGATGTCAGCAGTGGGAAAAGCTTGGTGAAGGACTCTTTGTATTATTTATGTGACTATCCCTGAGTCTATAATTACTTAAAAATACAAAGTTAAAAAAAATTTAGAGAGCCTTAAAATCCTTACTGAGAGACTTATTTACTCATATTAGGGTATCCCGGTTCCCTGAAGTCATGTGATTTGTATGGTCCTGTTTTTAATGTTGAATTAGCCCAAGTAGATGTTAATCACATACCTGTTTTCCCAACTATTTTACATAAATATAAGTTATTCTATTCATCCCAAAAGAAAAACAAGTAGGTTGTATTTAACTAAAGAAATTAATATTTCACAATATCTAATATTTTTAAACCAAAAAAAGGGAAGAGCCACTTACGATCATCATAGGTAGTGGTGTCAGACAAAGAGCTACTCTCTGATGGGATTATGTCTTCTGTGAAGAAAAAAAGCTGCCTTTAGTATTAATATAATTGTGCATTTACACAATTAGAGTGAGTTTAAAGAAGCAGTTTTCAATAGGGTGCATTTTATTTCCATTTAGATAAATGTAACTAATTACAGTGCATTAAGAACAATTAACTATCATAAGAATTGACTCATGTACCACTGAATATCAGAACATCTTACATATTGTACGAATATTATACTGGATTATTTCTTAGAACAGACTTCAAGGGAGTTCTAGTTTTAAACTAGTTTTCAGTGTTTCCTCTACACTGGAAGAAAACTTTACCCTATACATTTAGTGCTTACAACTGACATACTGTAAAAAATTTATGATTTCTTATCATAAATGCTAAATGTTATGTAAATCTACCTCATATGTGAACCCTCATTTGAGAGTCCAATGTTAGTACAACTTATATTTTTTGACACCTTCCTGAAGAAAAGAGCCTTTTCTTAACACTTTTTGGTACATGAGCTTTTCAATTAGACCAGGGTTTCTCAATAGTGGCACTAGTGACATTTTGGACTGGGGGAGAATTCTTTGTCCTGGGGGCTGTCCTGTGCATTATATGACTTCCAGCCTTCAGCTACCGCCTGTCAGCAGCACCCCGCCTCTCAGTTTTGACAACCAAAAATGTTCTCAGACATTGCCAAAGGTTTTCCAGAGAGGCAAAATTGCCCCTGGTTGAGAACCACTGAGTTAGATAGACCTGGGTTTAAATCTTGGTTTTGCCATTTTTTGGCTGTGAGACGTTGGGCAAATTACCCAACCCCTCTTAGAAGCATCACTTGGCTCAACTCTAAAAGGTGGATAACAATAGTACCTGTGGCATAGTGCTCAGGTGAGGCCTTAGAATAATGGATGTGAAGCCCTTAACCCAACTCCTGGCACATGGCAGTAAATGCTAGCTATACTTATGACTTTTGTTATCTGTGCACAGTGTTCTGGTTGCAAATGACCATAATGCTCTGAGTATTGCTGGTGCCCATCAACTGTTAAATAATGCATTTAGTAAAAAGGGACACTTCAAATGTGCTGATCTGCTTTGGCAAATCATTCCATACTCAGTGTTGAGTGTTTTGGCACTAGCTTCTAGGCAAATACAACACCTCAATGTAAGCTTCAAAGCCATCACGAAGGGAATCTCTCCATCCAATCTCAAATATTAATCTTTATCAGGTTCAAGAGGACTATCTCTTAATTAGACACATAGTGGAGCTTGAAGGCAAGGTGCCAGTATAGTCAGCTGTCAGGCACACTTAAAAAAAAAAATCTATCTAATATATTCTCAACCACTGGCACCATCTGCTGCCCACATGTCAGTTACTGTAACAGAGAACATTTGAATTTTGTACAGTTTGCGGATGAATGGGCCATAACAAACGGCCATGAAGTTAAGTGCAATGCTAATCACCCATCTCCGTAGGTCCAGAATGTAACGAATGCCAAGGCCAACTGGATTTCACATTCAGAGTCAAAGCCACCCTGTGTTCTCCAGCTGTAGCTGACTAACACTTGTGTTGATGTCTATATATTCACCTTCCAAAAGCCCTATCTCTGCTTTATGAATCATATGCCCTATAGCCACATATACTCTAAATCCAGGTACCATATTTCATCAAATCTAAGATGCAATAATTATTTTATGGATCAGTAAAAAGAAAAGTACTGCCAATTATGATTCTAACACACCAGCTAATATAAGAACTATTCCAATTTCATAGATGTTAAAATATGAAGAAAAAAAGTCTGGGAATCAAAGAAATACAATTCTATTTTAATCAATGATCAAGGCTGAAAATGGTGCTAATAAATATGTAAGGCCTATTGGACTTGAAATCTACCTGAGATTTCTTGATGTACTTTTTCCCTGAATATGAAAGTCATAGATAGGTACATCATGTTGAGAATTTGGAAAATATAGAAGAGTATTAAGAAGAAAATTAAATTACTTGAAATTTCACAACTACTAGTATTTTGAAATATTTCTCGACCAGACTTTGTGTGTGCATATTTATACAAAGTTGGGATCACATTGTGGTTACAATTTTATGTCCTGCCTTTCTGCGTTTCATGACCATTTGCCCATATCTTTAAATAGCCTCCATAAATAACAGTATCAGAAGAGTTCTTCTCTATCCATGTATGTATGGTGAGGCCCTTAAGAAAATGCATGGTTTGTTGCTTTAAAAACCTTTCAGAAACTGCTGGGTAAGGCCCAGCTCTCTTAATACTCTATGTTGTCAAAAGCATTTCTTATAATGACATCAGCCCAGTTAAAGGTGAATCTGTCTTATAATGAACCAATATTGCTTTGAAAGATCTTTCATCCTGAAAATGAAAGTGAGGTAATAAGTACAATATTACAATAGTGAAATGCCTCTGGAAATCAAGTTTACATACTTGTAAGACTGAAATTCCAAACAATTTTTATCCTAAGAAGCTTACTTTTGATCCTGTTCTTTTTTATCTCTCTCATCACATTAACTGGTTTGGAAATGCTACCTACCATCAAGAATATTGATATGGGACTCAAAAAAAAAAAACCTTAATTATTACTAACCTGGTAAAATAACTGTTGCTTTCTGGCTGGGTTTCTTTCCACATCTAATTCGGTATTCATTTATTGAATTTTCAATCTCCTGAAGCTTTTTCACCGCATCTGTGTAATCTTGCTTTCTTTTTTTCTTCACGGTTTTACAAAGGTCTGGCTCATTGGCAAGTTTCTTTGCAGCTTCAACCAGCTTTTGCTGTATTAGGAAATTACTCTCCAGTTCTTGTAAAGCAGGATCCTGCATTTACACAATGATACTGTTTTACTTTTATGGACACATACAATCACTCTCACAGGCATTGGATAAAAACATTTCTTGTGCATTCTTGAATCAGATGTTCTTTGAGAACAAAAATCTTTCCAAGTTTTACTGCACAGACATCTCCCAACACTTTCCCTCACCCATCTTAATGTGAACTTCTCATTAGTACAAACCTCTTCCCTTTTCAAGGAAGGGAATAGCCTCTCATTAATTGAGTTGGTTGGGTAAAGATTCTAGTTTTCAAGAAGAGGTTCTTAACCCAAGACTCACATAATACAGAATGTTATATTCATATGCATAGCTTTAGAGACAGATCGATTTGGGTTTGATACCTTTTTCTTGTGGGTCTTGGTTGCATGACCCTGGATATACAGCTCAATTTTTTATTTAATGTTTTGGGTTTTTTTATTTGTAAAATGAAGATAACACCTACCTTGTAAAAGTATGCTGATGATTAAATGAGATAATGGATATGCATTGCTTAGCTCAGAGCTGGGTACACAGTGAACACTTAATAAATAACACAGCTTTCCAAAGATGGAAATAAGTTATTATTTTCTAAAGCTAAGATGGTTGCATTTCTACAGGAAACATGGATATGGTCATATTGGATGATGACACGCAAATGAAAACGTACATTCTATATTGGCTAACAAATCTTTTAACTTGATTATAGCTGAATGCTGTCCATGTATTATCTCATTTAACACTCACTGCATCAATCATTACCCCCATTTTACAGATGAGGAAACTGAGACCTGAGAAATGAGACTTTAGGGAGGTTAATGTATTTGGAAAGGCTATTTAGTTTTAAGTGAAAGAGTCTAATGCTAAAGTTCTTCATTCTTATAATACTGTCTCTCTCAATTTTAAATGTTTGGGGCTCATTTAATGCTATGATTTGGGGAGTAAGACAGCGAGAAATAACTCAATTTTGATTGCAGTGTACATGAAAGAAAGAATTCAATTTGGTCTACGTTATTAAACTGGTGAGATAAAAACATACATCAGTGACTCAAAAACCAAAGGAACAAGTCCACTACACTAACAGACAGCTTTTCTGTTTCATTGTTAATAGAAAGGCTCAGAGCTGGCATTCATACCTCTTCACTGGGCAGCAAGTTGTCATCTAATTTGAACGCAGTACCTACACGTCTTCTGACCTGAGGAGGCTTCTCGCCTATGTTCAGTGGATACTCCTTTGGCATTTTGCCCGTGAGCTCCTGTAAGAGAGGACAGAGTCAGGAGTGGATAATTGACACTGGCCAGAGTTGTTAAACACAGTCTGATGAACCCCAAAAAGCAGAACTCACAGCCTCCCGCAAACAGATCTTCTTAAGCTCCTCGAATTTTTTCAGGAGTTTTTCTTGCAACAGTTTTTCCTTCTTCTTTAGTTCAAGGATTTTCTCTCTCTTTTGCTCCTCGCTAACTTCTGAGTCTTGAGAACCTGGAGGAATGGGGGAAGGGCAGGGAAGGTTTATACAAGGCACGTTTCCTTCCTTTCTAAAGGACAAAGGATTTCTAAGCCAAACCTGCTTTTAAGTGGTAGCTTATTTCTTTTCTCCTTGTTTCTGAACATAATAAAAGGAAACCGGAGAGCACTGTCTCATGCTTCTGGGCACCAAACAGAGCCTGGTAATAAAATGTGTCCTTTGCATTTTGGCTCCGTCATTTTGGGGGTGAGGATAAAATGCTTAATGTTCCATACACACCCAAGGAAAAATTTCATTTCGTAATCATGTTTGTATAGCATTTATTATTACATAGAGAATTCGATAATTATCTGTATCAAAAAATAAATATTGGGAGAAGCTGATAGAATTTATGGGAGAAAAATGTCCTTTCAACACATCACTAGGTACTTACTATCTTTGCATCTAGTGTTACTTATACAATGTATTTATAATTTAACTTTCTTTATACTTTCTGAAATTAGTTTTAAAATCTTATTCTAAACCATTGCACATGTAGACTTTGATATACTTATTTATTGCAAAATGTGTGAAAAGATGCATTTAAAAGTGACTTATGACACAC
Organism: Lemur catta; assembly: GCF_020740605.2. Taxonomy (NCBI): domain Eukaryota; kingdom Metazoa; phylum Chordata; class Mammalia; order Primates; family Lemuridae; genus Lemur; species Lemur catta. The sequence goes on along the minus strand of NC_059145.1, from coordinate 22,779,310 downwards.
ACATCCCCCAAACATTGAATAAAATAAAGATGGCTTGCACTTTCTCTAATCCCCAGATGTTACCTGAAGAGATTAAACTGCCATTGCTTGCCATGATGAACTGACTTTTTGCCTCCAGTGTCACCAGTTTGGAGACCCTTTGTGTTCCTGTCTCCGTCAAATCCATTGCAATATCGTCTAAACTCCTGGCTGAAGGGATTTTTGCCTAAGAGGTACACAACATTGAAACAGAAATAACTCAATTAAACATATTTCAAATTAATAAAACAAATCACCGTACAATAAAAATGTCACCAGAGGACAATTTAGAATTCTCATACCTATTTTTTCTTTTTGTTTTAGAATTTTTATATATTAAGGTGACACTATTCAGAGAGTAATATAAGTCTTCAGCTTTGTAGCTAAAATGTTTTAATAACTACACATGATTCCCTCTCATTGTATGGTTCAGTCACTAAGTTTAAAATGTCATAACATCACCAATGTACGCATACATGCATACCAAAAATCGGTCAAATCTTACAACTGTTAAATCAGCTTATATATTGCTCATCTTTAAATGTATGAAAAACTAGAACAGTTGTAAGTTTAAAAAAAAAAAAGCCTCAAAGAATACAAATGCACAAGCTTGCATCTTTTCTAAAAAAGCTTATCTTCTGAATAGAAAGCAAAATGAGGACTGGAGTTTGTCCCTACAGAAATGCTGCTAGTTACTTACTTTGCTTTGCTTCCGATCCAAGTAAAACTGATGCTGACTAATGGCCATTACCCAGATGGACTTGATGAGAGAAGAGTTTGCATACCATGTTTGCACGAAGAGGCCGCTTTGCCCAAAGGTTCTTCTTGATACAGAAATCCTGAAAGATTAAGGAAAGCACTCACATTATTCCCCTCGGGCCAAGCACTACGCAAAATGTACCCTGTGAGCAGTGTTGTGACAAAGTATCCTTCTCTTACCTGTCTTTCTGCTGCATAAACTCTCATGCTAATGCGGGCCAAGTTTCTGATTTTCTCCTTTTACAACAAAACTAATCAGACCTAAGCCAGCTTTCTGTATAAGCTAGCACGTTTAAATCCACGTAAGCACACACTGAAAAGCTGATAAGGAATCAAAGTGGAGCCTGTACAAAAACATTTAGTTAGAAACTGTAAGGATGTGTGACCATCACAAGTGGTAAGGAATAAGTGTGATAATATTTTAAAGACATAGCAACCAAGACCTGTGGGATCAACACCTACCTCAAGGTGACAAGAATATCTCAGATCTAGATAGACTTGGCCAGCTCTGGCGTTATCTGAAGACGCACATAATGATACTGGCCGAAATATGCAAGTTCAAAACTGGTTCATAGTGCTCTTTGTGCACCAGATGAAAAGAGGAAGGGGTTGGGGGGCGCAAAGAGACTGTGAGAATGTGAGGGTGTGTGTGTGTGTGTGTGTGTGTGATTACTAATGTTCTTTGTAGGAATCTGGCTTATCACTTCAGGTCATCTTTTTGTCACAGCTGTTTCCTCCCATCCCTCTGACCTCCAAACACCTCTAAACGTTCATCTTGGGACTGATTAAAAATTTCTCTTAAAAGCTTAGAGAACCTATATCCTGACTTCAATTCATGTTGATAACGTGGCGATGTTTTTTTTTTTTAATAACCAGGAATACCAAAATGAAAAATGAAAAAAGGATCTCAATAGACATTTCTCGAATAAAGATATACAGATGGCCAATAAGACCATGAAAAGATGCTCTGTGTCACTAGTCATAAAGGAAATGCAAATCAAAGCCACAAGAAGATACCACTTCACACCCACTAGGATGTCTGTAAGACACATACAAAACTAAAAATAACAAGTGTGAGCGAGGATGCGGAGAAATCGGAACCACAAACACCGCTGGTGGGAGGTGAAACGGTGCAGCACTTTGGAGAACAGCCTGGCAGTTCCTCAAAGGGTTAAAGACAAAGTTACCATCTGACCCAGCAGTTCTGCTCCTAGGTATATACCCAGGAGAAATGCAAACATATGTTCATACAGAAACTTGTACACAAATGTGTGTAGCAGCATTATTCATGCAGTGACAGATCATATAGAGAAAAGTCCGTGGTCCTCACCTTCGTGGATCGTGAACTTCAACAGCAAATTTTTTCTCACGGAAATATAAGTTCTCCAGCTGTTTCCATTGGAATAACTAAAAAATTAAGAAAACAGAAAAGCCACACAGCTTTGATTATTTTTGATTTTCACTAAGTCTATAAATCAGCTTAATAATCAAATGACTATAAGTTCCCAAGAAGGTACACTGATAAAATTAAGCATAAATATGTGACTCAGTCTTTTTACAAATCAGCTACGACCTGAAACCATTTTATTCCTTCCTCTGACAGTAGTCTTTACTTATAAACTGCACCTTATCAATAAATCTTCCTTGAACAATAAAACCAAGCATCTGTGGAGGAACATGTATACTATTTTTCCTCTGACTCAACCACATCATAAGGAAATCTGCATAGATTCCAGTAAGCACACACAGCCTTCTACTCAAAGATGTTTTCAGATTGAAATGGAAAGATGTTCAAAGGCATGTTTCAATAAGACCAGAGATGGAATTTCAAAAGAATGCAAAGTGAAAGTAAAACGGAACCCCCATGTGGGGGTGGGGGTGATTCTCCAACATACCAGTTTCCCACCTATGAGAGGGTTCCCTAAATGCCACAAAACCTCGCACCAGGAATCGGGGGTCCAGGTGGGGGTGAAAGGGGACTGCTGGAGCTTCCTCTTGGTTTCTGAGCTAGAACCTCCAGGTTTTGAACATAGATCCCAATCTCTATACACTCACTGCTAATTTTCAAGTGCTGAACTCAGTGTTACTTGGCGGTTGGTGGGGAGAAACAGACTTTACTAGCACTGTGCATTTGAAAGCCAAACAATTTGATAAAAAGCAGCTCATTCACAGACCTGAGTATGCCTTGCTGTGTTTTCTGGGCTCCTCCCCAGCCCCTTATAGTAGACCCTGTACTAGCCTGAGCCTTAGCTTGTGCTGTCAACTTGGACTTCATGGTCTAATTCCTCTTCTCTGTCCCTAGTCTTGATTAGGGAAATAACAGCGCAGCGATTTCATTCCATTATCAGACTCTGGCTGGGTTTTTAAAGTATTTTCACAGAAATCTTAAAAGAGCATTTTTAATTGTCTAAATAATAAGCACTTCTCTGCAATGCCCTATCAGCAAAACCATTTCCTGAAGTACGGGAACCAAGACTGCTCACAAACACGTAAACCTCATGTAAAGGAACAAAATGAGCTGAGGTCCCTGCGCATACGCAGCCATGGGACAAATGTGTTCAGACTGGATCCCCAATCCCCAACAGAGTAAAACAAACCAGCACACACTAAGAACGCAGCCTTCGTGGTCTGCACACACAGTTGCCTGTAACTACAACACTCACCCAGGTTCAAAGAGGAATTAATAAAAGTAGAAAGCTACATACCGATCTCTTAAAATGTCCATCAACTTGAGGTTTTCATTTCTTTAAATCCAGAGGTTCCAAAAATGGGACAGAAACCTGGGGGGAAACCTCAGGGTTCTTCCTACCTCCCCTCTCCCAGACAGCAGCTCCGGTGTGTTCTGAACCGAGTTTCATAAGACACTTAGGTGTAACTCAATTTCACAAACCAAGCCTCCCACGGCTGACACACTACTGACATCAGCAACTCCGCTGAGCGACACCTCCCCGATTCCACTCTTTCCTCCCATCGGGGAGAGGAGGGCAAAGTTCTCAGCCGATTTTCCCAGAAGAGAGACCTTTCTAAAATGAGGGCCAGTTTGGATTTGGCTGATACTTCCTGGGAAGTAAGTTGCTTTGAACCCAGGGAAGAATTTCACCGGAGGCTGTTTTAGGAAGACATTTCTACCAAGGTTTACTCACCCTGGACATGAACAGGTTCTACAGGAAGGGTTACAATGCAGCTCAGCTGTGTTTTCCTTTGCGTCCATTCCCACACACATAAAAACCGGGCTGGACTTGAAACATGATCTCTGAAAGCCACCACCTCCCCCTCTTATCACTTACAAATGTGAAACCCTAGCGCTTTGGACTCCATTCAGCATGGCCCAGCACTGAGAGCAAACATGCTCCCTGCAAGCAAAAATCCCACTTAAAAGGTGAACGGCTTCAGCTTAGAGAATTTGAAATAATTAGATGGTAGCTAGGTTTGCAAAAGAAGTTATGGGAACGAGACTGGATTTTTAAGTCTGAAAAGCAGCACCATCCATTTCCCCACCTGAAATCTCAAAAGTTTGTACAAAATGTGATTTCAAATATGTGCCCGTAATATTATAAAAGTGGATTGGAATGCCACAAACTTAGTTCCTAACAGTGGTTGCTTCTGGGGTCGGATGGTACGAGGGTAAGGGGTACAGAAGCTTCCACATCACTAGTAATGTTTTCTCTTAACAATAAAAATAAGATGAAGTAAATATCACAAAATATTAGCAACATCAATTTGAGTGGTTTTGCAGGTGTTGTCATACTCTTGGTACTCTTCTGTATTTCTCAAAATTAAAGTTTATATAAAATGAATATAAGTTGGCCTATTTTATACAATAGTGAGATGTTCACCTTCCAACCAGTTGGGAGATCCTTATTTTAGACATTTCATATTATTAATATTATCATCGTGATTCTTATAAAGTTTGACATTGCTAGGAAAATACTTCTAATTCTAGTGGCACTTGATCTAGCTGGCAGCTGGATGTAAGCTAGTTTTTCTTTTGAAATTTCTGAAATCGTTCTTCTATTGTGCTTTTTATTTGTGTGTGTTTGATCTCAGAGGGCCACTAGGAAGCTCTGCAAGTGGCAACGGAGCTGAGGTGAATTCATTTACTGGAAGATTGCTCACGCCTTGTGCCTAGGACAGCACCTGGCACATGGCAGGCAGCTGACCAGTGTTCGTTCTCTTCCCTTTTTCCAGTGTTTTCCTTAAAGGATAAGTAAGAGGCCCCACTTGTCAAAATCACGCAGGGATTTCAGACCCATGGAAAGAGAAGGGGAAATCGATCGAAGAAATATCCACCAGGCCAACCTCACTTGTTGGGGCCTCTGCATTAAAGAAACAGCCTGTCACCCACGGAATAAGAAACACTCGAAATCACCTGAAAAATGCAGGGTTGCAAAGAAAACATCCTGCATTTGAGGAAAGAGATCAAAGTTCAAAGGAAGGTAGAAGGAAGCAAAATATTCTTCACATTTGTATTATTTGGGGAATACTGGTGTCTACATAGGGTCGGACTACTACAGGGAATGTGTCTTATAGGGGAGAACTATTATATATATTATACATGCATGTATGTGTGTACACACTTGTAATTTTCATATTAAAACAGAAAACCAGAAAAAAGTATTTTGCCCAAGCCAAAATTCCCACTCTTGGAAATTAAGGAGAAAAGAAAAAAAAAAAAAAGAAGAGCTTAAGAGCTTTATTTGCCTTGCAACACAAGAGTTAAGTGTATAGAACTGGAATGTTTTCTAAAGTGATCATTATACAAGTATAATAACAATCATTAATTAGTATTTATTGTTGTTTATGTGGCACTGACTAGAAGCTATGAGTTTGAAATTCTGTTGTTTTAGGATTATGCTGCTAGGGATGAAAGGGAAATAGTTGTAAGGCGAAAATAAAACCATAAATTAGGTCATCTGGATTGCTTTCTACTCTATAGTTGATCAGTAGTGTCCTTTGTTACCAGAAGGAGGAAGTAAATAGTGAGAGATGAATAATACCTGGGATTACTTTGAGATTACAAAAGTAAATAGATAAAAAATAAAAAGATGAGCAACACAAATAATATTAACAAAGAGATAATTACAAAATTATAATAGAAAGAAAATATATCTTAAGGTCACAAATCACCCTGTCCTGAAAAATAAAGTATTAAAAATTGAAAACTGATATAGAAAACCACAGGGGAATCAAATGTTAATTTGAAAGTGAACTTGTATAAATTATTGTAATCAGAAGAGACTCCCCTCACCTTCAGATGTAAAGGAAGTTTTAGAATAATTGGCCACACATTACACTTTAATGAATGTGCTGAATACTTCAGCCATTCTGTTGAAATCTATAATCAATATTTGGTTAGATCCCACCCATTTTTATAGACTTAGAGAACTAGAAGGTATCACCTCTTCCTCATCCCCACCCCATTATTACAATGGTTCCTAAACATCTAAGGCTATAGTCAAACTTCAGCAAGAAAAGACTATAAGGAAAAACAGAGGGACTTTCAGGAGACAGAGAAACATGTACTTCAGTAGCTTTGGAAGTCATTTATTTGCTCCTTCTCAATCAGCAGATATTTCTTGAGCACATATTATGTTCAAGGTCCTGCTCTTGTCGGCCTTAAAATAAGGGACAAGTCCCCTCTCTTGTGGGGCTGACATGAACCAACTGAACCAAGTCAGAACACCTTGGTTTGCATTCTGGTACCACCACTTGTGCTTGTGTTATATTTGGTAAGTTGCTTAGCTTTCCTAAGTCTCAGTTTCCTCATTTGGAAAATGGGACCAACAATGCCTGGCTCAGAGAGTTATCAGAAGGGTTCAGAGAGATGATGTTTGTGATGCCCTTAGCCTAGTGCCTGGCTTAGAATACACATTCAGGGCCGGGTGCGGTGGCTCATGCCTGTAATCCTAGCACTCTGGGAGGCTGAGGCGGGTGGATCGCTCGAGGTCAGGAGTTCGAGACCAGCCTGAGCAAGAGTGAGACCCCATCTCTACTAAAAAATAGAAAGAAATGATCTGGCCAACTAAAAATATATATAGAAAAAATTAGCCAGGCATGGTGGCACATGCTTGTAGTCCCAGCTACTTGGGAGGCTGAGGCAGGAGAATCGCTTGAGCCCAGGAGCTTGAGGTTGCTGTGAGCTAGGCTGACGCCACGGCACTCACTCTAGCCCAGGCAACAGAGTGAAACTCTGTCTTAAAAAAAAAAAAAAAAAAGAATATACATTCAGTAAGTGATAAAGCTAGTTGGATTTGCTATGAAGGACTCTTAGTCTACCTCTCTAATTTTATCAGATGGAAGATAGCCACTTAATAGTGGAAACAGAACCAGAAACAGCTGTCTGGATTCCACATCTGTCTTTACATGGATGAGAAACTGCCAGGTTATTCTCTTGACATATCTGTGTCACTCAGACTTCCAATTCTGTGAGTTTCGGGATCTGTAAAAACTGTCTGCTGTATGTCTGTTGATTTCATTGGGAGTTTCCTGATACGCCCTCTAGGTAGGAAATCTGCTCGCTGTTCCCGTGTCATGTAGGCCTAAGTGAGGGAGGGAGGGGCGGGTCACAGGCACACCCCACAGGCAATGCACAGCAGCAAGCTCCCTCCTGCCGGAGGGACCCAGGAAAGGAGGAATGTGCCCCAGCACGTACAAAAATGCTGAGGAGTGTGCACCTGCCACGGGCTGGGGGAACCTCCCTGGGGTCATGAAAGACCCAAGGAAAGCCTCAGACAGAAAGAATCACGCTCTTTTTTAATCTTGATGAATTGAAAGTAGATGTCACCTAAAGGTTTAACACTAGACATGGATACGAAAAACGTCAGCAGAGCCTTGGCTTTTTAATAGCCCTCAGAGTTTAGGTTAATCATTTAACTGCAAATTCACCTGGAAATGACTAAATTTTGGATAGTCACAGCTGCAGCATATGATTGTACATCAGTGATTCACATAGGGCTATCACCTGCTACTATCTGAAGCAAAACAAAAATTATTGTATAATTGATTTGTTCCTATATTTTATTTTGAGACAGAGTCTTGCTCTGTCACCCGGGTAGAGTGCAGTGGCATTATCATAGCTCACTGCAACCTCAAACTCCTGATATCAAGTGATCCTCCTGCCTCAGCCTCTTGAGTAGCTGGGACTACAGGCATGCGCCACCACACCCAGCTAATTTTTCTATTTTTAGTAGAGATGGGGTCTCACTCTTACTCAAGCTGGTCTCAAACTCCTAAGCTCAAGCAGTCCTCCCGCCTCAGCCTCCCAGATTGCTAGGATTACAGGCGTGAGCCACCATACCCGGCCTCTTTTTTTTCATTTTAAAAGACTACACTTAACGAATATACTGTTAGTACCTTCTGGAGTACCACAAAAATAGAATTTTGCAGGATTATGGGATTTTATAAAGCCCAACTGATCTACCTTCTTTCCAGCCAGCCATCTTTCCATTCATCAAATGTTTATGTGACTGAGACAAAGTCTCTGCTCGCAAGGAGGGTACAGGGTAGTAGTGACAGTCATACAACAAATATGCACAGTTAATACCAACAGCACCAGCTGCGGCACTAAGATGCTGCACACATTCACTCACGGAGTCTTCCCAGCACCAGATGGGACAGTACTACTGTTAGCCTCATTTGGCAAAAGAGACAACTGAGACTCAGAAAGCTTTAAGCACATTGACCAAGGTCACACAGCTAAATAGGGACAGATCTGGGATTCACATGCAGGCACAGTCAGGCTCCCAACCCCCTGCGTATTCCTATAATCCACCATGCTGCCTATCTCAGCTGGGAAGAGTATGATACAGGCATTTGTTATGTTTTTAACAAAAAAACAGAAAAAAAGTAACTCTCAGTTCTGCCTCAGATAAAAAAGAAGGGTGCAATTAAGGCTGCCACTTGGTGGAATAGGACTTTGAGTCTGTCCCTCTAATTTTACTTAGATTAGTGATTCTCAACCTAAGATGATTTTGTACCACTCCCCACCCCTCCCAATCTCCAACCCCCAGAACACCTGGTGATCTCTGGAGACATTTTTGGTTATCACAATGGAGGGGAAGGTGCTACTGGCATCTAGAGGCCAGGAATGCTACTGAACATCCTACAATGCACAGGACACAATGACCCCCACAATATAGAATTATATGGCCCAAAATGTCTCCGGTGCTGAGACTGAGAAATCCTGGCTTAGAGAATATCTGGTGATATAACTAGGCTTTGGTAGGTAGAATGTGTTGATGAAGAAGGCAATTTTTGCTCTAAAATAATGAATTTGGAGTTCCAGTTCTTTCAACTAGATAATGCCTTTAGGAACAAATGGTTGCTCAGACTCTTTCTAAATGCAAATGTTACCCACCAGAGGGATTTACAACAACTGATCAGATTAGAAGAGGCCCTGTTACCAATGTCAGCTGTGAACTAAAACCTTATCACATACCCAAATGGTACATGCTCAGGTAGTAAAAAATTGTTTTTCAAATGTAATCTCATAACCTTACACACATAAAATATCACATCTTAAACATAAGAAGTGAAACACTGAGTATTTTCGGAAAAGTTTATGTGAAGAACTTTTGGGTATCAGGAAATGTGTAATATAAAAACCTGACCATCTAAAAGGATGTCATCTCACCCAGGTTTCCTCTACAGCTGAATCTCTAACCTCCCAGGGCTGATCTAATAATGACTTCCTGTTAATACTCGCATTAGAGTACTCGCCACGTGTTTGACACAACCCGGGCTGAGCTGCTGCTCTGGGCATCTGTATGGCTGTCCTGTGTCCCTTCTTACGGGTTGGTACCTAGGTCTGCTTATTAAGTATTTTCAATAGAATTCCTAATTTTAAATATATTCTTTCTTTCTAGATAGCTTGTCAGGTCCTTGATGGCAGGGAATGCAGATTTTTCCTTAAATGACATAAAGAATATACAGCACTAGTTCAAGACCCTTGCAAATGCAATGGGCTCAATAAATTTTTTTTAGAAAAATATGGACTCAGGTACATTGTACACTACTGTTAGAAATTTGTTAAGGATGGATGAATTTGTTATCTTCAGCTTATCACTAAAACCCTGCTACCAAAAAAAAAAAAAAAAAATCCCAAACTAGTCAATCATTTGTCACACGTATAAAATAAAGAATTCTTTAGTGTTTATACCTCTTTACAGAACTATTTTTCTTTTTCTTTTCCTTTTCCCCAAACGCCAAGTTTGGATACAGAACTATTTTTCACACTGCTTTATGTACTAGTTGCTTTTCTCCGCATTCAGACCAATCTTATTAGAGCCACCTTTCGTTTTTCTTTATATGCCAACAATTCAGCCATTTGGTAAATGCCTGGACATATAAAGGAACAGCATGAACAATGGACATCTGATGGTTCTGCCTGGCCAGCAGCCACTTCCTCTTCTCCAGCAGCATCTTCCATTCCGACAGGGAGCCCTGTTTCTCCACCGGCTCTAGCTATTACATAATGGTCTCCTCCCAGTTTTTATCACATGCTTGCCATCTTCCCACCAGCATACCCTGTTCTCTGACTGGAACAAGCCACCCTGTTCTTTATGAGCTTTTCACACTTCAGGTCCTTGCTTAAATGTCACCTTTCCCAGAGAGGACTTCCCTGAACATACCAGATGCCCTCCCCCTTCTTCTTCTTGTTTGTTTCCATCAGACAATGCAAAATTTATAATTGTCTTTATTTCTTTGCTTGTTTCTCATCAACCATCCCCCTAAAAGACTTCAAAGGAAACAGATACAGTGTGACAAAAACAACTTATCTCCCTCACGATCTATTTTTCCTACTTCCTTTTGGTAACAAACACCTTGCGTTATGGCTTTGCCCATGGCCAACCCCCCCAGAGACAATACTTTCCAGCCTCCCTTGCAATCAGACTTGGTAACTTTATGAATGATATTGCCTTGGACTCTCCACTTTCTTCACCAATACTCAACCAGTTTTCTGAAAGTTCCTTGCCTTAGAAGAGCTGTTTAAAATTCTCATTGTGATTAGCTTTAGGAGGGGAAGAGAAATACCATGTTGCCCAGTACATTGTCTATAAAGTAAAGTATGATGTAGAGAGGAAAATACCTCCTCAGTGAAAGAACTCACTAATCATTGGGTCCTCACAATCATCTGTCAGGTAGACAGAGCAGACAGGATTATTTGCATTTAACAGTAGACAAAATGAAGGCCCCAAAAGGTTGAGTGACAGCTCCAGATGAGCCGGCTGGTAAGCGGGAGGTAGAACTAGTTATTATTTCAAATCCATGCTGTAGGATTGGAGTTCTCCTCCCACTGACTCTGAAGAAGGTTTTAGCAACTATATTGATTATCACTGTGGCTGAAGCTTAGACAGACACTTCACCAACAGGCTGGACTGGTCTCTGGTTGACATTTTGTAATCCTATTTTTTTCTTCTATACCATATTTTTTATTAATATAAAAAATACAACTTCACAGCACATATACTCTTTTCCTACGGTTAACCTCCTCTGGAATTTAAGCAGTGTTAGAGGTAGTTTCTAATCCAGCTCCAAGGGGGTATCGTGGTGGGCGAAAGATGATATTAGAAATGGTCAAGATGGCCGTGCTAGAAAAATGAACAAGGTACTGCCTTTACATAAAAGGCACCTGTAGTTTTATGGCAAGGAAACAGGAAGACTTTTGTGCTTATTACTTAATCCATTTGGCTCTAGGCATTTGGGAATTCCAATAGTGTTTTTTTTTTAAATCAGTTAACTGAAGGCTAAGAACTTTTTCCCTTCCTAAAATACCCTACGGTGATGAAGTTCATCTCAGGTCTCTCTTAGCACGTTTTTATGCTAAAAGATACTAACCTTGAAAGGCATTTTGTCGCACTATGGACTACCTATGACACCTTGACAGCAGGCCATTTCATTTCTCCCATCTCTGTCAGCTGACACACTCTGGTTTTCCCAGGTGAAATATTTGCTGGAGGGGTATAAATCTGTCATGACATATACTAATACGTGGCCCAGTCACTGACCTACCGTCTACTTCTCTGTGAAGAATAGACATTTTTCCTTGAAATACTCAGTGAACAATAAATACCTAGAAGGAGCACAAGGTCGCACTTTCTTTTAAGTGAAACTTCATCAGTTTTTAAGTCCAAATGTCCTATGATTTCGAATCGAGTTCTGGTGTGTTTTCATATTCCGTAAGAGTTTGTGATGACATTCATGCACAAAGGGAGGATTAAAAAGTAAAACTCCTTATGCTCTGAATTTTTAATACTCTAAATTTTTGTGGTGTGTAACTCTGGATTTAAAAATTTTCTCTTAATTTGCATCACACCTCCAGGCATTATGGTTAAAGAATTGGGAGGGGAAGGGAGTGCTTACAAGTCTCTGAAAATAGAAAACTTGAGTGTGGATTCTTAGACCACACACTAGGGCTATGGGTTTGCAGCAGTGTCTCCAACCACAGAGTGATTCAAGGAGATTTCTTTTATTGTCTGTCTCCCTCACTACTACAAGAGATGACTGTATCATCCACGGTGTCAAAAGTAATGTCATTTAGTTCTTACAACCACCCTACGCAGTTGGTGACACTACCATCGTGAAGATGAGGGAACCCATTTTAAAGAAAGATTAAACTATATGCCCAATGTCACAGAGTAAATAGACCCCAGGGACAGAATTTGGGATGCCTCCCAAACTCTCACCCTGTATTGCAACAACTTATTGGCCCCCCCAGACTGGCAAAAAAGCCTTATAGCTAAAAGGCATTAAGAGCACTTCTGGGTGCTCTGGAAGGTGAAACAAACACAATCTCTGACATTCACAGGCGGTAATGACAGACTGTGTTGAAAGGTTGGAAGGCCTCTGTTGGTAGATCTTGCAACAATCCCTTTCAAACTAGCCCTCCGGCCCCAGTCTCTCTATTCTTGGTAAATCTCCCTCCTTCTGGCCTGTTTTTAAGCCACATAATTATATTATAACAAGGCAGGCATGTGGCTCAAGAGGCTGAACATCTTAAGGCCTGCCATTAATAAGAGTTTCATTAGACTCTTGTTTCATTAGAGTTTGCCAATCTGACCTGCATTCCTACCTGGTCATTGGTTAACTTGTTGCATGCACAGGTCCCCACAAACAGCTGAAGCATGATCCTCCTTCTGTAAGTCAGTACTTACAGCCCTTTAAATTATGCATTCTTTCAATTGTGCAAACTGGGCCAGGACAGAGATTGTAGAACATCCTCACTCCAATTAAACCCTTACGCTGTTTAGACATGGAAAATAAATATATGCAAGCAAAATCCACTGTCAGATTTTAACAGAAGAAAGGATGAAGCAAACAATGGAACAGAGTAGACACCCCCCAAAATAATGGAGAAAGAGAAGGCAAGAAAATGGTAACCCACAAATGGCCTGTTTATGGTGCTTTTTGAATTGAATGGCATATCTTGAAAATGAAATAGAAAAACTGCACATTGAAAAAAGGAAGTCGCTTCTGATCCTTATCTAGGCACTGGAATGAACAAGCAACACTGATTATAATTGGTGTCAAGCAATATTTGCCAATTTCCATGAAACTGTGAATGTAAAGAAAGGCCTGAGTCATGAGCACAGGGGAGGAAATTAACCACAATATTTACTGTGCAAATTCTGACTCACCACTATTTTGGGAGAATGCCTGGTTGCTTTTAGCGGAGGCATTTACATTCTGTGGGAATCTTAATTTTACCAAGCCACATTAGCTAAGAAATTACTTGTGAGTTGATTTAAGTTATATTTCAGATGCAAGATTTGGAAAAACTAACATGAGTTCTGAATGTTATTTCTTCAAATTCAAGAGAGAAATAAATTAGCAAAAAAAAAAAAATTAATACAGGTGAAGTCAACCTTAAGAAAACACTATGAGCAATACTTTGGTCTTACAAAATAGACATAAACTAGGGGTTAATTATTTGCCTTGGCTGGGGTCCTTTATTCTGCTCTGGAAACTCGCTCCACCCCTCCCCCATCCTGAATGGAAACAACCATAATGTCCATCAAAAGAGAACTGGTCAAATTTTATTTCCATTAACGCAACACTAGGCAGCTTTAAAAAGAGTGATAAGAAATTAGTTTATAAATGAGCTGGAGAAATATGGCAAGGTATGGAATAGTGTGTATAGATTTCTCTTTTTGTAAAAGCTTAGAATATATAGACAAAAATCTAAATGAACCAGTATCCCTCTCTTAACAGTGGTTAGTTATCACCAGGGAAGAATGGGAATTGAAGAAAGACTTCCTGCCCTAATGGACATATTTCTGTAGTGTTTGCTTTTTTGTTTTTTGTTTTCTCGTGATGAATATGTCTTACTTTTGGTTAAAAAAATGCAGCTATGTATAAAAATGATTCTGAAAAATATTTGAAAAAATTGGGTACCTTTCATTTCTAACATTATTGCTTAGAAATGTGGATTTAGAAGTAAATATTCAAATATGGGTAGGAACAATATTACTGACATTCTTACTGGAAATTAAGTAAGTATCCTTACATTGATCTTGGTCACAGGGCTTCCAGAAGCAACATGCTAACTGTATGACTGCAGACATGCTGTCCTGCTGTCTATCAGTTGTTGAATGATGTTTTATTGTTTTCATTGATAATTTCTGATAAAAAGCCTCAATGCCCAGTGTCTGAGGCAGGAGGGCGGGATCAGTATTGAGGTGGGGAGGGGGTTGTCAGTGCCCCCCTAGGCCACCCGTTTGTGTTATCTGTGTCAGTGTCACATTTCACAACCATAAAGTGGGAGAAGAGAGGAGCTTTATTTATTTTCGTAACTCAAGGAAGACTGAGCAGTGACTGGAGCTACAAGGACACTTAGAAGACGAAGAGCGCTGGGGTGTGATTACAGGGATGCTTTATGAAGGAAACGGCTGTTTTTCTAAAGCACATGAAAGCAACAGACAGATGCAAATGATAGGAGTTATTTATTGAAGGCTGTGATGTCGGGTTGTGATACCACAGGTAGTGTGACGATGGTCTGTTATTAGAGGCCATCGTTTCACTCCCAGGACTCCCAGCATAGTGCAGGGAGGGTGGCAAAACAAACCAGGGCAGCATGAGTCAGACTTTATGTCACTATAATGCTAAACAGGCGGAGAGCAGCCGGATGACGATCTATATGGATTCATTAATTCTTATATAAGCAAAAATATTGTACACTTATTCCTGGGTCAAGAGCAGCAGCTTCATAGTCAAATTTTAAATGGAAATTAATGTAACTTATTTAGTGCTAGAAATCCAAATCTGACAGATCATGATCCTTTAATAAATAGCATGTAATTGACTTTTCTTTACAAAAAGCAGACATGTTTACTGCGTAAAATTGTACGACAGGCCGGATGTGGTGGCTCAGGCCTGTAATCCTACCACTCTGGGAGGCTGAGGCGGGACAATCACTTGAGCTCAGGAGTTCAAGACCAGCCTGAGCAAGAGCGAGACCCCATCTCTGCAAAAAAATAGAAAAATTAGCCAGGCGTCATGGTGCACACCTGTAGTCCAGCTACTTGGTAGGCTGAAGCAGGAGAATCACTTAAGCCCAGGAGTTGGAGGTTGCAGTGAGCTATGATGATTCCACTGCACTCTACCTGGGGCAACAGAGCAAGACTCTGTCTTAAAAAAAAAAAAATTGTGAAACAAATAGCAGCAGTAGTAGAAAGATTACTCATAACTGTACCATTGAGAGATAACCAGCATCAAAAATTTTGACATATGTCATTATAATTCATCTAAATGTCTATCTAGCCAATTCAAATATATATAAGTATGAATGTATATATAAAATGCATAAAATAAATGGCATTATCTTGTTCATATTAACTTCAAATAGAAACCTAATGGTACGTGCTTGATGCAATCAACATCCTTATAGTTAAATCTTAGTGCATAACTTTGATTATCACCTTAGAAGAAAAGACCAGATGTGGAATTGTGTAAATGATGCCTAAATGGGTTATAAAAAATATTTTACATTTAACTTGAGTCTTCTCTGAACCCATAACTTAACTAACCAAGTTCTTTGCCCAAGACTGCTCAGTGTCCCCTAAGTGATGTTGCCAACTCTACAACAGCTCAAGGTTCTCCTAAGTGTCTGAAATGATTCACACTTACTTTCCGAGGCTTCACCTTATCTTGTAAATCATACTGGCCGATTCCTTTATAGCTGATTCCAAGCCACCAAGGAAGTCCCTGTTTATCCTGGAAGATGGAAAAGCATGAGAACCAAGACTTAATTGTTAAGTCTTCTAGAGGTGAATTAATATCTACCAATTTCATCCCTTAACAAGTATCAACAAGCTAAATAAAGCTGTCTTGGTAAATAAAACACTACCTAAAAATCCAACTTGTTATTAAAATGCCTACTTAGGGTTTCTTCAAATAAGATCTATAAGTCAAAACAGAACAATACTGTTAATACCATCAAAAAGAATGAAACGTTACTGTTTTGATTGAACAGTTGGAGAGAAGAAATAAAATGTAAGTAATTCAACTCAGAATTAATCCAGTAAAAGCCAGTTATCCATTCGGGGAAAAAAAAGGCTCTTTGTTCTGTCAATTAGTAACCAGTTACAAAAGGTTGGGGAAGTTTCCAAAGAATTACAAAGATGAGAAAAGTGGTTCTAAATCCTAATGTGCATAATACAATTAACAATGAACATGGGAATATCCAAAAACCCTTTGGAGAACTGTGCAATTCGATGACAGGATGTTTGAATAATTATTTTGAGGTACATATGGGGAGGGGAGCAATATATTGTTTTCATAAATTTATCTTTTAGGTCTTGCCAAAGCAAAGGATGATTTGCATATACATATTTGCAAACCAGAATCAGCAGAAATTAAGTAAAACTGGTACATAAGTGCAGGGTATTCTCAACATGCACGTATTTCTTATCTAATTCTCCACCATTTTGAATTGTATAGAGATGTAAGCATTGTCATAACATGAAAAGTCACGCAAGAATGGATCACTTACAAAATTATTCCTCTTTCAAACAAGACTCCCTTCTTAACACTATGCTTTATCCCTCCCTTCTCATCATCTCGAAATATTTCTTTGTCAAACTCCCCCTGCTTATAAATATCTGAAAATACTATGTAAATACGAAACATACTGATTGAAAAGTGGTATTGCAAATCCTGCAAAAATTTCAGCATTTTATGAAGCTGTTAAATAACACTGGAGACTGTATGTTTCTCATACAAAGGCACTGCCAGATGAGGACCTGGTAGTGTCAGAAAGGTAAACAGCTGGAAAAGAGAAAAATCAGCAAGGGGAGGTATATCAAAAGAGAATGATCTGAATATTTTAGGATTATGAGAGGTCTTAGGAAAACATTTGAATGTTAATAAGTATTTTGCAAAAATGAATGTGCTTTATAATTTGCTAAAAATGATGATATATTTGGGTTTTTAATATTAAGAAAATCAATCCTATTCTACATGCTGCAATTTCTAGAGGCAATTTTACACATATGGGTATTGATTTATGTGATTTTAGAAAGTTGGTGTGCAATAACTCTTGTAAAATACACGGGCATTATGAAAGCTTATTCATGTGAAAGTATTTACCTTTACTGCATAATAATGGACTCCATAAGTCGGCAGAGCCTCTACTATTTTCATATACCTATGGAAGATGAATATATATCATAATCTCATTAAAACAATCAGAACCCTTTTGGGAAAAGTGATTTAAAAAACCCAATTTGTTTCTACTTTCCTCATTATAATGATGAGTAATATCTTTGACTCAAGCAGAAATAGAATAAACCATTCCGGGGAATAACATATTTTACCTTATCCAAATGTTAGGAAGTTGCTAATAGAACCTCAATTTCAAAAAGCTATAGAAAATGTTATTTTCTGCACATTAAGATTTTTGTGGCTCAGAAATGTATTATAGACTCAAATTGCAAATATTTTTTAAAGTAAGCACCTAATGATGCAAGCAATAAGAATCAACTTTTGGGTCATGCTCATAATAAAGTACAAAAAAAAAGCTATTCCAAATATTGCTTGTGGTACAGGTGATATAACTGCAAACATCTGTCAAAACTCTTAGAAAAAGATACTTTAAAAGGATGAATTTTATGGTATGTAAACCTGACTTTAAAAGTGTCACCCCCAAAATAAAAATTAAAGCAATGATGCCACCCCTTACTATTTTCAATTCAACAAGTATCTGTTGTGTATCTTTAAGGTTTTGGAGTGGACTAAATTGTGTAAGACCTCCTCTCTGGCCTCAAGAAACTGAGGTTCCTATTTAATGCAAGTGGACCGTTTAATGACATTTTGAATATCAATTTCTCTGGACACTGTAATCAATAACTTGATTTTTTTTTAAGTAAATGGCCTACATGTAAATAAATATAAGAGGTTAAGTAAATGTGTCAAGGTCACATAGCAATTATACTGCATGACCAGGATTATAACAAACTCAGTTAGACTCCATGGCCTAGAGCCTTAACTACCAAGTTAAACAGCCACTTATTTGGAGCCACACAATAATGACCAAGAGCAGTAGAAGGACTGCATTTAAGCAAGGTTCCTTCCTTCCTTCCTTCCTTCCTTCCTTCCTTCCTTCCTTCCTTCCTTCCTTCCTTCCTTCCTTCCTTCCTCCCTCCCTCCCTCCCTCCCTTCCCTCCCCTCCCCTCCCCTCCCTTCCCTCTTCCCTTCCCTCCCTTCCCTTCCCTTCCTTCCTTCCCTTTCTTCCTTCCTTCCCTTTCTTCTTAGAGACAAGGTCTCTCTCTGTCAACAGGCTGGAGTGCAGTGGCTGGATCACGGCTCACTGTAACCTCAAACTCCTGGGCTTAAACAATTCTCCTGCCTCAGCCTCCTGAGTAGCTAGGACTATAGGCATGTACCACCACGTCTGGCTAATTTGTAAAAATATTTTTCTGTAGGGAGAGGGTCTCGCTATGTTGTCCAGGCTCATCTCAAACTCCTGGCCTCCAGTGATCCTCCTGCCTCTGCTTGGGATTACAGGCTGAGATTACAGGCATGAGTCACTGCACCCAGCTACCAGGCAAGGGCACTTTGTAATATACAGTCACGTGTCACTTGACAGGGATACGTTCTGAGAAATGCGTCCTTAGGTAAATTCAACATTGTATGAACATTATAGAGTATACTTATACAAACCCAGATGGTATAGCCTACTGCACACCTGGCTATGTGGTATAGCCTAGCCTAACTTGTACAGCATGTGACTATACTGAATAATGTACGCAACTGTAACACAGTGGTGTTTGTGTATTTAAACAGAAAAGGTGCAGTACAAATCCAGTTCTAGATGGGATCTGTCAATGACTGAAATGTTACATAGCACATGACTGTACTCACCAGCCTTCCCTAAAATCCTTCAGGGAAACTGTTATTCCTCCTCCCACCTCAGGTTCAGAAAACAGGCACAATTAGTTAAAATGTCAAGGATTCAACCCTAGGACTGCTAACTTCTGATTTCTGCCTTGAAGATGACAGAAGGTGTGTTATAAAAATGAGATTAGAGCAAAGAAGTAGGAGTGTGAGGAAAATCTATACACTGACCAGGAGTTTAGCAATCTCCAAGTCCTTATTTTAGTTCTCAAATGCTCTATGCTGTACTCAGCAGGGTTTTTAAAACTTCTATGGCCATAAAAGTCATTCTCTAGTTACTATAGCAATAATACACTTAAAACTAATTTGGTTTTTATAATTTTAAAAGTTTAATGTTGCAGGTAAAATGTTCTTAATAAATGGGTGGTAACTCTAAGTCATAAAATGCAGAAATATGCCACCTAGGTTTGTTCTTGGTAGCATGAAGAAGCAGATTATCCAACACCAATACACTATGTGCTCTGCCCAAAGCAGAGTCACAAATGAGGGAACCAAGCATGACTTCCAGATAGGTTTTGCTTGGCTCACATTGCATTAAAATTTCTTAAAATTACTTTCCAATGTTTGAAATTGGGATTTAAAAATCTGAATTTCCAGCTTCTATGGGAAAATAGAGGATCTAGCAATATTATGCCTGAATTCTGAAGCTAAGTTACCTTGCCTCTTCCCAGAATGAAAGCTCTCCAGTTCACCACAGTCCCTACCATTCCCTATTGCCGTACATCTGGTCTATATTTCTCATTTTTGTTACCTGCCTGATAGGCATCTGAGTTGATGACACCAATGTATATGGAATGACCCAAAACATTTTCTAATTCATGGTAAGATATTTCTCACCAGATAAGGACTATGCACATGAAAACTACACAACAGAAATCATTTCAAATGACATCTTCAAATGGGAGACTTTATAATTATATCGAAGCAAGAGGAAAGAAAGATACTTACTGAACCACAGCTTGACCCCGAGTCAGACCTTTAATTTTCAAATAGTGCTCAATTACCCTGTCCTCACTGTAAAACAAAGAAATGAAAAATATGGCAATGCATGATTATAGGAGGTGCAGATTCAATTTCCAGATTTTCAGGTGACTACTAGAAACTTGAGAGGGAAGGCCTTCACCAACTTGTTTGGAAGATAGAGTCTGTCTGACTCTTGTGTCTATAGGACACGGATTCCTGAACTTTAGACATTTAACTACCTCCATTATGACCTTTAATTTATAATTAATACATATAATATACTAATATTTAAAAACATAATTTACTAGAAAAGGAAATAATATCACCTTCTCAAATGGAAAATTATCTTTTGCCATAACCAGATGGAATATAATAGATATAAAATAATGACATTAAATTTTACTTGCAAAACATTGTTGAGGAAATTTTGAGCATAAGGCCTACCTTTTCTTTAATTAAAACTGGGAGATCTCAACAGAATGTTACATGAGAAGTGAAGAAAGAAAAAAAAAAAACCTGGGAGATCAGCAAGTGGTAGGCATTAAAGATTTCCTCCTTGAATTATTCAGAAAGATTTAAAAAGAATTAATACTGCTTCTGGGTCTGTGTGCAATCTAAAACATTCTATTACCACTTGCACACACACTGCTTTAGGAGAAAATCCTTCATTATTATCCTAGGGTAATAAAACTTGTTGGCTGGAAAAGAGAGAACTAGGCTGAGGTCAGGCAATCTTTGACATCATTTGACTATCTTACCCTACTTTCAGACAGACAGCTCTTCTAATCATATCAAATATAACCCAGAAGAGTAAATATTTTTATCTTCACATAACAATCATCACTTGTAATCAGCCTTTTTTTTTTTTTTTAAGGAACTATCACTTAACTATGAATTGTTCAGAAGTTTCCAGAGTCAGGATATAATGAAGCCTCAGTGCTCACTATATATTTGGGAGATATATTCCAACTTTCATATTAAAGCTATCAATGTTGATTTTTCTTGGAAGGGGGTTCAAAAAAAAAAGCTATCAATGTTGAAAATTTATTTTGTAATCTTTATTTTGCAGTTGTTTAGTAGAAAAGAAAACTGTCTTGATGACTAAGAGACTGAAACCAAGGAGAAAAATATATTTAATGAGAATACAAGTATTTTTAGGGAAAAAAGTAATTATCTAGAAAAAAATACGGGATGGAAAATGTATACTATGTATTCATTAAAATACAAACAATTAAACTAACTCAAAATATACAATGATATCCGGCTGTAGTGGAAACCCCTGGTTACTCAGGAAACTTCTGACCAAAGAAATCTGTATTTTATAGCACACATATTGCATTCTGCTAGATTAAGGCTACATTATACAGTGACTGCACACATACTGAATCCACCTAAAAGCATACGCTACAAACATTTTATGCACTTAAAAGAAACAGCGCACGGCCTCTCTTTACAAATGACTGCAGGACATGTCTTGGTATAATGATCTCCAGCAAGCTTTGACTACAACCTTTCATTGAAAGGTTCAAGGTCTACCTGTGGTTACTTTGATACATTTGATGGACAACTTGATATTGTTCTCACTTATATTTATTTTAGCTTCCTGAAAAGCATGCAGTTTGCAGTGGAGGCTAGGATAACGGGTCATCTGCTATCCTGATTTGGCTCACCAGTAAGCAAGGGACGGATGCTCCTGGAGGGTTTTGGTTGGAAAGGCTGGCAGTGTCTTTAAGTCTTTCCTGGCATTTTCATCACTAAAAAGAAACATAATAAGGTAATGTCAGGCACTGTTACTTAGAAAGTTAGCCAAGCTGGTCACCAAGTGAGTGAGATCTGAAAAGTAACAATTTACAGCAAGCTGGGCTCCGTCAAAACGTTGTAATCAACACATGTAAGGTTATGGACTAACTAGAAACAGCCCCCAGACTTGACACCCAAGTCATACGACGATATTTTGAGGCTTATAGTATTTTTCTGCATCATTTTAGTACATAATTATGATTGCAATTGGACATTTTCATATTGCATTTTTACACAACATTCTTCCCATTTCATTATCTACTTTCTCCACATTCCTATGGCATCCTTCTAATTACCTTTAGTGCCTACATAATATTCACCATGTTAGAATGCTGGTTGTCACAAAACCATTCACATGTCACCAAGTTTTCATAACAGAATCACTGAAATAAAAAAATTTACATAGACCTTTCTATTACTCTTCTGTTATTTCCTTACCACCCTCTGAAATAGAACAGAACAAGTCAGCCGTCTGTGGAAACCTCTTGAATAGAGGATGACTGAAAAACGAGTTTCTAATGAAACCCAAGGTATCCCTCAAATCGCACCAGTGAACTACAATGTACTTCATGCAAGGTCAGCCAATATCTAATTACAAAATGGCAAAATCCTAGTTGTCAAGAGGAAGGTGTGGTTATCATGGAACTTAAAAAAAGTGAACAGGTAATATAACCCAGTCATACTTGGTCTTGCACTGTATGAGAGAAAATTCTCTAAATGCCCTGAGTATTTATGGATATCAATACTATAAAGAAAAAAACATGACTCTCCAGAGTACATTAGAGCTTGGAATAAATACATGCAAAAGCTACTCAAAATTTTGATCTAACTACTCCAAGTCTTCCCCTCCTACTTTCCACCTCTTCTTACCTTTACCAACCCTTTGTTGAAAGGTTACCAAGTGCCAGGCAGCACAAGATACACTTTTGGGGCATTATTCACCTCCTGTAACAAGCATTCCCATGCAGTAGGCACTATTACTATCCATGCTTTACAGGTAAGAGTGTGAGGTTTTGAGAGGTTAAGTCATTTGGTCAATGTCTCACAGCTACTTTGTGGAAGAGTCAGAGGCAAACCCAGCCTGTTTGGCTCTAAGGGCTCTAAGTTCCTCACCACTGTGTTCTATCACTCGCTTCCCAGACGGACTCCCAGGGCAGGGTCCTAGAGCACGGACATGATCATTCTCAACTCTGGAAAGGGACAGCTCCCCTTCATCACCACCCCCAGTTAAAAATGAAAACACTGACAAATTAGTATCAAAATCTATCACTAACGCAATTTTACATTAGCTTTTCTGGAGTTTGCTCCAATGTGAATCATGATATTGAAGCAGATGCGCCCCCAACTGGAGGACCCAACATTGAACCCAAGACATATTTCCTTCTAAAGCATTCATCCAACACTCACAGATCAGGTGTTACAGCCCAAACTGGGGAACCAAGCATGGCTTCCAGATGGGTTTTGTTTGGCTCACGTTGTACCATGCCATATTAGAAATTGCTCACTCCTGTCACTTGACCAAGTTTGGTTTACGTGGTTCTCCTTGAATGCCTATAGAAAGTTTGTCTTCTGGTTCTAGCTCCCTTTCCTGACCATGCCACAAAGCAATGAGGTGAACCACTGAGTAGACTCTTCAGGAAGAACAGATAATGACAGAGAGTGTCACCTAGCTTGGACACACTATGATTTGAACCTGTCAACATTACATTTCAAAACCAGGGTTGTGGCCCTTCCTAAAGGTGAAAGATCTAGTTTTCTAAATTACTACAGGAAATAAAAAGTCACTTGGCTCCTATTCTTATATAAGAATAAATCACTCTATTCATTTGAAATCTGAGCACCAGGGCTTAACCACACTGACAATCTTGGGAAACTGGTTTGGGCTTCCTGAAAATCAAAATATACCACAATCCAATTTATTCATATTAAAGGTCAACTGTCAACTCCCAGTATTAATATTTATTTTTCTTAATAATCTCTTATGCTCTGTCCTTCATAGCACTTAGCTTTTAAAGGAAGTTGGCTTGTGATTGTTTTTTAATGAAGGACAAATACATATATATATTAAAGTAATAAACTAAGGGCATCAATTTTTGTTATAAATCATCTCCACCAACCACATGTATGTTTCTGTCTTCTGGATTCAGGTGACCCATACAAGCTATGTCCCAAGAACCCGGCCTAGTATTCATATATTTGGATTATAGTTAATTTCATGGCAACCAAGACTTCACTAGATTGGAAGTTGCTATTTATCATAAATTTATGTATTCATTTAACAAATATATATAAATGTATATACTGCATGCCTAACATGTAGAAGTGAGTGTCAAATGAGGGAATTGCTTTTAACATATACAAATGCAGTCAGCCAAAAAAAAGAGGGAACAGAGGGGACGGCAGTGAGGTAGAAATTTTATCCACCACTCTTAAGAAGCTCATGGTTGAGAGTAAGTACAAAATGGGAGACTTGAAGCTGTCGCCCTTTACGATGGTTTTTAGTCTTGTGCCCCTCAAAGCACAAGCATCTCACAACCCTGAGAGTTTTCTAGCATTTAAGCATTTAATGCACGTCCACTAAATACTGGTAACTTCTACATTTAGTGCTTAAGTAAAGATATGGCTGTGTGTTTCAATTGGAGAAAAATACTGTGTTGGGTTTATTGAAAGATGTATTTTGATCTTCAACATATCAACTTCCCAAGAATTTTCAAGAGTAATTTTAAACTATACATGAATTAGAATCCACCCCAGTTAAAAGATGTGGTAAGATGTTATTTGTCTAGAAATGTTGGCTGAATAAATCAGTAAATTACCATAGGTTAACCATAAGGCAGCATCCTAAACAATAATGAATATTCATTCATTAAGACCTTTTGTTGGGTATTAATCAATCACTGAGAAGCAACTTCAATGTGCAATTAATAGGGAAGCGGCTTAGGGATCATTTTAAGGAGAGTTTAGACTACTTTAAAAGAAGTATACTTAAATAGATGAAGCATGAAGGGGATTTTTAGGGCAGTGAAACTATTCTGTATGATACTATAATGGTAGATACATAACATTATACATTTGTCAAAACTTATAGAAGTGTATAAACATAAAGAATAAACCTTAATCTGACTATAGACTTTTTAATAACAAATGTACTACACTAATGCAAGATATTAATAATAGGGAATACAGTGTGGGGGGGATATAGAGGAACTCTTTGTACTTTCTGCAAATCTAAAATTGCTTTAAAAAATAAGTCTGTTAACTAAGAAAACAGAAGAAAGATCCTTTAGATTAGTGGTTCCCAACTAGGGCAATTCTGACATTTAGCAATATCTGAAGGCATTTCTGATAGTCACAATTAAGGAAGGAGCTGATACTGGCCTTTGCCAGGATGTTGCCATACATCCACAATGCACAAGACAGCTCCCAATGAGAAAGGATTATCCTGCCCAAAATGTCAATAGTGTTGAGATTGAGAAATCCTTCATTAGATTATTGAAAACTCTGAGAATTCTACCCTAATACTTTTTTTTTTTTTTTTTTTGGAGACAAGTTCTTGCTCTGTCACCCCAGCTAAAGTGCAGTGGCATCATCATAGCTCACTGCAACCTCAAACTCCTGGGCTGAAGGTGTCCTCCTGCCTCAGCCTCCCTAGTAGCTGCGAATACAGACACGCATCACCACAGCCAGCTAATTTTTCCATTTTTTTGTAGAGACGGGGCCTCGCTCTTGCCCAGGGTTGTCTTGAACTCCTGAGCTCAAGCAGTCCTCCTGCCTTGGCTTCCCAGAGTGCTATGATTACAGGTGTGAGCCACCGTGCCTGGCTGTACCCTAACACTTTTTAAAGTGTGTCTTTTAGATTGAAGACTTTCTTTCATGTCACTCATAATATAACCATTAGAGATCTCTGATGCAGATGTCTAATGGGAGCCAAGTGAGTCAGGCATTAGAACATCAACTGGGTCAGCTAGCTGGAAAATGGCAAGTCCAACTCAGCATCAGACATGGGGACATGATGGGAATGGTGGGAACTATAAGGAAGAGAACGTCACCCACTTGAAGTATTATTAGGACATAGATTTGTGTGACAGAGATTACAATTTTAGCTAATTTCTCTTTACATAAAAATCAGAGGTAGAACAAGAGAAAGCACTCAGGAACTCAATTTCTTCTCTTGCTGCTCCGCCATTCCTGGGGTGTTGTTATCCCTCACATGGTCCAAGACAGCTTCTCACCACATCCACGTTTCAGCCATTAGGAAGGGGATAAAGAATGAGGGAGGACACACCTGCTCCTGTAGGGGCAGAACCTGAAAGCTGCCCACTTTCCCTAATCCCATTGGCCAGAACTAATCACATGGCCAGCTCTAACTGCAAGGGACCCTGGGATATGCAGTCTTTATTTGGGGCAGCCACGTGCCTAGCTAAAAATTCTACTAAAATGAAGGAAAGGGAGATTGGATACTGGGAAATACAATCAGACTCTACTGTTTTTGGGAACCACTATTCAGAGCGAGGTAATTTCTGCCATGCAGGAATGTGAGTCCACCACTGCCTAACAAATGCATTTTTCAAAAATAAGCCCAAATCCCAGAGTTTTATGCAAAATATCTGAATTTTAAAATATTGCCTCAACCAAATAAAAAAAAAAAAGCCCAAAAAAGAAAACCAAAAATAAAAACTCAAATGCTGCACAAGCCATTAAACAAAACAAAACAAAACAAAAACCAGCAGACCATTACCATTGTTTTGCAATTTCTGACATAAACTATTAATAAAGAATGGAGAGGGAGGTGCCTTCTCAGTTTCTTAACTTGGTTTCTAGTTTCAGATAATTTATTAATTTAAAGACTTCTATTACTCCTTTGAATCTGGTCAGTTGTACTATTGCAAAACATTCTTTATGACTAAGGAACATCCCTTTCCTATAAGAACCTCTTTAATACAGGAAATTTCCAGCAAGCCATTGCCGATATTGAGGTGACTGAGCTGTAATACATTAAAAGAGCCCACAGAAGAATCAAAAGATGACCAAGACAGACAGCCTAGCAGAAAAATGAGTCAAACCCTTCAACAAACACTCTGTAGAAGAAATCCAAATGGTGAATAGACAGAAAAAAAGTGTTCAACTTCATAGGTTATCAGGGAAATGCAAATGAAATCTCCAATGCATTACTGACACACAGACTGTCAAACTTTTAAAACCCTGACAATATCCACCTTATATGAAGACGCAGGGCAATAGGAACTCTGATCCATCGCTAGTGAGAGTTTTCAATTGGTACAATCATTTGGAAATTTCCATATTTTATGACCCAGCAATCCTTTGCTAGGTATATCCCTAGAGAAACTCACACACAAGAATAAGATTTATAGCAGCATTGTTCACAAAAAAAAAAGGGAAACAACCCAAATATTCCATAACAGTAGCAATGATAAAAATGTAGTGTATTCATACAATGGAATACCATGCAGCAAAAAAATTAGACTACAGCTACATATGACATGGATGGATATCATAAGTACTAAGCACAGATGCAAGACCACAAATGTGAAACACATCAAAATTCCATGTATGTAAAGGTCCAAAACAAGCAAAATGAAGCTAGAATCATGGATAGGTGATAAAACCATAACAGATGAGAAAATATGCACAAGAGAGTCAGAGTGACTGTAAGGAAAGAGGGAATTTTATTGGAGTAAGGGGAATACAATACACAACGGTCAGGGAGACTTCTGGGGTCCTGGCAACATTCCTCACTGAGTATGGCTGTATGGCTGTGCACTTCCTAATTTGTTTTTTATGCCGTATGTATCTGTTTTATGCATTCTTCTGTGTGATATAATTCACAACAAAACAAAATCAAATATGGCCAGTGAATGGACGTGGGGAAGCCGAAGTTCAAGCCGACTTCCATGTAGAGGGAAGTGTGCAATGCTAATGCAACAAAACCTGAATCCACCAGCGTGTCAGAAACACTGGCACAGTATTCTAGAAGGTTCATCCCGATCATTTTCAGAGTTTATTACCAAACAGAATTTCATGTTTGAGTGAAGGGACGATAGGTGAGTCCTTATATGTTCACCCTCCCGGGGATTTTGCCTGGGAGCCTGAGGCTGCATGGAGGCTTGGAGCTTGCAGGGGCAGCCAGGTCTGGCTGCCACACAGAAGATTCCTACCTGGCTGGCTGGGCAGGCGGCACCGTTTATATGAGCCATGATCAAACTCAGAGACCAGAGGAAGGGCCCGAAAGTAGTTGGGGCAGTGAGTAGGCTTCAGTCGTGATGTCTCTGCCTTTCACCAGCAATGAATGCACTCACCCCGCCTGGACATTCCTGACCCTAATGGCAGTGGATGTTATTTTAAAGATGCGCTTGACCAGAATTGCCATGAGAGACTGGTTTCTCTGGGTCCTAGCCAGAGAGAATGCCCATAAGTCTACAATCACTTGCTACTTGCCAGTGACCAAACCAGAAATTGTTTTTCTCCATCATTTCAGCAGGAATTCAGATGTCACAATGAAGAACATGCTTGCACTTTATCTGATTATCTAGGCTGAACCCCACCCTGAGGGCAGTCCAGATTCCTATTTCGATAGATTTCCAGAAGGAAGCTGCCCGTGACCCTCCACACTGAGTCACTGCAACTATTAATATTTTTCAGGCGATGATTCCTTTGGGCATTCTCAAGCCCCCTTTCACGGGCTGTTGTTTTTCTTTACTGACCTCAAAAGCCCTATCGGAATGTGCCAGCCCCATTCATTTTTGAGAAAGCCACATGGTTGGCAAAACCAAGGCCACCCTTTGTGTGTGCTGGAGCACTTGTGTGGAAAAAGCCCCCCCCCCCACAATTGTGTGCACCTGCTTGTGGCTAACTGCGAGCTTGCTCACTGCAACAATCCGCCACCTGCCGTGGGAGGCTGGCGTGGAGGGGAGTGCAGGCATTAGCAAACTGCTGGCTAGCACTTCCCAGGGACAACGAAGACGCTTGTTGTCTATGTTTGGGTGTGGGGGCATCCCTAGGTTTCTAGGTTAAAACAAAAACAAAGCCCAAGCCCCAAATTTCACTTTCCTTCTCAATGCCAAAGCTCTTCCTTACCTCAAACCCAAAGCAAAGGTGCAGGAAAAGTGCATGTTAAACGTAATGACCAAGTGGAACTGTCTGTAGAAACTTCACAAGGAAACAAACTAAGCTCTTTAAAAAGTTAAGTTGGGGCTGGGTACGGTGGCTCACGCCTGTAGTCCTAGCACTCTGGGAGGCCGAGGCAGGAGGATCATTTGTGTTCAGGAGTTCTAGACCAGCCTGAGCAAGAGTGAGACCCATCTCTACCAAAAACAGAAAAAATTAGCCGGTTGTGCTGGCAGGCACCCTGTAGTCCTAGCTACCTGGGAGGCTGAGGCAGGAGGTTCCCTTGAGCCCAAGAGTTTGAGGTTGCAGTGAACTATTGTAAAGCCACTGCAGTCTACTTGGGGCCATGGAGTGAGACTCTGTCTCAAAAGAAAAAAAAAGAAAAAAGTGAAAAAAAGTGAACTTGGGACTGGAGTTCTTTATCCACACATAAGTGTAACTCAAATTCCTTATTTCAGAAAAGTGTATATGTGGATGTAAAAAAGCTAGAGTTAAGTGCCTGTTTGAACACGAGATAAAGTCTCGAGCCTGCTATAAAGTGTAAATGTACCACATAACTTATACATCATCAGAAATTAACTAAAGGGTTGTGAAAAGGGCTCTGAGGATCTGGGCAAGTCATCACAGCTGAGAATTCTGTTTAGTACTGTATTCCATGCAAACCAAAGATTTACTGTTATTAGGAATGGAGCTAATTAGAAACACTTGCCAGTCTTCTGGCATTGCCTTGTATAGGCCTTAATAATAAGCCATTTCTTTATTTATGCTTGCTAGAAACCTGCGGTGACCCATCAAAGTTCTGGACTATATTAAAGGAAAGGGACAGGGTTAATGATCCTACCAGTTAGAAAAGTGTATTTAATGTCTGTTAAATAGGTGTAACAGGTGCCAACCTAACTACTAAGCCATTTGAGCTGGATCTAGTATTTAAGGATGACAGCTTGGTTAAACATGTAATTATTAAAAGAATCTTGGTTACTATTATATTTATAAACACCAATTTCCCCTACTAATCTAGGGCACTGATCAACACCTGAGTGATTAACACTTTACGGTATCCTATCAAGTTTTTTTAGAGAAGTTTTTCACTGGCCAGATTGCCTTCAAATTGCCCTTCCTTTACGAAGAAAACCATGTTTCTCTCAGTTATCTGTGGAACTTGGCCTTCAATGATAAATCTAGCTTATTATCTGCGTGACTTGATAACTAGGAATTTCTAACAGTAAATTTCTCTCTGCTAATTCCTAGGTACAGGGATATTAAAGGTGACAAACAGAAGACAACTGTGGTCATCATAGTACCCTAGTACCCTGACCAGCAGCCTCAGCACTAGCTGAGAACCTGTCAGAAATGCAAATTCTCAGGCTCCATCCCAGACCTACTGAGTCAGAAGGGCTGAGAGGGGGGCCCAGCAATCTGCATTTAACAAATGGCTTAAGAGCCATTGCAATAGAATAAACAATATAAAACACAGAGATTTTCAAGAAAGAGACAGTAATTAACTGTTTAAAATGAGAGACGTGGTCCGGGAGGCTGAGCAAGGCTTTTTGGGTGGACAGCTTAGGTTCGTTTCAGGAGACTCCAGCAGTTGACCTAACAGTGATGCAACATGAGTGCTGTCACTTAATCCCCCCAAAGAAATGCTTCTAAAGGACAACGATTCACATATTACTAGGTGGCAAAAACTGGGCGAAACCCTTTCCCTACAGGCATATTATGCTATTATCATCAGCATCTCTGTTCATTGATATAAGTAATTTAAACTCATACAGCAAGAAAGTAGCAGATGTGACTCTAAAATTGCGCTTTAACGACTTTGCCTGACTCCCCCGGGGATTCTACGAGCAGATAGAAAATGGGGAAGCAGCAGAGGGAGGAAGGCGAAGACTTTGTCAGCTTAACTTGAGGCTTCAGAATTTATAATTATGGTAGCCACGATTAGTTCCATTTAAATGTGTCTCTTGGGAGATAACAGTCTGCCCTTTAAAACTAGATCAAACTGGATTAACCAAAAACTGGATTAACCACATAAAGGGATCGGAGCAGAGATAACAAGACTTAATGTGTTATCATTCAGTGTTCCTTGAACCAAACCCAAACAAACCAGACCGAAACTATAGTTTATAGTTGTCCCCTAGTAGCAAAGACACTAAATTTAGTTTTTAAACAATGTTTTTAAATGAGCTACAAAATCAGACTCTAAGCATTTTCAGTAGAATCTTAAAACAGAGTTCAAATTGCTTTGGGTAAGAAGCCCAACATCTCCATAAAGGCTCCTTACACCACACAAGGTATTCAAACCCACAGTGAGATCTCTACCCCTGAGGAGTTATGATACCAAAGCCTGGGATAGGATGAAGGGAGGGAGTAGGAAACAAATTCACACTTTCATTCATAGTCAATCACATTCAAAGGTAGAAAGCAAGAGCTCAAGTTCATTCAACGTCTATCTAATGATACTCCTGATTGTTGCAAATTAGTTTAGAAAAACTGTTTATAGACTGAACTAATTTCATAATAGCTAAAATGAAGTGCCCTCACTTTCGACCCATCCGGACCAAACTTAAAAGAGGAGTAGCGCCACCCAGACAGGTAAGCAAGATGAATTCACCCGGTCCAAACTTGAATTCACAGACGGGGAAACAAGGCCCACTGATGTTTGAAGACTTACCAAAGGCCCCGCAGTAGGTGGCAACAGATCTCAATAACCAGGGGTTTGTTCTTTCAGGAGGACTCCAAGCCCAAGCTGGGGCACCAGAGCGGGAAGAGGAGGAAGAGGAGGAAGAGGAGGGAGAATTGGAAAGCTGGGGAGGAGAGGAGGAAGGGGAGGGACTGTGAAATGAACCACCCAGCTGGGCTAGGTCTTGCTCTCCTCCCCTCCTAAGCCACAGGGTCTTTTCATCCTTGGAATTTCCTCCCTACTCCATTGAAACATTTCCTGATCACACCTGAAGCAAATCAGGTTGTAGCTATTTACAGAGAGTGAAAAGTGAGAACTGAAAGAATTTCAGGAGAAGCCTTTCTTCTTGCCTTTGGCTAAAGCTAGGGGTGCCCCCTACTGCTTCTATGCAAGGTGGGGAGTTGTTGGCCTACCCTGCAAATTGGCTAGAGAAGCTCCTTCACGGGGTGGGGGTTCAAGCATAAACATGCATTTCCAGGCTGCCTCAGGTTTCCAGCTCCCCCCCCCCCAACTTCTCATCCTCTTTCATAGAACAAACCCTTTTGGCTTTAAAGGAGACCATTGCTGTGTGCGACAAGTGCTCAGCATTTTACTTAGGTGAACTCATTTAGTCCTCACAGCAACCCAAGCTGTGGGCACTCTAATTTATAGATAAGGAAATCGAGGTTTACAAAGGTCCCCTAGCTGCCCACCATCCCCCCAGAGCGAGCATATGGACAGCCAGGACATACTTAGAAAAAAAATCAAAAGACTAACCAACCAACCAGCCCTAGACCTATGATTTGCTGTAATAAGGTATGGGATTTAGAAATGGATTCAGTCCCAGGTCTCCCTGTTCCTAGGAGTTTTGTGGTCTCAGATAAACTAACCTTTGGGAGGCTGGGTTTCCGCATTGTAACAATACAGATAAGCAGGTTCTTGGGAATATTACAATAGACTGCTGTGAAGCCACCTACCTATGGTCAATAAATGTGTCCTTTCCTTTCTGACGGTAGCCTACAGAACCCACCCTCAGACCAGGCTGGTGGTGTGGATTATTTACCATTGATAAGAGTTCCCAGTGGCTGGTCCACGCTAGAGTTGCCAGATTAAATATTTTGGACATATACTAAACATTATTTGTTGTTCATCTGAAATTCAAATTTGACTGCTGTCCTATATTTTCTAAATCTGGCAACCCCAAGAGTTTATAATAAACCACGAGGGAAAAGAACTTTGGAAGTCACTTGCCAAGTTCCAGGTTGTAAGCAGTTTCAGGATTGGTTAGACAGAATCTGTGGTCACTGGCGGAAGCTTTAAAACTTCCTCTTTCGACATCGTGACCAATCCATGGAATTTGTGTCAGCCCCTCTCTCAGCACTCTCCCAAAGACCCCTCCTGAGGCAGGAAACCTGCTTGTGTTCTGGGAAGCACTGTGTCCTCTCAGCTAAAATTCTTTTGTCCTTACGTTTTTGTCTGTGGCCAAACTTGTAACAGAGGACAAATTACTCTGCCCATCTGTATGCTTGATAGTGATCAACTGCCAAACTATTTTTTTTTAAGTCTAAAGAATTTTTAATGAGAATGAAAAGGTGATGAGAGATTTTTTAACATTAGCCAGCTCTCGAGGACTCTGATCACCTCTATTTTGAACCTTTGACTCTTAATACCTGGTAGAAGATACACAATCCCTAAGAATGAATGACTTAGGTTGGGAAGCAGGTTAACACGAAAATCTGTAAATGTTTAAAATAAAAATATTTTACCGCTCATCAAATCCAGAGACAGAAAATAGAATGGTGGTTGCCAGGGACCAGGGATGGGGGTGTGTGGAGTTGTATAATGGGTCCAGAGCTAAAGTTTTACAAGATGAAGAAGTTCTGGAGATTGGTCGCAGAACAATGTGAAAGTTTCTTAACACTGCGAAACAACTCTACGTTTGAAAATGGTTGAGATGGTAATTTTTATGTCATGTATGTTTTATCATAATTAAAAAAAATTTACTTCTCATACAAATCTAGAGTTAGAAAAAAGGCACTTGGGAAAAAAACCCCAAAGAATACAGGCAGTATTTCCCTGCAAAAGGATGGAAAGTCAAATAAATCTGTTTCTCTCCTGGGAAACTTCCTATTAGACAAGTGAAAATTATTTATGGTCAACTTGAAGCCCCAAAGCTTTATCCCTTCTTCCTGTGTGGGTGATTCAATGTGTCCTTCCTGATCACACAAAAAAATGGATTAACCGCATTAGCCATCTGAACACAGATAACAAGACTGTATTGTTATGTGTTGTGTTATCACTCAGTGTTTCTAGAACCAAACCAAAAGGCACTGCAATGCTTATCAGTGACAGAATGTAGAATTCCTCCCCCACAATGCCATCTCTTAGTCTCGGTAGATTCTGGATGGTTTGCACTGTGAGGAGTGGAAGTAGTTCCTGTCCTGCTGCTTTCTATTCATGCTGAATGCTACACATGCCAAAGTCCCAGGCAGCCGGTATCTGAAAAGGCCAAGCAGGCTGAGTTTCATTTCAGTACCAAGTAGCTGTGGGGGTGTCGTTGCCTGGTCCACTCCAGTGGAGAGGGAAACTGACAACCCAAATTGGTCAAGAGAGTCACTTCCTGCCTAGGACTGATCTTCTGTGGTCTTAGTAGCTGTTTAAAGATACATTAAGGTGGGACTTGGGGTTTTTGTTTTCGTTTAGTTGCATCAAATTTTTAAGTTGTGAAATGCAAAGGTCTGATGCCTACCCTGATTCTGTGGTTAACAAAGTAAAGTCCTTGGGTCACGGGTCCAGCAAGATGTTCAGACATCAGGGACCAACGAGCATGGAAAATGCTGATTTGCAGTGCACACGAGCAGATTGAAAACTTACCAAAGAAAACTGGGGGAACTTTGTTTAACTTTTAACCAAGGATCACAGGGAGAAAAATCACTTTTCAACAGTTTTTTTTTTTCTTTTTCACAAAAGCATTTTGTTGATTCATTAAAGGCCTGGCTTGAAATAAGACAGAAATGTTCAATTTCCATCAAGTCAGCCTTCTTTATTCTGCTGGCAAGGAAGGCAACGATTCTTAAAAGTTTGTGTTGTGATACAAAAAGAGAAACTCCCAAAAGAGCATCCAGCTTGGAGTCCCAGTCTGCCACTGTCTAGCTACGTGACCTAAACAGTAAACTACTTAAAGGCTCCAGTGCTCAGTTTTCCTATCGTAGAATGGGGACAATAATAGTGCCTATCATCACAGAGTTGCTGTGAGGGTTAAACATGTTAATAATTACAACAATAATAATGCCAAGTAATGCTTATGAAGATAAACTGAGTTCCCGAGAGGTTAGGTAAATTACCCACAGTGATATATACAGCAAGTGGTTGGGCCTGGATTTGAACCCAAGCAGTTAAATTCCAAAGCTCCTATAAGTTGATGCCAGTAAGTACTGAGCACAGCACATAACCCAGGGGAGCTGATATTTTTATTACTGTAACTAATTTTAAAGGCCCTGGAAATGGAATTATATTTTAGAGCTTTAAGTGCTCCAGAGGTGTAAGAACTAAGGGGCCAATTGCTTGAAAGCCTTTGATTTTTTTCCCCTCCCTTCATTAACCACTCTCAGGGCATCCAAAGAAGTTCCTTTCCCATGGGAAACAGCTGCATTTTGTAGCACAGCTGTAAATTGTGAATATTTCCTTCCTATTTGAAGGTGCGTGTTAATATACTCGCATTCTGACCCAGCACTGAATTGAAAATTGTAGTCATTCACATTTTGTTACAGGCAGAAACACCCTAATCACACAGTTACTTGGTAACTTCCACCTTTCAGGATCTTAAGGAAAAAAAAAAAAAAAGCTTTGCTTTTACAAACTCATTGGTGGCTGGCTGGCGGCTGAGTGATAAAGGCTTGCCTTCTTGCCCTGTCAGCTTTTAGGAATTCTCTGTGTTTGTCTGTGTTGTGTTACCCAAGTAGCTTGTTATCTTTGCAGTTTAAGGGCTGACTTGGAAATTCAGACTGTCAGCTATTTAAAGAAAATGGAAGTCCCCACTCCACTATTTTAATTAACTTTCAGAGAGCAGGGTTTCCTACTGGTTATGATAATGTTAACTTAAAATATTCTGAAGGAAACATGGCAGGAAGCAAAATAAAAAGGGGAGGACTGTTGTTTTCAAAGTCATTGTAGAAAGGAGAGTTTGAGCAAAGCCGTGAAGGCAAAATACCACAGGGTATGTGGGGGAAAAAGAGAAGATAGGCAGGAACAGATAGTAAGGAGTATGAACAACAGACTAGGGGAGGTTAAACGTGTAATGCAGATCGAGTAGGGGTTTGAATGCCAGGTTGGGGTGTTGTCGGCCAGGTGTCTGTGTGCAATGAGAAACTGTACGGGATTTTTAGAAGTAAACCACAATGATCGAATCTGTCTTAGGAAGAAAACTGGAGGTCATGTGCAGGCAGTAGCATGTGGTGGAATCAGAACACATCTGGGAACTCGCTGGCAATTTCTTTGGGCCTAAATTTTACATGTATTACTTTGTTAAGTAGAAATGAGAACTCCTGAGGTGAGACTGAAGGGTGGACATTTTAAATAACGTCATAGTCAGCACACAATTGTTAGCTCAAACACACACACACACACACACACACACACGTACTTTTACAGTCAGGTTATGTAGAGGAGGATGAGGGCTGAGGAAGCTGTGGTGCTGCTCAACAAAGGAATGGAGGGAGGTGTCCGAGAGTTGGGGAAAGGGTGGGAAGAGAGACAGTGGGGAGAGAAAGGGGAAATTTTTCAAGATGACTCAAGAAAGAACGGAGATGTAGTTCTAAGGAGAATGCAGAAGGGGGGCTGGTTTGGAGGCTGGGATGTTGGTGAGCTCAGCTTTGGAAATGCTAAATTCCAGAAAGAGGGAGATATTCCCAAGGAGTAGGCCAGAGCAACCTTAAGAATTAAGTGTTCAATCACTGCTTTAATTGAAAAAGCTGCTTTGCCCTATCTAGAAGGTGTTTGGGGACATCTTTTGGTCAACGTTTAAATCTCAGTGAAAAAAACTCATTGAAGTTCTACAAGCCAACAGCTAGAGCTACCAACATGTCAACCAACAGAGAAGTGTAATCCAGAATGGCCACAGAGGTAGCCGCTGACAGAAGGTCCAATTCCCCTGCCATATATATCTTTGCATCTTCAATGCCTAGACTGGTGCTTACATATCTTAGGCGTTCAGTGACGCTTACTGGATGAAGCCATGAATTTCTTATAATTGAAACTGAATGCTACCAAGAACACATACACTTTTTCAGCCCTTTGTCTCCTTTAAGGAATTTCCCTTTGCTTCTTCCTACCTGAGAAATTTCAGAAAATAACCACACATAACGACAGTCCAAAATACACAAAGGCGTTCATCACAGCATTATTTATATTAGCAAAAAAAATGTGAAACAGCTCATACTTGTGAAAACAGGGAAGTGGTAAATCATGTCCATCAATTGAGTGGAATGTGTAAGTGGCAACTGCAGGAACTGTTCTAAGCACTTTCTAAATACAGCATTAATTCGCTTAATCCTCGTAGCAATCCTATGGAGTGTGTATTATTATTACAAGTCCCTTTTACAGATGAGGAAACTGAGGCTTGAAGAGTTTAAGTAATTTGTTCAAGATGACACAGGTAATAAGTGGCAGACCTGGCATTTGAATCAGGCTGATTCTAAAGTCTTTGCTCTAACCACTATAACATTGCCTCATGGTATTTTACTTTTTAAAACAAAACTTTAGAGGAAAAATAGATGCTCTCTATATATAGAGGAGGAGGAGATCAGATAGGGAGAGGATGGTAGCAACTGACCAAAGTTCTGCTCCATGACAGGCCCTACGACCAAAGTTCACATTTGTTATTATTTCTTTCACCGCTGTCGGCAATAACTAACGCTTGTGAAGCAACTTACACTTTACACAGTTCTCCCACATCACTGAGCCCCTCAAGACCACCATGCAAAGTCGTTACTTCGATGAATGCCACTCTACAGATGAGGGGACCGAGGCTCCAAAAAGACAAGTGGCCGTTCAGGGCGATGCCGCCAGTCAGCGTGATTCCCGTCCCACGCTCTCAGCAGAGTTGGGACAGTTTCGGAACAGTGTGCGTCCCTTCTTCAGCCTGGCGATCACTCAGGAAACTAGTAGGAACAGGCTGAAGCTGAGGCAAAGGGTTGGATTGAGCCACTGTGACATTATTTAAAATGTCCACTGACCAACCTTGAAGTCCTAGGGCTAAAACATCTGGGCTACTGAGGGACTGTCCCTTTTAATTAAGCCGCCTTCGGCCACAGGCAGGGCATCTTCCCTAAGGAAGATTTCTGAGACTAACCTTTCTCCGTCTATTCTTTCCTCCAACAGGTTATTACAACTTCTTCAGATCTGCCTTAGTCTTAAAAGTCTTTTAAGACGTAGCCAAGAGATTACCTTGGGGATGATGATAAGGATGAGGAAGATAAAAATGCCACTAAATTAATGACAATAGCCAAAGTGTGTGGAGAGCTTGCTGCATGCCAGAGACTGCGCTCAGCAATGTTTACATTCATTGCATTCTCCCAACAGTCCTATGCAGTAGGCATTAATACCATTTTACTCATGAGGAAGCTGAGACTCAGAGGGTGTCTCACGTGCTTGACCTGGAGGAAGTGGGGGAGGCAGGGTTGGGGATCCACAGACTGAAGAGTGTGACTTTGGGCCCTGAAAGCCTCATTTACCAATTGACTGCAGAATCACACCCAGAAATGATGGCATTCCTCGCATAACTGATATTCCTAGACAAGAGTAGAGATACAGCAGTTCTTGCCATTAATAAAAATCTAGAAACTATTTTATCCTCGTTTTATTCCTTGCCATTTTCTTTCAATTAAAAAAAAATTGGTGTTGCTGATTTTAATGATTCC
This sequence comes from Lemur catta, assembly GCF_020740605.2. NCBI lineage: Eukaryota > Metazoa > Chordata > Mammalia > Primates > Lemuridae > Lemur > Lemur catta. The sequence goes on along the minus strand of NC_059145.1, from coordinate 22,740,679 downwards.
CTCAAAGCATATTTCTTAACCTAAAACAATTAAAAAAAAAAAAGACTGGGCTTGGTGGCTCATGCCTATAATCCTAGCACTCTGGGAGGCCAAGGTGGGAGGATTGCTTGAGAACAGGAGTTTGAGACCAGCCTGAGCAAGAGTGAGACCTATCTCTACTGAAAATAGAAAAATTAGCCAGGTGTCCTGGTGCACACCTGCAGTCCTAGCTACTAGGGAGGCTGAGATTTGCTTGAGCCCAGGAGTTGGAAGTTGCAGTGAGCTATGATGACGCCACTGTACTCCAGCCTGGGCAACAGAGCAAGACAATGTCTCAAAAAAAAAAAAAAAAAAAAAGCACAAAGCAGAACGGATCGGAGAGAGTGGTGAGTGAATCAGTGAATCCTGGGGTGTTCAGTGGCCTCCCTGACCATTCCATCAACCGGAGTGGGCAGGTGGGCAGAGAGCTGGGCATGTCTGAAGTGAAATATTATTCTGAGACTGGAAGTTTTCAAGCTTGGGAGGCAGTATTTTGTTATCAGTCTGTTAAGGAGCACATTATTCAAAGACTTGGCTGGGAATGAGTACTAGGCGATCTGTAAATAATCTACGCATAAAGTTTACCAGGAGTGGAACATTAACATGGTAGAGACAAGGCTTTCAAAGGAGTCATTGGCCCAGGAGGGAGGCCTTGCTTCCACCTTTAACCGTTTCTACGGCACCTCCAACTATTGCATTAAAAGGACAGAATGGAGCAGGTAGAGGGTGAATTCAAATATAAACTCTCCCTGAGGATGTGGCCAGTGAGGCAGTTAGAACCAGTAAGTGTCTTGGCAGCAACAATACAACTGTTAGGTCAAGTGTATGAAGGGTGAGGCCCCTTCAGGGCAGCTGCAAAAGAAAGCCCCTATTAATCCCTTAACTAAGCAGCTGACGGATTTAATCTTTTGGTGCATACATTATAACTTTTCAAACATAGGACTATTATAAGTTTTTTTAAAACTCAGCACAAACTACCACAGCTTTTTTTTTTAGATTTCTTCATCTTACTAATTAACAGATGATAGGAAACAGCACTTTGGAGGGCTGCTGATTACAATTCACTGTCATTCTGGCTTGAAAAACTGTAAGAAAGCGTCATGCCCAGATTCATTCACAGAAAGAATAGGTCTCTATTTGAAGAGGGAAGAGATCTCAGTCTCCTGCCTAGAGATCTACTTTCCTTTGATTTTGTGTCCATTGTTATTTAAAATAACAGCATAAAATGATTCAGCTAGCGTTATTTTGCATAGTAGTATCAGAAAAGGAATTATTACCTGGTATAATCTCCCTTGGCTTCCTAAAAAAAAGAAAAGAAAAGATAGATGATCAATATATATTTATGTTAAGCTAAATGAATTTTATCTCGATCATTTTCCCTAGTTTAAGTCCCTGAGTTCTGTTTTGAAGAATGTTTATCAGCAACACTTTCCCTATGGCCATGGCGAAGAATTTGGCATTGATAAGAAAATGCTAATATCCCTGTTAGGAATATTTCTTATTCTTAACAAAAGAGACAAATAAATATATATATGAAAAAGCACAGATGATTATTTCTTCCTTTATGTTTCTAAGATCACGTGATAAATGCTTTTTGCTTTTCTATTCAAGTGGCACACTTTTTAGACTGGACGAAGACTTTTTAAACCATGATACAGGTAAATCAACACATACTATTTCTTTTCTCTTTACTTTTTAAACCAGCATGGAAACAGACTTCATTTTTCAGCTACTAATGCCTTTAAAAAACTAAAGGGGCTCTTTCACTCAACCTCAAGAAAATGTATACAAAAGTTACTAAATTTAAATGAAAATTACAGCTGCTGTAACAACTGTTGCCTCCCAAATTTAAGTAACCCAGAGCTCTTTTCTAGGAATGTGGTTTTAACTCTTTTCTCGAAGAGCAGTCTAAATTTCATTTTTCTTTGAAACATACAATATCACACTATAGCTCATGCAAACTATTATAAAACAGAAGACAGTGGCTCACATTTTTCATTGGCAAACAACCAACTAGCTTAAAAATCCAGCAGACACTGGCCCATGCAAAAGTTTCAGAGTTGCAGGCAGTTAACAAAAACTAACAAACAAAAGGGAGTTGGAAGAGGCAGTTTGTCAATTCTTACCTGTAAAATAAGGGCTGCTAACTTGAAGATGGTTTCGCTGTCTACTTCGATTTGCCCCTGTTGGTGGAAAAGGAAAGCATCATTGAACACAGGGCTGCCCCAGGTTGCAGCAAATGGCTGTGGAGTTGGGGAAGCTGTCACAGCTTGGCACCTCCAGTTTACGATCAAATGCAGATCATACCATTGCAGGGAAAAGGGGGGTGTGTGGAGAGACGCATTGAGGGTTAAGAAGAAACCACATCGTGTGTGTGTGTGTGTGTGTGTGTGTGTGTGTGTGTGTGTTTTAATTAGCTGTGGGGGATTCTGTTTAAAGAGCAGTATTCAGGAAGAAACAGGAATAACTTTGAGGCTGAAAATTGAGACAACTTTTTTATCTCTCCAAGTTCATTTTTAGGCTAGGCAGATTTTCCTAGATTCATCTGTTGAGTGTTTTCCTGAGATAATTTCTTTTCTCTGTGTCATGGCATGGTTATTTCAGTGCACACACAATGCAAATATTATTAAAAATATAAATTCACTTCTGTGTCAATGGTGCACTATTGAGTTAATATTTGTACTATTAGAGATAAAAATGTGAAGCCTTAAAAGTCAGTTATTGCAAATGCTTTGAAGACTTAAAATTCTGTTGTTTTATACTGAAGTCTGATGAACTCTAATTTATCATTTTTACATCATTTTTTTTTCTTTCATCCTTAAAGATCCCAAAGAAAAACTGAACTTCTGGGCCTTAGTTAACAAGAATGCTTTTTCAATAGCCTGGTAGGAACACGTAAGTATATGTGGAAGGGGTATTGCCGCTATCAATAACACTCACATGTGCCTTTATCTATTTCTTTAGTGTGACAGTATATCTAAATACCATTACTATATCGTGTAATATCACAACAATGAGTGATATAGAGGGATCTTTATTTAAAAAAAATTTTTTTGGTGGTATGTTAGCTTTTAAGTATTAACACATGCAAAAACAATTCCATATAACCCTCTCCTTGCCTAAGTCCTGTATAATTAGTACTTGAAGGGGCATAGTGTTTAAGAACATGGAACTCATGGGCCTGGAAACTGCCCTGTACTCTTCCTTCCTTCCTTCTATCTCTTGCATCTGAGCTGGAGTGTTTCCCAGTATACCAAGTGCCTCAATGGGGAACATTAGGGAATTTTAACGTAAATGTACAGTGGATAGGTTTACGGAGAAAGCTAGGCTCAGTGAGGATTTCTGAAAGGATTATGCTTTTCTCTTGGGTTTACAAGTGATTTCATTGGGGTTCTCAAAAAAATCACACTAAAAAGAAAAATTAAAAGAACCCCCCCCCCCCCCCGAAAGAAACCTCGAACTAATAACAATTCTTTTAAAAGCCATAAGATAAAATAAACAAATAATAAAACCCAGGATGTTCCAATGCTAGCAGTGATAATTATTCATGTTTCCCTTAAATTTCATCCTCCAGCATACAGGCCTCCCTTCTGAAACCTGAGGCAGAGGATCTGCTTCAAAGTTTTTTGCTTCAAAAGCTGACAGGCCCACAGCCTTGGAATTCAAAGCTCGCCTATAATCTCTCGAAACAGATTATGATATCAAAGAGAAGCCAGGTTGATTGTAGGAATCAATTGCCCTCTGTCTTTCAGGCAAGAGACAGTGGTTTTCTAATCTGGTGAAAGATGATGAAGTGGTTAATCCAACAGGTGAGGTGGGTGTTGATCAAGATTAAATTTTAGAAAGGTTGAATTCCTTAAGTTCAAGGGAGAGGGAGGAGGGCCGAGGGGGGAAACTCAAAAACATCTTTGAGTTTGAAATCAAGCCAGAACTCAAAGTTTTGTCAACTCAAATTTGCCTTAAAATCTTAGAGAAGAGAAAAAAAGTAGATTATTTAGGATCTTAAAAACATTACAGATGAAAAAAATAAATGGAAAGTTACTACCAACTCCTCTGACACCCCAGCCCCTCCTTGCCTCATCAGAACTTTAGATGAGTCACCCGAAAAATAGTTCAGACACCAATTTTCAATTTAGTAAATGGATGGTCAGCAGACAGATGAAAAGACCTAAAGCAGATACTCTTAAGGAAGCTGCCAAATAATTCTCTATCCTAGAAGGGTCATTAAATATTAAAAATGCTGAAATGAGGAACTGAAGCCTGGAAAGTACCAGGCTCCGACAGCTCCAGAAGGGTGGGGAGCAAACACCCAACTCACCTGTGGACTTTTTCACCCACCCGAGGGGCCCTGACACAGTTCTGGTGGAGGAGGGTGAGGGTGAGGGGAAGCAGTGGGTCTATCAAAATCTTGTTCCAGGCAGAGAAGAGAACGGGTGGTTTGGCCAAAACCCACATTCTTTTATAACCCTCAGCCCCCACCTCACCTGCCAGTTAACAACCACTGTTCTAGAAATTTAAGGCAACAAGATTTGAGTTCTAATACTGATTGCCAATGTGACTTCTTCATGGGCTGGGTGCGGTGGCTCATGCCTGTAATCCTACCACTCTGGGAGGCCGAGGCGGGCGGATTGTTTGAGCTCAAGAGTTCGAGACCAGCCTGAGCAAGAGCGAGATCCCATCTCTACTAAAAATAGAAAGAAATGATCTGGACAGCTAAAAATATACAGAAAAAAATTAGCCGAGCATGGTGGCGCATGCCTGTAGTCCCAGATACTCGGGAGGCTGAGGCAGGAGGATTACTTAAGCCCAGGAGTTTGAGGTTGCTGTGAGCTAGGCTGACGCCACAGCACTCTAGCCCGGGCAACAGAGTGAGACTCTGTCTCAAAAAAAAATAAAAAACAAAAGTGACTTCTTCGTGGAGTTCACCAAACAATGCATCAATCAAGAATAACAGTATTTGCTCGGTTCTCAGCAATTTCATTTGGTGAAATTTAATCAAGACTTACAAAGAACTCCAGAATTTCATGCCTAAATCGTAAAAGTTCTTTTGAAATTGCAGTCTGCCCAGGACGGAACATTTCTTTTACTTCCAACTATGGCAACAGAGGTAACCTTATAGGGACCGGGCAAGCTAACACTCGAGAGAGGGAGCTCCTCAAACAGAAAGGTAACGGGATCCTCTGGTGGGTTTCCATGACTGTCGTGGGTAAACAAAGAGAACCAGAGAAGTGAGTCAGGTGATGTGGCTGAATGCACAAAGGTAATATGAAACAGTATCAAGTCCCAGTACCACGCCCTCCTGGCTAATTTAGCTAGATTATGAATTCAATCACTAGGTCACTGGGTTCAGGCTTTACACTGGACACCTCATTTTCATCCTTAGCTTATTGGCTCAGTTGTCCAAGACACCATGCCAAGGAGGTGAATTCTAGGTTTTGATTCCCAAATAGCAAAACAGAATAAAAGGCAATTTTAGGACTTGAAAAAGAACTTAGTGAAACTGTGACTTCTATTGTTTTACACAGGATGGTTGGCAATGAAGATCAGGGAGATGAAGTGTAATGTGTAATGTCTGATCCCCCAGCACATGGTGACTCTGGACTCCCTGTCCAGTGCTCTTTCCACTCTGTCATGCACTAGTTAACTTTCTATGACACCTGTGCAAATCTCTCACCAGGAATCTCCCAAAGGCATGCTTTTGGTAAAAACTGGAATCAGCCAAGACTGTGGAATAATAACTCTAAATGCCACCTCCACTGTTGGTAGGACCGTATGTTATCAACATACACTCAGAGTAGGATGGAAAAGTTATTTCTGAAGACTCACTGTGCTCTTCCCACATCAGTGCAGTACTCAGTGGAAACTTATTCTGCGTTACAGCAATGGGCATTAATAAGGTGGTCACAAATACTCAGGATTTAGAACTACCTGACAAACTGTTGGGACACCTTGGTTTGTTTCCATGTCCATTACTAATTATTTATCTATTTTAAGATTAAGTCTTAAAGAGTGTCTAGTGATTTAAAAAAAGATTAGGTTTATAGAAACTAACTTATAGAACACCAACAAATAAATGTAGAAGAAATGAAAGAGGTAGAAAATTACCATGTACAACTATCACAGGACCAATTGATTCAGACAATCTTTAATAAGTAAAAACTATTGGCTGGAAGTTTGATGAGAAACAGGACAGGATACTTACAAAATCACAAAGTATCTCTGCATCGGTTACCTATCAATTACAAAGGGGAAAATGATAACTCTTCAGTGGAGAACCTGACAGACACCATCCTAACCAAGTGAAGAAGATATTGCCAATAATTGGACAGAACAGCATCATGTGTTTCCTGACATTATGCGCTGAGCGGGACACAACCTCACCTACATAAGGCGCTGTGCTGGTAAGTGCAAATGCTTCCCTCCTGGAAACTGGGGACTGTGGGAGGTCTGATTTGTGCATTTGTTGATTTCTGCAGTGCAAGTCCTCCCACCAGGGCTGATTTCAAGCTTCCAGTGTAACATCACAGAACACGGAGTTGGAAAGAGATGTGAGAACTGGCTCTGAAGAGCTGGTACGAGCTGGCTCCAGCATACCACGGTGTAGTATTCTTGTCAAAAATATATTACTAGATCTAATTATGAGGAACATGCAACAAACCCACACTGAGGGACATTCTACAGAACGTCTGGCTCATACACTTCCAAAATGTCAATGTGATGAATGCCAAAAAGAGGCTGAAGAACTGCTCCAAAGTAAAGGAGACTAAAGAATCACACTAGATGCAGTGTGTTATCCTGAATTAGGAAGAAATGTTGTTAAAAGGGCATTACTGGGACAATTGGACTGTATATTAGGCAATCTTATAGGTTAAATGTTAAATTTTCTATTTGTGATCATTGTGATATGCTTATATAAGGAACGTCTTGATCTTATGAAATGTACAGTGAAATATGTAGAGGTAAACAGGTATGATGTCTTTAACTTACTCTTAGGTGGTTCAGAAAAAAAAATTAAAAAAAAGAAGAAAAAGAAAAAAAGAGAAAATATAATTTAAAAAAGAAGAAATAAAGAAAAACAAAAATTATCTCAAAGTTAAAAGTTTCTTTTGTTTTTGTAAAAAGGACATATTTTCCTGGAGTGATGCATATTTTTATTGACTGCCAAGTACTGTCCCCTTTCCTGGGCAGACAATCCCATTCTACTGGAGAATTACTTCTTTCCCTACTGGCTCTAGTGGCAACAATCATTTTTTAAGGCAAGTAATGGAAGCTGGTCCAAATACCTCAGGGATTTTCTGAACTAGAATGAAAAGAAGAAAGTTCTTTCTCTCCTTCTCTCCCTCCCTCCTCTCTCCCCCTTTCCTCTCTGGGAACAATGTTGGAAAGATGTGACCCAGTGGGAATCAGTGACCACAGATGGAGAGAAAAGGGGTTTTCAACATTGGTAGTCAATTGTTATCTACTGCAAAGTATGGGCAGACTTCAAAGGTTGGTCAAAATATAAAAAACAAAAACAAAAAAACAAACAAAAAAAAACTGGCAGGAAGGACTACTTGGATGCTGTTTAGGATGCTGTAAGCCAGCAAACAGTGCAAAGAACAGATGTAGTAAGGACACAAATGAGTGAGTGGATGCAGTGCCCTAGAGCTGCCCTAATTCCTCCTGAGAACACAGCTTTGCAGAGGGAGGGATCTGCCAGGTCAGAGGGGCCCTCACTGGCTTTTATACAATTAGGCTGGTGGAGGGGTCACACCAACGCTTAAGACCTACCTACCACCTGACAGGGCAATTCTTCCTTAGGCCACAGAAACATACCAGGTCTGTCCAGAAAGTATCCAGCCATGTACTATGAAAAAATAGAGATATCTATTGAAGAAGATACAAGAGACATTGTACATAGGACAATGACGCCTCATTCCCCTTCAAAGTAGGCACCTTGGGACCTCACACAGTTGTCCTAGCGTCTCTTAACCTAACCCGTACACGTTCAACATTCTCAGGTGTTCTGCGTGTTGCAGGCCTTCCAGAACGTGCCTCCCTTTCAATAGATTCTCGACCATCTTTGAAGTGAGACCACACTTTTATTTGCGCTGCACTCAATGCATCATCCCTGAAAGCCTTCGGAATCATCCAAATAGTTCCCACGGAGGAATGTTCAAGCTTAATGCAAAATTTGAGGCAGAGTCATTGCTCTACTCGCTCAGTCATTTTGAATGCGACGGCCACACAGTACACATGCTCATTCAATGGCGTCTAGCGCCCCACTGACTAGCACAGTGATGTCATCATTGTTCACGCATGCACATCCTAGTCCCCTCTGCTTGACTGCCAGGTTACAACGATGTTGTACAAACCATTCTGGTTATATTAACAATGGCTATTAACAATACTTTCCAGACAGACCTTGTATTTCTTTGTGCTACTGCCTATCTTCTAGGGGTTACTATGCCCACTAGAAGGCCAGGCCATAGCAACCACATCTGTACCCCCTTCCTGTGCACATCCTTTGGGTACATTAGCCAATATTTTCTCCCTTTTTTAAGTCCAAGCTAGTGGTTAGTGGTAATATTAATATTCATGAGGGACGGTCTCAATGATATACTGCCTATTCATTCTTCTAGATCAGGATTATGCAACCTCAGCACAACTGACATTCTGAGTTCGATAATTCCTTATTGTGGTGGCTGTCCTGTGCCTTGCAGCGTGCTAAGCAGCATCCCTGCCTCTCTACACACTAGATGCCAACAGCATCTTACCCTTGGTTGTGACAACCAAAAATGTCTGCAGACATTGCCAAATGTCCTCAAAATTATCCCCAGTTGGGAGAAACTGCTCTAGATTCTCTAAATTTTATTCTTGGATTAAGCTAGAATCATTAGAAACCTACATACACCATAAGGTTTATCCCAGGTAAAACTGCTTTTTTGGAACTGTGTTTTGGCGTTCCTCTACTGGCTTATGTTGAAAAACAACATAAGTTAACAACCCTCAGAACTCATTATTTTAACAACTCAAGTGCGTTATTGAGAATATTGTTTATTACATAATATAATATCCCTTTATGAGGACCCATAGGAGAAGCTGCTGCTTTTTCACACCAGTATTGACTGTCTTCCTTCTGCGTGGCTCTTGGTTCTTATCTTAATAGGTACTGTGAGTTATGCAAGTGATCGTAACTCCATCTTTGCCCTGGCTCGCAAGAGAAGTTGAATTTCAAATTTGTGGGGTAAAATGGTTTATACTAACCTTAATCTTGGCAGCATCTAATTATTTTTACCTGTATTTTCTGAGTTAAAAATAACTCATTTTATCATTTGCTACATTTTAGTATATTTAGCATTTAAAAATTTTTTTATTGAGGTACGTATAGTACAATGCACAAATCTCAGTGTACAGCTTGATGAATTTTTTTTTTTTTTTTTTTGAGACAGAGTCTTGCTCTGTCGCCTGGGCTAGGGTGCAGTGGCATCAGGCTTGATGAATTTTGACATGTATATGTTACTCATGCAACTATCACCCAGATCAACATAGCAAACATTTTCACTAATTTTTTTCATCTTAGGGAAATGTATGTATTTTTATAAACCACATCAAATCAATGAAATTATTCTGCAAATTAGAAAAGTAAAAAATAACACGGCAAGGCTGAGCGGGCGTGGTGGCTCACACCAGTAATCCCAGTACTTTGGAAGGCCGAGGCAAGAGATCTGCTTGAGGCCAGGAGTTAGAAACCAGCCTGCTCAACACGGCGAGATCTCTGTCTCTACAAAAAATTAAAAAATTAGCCAGGCGTGGTGGTGTGCACCTGTATTCCTGCTACTCAGGAGGCTGAGGTGGGAGGATCACTTGAGCCCAAGAATATGAGGCTGCAGTGAGCTATTATCATGCCTGGGTGACAGAGGGAAACTCCAGCCTGGGTGACAGAGTGAGACCCTGTCTCTAAAAAAAAAAATAATAATAATGCAAAACTGTTTCAATTTGCAATTCTTTGATTACTAACCAATTTGAGCATTTCCCTTGCAATTGCATATTATGTGCTATTACACAGGTATGAAATGACCCTTTGTTCACTTACCTATTTGAGGACCTATGTTTGATTTGAGTTGTGTGTACATTACCAATATTAACCCTTTGTCTTATCTACTGGGTACAAATTGTGTCCTTTAATCTGTTCTCCTTTGACATGTCCTTCTCGTGGCCTTGAAGTCCAACTGGACTGGGACCTATCTCCTCTACTGGAAGAACCTGTGGGGCCTTGAGCAAATTATTTTTTCTGAAACTCACTTCCTCATCTGCAAAATGGAAGATGATCATATTAACTTTACTGTGTTGTTTAGAGCACTAAATGAACTACAAATGTAAAGCATTTATCACAAAGCCTAGCACCCAAAGACTCAATGTTATTCTCCGCACTAATTTTTATTAATACCATGTTGCCTCTTAAATTCATATAATTATATCTATTTTTAGCTTAGCTACTTTGTTCTGGGCTGCTGTTCAAATTTCATGTAGTTCCATAACATTTAATCACTTTTCATTATAATATGTCTCAATATCTGATATGATAAATGCTTTAATTTCCACATTAATCTCTGACATTCTCTTACACTTATTTTCAAAGAAATTTTAAAATAATCTCATTCAATTTAAAAAAAGATATAATAATTTGTGTTCCTCTTTGGAACCATAGCATGTCTCTACTAAAATAATTTTATAGTGATCATAAAGTTTTGTGATATACCTACAAAGATCACATACATCCTGTCAGAATTAATACTCAATATTTTATATTTTGCTATATAAATGGGCCTCTTTTTTCATCCTATTATTTGATTGTTATCATTATACAGGATTAATATTTTTAGTATATTTGACTTGTAATCAATTTCTTCATCAAAGTTAATAATGTCAGTAAGTTTTAGCTAATTTATTTCCATTTTCTAGGCTAACAGTAAAGTTGTCTCCAAATAATATTTTGGTGCAGTTCTTTGGAATGCACGTGGTGTATCTGATTGCATTGTATGAAGTAGACATTTTACTTAACACATTAACTGCATTCCTCCATACACTGCTGGTGGACTATAAGTTGGTTTTGAACTAACTGTTCGGCAGGGTCTACTAAAACTTCATAGACATATACACTATGGCCCTGCAATTTTACTCCTAGGTATACACCTAACAGACATGTTTACATATGTCTACATAAAGACAGGCACTAGGATCTTTATGCAAATGCTATCTGTAATAACCAAATACTGCAAGCTACCCAGATGCCCATCAAGGTAAATAAACCTTGGTATATTCATACTATATACTACTATTCAGCAGTGAAAATGAACAAGTTAGCCACCACTACATACAACAATACAGATGAATCTCAAAAACACATAATTTAAGCAAAAGAAACCAGACAATAAAAAAATACATACTGTATGACTCCTGTCATATAAAGTACAAAATCAGCCAAAACTAATAAAATGCTGTTAAAAGCCATGGTAGTGGAGGGACATGGTAGGGCCTTCTCAGGTGCCAGTCGTGTTCTGTTTCCTTGATGTTGATGTTACTTACACTGACGTGTTCAATTTGTGACAGTTCACTGAGCTGCCTACTTAGATTATATGTATATTATACTTCAACATAAAGTTAAGAAAAAAACCAACTCCTGATTTTACCTGTATCTTCTTACATCCTACTTAATGGCAACTCCATCCTTACTTACTTGGATCCAAGATCCCCAATGGCATTACAGGCACAGACTTTGGCAGTGAGCAACCTACACAACTGTATCTGGTGACTCTGTTTATATCTTTTAATACATTATACATCTAATTTATTTTATTTATTGTCTGATGCCCCACCTGCTGTCACCCTGCCTAGTAGGTAAGATCCTTAAAGGCATGAATTTTTATCTATTTTGTTTCCATTTTAGGACCTAGAACACTGCCTGGCACACAGCAGGTGCTCAATATTTGTAGAACATGAACTGAAAAAGCAGTGAAGTAAGAAGTTGGGGTATTTGTATCTTTTTAGAAAGGGAATGCTCCTTGTTTCTTGATTCACTATACAGTTGACTTGCCTTCCTTTTCAACTCAGGATAAGGAATCCCAGCTTTTTGAACTATGGGGACATAGCCCAGGCTTCATCATCTATGAGAACTGTAAGCATAGTACCTAGACAGCATTTCTAGATATGCAAACTTACAACAGTACACACAAAGAGGTGTTAAATGTCAAAAAGTCATTCACTCATCTCGTTTCACTTTCTACATGTATAAAAGGAAAATAATAAAATCCGTCCCACATACTTCATAGAGTTTTGAGGACAAACATAAAAACATGACATAAAGATGCTTTGAAAAAGTAAAAAGCACTACAAAAAAACCCAAACCAGTACAGGTGTTTTTGTGGGTGTGTATCACAGTTTCAAAGACATAAGCATTATGACCCAAGTATCTGGGCAGACCGCTTCTCAGAAACTTGATCACAGTGAAGACAGGAGCAAAGAGAGATAGAGAGAGAATATTTGTAGCATGGGAATTAGTGGTTGGCTATGGGAGGATAAAACAAAAGAATATATGGATATGGAAATGAGAAAGGAGAGAAAAAGAAACAGATCACACTTTCCCTAGGTGCAGCCCAGGTATGGTTTGTGCAATGCGCTTTTACTTTTAGGGTGGATAGGTGGCATGTATTTTTTTCCTGGGATGAAGTTCTAACTAGTTTAAATAGAAATCAGATCTTGGATTCTAGATACCATTCTCCACTGAAAGGAAAAAACGGCCAATTCCAAGGCTATGGCAGCAAAAGTACAAAGAAAGCCTGGACTGCCTTATATGGCATAAAATACAGAAGTGCTCAAAAGTGACAGGGACAAGCCAAAAGGACACAGGCTATGACTTAAAGGGGATTCCACTGGCTAAAGTAGGAGCCATCTGAGCATCAAGATGAATGACATGAATGAATTATAATACAGTGAATAAAAAGCAATTCTTAAGTCCATGCTGGTACTGAAAAATATTTTTAAAGGGTGAGGATGGAAAAAAATGGAAAATGATTCTTTACAGATGAATGCTAAGAAATATTAAAGATGACTGAATTAGAAAATCACCTTTTACAATTACTGTGGTATTAACTGACTTAGGCAAGATCAACACTGGAGGCCAAGATCATCGGGTCAAAAACGGGATGGTCAGATAGCCTCAAAATGTCAACTCCAGACAATTTATTAATTACAAAGGGAGAAGGTGACTTCACAATAGAGAAATCTGGCAGATACCACTTTAACTCAAATAAGACATGCTGACGTTGCATGCCTCCTTGTGAGATGTACCGAAAAGGACACAACATCATTTTATGGAGTATTCCTGACATGGGAAAATTATTAGACTATTGGTTCTCAAACTTTGGTGTGTAGCAGAAGTACCCGAAGAGCCAATAAAAAATATGGTGGCCCAGGCTCATTGAAGTAGAAGAGGATGAGATAGGACAGGGTGTGGGTATCTGTGTTCACTGAGTTCCCAGATGATTCTGAGACATGCCCCACATGATATGTGTTTGGAACCAGTGAATTAGACAAACTATATTTCACAAACTGAGAGATTTCTGCAAGGCTATCCTCTTCAAAAATACCAGTGTAATAAAGGCCCAAGGAAGACTGGACACCTGTTCCTGATTATGGAGGGGACTTTAGAGTCATGACAACTAAATGCAATATGTGATCCTAGACTGGATCCTGGAACAGAAAAGGAAACAAAAATCTATAAAGAACAGACATCAGAGCAATTTGAATAATGACCATACATCAGACATACACAACTAACGAACTATGGTATTAATCTCAAAAAAACTCTAAACTCCACATGGACAGAGGTATGTTTAACTCATCACTGCACAGCCAGTACCTATATAGTGCCTAGCACATAGGAGGCATTCAATAAATAATTTTAAATGAATGAATCTATACTTTTCAAAATAACTAAACCTTTTGATGATAATGTTCTACCAGAAAATGCTGCAAAACATATCTTCAGGACTATGAGTCTTCCTTCTTCCAATTCTTATTTTTACTTCTCCCCTATTCTGAGGTCATGAGGCTCGACTTTATTCCCTTTAAGCCCAAGAAGAAAGAGACTGTGTCATGGTCAAATATCAGAGACTGGCTCCACCATTCTGCCAATATCTGAATCTTCTTTATAAACTCCTGTGCTAACACATTTTCAAAGCAAGGGAGTGAATGTTTATGAGACTGCCCTGGAAATTAGAGGTGTGGTGATCTACAGCCAAATTGTTATGCCATGCAAGAAAGGCAAGGAGCCTAAATAGGTCAGGCTCTGCTAATAGGCATGGCCGTTCCAAGGCACCCACATCTGATACATATGTGGGGAGACAATTAGACAACAGATGAATAACCATTATTAAACAAACACTTAGAACCAAGCTCTCAACTTCTGTGCTTACCCTTATGCATTATAAGATTACATACACAGCAGACTTTAATTACAGCATTCTAATTGCTTAAATGCACCCTGGCACCAATTTACCATGACAATTTGAATTTGTAGCAGCAGAGTGCTCTGACGGAAAACTATTTTTTTCCCTATTTTAAAGAAAAGAAAAAGTGCAAGGTGCTTACAAGATAATCAAGGATGATTCGAGGGAGAAAGGATGAATCAGGAAGAAGAAAGTTAGGTCATGATGTTAAAATTAAGCCTTTGAGTAAAGAAGTCCTGCTGAAGTTAGTATCTATCTGGATGTTTTGCATGAGTAAATATGCAGGGATACTTTTTTTTTTTTCTTTTGAGATAGGGTCTCGCTCTGTTGCACAGGCTAGAGTGCAATGGCATCAACATAGCTCACTGCAACCTCAAACTCCTGGGTTCAAGTGACCCTCTTGCCTCAGCCTCCCAAGTAGCTGGGACTATAGGCATGTGATAACATGCCTGGCTAATTCTTCTATTTTTGGTAGAGATGGGGTATCGATCTTGCTCAAGCTGGCCTTGAACTACTGACCTCAAGCGATCCTCCTGTCTTGGCCTCCCAGAGTGCTAGGATTATAGGCATGAGCCACTGTGCTCGGCACCACATGTATTCTTCATAAACTTACAGTTGTAACCATCTGTGGCTGATTCATCAAGCTTACCTAAAATGGATATCTTAGTCTATTTCTTAATAAATCCACATTGCAAAGGTTCTCCAAAATAGCATTCATCTTAGGCCTACTTAATTATGACATGGAAGTCTTCTATTCAATTCCTTCTTTCTGAAATATATAAAGATAGCCCTTCAAACCTCCTCCTTAGGCCTCTTAAGCATGTGAAGCAAAACAGAAAGGCAAATGACATCTGTTTCCAATGTGGGTTAAGAAATAGATGACAGATAGATACATGATAGATGGATAGAGACAGTTGGTATGGGTAAGCTGGCTTTTCCAAGTTTCTTTGCCATACTTCTTTGGAAATACAAAATTGGTATCTTTAAGGATATCAACCTCTCATTTTCAAAAGCAGGAAACATACAAAGAAATCTGATTTCTAAAATAATGAGAAAATATATTACAGAGCCTTTTCATGCATTGGTGTCCAAATTCCTAGATTTTAAGATTTTATATTTTCAGCTAAATGGACTATCTACCTCCTCCTCTTTCCTTTCAAGCACTTATCACGGCATTTTATATGACTTTATTTGAGTCAAAATTTAGCTGTAAGGAAATTCTTATTGCTCATTTCTGAGATGATGGTGTACCATAAATACCAATACTGGGTTTAAATGGATAATTCATATTAAATCACACCATTATGAAATACAGGTCTTCCAACTGGATTTTTAGTAGCTCTTCTCAACGCGTTCAACAAATATTTGATTGTCTCCCTGGCGCTGGCAACACACCAGTGGACAAATAATTCAATCTTTGCAAATTTACCCTGGCTAGTGCCAACCGGAGGGCGTTTTCCTTGTCTTCTACTTTATGACTATGTCCTTGTACATCTTTGGGCCTCAGTTTTTTAATCTGTGAAAAGGAGGAACACTGATGTTGCCCTTCACCATCTCAGGGGGTGGTAAAGGCAAAGAATACAGCACAGATGAAAAGGCCCTGGGGATATGAGATTAAAAATGGCCTGTGTAATAAGTTATTATCATGAAAACTTTGATGCTCACACATGCACCAGGCACCATATATCTGAATGCTCTCTGTTTAAGACAAACATAATTTCAATGTCAGGAAAACATAAAGGGAAAACCACATGAACCAGGGAAAGGTGAAATATTTATTATAAAACTTGCAATAGCCCTTTAAAATACAGTATTAGATTTCTTTGTTCCTTGTGGAGTGCCTAGTCTTCAAACCAGTTCTGATGTTTAGTTTAGTGACTTTACTTGGTACTATCTTCTGATGACTGGTTATTATAATAAGGCACATTCACTCATCTGTAGACAGAACTTAGAAGCTGCAAAATTCAATTTCTCTTCCTGATCCTTTAAATTATTTCTGAATCTTAAAATGAGCTGAGGATTAAAACACACACACTCACATGTGTGCAAGCGTACACACACACACACATACACACACACACACACACATTCGCATATACAAACACTGAAATCCCAAATGTTAAAACTCAGTCAGGTTAGCAGATCTACTGAATGTATTTTAGTTCTTGGTAACTACTTAAATTGTTGGTTGTTGAACTACATGAAATAATTCCAGGACAAGAACCATGAATGTGATGCTGAAAAGAATGGATTGGTTACAGATGAATATGCTTCATGTTCTGGTTGGTTAAATTGGGCTAAGGCTAATCCTCTTTCTTAAGGCACTCTCAATATGGATAGTAAGGGGTCTTTTCCATGAATGTGTACTTAAAAAAGTCTCTTTGGGCTGGGCTCATGCCTGTAATCCTAGCTCTCTGGGAGGCCAAGGTGGGAGGATCACTTGAGCTCAGGAGTTCAAGACCAGCCTGACCAAGAGTGAGACCCTGTCTCTACTAAAAATAGTAAAAATTAGCTGGGTGTGGTGGCGCATGCCTGTAGTCCCAGCTGCTCGGGAGGCTGAGGCAAGAGGATCGCCTGAGCCCAGGAGTTTGAGGTTGCTGTGAGCTAGGCTGACCGCTATGTGCTCTAGCTTGGGCGACAGAGTGAGACTCTGCCCACCTCCTGCCCCCCATCCCCCCAAAAGTCTCTTTGCCATAAACAGGCAGTTAGAACTGTACAAAATTATCAAAATGTCTTTCTAGGCTTTAAGAGAACATTTCCCTCTCAAAAACAGTCACATTTTGAGTATACAGGAACTCATTCTTGACTTTTGGAATGATGCATTTCTCTAATTTTTCTTCCATCCCTGCTTTTTTGCTGCCTATATGGTAATTTTACCTCTAGTAAAAAGAAAAAAGGGAAGTCAATTATATTCAGGACAGCTTGGCTGGATGGTCGGGGTGGTAGGACATATTAGAAGACTTGGCTAAAATGAGGTTTCAGGATTAACTGGATTCCCTGTGTGTATACGCTCAATGCCCTTCTGTCCTGCAGGCAATCAAAAGTTGATGACTTATTTCCTCCGAACTCTAAGGAAAAAACGTTTGAATCTAAGAGCAAAGAAGTGTGTTAACCTATCCTTGTAGCTGATTTTACGATTCTCCTAAATGTCTCCAAAAGACGTTTACAGTGAGTATAGCAGCAAAGGTTATAACAGATACGCTGAGATTTCTGTGCTTTAAAACCTGATCATGCAATGCTAAAATTGTATTCCGATAGGCTCAGTATATTAAATTTCAAGGTTACGAGTACACTGTCAACTCTGGAAAATTGAATTTAGGAAGAGTAGCTCTATCTTAGGTAGTGAAAACAAAATAAGATTGAAAGCTGAAAATGTCTAACTTTATGGCTGTTACTCAGAATTGATTTTTAATTTGACTTGACCCTTTCACAAGCCCATTTTGCAAAATTTGATCAACTTAGTTGCTAATGTAAACTACATTTATTTTGCTCACTAGACAAATATTCACTGAGGGCCTACAGAGCGTGCCAGGCTCTCTGTGTTAGTGTTCAGAAGATAAAGATGTACCCTGGTCTCAAGAGTTAGTGCAGTTGAGGGGTTGGGTAACAGATGTAGAAAGGAACAATTCAACACAACAGGAAGAGTTACAAGTATTTAAAGGATGTTTTGGAGATTGGAAGAATCTAACTCTCTTTAGGAAATGGTGAGGTGGTAGACAAGGGAAGGAAGAAATTGCTTAAGGGGCAGGGACTCCAGAGTTGAGTTCTCAAGGGTGGGTAGAAATTTGTCAGCGGGGAAGGACAGGGGAGAGAAAGGCATTCAGCAGAGGGACAAGTCTATAACAAAGAAACGCATGGAGGCTTGAGAAAGACCAGAAGGTATCATCAGGGAAGGAGCAGTTATTTCAGTCTGACCACAGGGTGAGTGTGAGAAGAGCTAGAGTGATGTGCCCAAGGCTTGCATGTCCTATAAAGGGGCTTGATATGCAATAGTAGTGATAATAATAGCAAAACTATGAATAGCTCTGAGGACTGAATAAGAAGGAAAAAAAATACGAATAGCTAAAAAGGGTCTGTGTCAGACACTGTTCTATACACTTTACATATATATTAATGCATCCATTGAGGTAGAAACTATTACTATTATTATTATTATATATATATTTTTTGAGACAGAGTCTCACTCTGTTGCCTGGGCTAGAGTACCATAGTGTCAGCCTAGCTCACAGCAACCCCAAACTCCTGGGCTCAAACAGTCCTCCTGCCTGAGCCTCCTTGAGTAGCTGGGACTACAAGTGCATGCCACCATGCCTGGCTAACTTCTTCTATTTTTAGTAGAGACAGGGTATCGCTCTTGCTCAGGCTGGTCTTGAAATCCGAGTTCAAGAGATCCTCCCGCCTCAGCCTCCCAGAATGCTAGGATTACAGATGTGAGCCACCATGCACAGCCTAGAAACTATTATTATCTTCACTTTATAGTCAATGAAACAGAGGCTTAAAAATGCAAGTGACATTCCCAGGAGAGAGCCAAAGCCATGTTTTTGAACCCAGGCTGCCTGGTTTCAGAGTCCAAACTCCCATAATACAGCCCCTCTGTAGGCTGCTGGGAGCTGGCTAAGATGTTAAGCAGGGGAGGTGGTGGGTACTAGCCTTAGTGATTTTACATTCTTTTTTTTTTTTTTTAAGAGACAGGGTCTCACTCTGTTGCCCAGGCTGAAGTGCAATGGCATCATCATAGCTCACTGTAACCTCAACTCAGCCTCATGAGTAGCTGGGACGACAGGCATGTGCCACCACACCCAGTTATTTAAAATAATTTTTTTTTAAAGTTCTGATTCTCTGGTTGAAATTTTTTTTAATTTTTTGTAGAGATGGAGTCTCACTATGTTGCTCAGGATGGTCTCAAACTCCTGGCCTCAAAAGATCCTCCTGCCTTGGCTTCCCAAATTGCTGGGATTACAGGTGTGAGCCACCTTGCCCTGCCTGATTTTACATCCTAAAGTGCCTGAATTCTGCCATCCATTTGTTCATTCTTTAATCATTCACTCATTCATTTATTCACTCATTCAACAACCTTTTACCTAACATCTAGGCCCTAGAGATTCTCACATAAAGAAAACCTGGTCCCAACCCTCAATGTGTTAGTATATATTTAATGAAATAAAAATGTGAATTTTCAAGGCCTCCTTGTGCTCTTTCTGCATGCTACATACTGATTCTTTAAACCTAAGAACACACAGAGTACAGGATGAAGAGAAGACAAGATCAAAGTAGCTGAAATATATAAAAAGTTAAAAGTCTAACAAAACTGATCTCAACCAAACAAAAATATATGCACAAAAAAGAAATGTGTCAAAATAGTACCATTTATTCTCTAGTATTGAGATTATACATCCCTTTTTGATGTGTTGAACTTTTGTGCATTTTCTAAATTTTCTACAATGAACCAGTATTATTTTTACAATGGGAAAAAACATGCTGGTTGCAGTTAATATTAATAGTATGCCTTTTGCTTTTCTAGATAAAGCAATTAAAAGTTTTTAATGTCCACTGAGGTTTGTCTAGTGAGAAAGAGGACTGTTTTTCTAATGGAAAGAAAATGATTAGCAAAATGTTTTTATTCTCTTGATACAGCTTTGATGAGGTTAAGTTTAGTGAATATACTTTTGTCTTTGTTTTTCTGATTTAAAATTAATTCAAGTTTCCTGTTTAGAAAACTGGAAAAGTATTACTTAGAAAGCAAAAACTTTTGCATAATCTCACTCCAAGAGATAATAAAAATTCATACTATGCTATATATTTTTCAATTTTTTTCCTATGAGTACATTATATGTAAGTAAATAATAGTTAATAAAATTATGCTATATTCACTATTCTGTACCTGGATCCTTTTTATTTTTATTTATTTATTTATTTATTTTTTATTTCAGAGTATTACGGGGGTCCAAATGCTTTGGTTACATAAATTGCCTTTGCACCACCTGAGTCAAAGCTACAAACATCCCATCCCCCAGACAGTGTGCGCTGTACCCAATTCTTCTTAAATTTAACAACATAATTTGAATTTGTTTCCATGTTAGTCAAGGAGGCCTATCCTGTTATTTTTGATGGCTGTACAATGTCCCACCATACAAATAATTTGTAAATTATATAATCAATTCCTATTCAAGTATATTTAGGCAGTTTCCAGTTTCCTACCAGTAAAAATAACAATACAAAAGATTTTTATATATGTATCTCTTCATATTTCAATAAAATCTTCCATGGAATAGATTCCTACACTTGGTATAGTGCTAGGTGGCAAGATGAACTCTTAATTTTAATGGAAATGGCCAAATTGCGCTCCAGAGCTACATGGGCTTTTAACAGAGCTTTGATGCCTCCAGATTCACACGCCCAAACGCAAATGGCATTCAGATACTAAGGGCGTTATGCAATGTGCTCTATCACCCTGAGTGTGGTAAGAGCACCTTTTGGGATGATCAGTTGAGACTCTCACCAAGTCCACTGATGAAAGGGCATGCCTAATAAGGTCTCGGTCAAGACATGGGGTAAGAGGGAGGATAAAAATAAACATGATTGCATAGTCTTGCAATAACTATTTTTTAATAGGATTACTAATGTTTGGCTCACTTGTATTTCCACATTTGTTCAAAGCACAGAGAGATGAGTACTTATTACAAAAAAAAAGGGAACACAGTAAAATCTATTAAAGCCATACTGAGCCATTTTCTCTTCTGTCTTGATGTTATCTACTCCTGCTAAGCTTGGAGCAGAGGGGGTCCGAAGTGTTTGGTACCCAGGTCAACCTCTCTTGACTGACTCCAAAGATGTTTTACTTAAAGAGTCGAAATAGATCTTGGTTTTATCCCTGAGGCCAGACTTAACAAGCAGCAACACTCAAGAGGCTTATAGTTGTCTTTTTGGGCTTTATTATTTAATAGTATGGTATATGTCTAGAACAGCATTTTTGAAAGTATAGTGAGTGGTCCATTAATAAGTATTGCTTAAAAGAATTCCATATATAGATAAGTTTGGAAAATATTAGGTTAAACAACATCAAACAAGTTTGTGTATTGCAAGACTTCTTGAAGCCCTAATATGTCAAGGCATGTGGTGAATTTCCAAGAAAGTAGTATAATAATCAGTTTCTTAAACTCTTTTTGGTATGAAAGTATCTTGTGATCCTGAGCTAGATTCTTGAGCTAAGATCTAAAGTATAATAGGTGTGTGTGTATGTGTGTGTTTGATTTTAAAATCCTACTTCTGTTTGTAAGATTCCTCATATTGCAGAGCTAGGAAAATGTCCCTAACTGCTTTTTATACTACTTTAGGAAAGAGCAACAAGTAACATCAAAGGATTCCAGGCATGCTCAGTCTCTCCAAGGTCCCTGGCATCTTTTAGAAATATTATGTCTTGGAAAGTATCATCAGACATATTGCCTTTAAAATAAACACAATACACACTATACACATACAAATGAAAAGATCCTTATGACTTAGGCCACGGGAAGGTCTGAGTGCTAAATATTATACTGATAATCATCACTCATCAGAGATCCTGGCCCTTAACAGCAATGCACTAATTTTTGTTGTTGTTTAATGAATGAATGAATGACAATAGACAAATACAATGGTTTCTGGAGCCAGACCACCTAGGTTTGATCATCCTACTACTAATGAGCTACTTAACCTTGGCCAAATTATTTAACCTATTTATGCCTGCATTTCCTCATTTGTTGAAGTAGTAATAAATAACAGTAGCAGTTGTTCGGAGTGGTAAATGAACTAATACATGAAAAAAATTGGTTCCTGCTACTTGGTAAGTTCTCAGTAGAGTTGAGCTGCCCTCCTCCTCCTTCCCAGCTCTGCAGAAAAGGGAGCTGAGGTGTGCATGGTCTCCACCACAGAGCACCCTGTGGGCCCCACTTGCTTTCCCACATTTTCTGTCTTTTCATTATCATCAGAATGTTACACACACCGAAAGGGACAAGATGGCCAATACTATTTTAATTTGCCAAGCTTATCTTCAGATCACTGATTTTAAAAAAAGGGTGGTGGTGGTAAATGTCGGCTGGTGACTGAAATCACAGATATGGCTGGTCCAGGAGGCCTCCAAGAATAATAACCCGGGGCAAGCCCACAGTCCCACTTCACACGCTTAGGCTTCTCCCAGCAGGCAACAGGTTGTCCAAGGTGGACCGCAGCCTGTATGTCGAGTGCTTCCAGGGTTCCCCAGTATCAGTTTCGGGATTTCCACATCATTGCCACCTGGCACAGGTGGTTGTTTGGGGAAGGCAAGGTGTGCTCCTCTGCATTCTTACAGAGGAAGCCAAACAGGTCCCGGGGCCCTCACTTAAACAATGCCTCAGACAACAGCGTGTGCTCTGCCCAAGAACACTTGATCCACAGGGGCAGCTGCTAGCTTTCTTTTAGGGTCTGTTCCAATATGACTGCAAATGCACTCCTGAAATATCCTTTCAGAAGTGGTGTTTTGTCCCCAAGTCCAGCCCGTAGCAGCCCCTTGGCTCCTAATGTACACAAACATCTTCACCACTATGGGTTAAGAGCATCAACATGTACAACAGTGTTTGGAATTAAGGCAAAGAGACAGCTTAAACTCAGGATGCCATGGATATACCTATTCCATGAGGCAAACAATCATCACCCATCAAGAGGCAGTGTGTGTAGTGGTTAACCACATGGACTCTGGCACCATATTGTCTGGGGTGAATCTTGCTCCTCCATGGGTTAGCCATATGACCTTGTGTATGTTATATTACCTCTGAACCTCAGTATCCCCATGTGTAAAATGGGGGATAATGATAGAACTTACTTAATAAGGTCAGAGTGAGAACTAATTAATACACACAGTAAGTACCTTGCAAGTCACATGTATTCAATACTTAATAGTTGCTGTGGTCTGCCCTACTCTGTAAGCAGTGGGAACAACAGCCACTGAGTTTTAAGTTACTGAAGACACTTTTGTATCCAAAGAACAATGACTAAAAGGAAGTTGAGACAAATGAGAGATGCTTTTAAGGGCCAAGGTCTCCTGATGGCTGGTATAACTAGCCAAGGACAGTTTTCCCGCCTACTAGTTCTCTGGCAGTAAGCAAACTATCTAACCACTCTGTGCCTCAGTTCTTTAATTTGTAAGAGGGGATCATAAGTTTCCTCCTTTATGGGCTACAGTGAGGATCAAAAGCAATGAAATGGACACCACTCAGCATTGTGCCGGCTCATGATGAATGTTCATAGAAGGCTCTTTGGACATTTCTTTCCTTTCTATTAGTCTCAGAGCTAGAAATGGATTTCATATCTCCTTAAGGTGAAATGTCGTGTTTTTTTATTTTTTATTTTTTTTTTTATTTTTTAACTGCTAGTAAAGAAGAGGAGGAGAATTGAAAAGATTTCTTTCTAGAGTCTTGTCTCCGGACCTTGATTCATATTTCTCAAGGCAAGTTTTAACATGTATTAAACATTCTGTAGGTTTAACATACAGAAAAACCCTGTGTTTCTTCAGTTGAAGTGTGCAGAAGAATCACTCCAAAACCTTTTTAAAAAGGCTGATTTTCAGTTCCATCCCCAATTCTGAGTCTGAGGTCTGGAGAGTGGAAGAGAGACAGGAGCCTAAAAATGTTCCTAAAAATGAGGGTTTGTTGTAAATCTGATAAAATAGACACTGGTCACCCAGCGAAAAATGCTGCCATAATCTCACTGTATCATTTTGAAATGGGAAAAACAGGGGCTCAGCAAGGTTAAGTGCTTTTCCCAAGATCACACAGCTGGTACAGCCCAGAGATAGCCCTAGACCTGAGACCTTTCCTTAGAGTTACATTTCCTTGTAAAGATCAAAACACATTATTTCTAGTATATTTTCTCATATTGCAAATTACAGCTGGTCATGGTGAATAGAAAACAGAAACACCCAATCATTTGTATTACTTTATAAGGACAGGCATATATTAAGCTACATTTTATCAAAACTACTACTAAGGTAGATTTTTTTTTTTTCAGGGAACAAATTTTATTTTCACTGATATTTAAATTGAGATTTAAAATATCAGAAGGAAAATCAAGAAATCCTCAGAGCACTTCCAGTTTTAAACAGCCTTAAACAGTGTTGACAGGTAGCAGGCACCCAATAAATAATTGCTAAATAATGCTTTTACATCTACTTAGCTCTAACCATGGTTGAATTTGGCCTATACATCAATGGCTTCACAACTGACATCTACAAGAACTAGTTATCTATAAGACTATTGACCTTTAATTAACATCTAAAGATTAGAGAAAAATCTAACAGGCCTTTGATTTTTTAAAAAAATATCAGACTGGACATGAAAATTTCTCACTCTTTCTCACTCATTCTTTGATGAAGATTGTAATTAGTGTTGACTACAGCATTGCTAAATGTTATTCAATAATACCTGGAAAATGAAATTTTTAACATTATAAATGTTCAATTTCTCAGTAAATATAGATATTTTCATGTGTTTCCTCCTAATCAAATTATACATTTTTGTTTATCACTTGCCTTCTTGGGAAACAAGGGTTGATCATCAACAACATTTATTCATCTATTTAGCCAAAAATTCACTGAATGCCCAATTTGTGCTACATTGTGTACACAAGAGTTTTCCGGTAAACAAAAGTGAAAAATCTTTATCCTTTTTTCAGACTATCCTGGATATCCAAACTTAGAAATTGAGGCACAGTATTTCTTTCAACACATTTAAGTGTTACCAATGGTTTATTCTTTATGCAGTATGGGCAATGATATTTACAAAACCATTAGGACCTACCCAGTGTTTCGAATGACATACTCATGAGGCTGAACTTTGTGACTACAAACCCATATTTACATAGCTATGTAGAGCTTCAGCCACTGTATTAAATCTTATCACAGCCATATTTCTTACTAACCAAGTATGTAAAAAGTCATTGTGGTTTTGTCAGTATTTGCAAATAAGAACTCTCTTTTCCTGCCTGGATATTTCTGTCCTCGGTGGCAAGAAGGAACTAGCTGTAGGGGAAAGCTGTGTGGCAGGGAAGAAGTGTGTGTAGGGGGTGATTAGAGGTGCTGAACATGTCACTGGTGGGAAGAATGTCCTCTGCGCAGTGTGGAGGGGAGCCCCACTCACTCTCAGATCTATCAGGGAGCCCTGAATTAACAGCAGCTACCAACCATCAGTGACTCACTTTGCCAATCAATAAATCCACCTACATGTGTTCTACAGCTGAGGCTATGTTCTCATTGGACTTATTTACTCCTGTGGCCATGGTCCAGATGATATTCCTTATGTGGAATGTTCTCAAATAATCATACATCTTAAGAAATTACTTGAGAGGTCCTTTACCAAAAGCTACCTAATCCTGTAACATCTCTTGGAATTGTTTGTTACCAGCCATCTGTACAATAATTAGATAGAAAATATCCAACTCTAAATTCCTACAATTAAATTTTATTTTATTACTTTATTTTATGTTATTTTTATGGTCTCCAGCCTAGAGAATCTATGACTAAATTTTTAAAAATTATCTCAAAAACAGTCATAGTCCTTTACAATATTATGGTTTTTTTCTTTTTTCTTTTAGCACATTATGGGGGTATAAATGTTTAGCTTACATATATCGCCCTTGCCCCACCCAAGTCAGAGTTTCAAGCATGTCCATCCCCCAGTACAAAATTATGCTCTGTAAAACTTCTAAATTCTTTGACAAGTCAGGAAACACTCTCACTTAGAAAGGAGCTCCCAGCAACTAACATTCATAAGATGGAGTAGAATTTAAAAGAATTCAGATTCTCATGACTTCCTCAAGACAAACACAATTTAGCATACAAAGCTACCAGAGAAATATCATGAGTTAAAAATTTGCATCCTAACTGTCATTGCATTAGCAACAAAGCAAACAAGTGATCCAGAAGACGGTTTCATTGGACCCTGGCCAGCTGGGCAGTGAAACATATCACAAGGGGCAATTGTATTTCTCCACACAGGAGAGGGTGGCCAACTGCGGTTTATGAAATGCGTTCCTGACTCAGTAAATGCTGCGTTTGCTATATAGGTATCTACTCATCAGTCAACCCTCAGTTTTGAAGGAAACTCAAGTCTCAGAAAAGAGGGCTGTAGTGAAGCCTTTGGCGGTGGGAACATTTTACTTTCCCCATAGAATTAGCCAAAAACTCTGGTTTGAATATTTTCACTTCTGACAACGAGGAGTAACAGGGACTGAATTTACCCTCTCACCTGAAAAAAACTTAAAAAATCAGACAAACTGTATAAAACAACAGTTTTCAAAACGCTGAATATCTGGCAGTGAAGGACAGTAAACCCTGAACAAGGTGAGCCCTCCGACTGCCCCCACTTACTGTCAAGAGAGGGTTCCAGGCTGTGGAGGGAGAAACACAGTGGAACATGGTGAACTCTCTGAGTTAAGGAAATGGAGCTGAGAGACTGAGGAAGTCAAAATGAATAGAATTTGCAGAACAGAGCACCAGAGAAAAGGCAGCTGCACAGAGGGAGAACCCTGAGGACCTCAGAGGGTCTTTTTCAAGTATCCAGCAGAATACTGATCATTCCATGGATGAAAGGAAACAACCCAAAATGGGGGACCATCTGAAAGGATGACAGGGAAGAGTGCGTAGTCTTCATACAGGGCTGGAAACAGTGGCTGATCCCACCAGCCAGACTGGAAAAACTCATAATTCATGGGGCATTGAGTAGAGTACTCAGAAAGTCAGTAGTGGGGAATAATTAGCTGCAGAATGAGCACTGCTCTGGGCCAGCCTAACAAATCATAAAAGACCTGAAAAAAATCAACCTACATCCCAGTAATTAAACTGCACCCCAAAATAAATGTCAAGAGTATTTATAGGAGTACAAAAAACATACAGCATTCAAAAGATAAAATTAACAATGTCTAGCATCCAATAAAATATTACCAGACATTCAAATAGGCAGAAAAACAAGATCCATAATAAAGAGAAAAATAAATCAAAACCAACCAGGACTGACATAGATATTAGAATAAGTAAACAAGGACATTAAAACAATCATTATAACTCTATCTCACATATTCAAAAGGTCAGTCATATGCAAGATGTAAAGAAGATTCAAATCAAACTTGTAAAGATAAAAACTCCAATATGCTGCATGAGATTAATGGCAGATTAGATTGCAAAAGAAAATATGAGTGAAATTGAAGACACAGCAATAGAAACTATATAGATAAAACACCAAAAAAAAAAAAAAAGCTAAAGAAACAGCATCACTGAACTGTGGGACAACTTCATATGGCCTAGTATATGAATAATTGGGCTTTACAAGTAAGGCAGGAGTGAGGTAAAAAAAAAAAAAAAATCTAAAGAAATAATGGCTGAAAAATTTCCAAGTTTGATGATAACAATAATCTAAAGGTCCAAGATGCTCAATAAATGCCAATCACAAGAAACAAGAGGAAAGCCATTCTAAGGCACCTCATAATCAAATTGCTCAAAGGAGTGATAAAGAGCAAATCTTAAAAGCAGCCAGAGAAAAAGACATTACATATAGAAGCACAAAGATGACAGCAGACTTCTCATCAGAAACAATGCAAGAAGATAGGGAATCAATATTTTTAAAGTATTGAAAGAGAAAAACTGCCAACATACGATTCTATACTCCGTGAAATATCTTTCAAAACCAAAGACAAAGATGTTTTCAGACACAAGCTGAAAGAATTCATCACTAGCAAGCTCACACTACAGGAAATGCTAAAGGTAGTACTTCAGGCAGAAGGAAAATTATAACAGACAGAAATATTGATCTACACAAAGGAACGAAGAGCAACAGAAGTGGTAACTATATGGGTAAATATATAAGATTTTTTTATATTGTTTAAATGTCTTTAAAGATAAATGAATGTTTACATAAAAACAACAATGTCATTTGTATCTATAACGTATCTAAAAATAACTGCATGACATCAAAAGCAGAAAGGATGAGGGAGAGAAACAGAAGTATACTATTGTAAGGTTCTTGTGCTACATGTGAAGTGGTATAATATCAATTGAAGGCAGACTGGATAAGTCAAAGATGTATACTATAAACGCTAAGGCAACCATGGAAATAACAGAGCTATAGCTAATATTCAACAGAAGAGGTGAAATGAAATCATAAAATGCTCAATAAATCAAAAAGAAGGCCTGGAAGCAGTCATGGAATCTGGACAGGGAATTCTGAGATCCTGAGCATTGAGACCATAACATACAAGGGAGGAGCTAGGCTCCCGATGAGCACCTCTTGGCCCACGGCCTCCTTCCCCTTGCCGTGGCTTGAGGAGGCCAGAGTGGAGGCCTCTAAAGCAATGCCAGTCTGCAAGGGGATAACACAAAACTTGGGAGTGTTTACAAACTTTTATAGCAATTTGACATGGCTGCAACATCCCAGCATGGGATTATTTTTCTAGTAATGCATGTTTATTGAATTTTATAAAAATAATCTGCCCTTGATGGATTGGATAGAAATAAGAAATAGTAAAACAAATCAAAAAACCCCCTGGTTTCTCCCCACAGGCAGCTAAGTAAACACGTGGCTCTGAGCAGCCCCGCTTCCCCAGATCTAAGGTGGGTGGCATGTGTGTGCAGAGTCTGAACTGATCTAAGACTCATTTTGAATTGTGGTAAGTGAAGGGCACACCTTGTTAAAAAACATTTCTGGCCTAGAGGTTTTGATCGTAATCTAATTGATCCAACTTTGTGCCTTTCTGGGTCATTCTGTGCGGAGTATGCGCTGCATTTAAAGAGGTGGTGATTGTGTGTAAGCAGGACTCCTCTGCAGATGGTTGTCTTCCCAGCTCAGCATTTGGGAAAAGCTGCCATTTGGGTGTGTGTTTGTGTGATGGGGGTGGTGAGGAGTGGTAGGAAATATCCACGGAGAAGAGTGAGGTCTTTTTCTTAGTTTGAATGTGAGAACAGAGGAAGACCATTTCTCCCTGTAATTCTTGTAACTCTTGGGGCATTAAATGAACAAGACAAGCAGGGCACCTTACCTTGTGTACACAGGACTTTGCATTCAGGAAAAACAGCTCCACGGTGGTTTTATCCTTTAAGAACGATATGCTCTCAATGTAAAACCTGAAAAACAGCACAGGAGTATATTCCTTCAGATTTATTTCCTTTTCTCAGCATGGTTTCATGTCTTCATTTACTGTTCCCCAAAAGCAGAGAGAGAATTTTGAAGAACTGTTTGATGATTGTGCTTTATTTTCCTTTTTTAAAAAGAAATCTGCAACGTGTGTGTACACTATGGATGTATGTGAATGTATACATCCCTGCAGATAAAATCTTACAGAGTGTCTCTGTGTGTTGGAAGATGAGTTAAAAGAGAAACCCCAAACGGTATCCAACTGCAAACACAAATTTATCTGGTGTTGCTCATTCTTTGAAATGCGTGCTGGGAACTCACCATACCTCAGATGGCTTCCAAACAAAGCCCAGGTGAACTCTGAGAGTTGAAAGCTCCAGTCGGCTGAGCAAGCACTAGATAATTGAACCCCGAGGCCTGCTGGAGGCTCAGTGGTTTTCAGACTCATGGGTCTGAGGCCCCCACGCCTACCTCGCCCCCATCTATGGGGAGTTTTAATCACACCCGCCCCCCTTCTCTCTCATCCTTCCAGGCACCGGGTTTTCCCTTGGCTAAAAGCCAAGCTCTCCGTAGCCATCAATCTTGGTCTTTTCTCATGCAAATCAGGGTATTAGGGGCCTCACTCTCTCTCCCCACCCCCTTTCCTAGGATCTTGCTTGTTCATCTGCGAGACCACAGGTTTCAGGCCCCTGTCTTCGGAGAGCTCTGACAGCTCCACGGTAGGGAGGGGAGGAGGCTGAGTCTTTAACAACTTTGTTTTCACC
The DNA here is from genome assembly GCF_020740605.2 of Lemur catta. Classification (NCBI taxonomy): domain Eukaryota; kingdom Metazoa; phylum Chordata; class Mammalia; order Primates; family Lemuridae; genus Lemur; species Lemur catta. The sequence goes on along the minus strand of NC_059145.1, from coordinate 22,710,277 downwards.
GTCTGGTCATGATGAGGCTGGCCTGCAAAGGCTGGTGCCGTGTGGTGGGCGACTGGGCAAGCTGGGGCCCAGAAGTCATCCTCCAGTCCTGGGGCCCAGCTTGATGAATCATGCACGAAGAGACTAACACCCCAGGACAGCTCACAGCTTCACGTCTGGAGAGAACTTGCTCTCAGATCACTAGGAGTCAAAGTCAGCCAGGGCTAAGGTGGCAGTTCCACAGACTCGCGACAGATTTGGGCATTTGCTGGGTTCCGCCCCCCTTCAACAATGATGAAACATTTGATAAATAAATAACAGCTGAAAAGGCTGTAAAAGATTTTATCACTGAGATGGTAAAAGCATTTGAAAAATTCTACACCTTAATGTTGAATCATCAAGGGAAGTTCCAGAAAGAGAATAAATCCTTTATATTTTTACTTATAAGGGTTTGACTCATAAGGGAGATTAATGAAGATGGAGGTGTGTTAGATTTATGCGAAGAGAAAGTTGGGTACAAAGGCAGTGAAGGAAATGAGGAGTGGGGGAAAAATAGGCTTTGGAATCCAGAAAGATCTAGAATATGGCTTCTCATCTCCACCATTTATTAGCTGTGCAGCCTGGGGCAAATGACTTAGCTTTTTTTTTTAAGAAACAGAGGTCTCCCTCTGTCATTGAGGCTGGGCTGGAGTGCAGCGCGTGCAGGCCACCGTGCCTGGCATTCCTTGTGTCTTCTCTGGAATGGGTGTTATGACTGAACTCACCTCTGAGAGAAGAACTTTTATCTGAGGAATGCTAGTCCTTTTAAATTATCTGGCCCAGAGAGGCATTAAAATAAGACAGCCATGAAGTCCTACTTCTCCCCTTGAGCTATGTGTTCATCTCTAGAAACTGCTTGCTATTGCTACAAGTAGTTATAAATTAACCTAATAATACAGCACTGACATTATAATCCACACCCTATAGCTTAATAATATATAGCCAATCACTAATCGAAGTGATTTCTGTAAACCAATGAGAATTCCTGACAACTCCGTGTTTGCCTACTCCCTGCCCCACTTTTTTTTTGCCTTTAAAACCTGCTTGTAACAAAGGCCAGATAGAGCTCACGTCCAAGGTTACCGGGGTCTGCGTCTTCCCAGCCCTGTCCTCACTTTGGCTCAGATAATCTCTTTGTATTTAGTGCCTCAGTGTCTTCTTTTTAGGTTGACACCTCACAGGATTTTGGAAGCATTATGTGAAACACTCAAAAAATATTAAAAATTGCTAATCAAATCCTATTTTCTGGAATTTAGAGCTGTGGGGCCAAGAGAAAGTTACTTAAACTTTCTGAGCCTAAGTTCTTTGTCTATAAAATGGAGATAAGGATGCTCACCTCGCAGGGCTGTTATGTGATTTAAATGAATTACATTATATATGAAGTGCCTAGTACAGTGCCCGGCACATAGTAGGGTTTCAAGAAATTCTAACTACTGAGGCTTGGCAAACCTTGCATTATGTTTAAAAGGATTAAGGCACATGATGGGATCTGAACTATATCTGAAGACTAAGAAGACATGGAATTCTGTAGAATAAAAAGAATATTGTAGGTAAATTCGTGTAATGTGATAAACATTCATAGTTTGGTTTTCATCAAGACAGAACTTGCTATAATCTACGTATCGAGAAAGAAAAAAAAATTTTTTATCTGAGGAATTCGAGGCCCTTTAAATGATCAGGCCTAGAAAGGTATTTAAAATGTAACAGCAGTCACATCTCACTCCCTCTTGAGCTAAATAATTACCTCTTGAAGCCACTTACTATGTGGGCTCTAGACTAACTGCCGCCAAGTAGCCATAAAATGCCAGATGCTGGACACCGTGACTCTCACCCTGTAATTTAACTCTGCACGGGCCAATCACTAATCAATGTTATTTCTGTAAACCAATGAGAATTCCTGAAAGATAACTTTTGTAATCGCCCTCTTTCCTGATTGGTCCTTTTTCCTTTAAAACCTTAAGTCTCTCCTTTGTTCTCCGGAGCATTTCCCAAGGTAGCTTGAAAGTGTGTCCTTGGCTGCAGTCCTCAACCTTGGCCCAAAAAAACTCTCCATGTTAGTTTTGCCTCGGCTTCTTCTTTTTAGGTGGACAGCAGTCTCCCAACAGTTTAGTTTCTTGTACCCTGGCCACTGATGCAGGGACTCAGGTGAGTCCCCTGACTCAGAAGCAGCCGGTCCGTCAGCCGGTGCGGTGGCCTGGGAGGGAGAGAGCCGTGCATACTGGATGGTGAACGGGCAAACCAATCACACGTGGTGTCTTGGAGGGACTCGGTGGAGGAGAGAAAGGCACTAAGCAGGAACTGTGAGGTGGAGAGAGGGGGACAAGAGCCAGCAGCAGGAGCAGCCGAGTGGAGCAGCAGTCACTGGGATGGGGGACACCAAAGCCAGGAGGCCCTGAGGCTGGCTGCTGCTGGAGGGCTGAGATGACTCCATTTTATGCAAGTTTCCTTGCATCTCCAAGAACCTTCCAGTTCACCTAGGTGGAGGTGGTGGTTTCCCCGCTTTCTTGACTTCCCTAGGCATTTTTATCCCTATCAAGGATAAGATAAGAAAGATAACACGACTATGTTTCCAGCTCACAGCCTTGGGCAGCACCAGGCTCCCAGCTGACATTTACTGAGCTCTCACTTAAGTGCTGGGCAATGCACTAAGTGCCGTCCATGTGTTCTCTCATTTAATCATCACAACAACCTCGTGGGGAGATTCCATTTCACAGATGCAGACACTGAGTTTCAGGGATCTGCCTACAGGGCAGGGCTAGGTCTTGATTTGGGTCCCTTTGACTCTGTTGACAATGTTCTTAACCAGAATCTCCTGAGCTGCCTCTCCTAGTTCATTCAACCAGCGTTTAGCGGGAAACTGAGCTCTCAATAATTGTGGCGTCTCAGCCATGTAAAAAAATAGGCGGAGACACGAGACTAGTGTGATAGTCACTAAAATGTTAACATACATAGAGGTACATCTGTTCTCTACTGCTTCAAAAAGCAAACCAAAACTTGTGGACAGAAGATACAAGGTAACAGACTTTGGATTAACCCATAAAAGTCTTAAAGTTGGAGTAGTCTCAGAAGGGAAAGGCCTTTCCAAGGGAAGTGAACTCCCTGTCCTGTAAGAGCCCCAGGGCACATCAGGAGAACTCAAAGTCTATTCTCTACTCTAAGTTTCTGTGATTCTTTTTTTCCTTCACTTTTAATTACTTTGATATATATCTTTAACAGAGAAGGACTGCATTAAAAACGTCAATGAATTTTCACACTTACAAAGTTCGTAATAATTTCTTAATATTACTTAAAACCCAGTCTTCATTTGAATTTTCCTGTTGTCTCCAAAACTTTTTAAATTCCTCGATTATGTTATTTAATAAATAAAGCTGCCTTAGTCTTCGGCAGGAGTCACGTATGCCAAAGGTTTAAGGCTCACTGGCTGGATATAAACGAGTGATGCTGACCAGAAGGGACCAACCTGCGGGGACAGCAGGGTACGTTCCTTCTACTCAGCTAGGACTCCTTCACCGAGGTGTAGGTATGTGACCCAAGCTCGACCAGTCAGATTCTTTCCACTGGGACCATAAACATGATTAGAATGACCTAAAAGACTAAAGATGGTTGGAGCCTATTCTGCCAGCAGTTTCTGATGAAACTGTCCACTGGTTTCTGCTCCCTAGATCCGTGCAGAAGCCCTGGTTCCTGTCTTTCCTGAGGCCTTGTCAGTTCAGTTTTCCTTCAATTCTGTTTATGTGAGCCACATTGGTTTCTGTGGCTGGCAGCCAAAGGAGCCAGATTAAGAGAGGAGTTCCCTTCCCATGTGCTAGGGACAATACAAAATCCTCTACAGGAATCATTTCTTTGATTCTTCAGTACAACCAGATGCAGCAGACGGCAAATTATGAATCCATTTTACAGATGAAAAAGCTGAGGTCTAGAGATAGAAAGTCACCTACTCCAGGCCATACAGCTAGGAAGTGGTGGAGCCATGAGGCAAATGAAGGTCTGTTAGACTTCTAAGTTCATATTCCAAACCAATATGATATAATGCTTTCTCACAGTAACAATCATAATGAAATATCACATGTGCACAGGGCTATGGGGGCCCACGAGAGCGATGTAGTTGACTCAGCTTATGAATCAAGAGGGAGCATGCTGCCAAACTGCAACCCAGGGGACTAAGCGCCATAGGAGAGGGGACAATTGAGCTGAGTCTTAAAGAATGCATGAGTTCACCGGGTAGCAAAGGTAGGAAGGGCACTCCAGGCAGAGGGCGTATCAGCCAGACCCATCTTCCTGCTAGTCTCTGCACATTGAAGAAGCCACATGCCAGCTGCTGGTGGCTTAGCACCAAATCAGTTTGTGGCCCATCCAACTCTGAACAGATACCTTTGTACTAGAAACTGGGTTCACCCTGTTTCTGGAGTCCAAGCCCCTGACTATATCCTAGTTCCAGCAAACAGGTCGCTGTCTATTTCCCACTGCTTTCTGGCGACCCACCCGGGTGCCTCCTTCGGACTAGGTATCCGATTACCACCTCTGAATCTACAGTCTCCCAAGGGGGTCATTGTAATGACTTCATATTTACAGAGCGTAGGAAAAGTATTAATACGTATGGTCCTTGAGGAAAATGGCTCTCCAGGCACACCTATCAACACGCACCACGAACTGAAAACAAAATCTAGGGATTCTTAGTGAAATGAAACGAACTATCCCAGACTCATAAAATAAAGCCCTTTGGTTTCAGCCCTTTTTGCAAAAGTATACTGTTTCCTTTTTGCATGCCTACCATGAGTGATTTCACTAAGATTTTTAAGTTGAAGACCATGGGTAAAATTTCAGCTTCAGAATGAACCCAGGCTTTTTGAAGAGGCACATGTTTTAGAGACAAACCTTACACAGCTTAACAAATATAATTTTTTAAGAAGAGCGTCTGTTTGAGAAGGCTTTGCCTCTGCCATTTGGGCTCCTCCCATTAGCATTTTTTCCCTTTCTTGCTTCACCTAACCACTCATCGGTGATGACAGAACATCACACCACAATGACATGAGAAAGACGGCTTGTATGGGACACAGGCCTGTCAGCCAGATGACAACACATGGGTGTCAAAAGGCACAACACTTGAGTTGTTTTAAATGGGCTGTCCTTTGGATAGTCACTTATATTTAGGTGGCCACTGTTGTCATCTTGCGGTATTTATTCATCGGTGGCACGAGTGTTGACCTGTCAGGTAAGCATCAATTTGAATCCCAGCTCCAAAGGCGATTGGCCTTGGGGCCTCGGGCCAGCTGCTCAGCTCCCCGTGTCTCTTGCTCCTCTTGCCCCACACAGTGGAGAAATGAGAGATGTTTTAAACATGCTCAACACAGAGGGTGGCATGCAGTTGAGCCACCAATGAGTGGCAGTGATTATTAGTATATTATTATTGCTCTACTCACGGGACTAAAATAAAGGCATTGACTTAGTTGGGAATATTTAAAAAATTTTAACTGTAAAAACCAGAATGGAAGTTTCAAGGATCTTTCCTAAGTGCTTTCTCTCAAGAAAGTAAATGTAGGCCGGGCGCGGTGGCTCACGCCTGTAATCCTAGCCCTCTGGGAGGCCGAGGCGGGTGGATCGTTTGAGCTCAGGAGTTGGAGACCAGCCTGAGCAAGAGCAAGACCCTGTCTCTACTAAAATGGAAATAAATTATACGGACAACTAAAAATACATATAGAAAAAATTAGCCGGGCATGGTGGCGCATGCCTGTAGTCCCAGCTACTCGGGAGGCTGAGGCAGGAGGATCGCTTGAGCCCAGGAGTTTGAGGTTGCTGTGAGCTAGGCTGACGCCACGGCACTCACTCTAGCCCAGGCAACAGAGTGAGACTCTGTTTAAAAAAAAAAAAAAAAAAAAAAATTAAGTAAATGCTGCTGCGTGCGGTGGCTCAAGCCTGTAATCCCCACACATTGGAAGGCCAAGGCGGGAGCATCGCTTGAGCCCAGGAGTTTGAGATCAGTTTTGGCAACATAGTGAGACATAGTTTCTACAAAAAATTAACAAATTAGCCTAGCATGGTGGTGCACACCTGTAGTCCCAGCTACTTGGGAAGCTGAGGCGGGAGGATCACTTGAGCCCAGGAGTTTGGGGTTACAGTGAGCTATGATCACGCCACTGCACTCCAGCCTGGGTGACAGAGCAAGACCTTGTCTCTTGAAAGAAAAAAAACACTACAAAATTGTCTGTTTTTAACACAGAATGGTTTTAGCATGAATGAATTTTTCTCCCCAATTGAGTTCATTTTTTTTTTTTTCCAGAGCCTTTGCTGTGACTGAGTGATATCTTCAGAGAAGGTAAAGTGGGCAAGAATTGCTCAATTCTTTTGCATTCTCAACAATGCTGAGTTCGTGACTGGCGGCCAGTGAGGGCTAAGTCAAAAGGCCTCATTCTAGGTTTCGTTTAATCACTGTGGGTAATTTCAGGCACTCACTGCAGCCACACGCCTAAGTAGATTTCTATCAGTTCTGCAGCCACATTCTGAGCAGGGAGATATCTGTTTATTGTTTGTAATGACCCTACAACGTAGTGATAGTCTCACTTCATAATGCATGCTGAAGGCTAAAGTGTAATTTAAGTGTATTTCACTTTCTCCAAGCACATCACTTTCTCCAAGCTATTATGCAGTGCGTAGGGGAGTCCAATCTGTTCCCTTTCATCTCTGGGAGGGAGCAGTCTTGGAGAAATCCCAAGGGAAGCACTGTTTGCTTCTAATGTGTGCTCCGTTGCCAGGAATGCTCTTCCTCATTTCTGAATTTCCAGACACGGCTAGAACCAGAGAGGGTTTCCAGGTAAGCCTGTAGGAACCTGCCCTCTTGCTCCTCTCCTGCAATATGACTCTTGCTGAGTTCTCTAGAAGGGCTGGAGGCTTAGCAGCAAAAAGACCTTGCTGTGACCTGCCAGGCTTCTCTCCTAGGCTGCCTGTAGTGTCAGGTCACGTGAATTCCGTGTGCTTGCCTTTCCCCTTGCAAACAGCCTGCTCCCCTCCTCCATGAGGAAAGCAGGGGCCACTGCTTAGGGAGGGAGTGCGGGGGGAGGCAGGGGAGGCAAGTCATGTAGGGAGGTAACAGCTGGGGACGGTAAATGGAAGATAAATGATTAGATCTTCCACCCAGGGCAGAGGGGAATAGGTCAGACCCAAGCTAGACAATCCCAAGCTTTCCATATTCAAAGGCTGTATATCACCTCATAGAATGTTTCACCCACTGAACATGTGGTTGACGCAGCCTCTGTTATAGCATCAAAATAGTTAACATTTATAGAGGGTCTGCATTACATGTGAACACTTGCAATCCTCCAACAATCCCCCAAAGGAGGTAGGTGCTCCCACCAGCTCCATTTTACAGGTGAGGATGCAGGCCCAAGAGGATGCCAGAAGCCACACTGCTAATAAGTGAAAGAGCTGGGGCTTGAACCCAAGAATGATGGTAAAGCACTGTTCTCAACGTATTTGGCAATGGGGGTGTTGGGCAATGCTGAAGACACTTTTTCACGGTCATACTGGGGCAGCAATACTGGCATCAGTGGGTGGAGGCCAGGGATACTGCTCAGCATCCTCCAGCTCAGCGCAGCTCCCTACAACAGAGTGATCTGGTCCCCATGTCAGTAGTGCCACTATAGCGAAGCCCTGCACCAAAGGCCAAGCTTTTAACTTCTTTGCTCTACAGTTTTTTTCACCCTTCATAGTATTAATTCCTTCCTTTTGATGTCACCCTGAAGCTTCCCCTTTCATTGGGCCGCACCACACACACACATAAACACATACCACACATACATCCTGTAAATATTCATGGCCTTTTTCTTTTCTTTCTTTCTTTCTTTTTTTTTTTTTTGAGACAGGGTCTTGCTATGTTGCCCAGGCTGGTCTCAAACTCCTGGCCTCAGGCAATCTTCCCACCTTGGGAGTGCTGGGATTACAGGCATGAGCCACCGTGCCTGGCCTATCTGTTTCTTAAAACTTCAAAAACACTAGGCACACCCACCAAAAGATAAGACCAAAACGTTAGAGAGGTAAATGAGCAGATTTCCAGAAACACTTTCTGACACTTGCTCAGGGAGCACACTGGGAAATACCCTGTAAGAAACTGGAATCTGGATTGAGCATGTTTCAGAGGATTCTTGAACCGTCCTATGAATCAGGATGTTGGATCTGTTAGGTAGTTAGCTAGGCATTCCCCGTCTCCTAGGGATGAAAGTGGGTGCTGCTGTGATTCACTCCCCTCCCCAGATGGGCTTTCAGAGGCTCACGGGAGATCTGCATGTGCAGTAAGACTCAGGTCATGCAGCTCCCAACTGTCCAATCAAAGTGGTTCCATGGTGACCGCTGAACCACGAGAGAGGTCCCAATCCAGGCACGATAAAACAAGATGCAGAACATAACCAGGCCCTTTTTTGTGCCCTTCCTTTTGCTCTCCCTTTGCTGCATGGGTCCGGTCGCCATCTGTGGCATATGTATCATGCTCTGTAAACCTGTATCTTGCTCTTGCCCTATAATCCTCTCTCTCTCTCCTCAATAAACCTCATTTTAGTGCTTGCCTTATTTTGGTGTGTCTGGTCATTCTTTGGCCATGAGCGCACTAAGAACTGACATTTTCACACTAAAACCTGACAGATCCTCAAAGATGGAGGCCGCTAACCACCTGCCTGGAAGTTCAGCGTAGTCTGGGCCACTTAGGAGGTCACAGGTGATATCCAGGCAACCAGCAGACGCAGGCCCCGGGTTCTAGGATATTGTGCATTGAGATGGGAGTGTGGTGGGTGGGCAAAAGCCATGGCCAATTCAGGCATCTCCCTCAAGGAGCCTCTGCTGAGCCTACGTAGGAGAAATCAGTTATTTCTCTGGGCTTTTAAATCATGTTCCTCCATGAAAAGATGAACTTTCCTGTCCTCTTCTTATTGTAAATCTCCTACTCTCTGATAGCTTTAAAAATAACTCATGGTGGCCGGGCGCGGTGGCTCACACCTGTAATCCTAGCCCTCTGGGAGGTCGAGGCGGGTGGATCGCTCGAGGTCAGGAGTTCAAGACCAGCCTGAGCGAGACCCCATCTCTACTAAAAATGGAAAGAAATTATCTGGCCAACTAAAAATATATATAGAAAAAATTAGCCAGGCATGGTGGCACTTGCCTGTAGTCCCAGCTACTCGGGAGGCTGAGGCAGGAGGATCGCTTGAGCCCAGGAGTTTGAGGTTGCTGTGAGCTAGGCTGACGCCATGGCACTCACTCTAGCCCGGGCAACAGAGCGAGACTCTGTCTCAAAAAAAAAAAACAAACCTCATGGTTATCCAGTCACAAACATTTTGTCTTTTCTTTGATCACTCTATACTTGCATTAAAAAAATTTACTCAATGAACACATGTTCATTGTAGGAAAAAAAATAGACATGCAAAAAGGAAGAAAATAAAAATCATTCCTACATAATCATTCTACCTAGAGATTAACTGCTATTAACATTTTACACTTTCTATCCATACAACTATTTTACAAAATTGCTATCATGTTGCATATATGTTTGTGGTCTCATTCTTTCACTTCGAATACACAGGGAGCATCTTTCCATATCACTAACTCTCTTCACCGGTCTGTCTTTACGTGTTGCATATATCTGGTGCTCTTAAAAAAATGAGTTAAATTGTCTAAAGATGTGACACATTCCAAAACCAGACTAGGGTGAATTCAAAGGCCCCGACTTTGCAGCAACTTTGACAAAGGGGTAGCAGTCTGCCTGCACATTTCCTCCTAGAATTCCCCACTAATGCTGTGAGTTGTTCTCAGCCCAGAGTGTCACAGACAACACTCAGGGTACCACTGAGTGGTCATAAACAATCTTAGGACATGGCAAAGGAGGCCTGGAAAGAGGAGGAGGAAAAGAAGGAGGACAATAAAAAGAAAAGAAAAGATAAAAGCAAGAGGCAATCAGAAGAATAAGGATAAGGGAGAATGAAGATGCAAAGATCCCGGCTTTGAGTGGAACTGGGTGGTACCAGCCTGAGCCACCTTGGGTTGCCCTCCCCGGAGGGAATGGGAGCTTTTCCAGTGAGGTCACCCGAGTCACTGCACTCCTATTTAAATGCCTGCTTGCTCGCTCCCTGTCAAGCTTTTCAAATACTCACATCTGGGCTTCATTACCAAGGAGGCTCATGTGTTTGCGGAAGATAATTTATGGCAGTGAGATAAAAACCCCCAGCTTGGAGAAGTCCCCCAGAAACCTGGGGGCGTTTAGACTCACATGGAAATAGAGAACTGGTCAAATCAATTACGGTACATGAGTAAATTATGGTGCGTCTATGCACACTTAGGTCACACACATATTTAGCACATACCTTCAAGATTTTATAACTGGAGAAAAGACAAAGGTTTCATCCTGAAGTCATAAAGGGAAAACTATGTGCCTTCGCCTTACATGTTTTCTTTCCCTGTGCAGAAGCAGCATATGTTTCTGGGCTGCTCCCCGTGTCCAGGGGGATATAAACCAGGGATTTACTAACCACTCAAATCTGTAGGACCTCAGTGCTTAGCTCAGGAGTTCTGAGACAATACATGTCAAACATCCAGCCACGGGGTTTATGCTACATTTCAGTAAGGAGAAAACTTCTTGAGAGCAAAACCATATTTTTCTTTTTCACAAACCCTACAACTGAAAAAAAGTGATATTTTCTAATGTTTGCATAATGTTTTGCAAAGTCATTTCGCATTTCCTGCCCTTTCTTTAATTCTCACAACCAACTTGCCCGAGACCACTTGCACCATCTCCAGCGAATGCGAGTGAGACTCAGCCTGGTGTACCCCCCTTGTCTCTGGCCTGGACCATCGCAGCAGCTTCCCAACTGTCCTGTTCCAGTCTGTCCGCAACACAGCAGCCAGTGAGTCCGTTTCAAATAGAAATGGGGTGATTATGTTCTCAAGCTCAAAACCCACAGGTCCTAACACTCTGTAGCCCAACCCTGTGTCATCTCCCTTCTGTGGGTCCTCTCCAGATGCAGCTTCCTCCCAGGGGCTGGGACACAGCAGGGACGCTCCCACCACCCAGCCTGTGTACCTGTGGTCCCCTCGGGCTGGAATAAACTTCCCCGGAGATCTGCACAGTTCCCACCTGGTCTCCTGCATGTCTTTGTCAGTGCCATCCTCTTTGAGACACCTTCCCTGACCACCCTATTGAAAATTGCAGCCCTGGTTCCACTCACCATCCCTATTTCTCCTCCCTAATGTAGTTTTCTTCATAACCCCTCATGTAAGATACCTCGCATATTTACTTTATTTAGTGTCGGTCTCTTTCCATTGGGCTGTAAGCTTTACGAGAGCAGGATTTTGTCATTTTCTTTTGTATCCTCAGCATCTAGCCCAGGGCCAGACACGTAGTAGGTACTCAGTAACTACCAATCAGATGAATAAGGAAACTGATATCACATAGTGAATCCATTTGTTTATGTGTTTGCTGACTATGGTGGCAGAGGCTTTCGCCTTGTTCACTGTTGTGTCCCCAGAGCTAGAACAGGGCAGAGCACAACGTGGGGGCCCAATAAATAATGAAGGAAAAAAGGAAGGAAGAAATGATGCTTCACACCTTGGTGTAGCTCCTTCCAGACATTTTCTCAGCACTTATAGATTTACATATGTTTATAAAACATACCAACTTAAAAAAAAACTTAATCTGATAACTTGAACTTCTCTCTACAGCATAAGGAGGAATCTATGGTATAGCTATACACTGGGGCTGGCATGGTGGCTCCTGCCTGTAATCTCAGCATTTTGCGAGGCCAAGGCAGGAGGATTGCTTAAGACCAGGATTTTGAGACCAGCCTGGGCAACATAGCGAGACCTTGTCTCTACAGAAAATTAAAATTAAAAAAAAAAAATTATATAGGCATGGTGGTGAGGCATCTCTATTCCCAGCTACTTGAGAGCCTGAGGTAGGAGGATCGCTTGAGCCCAGGAGTTTGAGGTTGCAGTGAGCTGTGATGACACCACTGCACTCTAGCCCAGGCAAAAGAGTGAGACCCTGTCTCAAAAGGGGGGAAAAAAAAGATGTACACTGGTTCTCTATCTTTTTTTTCAGATACAACATAGTTTGTCTCCCAAGATGCACAAGAGGTAAGTCACATGACAACATCCCTGGAAACAGGAATTTATTAAAGTAGTAACTTACACGAGGAGAGGCAGAGAGAGGGTCTTGGTAATGCACTCCTCCCCCTGTATCCGAAGCTGGGCCAGGAATGTGGGTGAGTCGGGGGATTTGGAGCTGGAAGGGAGTAACTGTGTAGTTTGAAAAACTTCCCGAGGTGATTCAGATACGTCCCGCCTCTCCTTCTGGAGAAGCTCTGAAATGCAATGTACTTTTTCACCTAATCTCTTTTGTTAAAGTGATTCATAGCTCACTATAAAAATGCCATAACTTACTGAACCTGTCTTCATTGTTGGCATTTGGATATTTCTAATTATTTGCATTAAAAATAACAGCGATACACATCCTTGTGATGCACTGCCACTGAAGGGACTCCGTTTTCATTGTGCATTAACTACTCCGTGACGTCACACCGTGGTGTGCAGGACTGGGGGGCTCCTGTGCTCCATGTTCCAGTGTACACACCAATGTTTGCTGAGGCAAAAGGCAATGACCTCGATCTGAAAAAAGGTCCCCCATACTTCCCGAGGCTCCTACAATGACCAAACACCAAGATAGAACCAAATGGTTCTATTCTTCAGTCAATATAGGCAACCTAGAAGGTCGGTGGTGGTGTCTACTAGGCTAAAATGATCACCAACGGGTGTGTTTTCTCCAAATAGGAGACTAGAGACCTTCTCTCTGAGAAGCAACCGATTTCACAGGGGTGTAAGACAGCCCTATTCGGAAGACCTGCACAGAACTACATTCCACTCAGTGACCTCGGTCAATGCACTTAATTCTTTGGGGTGTGCTTTGGCTTTATCGTTTCTTTAATTAAACTGGAGTAACAACTACTTAATTGGAATAATAACAAAGACTATTATGATCTCACTATACTGTTGGGAGGAAGAATTAAGTGAATAATTAAAAACTTGATAAGGGTTTTAAACATGCAAGTAGTTAAGGGAAAGTAATGCCGAGTGATTACGGGACACTTTGGAGATAACACTCGAAGTAAGTGCTGAAACTCACAAACAGGCAGCAGGCCACCCTGGAATCTCAGGAAGCTGCTTGGAAAAGATAGAGGGACCTTAGGAATGACTGTATACAAGCGAAGATGGGATTTTCTCCTCTGGTATTTTGAGACCAAAAATAGACCAGATATTAGCTGACAAAGAACTAGTACACAAGTCTGGTTACTAAATAAATGGTACGTGTTAGATTCTCTGAAGACATAATGCTGAGCAGCTACGGTGCAGAAACTCTACACCATGTGCGCAAAGAGGAAAGTGCAAGGATGTTAATTGCAACTTAAATTTTAATATAAATAACTGGAGACAGTCCAAATGCTTAATTGGAGACTGGATAGCTGAATTATAGAAGCACAAAGAAATGCATTTTATATATCCAAGAAAATATCTCCAAGTCAAAAAAAAAAAAACAAAAAACAAAACAGTAAGTTACCGACTCCTTATCCTACTTTTCTCTAAGAAGGGGAACAAGTTGAGGGGTAGAGGTGAAGGTTGAAGGTGGTAGAGAGTAATTTTTACTCTTCAATCTACATGTTCATATAGTTTGAAATGTTTATACTGATAATGTAATTCCCTGTGAAAGAGTACATTTTATTTATGTTGAACCATTTTCCCTACATAATACGAGATTGAAACTTTGCTATTCTCTGACGCCTGCTTAATTACTAATATACAATTTATCCTTTTGCTTGGTAGTTGTGTTTTCTTTTTCTCCATTTCCATGGACACAAGCACTGATGTCACACTCTTCCCTGGAAAATACAATGTTTTTCTCTCTATGCATTTTTCCATACCAACTATACTGCTGGACAAATCACCATTATGCTACCATCTTCTTGGGTTTTAGAAATATGGTTTCTTCTGGTAAGAAAGAAATTCTAAACCAGATTTCAGAGAAAAAAGCAAAAACCAAATTCGGGGTTGTCAATACTTTATCTGCTGAATAAGGAGCAGCAACCTTCCATAATCATCATTGATTCACACAAAAAAGATCCTTTTAAACAAAAGGTAGGATATATTATTCTCACATTTTTGGATTCCATGCAGCAGACTCAATTAAAGAAAAAAGGGCATTTGTAAAATTTGACGTGATTTTGTCATGTAATCATACTAAAAAAAAAAAGCCCCCCACTCCACACCCCCGTCAAAAAGCATGAAGCTTCCACCTTCAGGACATAAAACAAAGTACATTTTCATCATCCCAAAATTAACAGAATCTGAGAATATAGGACCATTCTTCAGGTTGATCTAGCTTTATGAAAATAAACTAGATTTATAAGAAACCTACCACCTTAGCTCGTTTTATCATATTTGGCTTCAGATCAGGCAAAAAAAAATTTATCATGACATTTTCCATCGAATTTAGGATAATAGGGGGAGAGGGCTGGCACATAAGGAAGGGATTTCAGCTCAATTGGTAATATTTTATAGCTTAAGCTAGGTAGAGGAACATGGGTGTTACTACCTATAACACTTAATTTACCTTAGATTGTGAATAATTAATGCTAAAAAAATAGTTCCATCATGGGTCGGCTTTGGGAAATCACTGATTTAGCTGAATGCATCCATTTCAGGATATGGTTTAGTGACTTGCCCAAGCAGAGCTCAGAGAACAAGTCAAGGACTCCTTGTATTATTTTCAGCAGTCTCTCTGCATGCAAACAAAACTCAGATCTCTGCACTGTTAAAATAATTCTTTCTGTGAGCATTTGTTTGCATTTTATCTTCTATTTGAATTAAGGCATGAAACTGTATAAAATTCAATTATTTCCAAGTCTCTAGAAAATATTATTCCTACATAAAATGTAATGGCGTATGTCTGCCATATTTCAAACAATAAAAATACTAAAAATATGTTGAGTGAGGAACACGCTTATGTATGAAAACATCTTACCCATGTTTTTCAGCTTTAAATTGATCTAAGAGGCTTTGAGGAATAAAAGAAGGTGATTCTATTCCCATTTTCAAAGAAAACACTCTCCATAGTATCTATGGTAACTTGGTCCCCAGACCAAGACAGTGGAGAATCTTTCACATGATAATGTTTTGTTAGGTCTTTTCTCTTTTTATTCTCTGATCACCAGAAATGTTAAAAAAGAAAAAAAAGACACAAAACCAAAAACAAATAAATGAAGAGGGGATGCTGGGTGTGTCTATGGATACATACCTCACAGCAAAGTGCAGAATGGCCGGGCCTGGTTTCTTGGGCAAATCATGGTCAAGAACTCGGTGATCTAACTGTAGCCAGTTCTGCTGACCTCTGTGAGAGCAAAGCAAAGGAAAAATCTTAAACAGGAGGCCAGAAAAGCTCAGTAACATACAGTGTTGGCAAAGCTGCAGGGAAACAGTTACTCTCATGTGCTGATGGTCAAAGTATAACCTGTTACAATTGGTAATGAGACCAATTCGGCAATTTCTAGCAAAACTATAAAAGCACCAGACTCTCAACCAGCATTTCCATTTCCAAGAGTATATCACATTTTGCACATATGAAAAATGATCTATATATAAAATCACTCACTGTTGCATCGTTTGTTGTAGCACAAAGGGTGGAAATAACCTCAATGACCAATAGAATATTGTTAAAAAAATAATTTAAAACTGTACAGTGAAATACAATGCAGCCATAAAATAGGCTGGAGAAGCCAGGTGTGGTGGTGTGCACCTATAGTCCCAGCTATTTGGGAGGCTGAGGCAGGAGGATCACTTAAGCCTGGGAGTTTGAGGTTGCAGGGAGCTATGTTCATAACTGTGAATATTCACTGCACTCTAGCTTGGGTAACATAGCAAGACACTGTCTCTTTAAAAAAAAGCTGGAGAGCCTCTTTACAAACTTACTGTGAACAATTTCCAAGATACAACATTAAATGAAAGAGCAAGATGCATAACAATAAGTACAGTATATTGCCATTTTTTAAATTAAAAAAAGAATAGGCTGGGTGTGGTGGCTCATGCCTGTAATCCTAGCACTCTGGGAGGCTGAGGTGGGCGGATCATTTGAGCTCAGGAGTTCAAGACCAGCCTGAGTGAGAGCAAGACCCCGTCTCTACTAAAAATAGAAAGAAATTAGCTGGACAATTAAAAATATATAGAAAAAATTAGCCGAGCCGAGCATGGTGGCTCATGCCTGTAGTCCCAGCTACTCGGGAGGCTGAGGCAGGAGGATTGCTTAAGCCCAGGAGTTTGAGGTTGCTGGGAGCTAGGCTGATGCCACGGCACTCTAGTCCAGGCAACAGAGTGAGACTCTTTTTTTTTTTTAAAAGAATAGACATACATGTGTGCATGTATATATTTAAAATGTTTCTGAGATGAAAAACAAGAAACTGATAACACTGGTTGCCTTTGGAATTAAAAAGCTGGGCAATATTATGTTAAGCTTTACATTTTTATGAAATATGAAATATTTTTGATAGTCAAGAAGGAAGAAATTTCTGGTTTAACAAAACCAAACAGCCACAGATAAGAATACCCACAGCTTTTTAAAAAAGTACAGGCCCAATACTCTCTGGGTGCTATTTCTGTGTCTATATTATGGACTTACAAATATTTAAGTATGTATTTGTCTATTTACTCAAGAGTTGCACCAAGTTCATGAGTATAAACAGTTCTCTCTAGATTTTGACCTCTGAGGCACCAAAAGGATCAATGACACTGTGGATCAGGACAGTTTATGTGGCTTTTCCAAGGTTGTCCAACTAGTCCATCCGTTTTAGACTGTAAATTCCTGGAGGGCACATACCCCATTTGACTTGCTTACATAAAATTCAACTCAAGAACATGCTAATCATGGTGGGGTGTCAAACTGTAACCAAATCTGTAATGGGCCAGAAGACATTTCCCACCCTATTTTGGTCCTTGAGTAAATAATTAAAAAACAAAATCAGAAAATTCTAAGCTGTATTCATTATAAGTAGATAGAAGAAGTGGCCATAAATAATAATAGTAATAATAAAAATAGCTATTCTTTATTGAGCAACTACTCTGTGCCAACCAAGCTGGAACTTTTTATACATTAAAGCTATATTTTACAATAAGTCTGCAAGGAAAGTGGCAGAGTTGAGATTTGAATCCAGGAGTTTCAATAGTGGAGAAAATGAGACACAAGTTAAATCAGCTTTTATAACTTTTGGCTGAGTTTCTGATAACTTACCAATTTCAACACCCGGAAAACTGTGTCTTTGTTTCCATAGTTACAAGATAAACCTTCTGATAACTGTTCCTAGCTTTCCTTGGAGGACTGGTATAAAGATAAATAAGCTGATAAAAGTAACATAAAAGGAGGTTTTTAGAACTATTGCTTTTGTGTGTAAAAATCAAGATGGACTGAAATTAAGAGAATCTTACACATATTTCATCAAGTTTAGGATGCCATTGATTTAAACACATATCCCAATTTCAGAGATGTCCAATGTGTGTCTTAAAATACACAAAATATTGTATAGTATCAGGTCTCAAAAGTTTTCTTATAGAATATGAGACTAATTTTGAATTGTCCTTTATGCTTTCATGCAGGAAAGATATGGCATCATTTAAAAGGCATAATGTATACTTATATGAACTTACATGGCATGATGTCTAAGAATGAATGAAGCAAGTTGTACAATAACATATATAGCATAAACCAATTATGTTTACCACTGAACACAACCAACAACACTATTAAATATGGATGAAAATTTTTAGATATAGTTCTAGAGAGTTATACAGCAAATTGCTAATACTGGTTACCTCTATGGAAGAAAATACACTTGGAGTAGAAAGGTAATCAAAAGGGACTGAACTCAACTATGACATTAAACATTTTTAGAGACTGGGTGTGGTGGCTCATGCCTGTAATCCTAGCACTCTGGGAGGCCAAAGTGGGAGGATCACTTGAGGTCAGGAGTTCGAGACCAGCCTGAGCAAGCGGGAGACCTTATCTCTACCAAAAATAGAAAAAATTAGCCAGGCTCAGGAGGCTGAGGCAGAAGTATTGCTTGAGCCCAGGAGTTGGAGGCTGCAGTGAGCTGTGATGACACCACTGCACTCTACCCGGGGCAACAGAGTGAGACTATCTCAAAAAAAAAAAAAAAAAAAACCCATATGGGTATGAAATGTTTTTATAAGAAGATATTCATGTATGTATAATATAAGATAATTTTTTTTAAAAAAAGGATAAATTATAAATTAGATTTTAAAAATCCATCCACAATCTTACTAACAGGAAAAAGCCTAGAAGAATTTTATAAAAAATGAAAATTACCCATAATGCTACCATTGAGATATAATCAAGGTTACTTATTGCCTATAACCTGCTTTTCTCCATCAGAAAGACAATAGCTCTAACCAATACCTTGAAAAGACAGTCATACCCACCCATATCAGGCTGTGCAGACCAGCCATAAAGAGAGTTTTTTTTCGGCTAGAATTATACCAGTGGAGGCCCACTGTCTCAGGACCATCGGAAGGGAAGGTGATAGAAAGTCACAGCTGTGTTGTAAAGCCTATTTTTTATTCCTTCACAAAAATAAGCCAAAAGCTTATTCAGTAAAGCTTCTCAAAACATGGGAAGGAAGGAAAAAAAAAATGAGCAGGGTGAAGGGATGGAAACCATGATGGTGCCCTGAAGGGCTGCTGCCTCAGGAGGGCCGTGACTGCCCTCTAGGGGAGAAAGCCTCACCCTGCATGCAGAACTCCACAAGGCACTAACCAGTGTCATCTCAGGAACTCCACCCCTCTCCCTCTAACCCCACCCTGATTTTGTTTTGGTTGGCTATCATCACTACTTTTTTTTATTATGTAACTGCAGTCTATTTTTCCATTTCTCTTCTTGGTCTGTGAATGAGGGTATAGACAATAGCTAGTGTCACTGACAAAATGTCCCCTTCCGCTTTGCCTTACTCTATTTAAAGACACCCACCAAAAGTAAAAGGTGAATGTGGCATCTAGGCTGGAAAAGGCTATTCCGACAGCATCCTGGGAAGAATCCGACTTGGTGATTTTATGAGGAGGGGATGGAGGAGGGGACAAGTGCTGAAAGAAAATGCATTCTAAAAATATTACCAGACACAGAAAAAGAACGAGGCTTGCGACCAAGACATTCCAAGGAGACACCCTTAGACACAAGCAATTTTCCAGGCCTGTTCCCCAGAAAGGTGGAAATGGCCAGTTTCCATGCCCCCTCCCCAAAAGCCCAGCTCATACTTCTTCTGAAAATAAACACTGCCAGACTCAGAAGACAGCTTCTCAAACTGGTCATAATTCAAAACAAGACTCTGATGTCCCTTGCAGGGGAGTGCACAGAGGACATTCTGGAGCCAGGGTTCTTGGAAAGACTGTGACTACTGACTGGCACAGCCAAAGGGGATAACTGGGGAAGAGGGCTGGCGTGAGCCATTCTCTTCCCAATATAGTTTTGAGAAAGAAATCTCAGGGCAGATGAGGAGGAGGGTGGCCCAAGTCATTGGAGGAAGTCATTCATATTATTCCTTTTCTTTCTGAAGAGTTCTTACTGTCTGGAAGCCTTGCTTATGCACTGTCTGGTTTATGCTTAACTGAGCTCGGAGCTTTTCCAGAAGCCTTCCATGTGGCCAGGAGCCTCTTTTCCAGCCTGCCATGGACCTTGCAGCCTCAGGAAGCTCTGACACTGCAGTCATAAGTCATGATCCTTCCCTGTATACCATTCTTCAGTGGCCTGGCGGTGTCTTCCCCGTCTATGTGACGCACAGAGCTCACCTGTGATCTTGTCCCCATGATCAGACCAGTGTCTTCACCCTTGGGCAAATGTACCTTGTTCGTTACTATGTCCATGCATTTGCCCACAAAATAACTCTCATCTGGAGTGCCATCTCCTCTCCCCTCTATCTAAAGCCTACCTGCCCTGCCAGGCCCAATTTTAATTATCTTCCTGTGTGAAGCCCACTCTAGCCTCCTTCAGCTACTTCTGAACACTCTCTTACTGCCACGGCTATGAACAACAGCATGATAGCTCCCTTGTATTGTGGGCCTGTGCTATCCACTCTGCATATCTTACCTGATACGCTATTTAATACTAGCGTCCTCTTACAGGTGCCTTATGTGGTACTTACTATATAGGTACTATTATTATGGCCAGTGTATACATGAGAAAACTTGAGTGTCAGAGATGTTAAGTAACTGGCCTAAGGTCACACAGCTACCAAGATTCCATGATACCTGCCGCTGCCTCCCTGTCTACCCTAATCTTGTACCACTCTGCTTCTTACTCTCTAGGCACAAATTGGCTGTGTTTTTTCTTTTGGAAAAAACAAACCAAAACAAACCATAAAAGTCAAGCTGAGCCTCACCAGGACTTTTGCACTGGCTTTTACTTGGACTGTCTCCCCAATCTTTCACAGAACTGGGTCTTGCTTTCCATTACATGTCACTTCCTAGACGCCGTCCTGGCCCACCCTGTCTAAACCTGCCCTCAGCTTTTCTTGATCATGGCTTCATATTTTATGTTCTTCAATACATGTATAATTTCTGGTATGTTCTCATTTATCTATTGGTTTACTCATGCTAGACTCTACCATTACCATATAGGCTCCAGGAGGGAAAGAACCTTGTCTGGGTTGCTCACTGCTGATTCCCCGGGACTAGAACTTGGCATTGGGCAGGCACTCAAGAAATATTTTTGTTAAGTGAATAAATTACTCCAATATTCATGCTGTTAACCTCTATGCTATGTGATCTCTCCCTAAATTATAGTGCTTGTAGCAGTTACAATTTATGCCATACAAATTAGGCAGTATGTACTTATGGTTTTATGTCTTATACTGTTTGCTATTATTTCATTCACATTCAGATTCAGCCTCCGTGTGTGTTCGTGTTCACTCACTCATTCACATCAACTGGTTCTGGCTTTCCCCTTGCAGTCAGCGGACAACTGCGCTTCCCATTTCATCCAGCAGAGGACAGATCATAGGGGACTCTCTCCAATAGTAGCTGCTGAGTGAACAGATACTTTTGTGATTCAGAGGGGGAGATGTCCAGTGAACTCTTTTCTGCTTTGCTGAACCCTCTTTAGGAAACGTCCTGAGTCCAGAATCAAAATGTTCAGGTTTCTCTATGTCTTCTGACAATTTCGATGCCTGTTTCTTACCCAGTCCGTGTCCTGTGCCTGCTGGCGTTTCCTGGAGGCCCTGGGCTCAAGGCCCACCCAGGCTGGAAGGAATCAGAAGCCACAAGGTGTTAAAAATAATTAACTCCTTCTTGAGATTGTTTTCCACCTGGTTAAACTGAAGAACTAAAACAAACACTTAACTTGGGAGTGTTATGGAAAGAAGGCTGGGTGGCTGGCCAACATATTTTGTGTCTGGAACACATTTTCTTGAATTTTAATATTTAAGGAACTCTTTGGAAATTATCTCCAGAAAGGGGAAGGATTTCTCTGGTAATGCATTGGGCTGCATATAATGTAGGCAAATTGGGTTCCCATAAAAGAGACAGACAGACTCTCTCTCTCTCTCTTTCTCTCTTTCTCTCACACACAAAAAAGAGCAAGGCGCTAGTAAGTCCAAATACATTCACTTACATAGACTTTTAAATTCCCATGTATTTGTGGTTATATACCTGCCTCATTTCGGAGACAATTTATATTGTTGATAAATATATATACTATCCAATCACTTAGCATAAAACATGAAAGGAAAAGAAAAAAAAAGAAAAAGATAGTAACAAGGTGACATAAAATGGACCTAAGTGGCAGTGAAAAAGTTCATTCCATATTAAACTATATATATATTTTTAAATTTAATTAATTTTTATTTTATTTTTTTGAGCCAGAATCTCACTCTGTCACCCGGGCTACAGTGCTGTGGTGTCAGTCTAGCTCACTGCAACCTCAAACTCCTGGGCTCAAGCGATCATCCTGCCTCAGCCTCCTGAGGAGCTGGGACTACAGCATGCACCACCATGCCCAACTAATTTTTTCTATTTTTAGTGGAGATGGGGTCTCGCTCTTGCTCAGGCTGGTCTCAAACTCTTGAGCTCAAGTGATCCTTGTACCTCGGCCTCCCGAGTGCCAGGATTACAGGCGTGAGCCACCACGCCCAGCTAATTTGTTCTATTTTTAGTGGAGATGGGGTCTTGCTTTTGCTCAGGCTGGTCTCCAATTCCTGAGCTCAAGCAATCCTCTGGCCTCAGCCTCCCAGAGTGCTAGGAGTACAGGCGTGAGCCACTGCACCCAGCCAATATATACATACTTTCGAGTGAGTCACAAATTTGCCTTTTAAGTTTTCTTCCTACCAACAGCAAAATGTTAATTCAGTTTCAAGATATGAGTGAATAACAACCTGGTATTTCCTATCAGGGACACATCAGCTAAATTAGCAAGCACAACTCAGTCAAAGATGTGTGAAAGACAATAACAAACTCATTATAAAATTTTCTAAAACAATATTTTGAGATCCTAAAAAGGTCAATATTTTTTTCTTCTTCCTTTGAAATAATCTTAAAAGAAAAATCCTATATTAAAAAACTTTTAAATAAGCAAGACATATTCTAATTCTTATAGTATTTTTTTTCCCCAAGAAGTATTCTTGGGTAAGTATTTCCCAAGAAGTATTTTTTTTCTAAGAAGTATTTTTTCATGGATGACAGCAAGTAGGTAGTCCAGGCAAATGATAAAGAAATGAAAACGATTAAAACACTTACGAGTCATCTATAAACGTTATTCCAAAGTACTCCTTTTCTTTCAGGTTGAAATGTGAAGCCACGAGGTCCAGCAACTCTCTTGATAAAAGTTTGGGCTGTCAAAATAAAAATCTGGTTAGAAACAATTTGGTTGCACCTCTCTGTCCATTGCTAAATAGTTTAAAGAAGCTTTTGTTTGTTTGTTTTGAAATACCTGCCCCCATTTGTTGATTAGGTTGATTTGCTATGGACCATTCTGTAAGAGTTGTGGGAAAGAGGGAAGATGGAAATAGGAATATCAATGAGATCATCATTTTCATGTATTTGAAATTCACTTGAGTACCTTACTTTTTTCCTTTAAGGTAGCAGTGTGCTTACTGGTATGTTGCTGTTTTGTAAAAAGTCTTTTATATGTAGCATGATGCTAGTGCCTAAGACAAAGAATATTAAACATCTCACTGCCTGGTTATCTGTGATACTATAAAAGATTGTACGTCATGCCTGTATTCCCAGCATTTTGGGAGGCAAAGGTGGGAGGATCACTTGAGGCCAGGAGTTCAAGACCAGCCTGGGCAACATAGCAAGACCGTGTCTCTAAAAAAAAAAAAAATTGTATTAATAGAATGATCACTTGATGGTGACCACCAGCTGAAGAAGCTCAAGACCTGAGGCTGAGGCCACAAAGAGAACAATCAAACAAATAATAGTAATTACCACTTGTGCTGAACTCATATCCATGATCTCACTATCTCTTTATAATGAGCCTGTGAGATAGGGTTTTTTAATTTCCATTTTATAGATGAGTCAGCCAAGGCCAAGAGAGCTAAGCACCTCACTGGATATTACACTGTTGGTAAGAGCAGGGATTGGAACTTTTAGTTCTGTCGCATTCCAAAGCCTGAGCTTTTCCTTTCTCCCTAAGGATGAAGTAAGTGTACTCATTCTGCACATTATCATCAACAGTATTTACTGAGCCCCTAGGTAGAGGAAGGATCTAATCTAGGAGCTTTTGGGAAACACTGGGCCTGGTGGGGAGAAGCATGGCTTGGAACCAGCCAGAATGTCTGCAGTGATAACTGATGCTGGATTTTTAGAGGTACTGGGGAAGGCAAGCGGGGATTGCAGGAGGGCACTCTACATGGATTCTTTTTGAACTTTGACCCAAACAGTTTAGGGTACACTATGACGGTTTGAAGGTGGGATGTTTCCTCTTGGAAAAGAAAAGATGCACATGACTTAAAGAAGAAAAGAAAGAAAAGAAACAGGCAGAAATCTAGACTAAAAGGTCCACTTTGGTGAAACTACTGTTGACTGTACTATTTTGACTCAAATTGAAGCCTAGGAATAGTGGGCTAGGACAAGCTTTGGAAGGGAAGAGAATTTAGGTTTGGTCAGAAGAGGGAATTCTAGCCTAGCTGTGGGTGTGGTCTGTCTGCGGGGACTTCTACAATTTCTCAAGACTCTTGGTCCAGAGTGTTGGTTGAGTACAAAGAGAAGTATCAACAATTAAGATATGATCACTCATATAGTGCCATATATGTTACAAAGACATTTCACTCACATATATAATCTAGCTTGATTTTAACCCTAATTCTGCGATGAAGACTAGGTTGTCTTAATCCTAGTTTTTAACTTGCACAATGCCATGTAGCTGGAAAGTGGCAGAAGGCAGATTTTCACCTCACAAAAACTCTTCCAGGGAAGTATTATGATTCTCATTTTACCATAAAGAGGGCCAGAGAAGTAAAGTCATTTGCCCAGGGTCACACAGCTACTGAGTGTCAAGCTGAGGTTGGAACACGCGTGTCTCTAAAACCATGTCATCAGGCTAAAACTACTCTTACGAATAGACCAAGTTTTTCTGACTTTGAAGCTTCTTCCCCACCCCACCACCCTCAATCAATCTTGAGTCACTGGCTTTGAGGCACAGATAAGGGAACAGCCTGAACACAGACCATGGGGCTCAGAGAGGCAACAAGGATGGGGTATCCCTGAGTGTGCAATACCTACATGGGGAAAACCTACTTGGGCAACACCTATCTGTATAACACTTACTTGTGCAATACCTACCTATACAAAACCTACCTGGGAAACAACTACCTGTTCAAAACCTACCTGTGAAAAACCTACCTGGACAACATCTACCTGGACAATGCCTACCTGAACCAGCAGCTCCAGTCTCCTGTCATCCAGGAGGTGCACCTGGCAGTGCCTGCCTTCTGTCATCTGTGGGGACAAGACAGCAAGAGTGGTGTCAGGGACAGGGCTGGCAAGCAAACCCTAGAACTCGTTGTATCATTGGGATACGTTCAGCCTAAAAATGGCTTCAGTGGAGCTAATCAACAGGTTTGGTCAGAAACAGATTTATTATATGACATTAATTTGGATTTAAAAGAAGAAAAGAACAGAAAACAAAGGCTGGTCAATATATTTAAAAATAATGCCTATACACCATACCAAGTTCAAACAATACATACAAGATTATATTATGAAAAGTAGGTCTTCCCAGAGTATACCACGATATTTTTCCTTGAATCAATGTATTATTTTTCAAATGAAAATTCCTTTCTTCATTGCTGTGTTTTAATAAATACAATACACTCATTATTATGAGAAGAAAAACATACACTGAAATTAAAGTGGAAAGTCTCTCTGGGTGTGGTGGTGCATGACTATAGTTCCAGCTACTTGGGAGGCTGAGGTGGGAGGATCACTTGAGCCCAGGAATTCAAGGTTGCAGGGCGCTATGATCACATCTGTGAATAACCACTGCACCCCAGCATGGGCAAGATAGCAAGACTCTGTCTCAAAAAAAAGAAAGAAAGAGAAAGGTTTCCATTTTGGAAACTGTTGCCCTTTGACTTCCTTGTTAGTATATATCACCACTATAGTTAAAAACAGTTAAGATACATAATTAAGAATAGTTCAATGTATAAATTTTCAATTATATTTAATTTTTTATCACTTAACATTGCAATACTGGGAAATACTCTTTGTAAAATATTTAAACAATGCACAGAATGCCAAGATCCCCCTTGATTAACTCATTCTTCAACCCATTTTATCTGCATAAATCACCATCTTGTCAGTTTGAGAGGAATCCTCACAAACTGCTTTTATATGTATTTTCAAATACATGTGTACATATTAAAAATATTTTCATATGACATATTTTACTTTAATACATATTATACCAAACATATTGTTCTACAGATCAAGTACTCTTGATATTTCTTGTGTGTAACTCTCCAGAAATTTAATACATACATAAGTGTGTATATGTGTGTATATTTGTGTATGCATACATATATTTTTTTCTTTTTCAATTCAAGTATGAGTAGGACTATGCTACACTCACTGTTTTCACTATTGGTTTTTTAATTCAGTGTTTCTTGGAGAGCTTTCCAGTGTCAGCACATATAAATGGAGCTCATTTTTTTTTATAGGTTCTATAGTATCCAATCATCCTGTGGATATATGATAATTTAATGAGTCTCCTGTTGAGAAACACTTAGGTTGCCTCCAGTCTTTTGCTATACAAGCAAGGCCACCACGAACTTTTGCACATCTGGCTTTGTCCATGAATGTGGAATTGCTGGGTCACTTTTGAAAAGCAGGGGCAGCATTTTGTCTCTCAGCTGTTCCACAAAACTTATATAAGACATGGAAATATGTAGAAACCAGCTGCATAGAAACCCAGGTTTTTTTTTTTTTTTTTTTTTGAGACAGAGTCTCACTCTGTTGCCTGGGCTAGAGTGCCATGGCATCAGCCTAGCTCACAGCAACCTCAAACTCCTGGGCTTAAGTGATCCTACTGCCTCAGCCTCTTGAGTAGCTAGGACTACAGGCATGCACCACCATGCCCGGCTAATTTTTTCTATATATATTTTTAGTTGTCCATATAATTTCTTTCTATTTTTAGTAGAGACGGGGTCTCACTCTTGCTCAGGCTGGTCTTGAACTCCTGAGCTCAAATGATCCACCCGCCTTGGCCTCCCAGAGTGCTAGGATTACAGGCGTGAGCCACCTCGCCCGGCTAGAAACCCAGTTTTAAAAGAAATAGCCTCTATTACTGAGCACCAACTGTGTACTCAGCATTGCACTAGGTGTTTTATACAATTTCTGAGCTGCACAGTTACCTTCTGGGGTTGGTATTATTATCCTCATTTAACAGATGAGGAAATTAAGGCTTGGAAGTAGGATATGTAACCTGTTTTCAATGTGAAAAATACTAATTATTACACTTATTGCTCTAAGAGTCTAAAAACTAGCTCAGCTGGTTGGATCATGGCATTCTCGAGATGTGGGCCACAGGAACCACTGAAGTGGTGCTAAGAGGTCAGTGAGAGTAAAGCAAACTTTACTTTGTCCCATGGCCACAATTATTTTCTTACCTCTGCAAAACCAGGGTCAAATACACACCTTGAGTGGCAAGGAGAAAAGGAACAAACCTTTGCTAGTTCATGGCACTGAGTTGGGCACTTTATGTATTTTACCTCGTTAAAGTGCTACAAAAATCCACGACATGGCAACATCCCCATTTTACAGCCGAGGAATCAAGGTGCTGGGTTTATGGTAATTTATTCAGTTACTTGGGCAAGAAAAAAAGCCAAGTCAAGATCTGAATTAAGGTCTAACTAAAAAAAGAAAAAAGGTCATTTTCCCCCCTACTTTTACATACTACAGGAAGAAATAAATAAGAGGGAAATTAAATGTGTCAGTTTAAATCATTTTACTTCTTTGGTAAAACAACTCACCAAAGCCAGCCCCAAGTGCAGAAAGATATAATAAAACCATGCTCAAAAGATCACACAATATGAATCCGTTAAGGAATATGTCATAACTCATAAAATATTTCAAGCTACTCTGTTGTTCCATAATCCAAATAAATTTATTTCTTGACTTTTAAAAAGCTTCTTCTTCTTTTTTTTTTTTTTTTTTTGCCTTTCCACTTTGCTTTGATGCTCTCTTGGACTAGTCTACATTTCTTTTGTCAACACATAATTTTATTCTAGAATATTGAACAGTAAATGTCTTTCGGGGTGTCTAATCGTCTCATGACAAACCTGGGCAGCGGTGGCCATGTTTGTACAACTTGGTCCCGCCCCCTTGGCCTCAGTTGATTAGATCAGGGACAGACACCTGACCTAAGCTGGGCCAATCAGAACCTCAGTCCAGGGAATCTGGAATCGCATCTGAGAAGATGAAAACTTGGTTGCTGCAGGGTAGCCACTGTCTAATGCGTGTGGAGAAAGGAAAGGCATCTGCAGAGAGTATGAAGGGGACTGTAAGGCTGGTGGCAGGCACCCCTCCCCTCGCTAATGGACAAAGAAGAAGCCCACGACACCTGCCAAGGACAATGCCTGCAAGGCCCAGCTAAGTTAAAGGATGACCACACCTGGATGGTTACCCTGATAAGAGTCTCGGTTCCTGGAGTCCACACATACTACCGGCCCCTCCTATTTCTCAATATCCGCCCTAAAACTGCAACAAAGAAATTCCTCACTCTTCATGCCAAAATCTTCCCACCGAAGAAACCCCCATTCCCCAACCCTAAAAACATATAAGCCCACTCAAAACTTCTGGGTGATGCGACTTCTCTGGTCCACTCATGGAGCCCGTGAAGCTCGCCCAGGTTCCTCTCTTGGGACTCGTTACCCTCACCCAGGAGCGCCCCAATAAAGCCTCTTTACTTATCCCTTTCAACTCTGCTCGTCTTTCTTTCTCTGGCAACGGCCAATCCAAAAAATCTTACAGGGACAAGTAGCTAGATGGAGGCAAGAGAAAGCATGTGGCCTGAGAGAAAAGCCTTAGAATTGCTGTGGGGGTTCCTAATGTCCTTTCTGTCACTTCTAGTCCCTTCCACTGGTCTGGGTGAATTTTTGTCTTTGAGTTCCATGAAACACTCTGTATTCCTTCAACAAATCACCTTTTTTTTTTTTTTCTCTCTCTCTGAAGTTAACTTGAATCGGCTTCTGCTTCTTGCAACTAAAAGCATCTTCCTAAGATACCACAGATTTGCTATTCCTAAAGCAAAGCAAAAGGGTTCCAAAGGACAGACCCCCCCACACACTGTCATTAATATGGTAAAGTCATCCACTCATAATCATTGATGCTCCCTCATATAGATGAAAACACAACCCCCAAGCGGGTCTGACATCTGGGGAGGGGAGTGAGCTAACACCTCGTGGTATGTTGTGATAAGAGGCCACACAGGGCAGGTTGGAGAAGGGCGGTACAGATGAACTGGAGAGAAAAAACACTACAGTTACACGTCTACACAGCACACATGGTGTTCAGTGTTCACTGAGCCCTTTCTTCTGGTGGGAGGATGGTTCCACTGGGAGGTCAGAGGGCTGATTTGATGGTCGTTAGCAACAGAAAGGCCTGCTCTTGTCACTTATTTAACTTGGAGGTGGAAAAGTGGTGGATGTATTTTATTAATCAAAACAACACTTATGAATAAATTTTAGTTGATAACATCAGAAATCAGGTAATGCCACATTAAAAAAAATTCAGATTGGGAGCTTCTTTGGAGAAGCGGTAAGATCTGGAAACACTGGGCTCAATTTCCTCCATGGCAACATTTGGCCGGGGCAGAGAAGAGTAGCTCCCTTCGGGGTTTGTGGTTTTTGGTTCACCCAAATGTATTAACTTCCAGGCTCCTGGGAGCCCTGTCATCTGAGAGAGCGAACCCTGATTTAAGTTCACCAGAGAAGACCTGAACTTAAATTATGGATCACCTGATTTAAGTGATACCAGGGAAGAGACATAACCAACATCAACAGAGGCTCTGCTGTGCACCCGGTAAAGTACATGACATTTAACAGTTATTAATGTATGGATTTTGATTTTTAACCTCTACACAAGCTTATGAAGGAGGCATCTTCCTTTCAACCATCAGGAAATTGAGGCCTGAGAAGTGATGGAACTTGCACAGGAGTTTTAAGCCAGTTATACACTAGCTGAAAATGATATTTTATCTCTTACTGGCTGTGTTACCTTGGAGAAGTTACTTAACCATTTTGAGCCTCATAAGAAATGTCCTGACAGCTTCCAATCTGACACTCTGAGAGTAAAATAAGCTACTTCTGAGGTCGACAGTAAGTATAGTACTTATTTGCTTGAAAACTGAAAAATAGCTAAACTTTTGTATTTTTATATAGATGTATTCTATTAAAAATGTTTTTTAATGGGAGGAATATTACTAACCCATTTTAAAGAATATAAATGACAGGTAAAGGTAACAAGTCAGCTAACGAGCACTCGGCAGGAAAATTTTCCAAAGCTGATATGGGGAAATAAAAGAGAAGGAACCACTGGATTCTGTGTGCCCTGTGTGTGCCTAGTACCCAGCTAGGTGCTTTGATTAGACTATAACACCACTCCTAGGTACTTTCTATATTCCAGGCATTGATCCTATGCACTTTACATACTCCACCCTCATGATGCTCACATGAGGTAGGTACTCTCAGCACTCCAATATTACAGGGGGAACTGAGCTTAGAGAGATTACAAATAACAAGATTCATAAATATTAATATCAGAACTGGACCCAAACCCAAAGTCCAAGCGTTTAATCACTTAGCAATACACATGGTACGACATACATGACAAAGTGACCGTGGCCTATTCTCAGTGGATCAGATGAGTGGATAGAAAAGCAAAACCAAAGTATCATGAAGTGGGCATAAAAACTCATTTTACTTCCAAAGGAGAACTATGACTCGGAATAGTTACAATTGTGGAATTTGTAAATAGAAAGACTCTTGGAAGGCATCTATTAACCCCCACTTATTTTAGATATGGGGACACTAAGGAATGGATGCACCCAAAGCCACACAGAGAGTTAATGCCAGATCTGGGACTAAAACTCAGGACTCTGACTCCCAGGCCAGAGTGTAAATGACATGCACAAGAGGTTACTCAGGTAATAAATACCATCTTAATTCAAATGAACCTTTTTCCAACAGGTCAATTTTGTTTTAATTTTAAAAATACTTGGCCGGGCGCGGTGGCTCACGCCTGTAATCCTAGCTCTGGGAGGCCGAGGCGGGTGGATCGCTCAAGGTCAGGAGTTCGAGACCAGCCTGAGCAAGAGTGAGACCCCGTCTCTACTAAAAATAGAAAGAAATTATCTGGCCAACTAAAAAATATATATACAAAAAAATTAGCCGGGCATGGTGGCTCATGCCTGTAGTCCCAGCTACTAGGGAGGCTGAGGCAGTAGGATCGCTTAAGCCCAGGAGTCTGAGGTTGCTGTGAGCTAGGCTGATGCCACGGCACTCACTCTAGCCCGGGCAACAAAGTGACACTCTGTCTCAAAAAAAAAAAAAAATAAAATAAAAAAAATAAAAAAAAAATAAAAATAAAAATACTTGTAACAACCAACAGGAAAAAAAAAAAACAAACTAAGCATTTCTTATTTATTTTAAAACACAACCCTCACCAATGCTTTATTTTCTAATGTCAAAGCAGGAGTCATATTTAAAGGGAGCTGTATATGGAACATAATGATTTTAAATATAGGATCATTTTTTAACCCCACAGAGACCAGAATAATTGCAGAAGTGACCCCTACCTAGTGGCAGCTAATAGTAGCAATGGCTCACAAAAAATAAAAAAGCATCCTTAAAAAATGATCCCTTTGGAAAGCTTCTCTTAACATCCACCCAGACTCGATGCCCTTCCCTCCACCTCCTCCGCCACTGAACCCCATGCATTCGGAGGTTAAAATTGTGCATGTCGGATTAAAACTCACACCTCGGTCTGTGGCTGGCCTGCCTTTGCTCCCCAGCTGGTAAGAGGCAGTCCTCAGAGTGCAGGCGCTGATTGCCGGTGGAAAGACTTTGTCCAGCTGGTCAGTGGTCAAATGAGGAAGGTCAGGAGGGAAGTGAGAATCGGCTATAGGTCACATCTCTGGTTTCATGGGGCTTCCAGATTCGGCAGCCCATGGTGGGGTTCAAGTCTACAAGGGACGCACATTCCCCCACCCCTGCCCCCTCTCCCACTACCTGACTTAGGAGATGAGAGAGGAGAGTGCACTAGTAAGAAACCGAAAGGCAACTCGAGACAGGGCAGTATGGGACCCCTCGTAACAACTGGGGTCAGCTTGAAAAGAAACAGGAAATTTCAACTACAAAAAAAAAAAAAAAAAAAAAAAAGACCAAAACTCCAGCCTACTTTGGTTTTGCTTTAGTTGTTCTTTTGAACACAGAAATATGAAAGCTTGGTAAGGAAGCAGCAGCTTCCCCGCCACCCCCACCTTGTTCCCTTTTGACCTTTTTTGAAAGCTTAGCACAAGAGGGCCTGCCTCATGAAAATGACTCCTCAGGGTTCTCTGTGGAATGGCCCATCCAGGGTTTCGTCTGCCATCTGGAAGTGAAAAGCCAGCTATCTAACTGGGTTCCACACTTCCAACTGAGCCCTACAGCGGTCCCATCTCCACATGGCCACCAGAGCGATGACTTCAAAACACAGATCAGATCCCTTCACCTCTGTGTTGAAAACTGTCCAATAAATAGCTTCATTGCTTTGTGTCCTCAGGGCCTAGAACAGTGCCTGGGACATTTTAAGACTACGGTACATAAATATCTGCGGAGTAAAGGAATGCCTCAACTGTTCAGAACCCTGACACGGTCAACACTGACTTACATTCACAAATGATTTAAACTGACAGAGAACAATTCAAAGGGAGGATGTCCCAGTCAACTCCTGAGCCTTGGCCCAGAAAAACTGACATATAAAAAAACAAGCTTTCCACCCAGAGAACAAGGTGTACTGTTAAACTCCTCGTCAGATGAGGTATTCTGCAGGAATTGGAGAGCAGGAGAAGGATGTATCTAGGACGTTCTTGCTTTGGGATCTATTGAGTGGATGGAGTTTTATATTTCACCCAAATGATGTCAACCCCAGCTGAACAGGGCCCCTTTATATCAGCTCTGGGTGTTGACTGAATATGAGCTATTGATGCTCTGGGTCAGAGAATGGCCTAGACTGACACAGATGTCTCCACACGGAGTCAGCTGTGATTTTCCCTCAAGTTCTTTCAAGACGGTGCCTGCCCTCCCAGTGCGCAATCACTGGGGACTTCTTCAAGTATCAATATCACAATTCTCCCAGTTTCTATTAAGCACTTGCTACATGTCACATGAGTGCAGAGCATTTCATGGGTGCAGTCTCTTTTTTTTCAGGCTGCTAACAACCCTACGAGGTAGGAAGTATTTCTGTTTAGATTTTATAGAGGACAAAGCTGAAGCCCAGAGAGGTAAAGTGGTCTCTGGTCATACTGCTAGAAAGTGGGGCGGAAGCTCAGGCTCCATCAGTTGTATCAGGGTAGGACTCTTGTGCATGGATGGAGAGAGAGGACGAAAAGCAGGCAGTGTAAAAGAAGCAAAGGAGGAAGGTGGTCGGGGAGGAATGATAAAGAAGGGGAGAATTCAGTTTTCCAAAGCTAAAATCAAGTAATCTGCCTTAAGAAAAATTAACAGAAAGTAATGGCTGCTGTGTGCCTACCCTGCCATTTACATGTACATGGACCATTTCAATGAATTTTCCTAACAACCTGTGAGGCGGATTCCATTATTATAATAGCTTCATTTTATGGATGAGAACATTGAGTCTGGGAAAAGGTACATGGCTGGCCCCAACCCACAGGGTCACAGAGCCAGGAAGAGGCACAGTAGGATGTAAACCCAGGTGTTCTGACTCCAGAATTCATGCTCTTAACTGCTAGATTACTTCTGTTCCAAAGTATTTCCCATCTAACACATCCAACATATTAAATCATATGTAGCTTAGGCATTTAATATATCATCATGATCTCAAAGTATATCACTGCTCTGTAAAAGCTTGACCTAGACTCACCAAACCAGAGGAGGCTGGTTCAGGTCGCCATCTGGAAGCAAGACCAGAAGAGGAGTAAAGTTTTTACAGTCACCATCCCTTGGCTATCTCCTGGCCCCACACTGAAGAAATATGCGCAGCTGCTAAAAATGGTGTCTGTGTTTGCTATCGATTTTCCTGGAGCATCCAGGATGGAATTCTTCCCCACCTGCTGGGCTGCTTCATGTCTGTGTGACCACTTGGGGTGCAGGATGACATTTATCAGTGATGTGGCCTCCTGGGTCTGACTCCACATTGTTCTGGGCTTCAGATGTAGCCTAGCACACAGGTAATTAATTCAGTGTGGCCAAGTTCTGGATCCTGTGTTCATTCATTTACTCACCCAACATTTACTGAACACTTTCTAAGCGCAAGCACTGTTCTCAGTACTAATATACATCAGCAGGTAAGACTGAAAGAGCGCTACGTCTGGAGTCTGTCCTAGAGTTCTCAACCTCAACACTGTTGACATGTGCAGCCAGAAAGTTCTTTGCTGTGGAGCACAGTCCTGGGCATTGTAAGGTGCTCAGCAGCATCCCTGACCTCCACCCACTAGATGTCAGTAGATCCTACCCCTCCATGGTGACAACAGATACGTCTTTAAACATTACCAAATGTCCCCTGGGGCACAAAATCATGCCTTTTGAGAACAACTGCTCTACAGATAAGGAGAAGAAAAGAAACTATTAATAATTAAACAAATAAGATATTTTCAGATAACAATAAGGGCTCTGAAGTAGATAAATAGCAATAGATTTGAGTTCTGAGCATGTGCAAAACTTACTTCAAAACTCACTACTCCTTACCCAGGAAGCATGAGAAATGAGGGAATTGGTGGAAAGAACTTAGATTGGACCACTGCTCTTGACAAGTGGCTCCCAAGTAGAGATTGACGGGGTAACCTTGTTTTCTGGACATTTAGCTCCTTTAGCTCCTTTCTGCAAGGAAGGAGCTCAATGTCATTCTGCAAGCTGCTTTGTGCCTGGCAGAGGTTGGGAGAACAAACAAAGGCTGGCCAGTAGGTGGACAGTCATTTCTGCAGCTCCAGCTCCAAGTTGGCAAGCAATTCCAGCCAGCTTTGGGCAGACATTCCCTGGGGAGGGCATTCTCATAAAAGACAATCCCTTATCAGATTATAGCCTGATGTCATAAGTCTGGTGAAAAGAATAGCCAGGTTTCAAAGGAAGGAAGGAAGAAAGAAAGAAAGAAACTTATTAAGTCTGGAGCTGAAAGCCAGCAAGAGACACCAGCCTGGTGTCAATGAGACATGCACAGGATTTAGAGTCAGAAGGCTTGGATTTGTGTCCTGGCCCTGCCATTTACCTGACTATGGCCTGAACATTTATGGTATTTCTCTTAACCTCACTTTCTGCCCCTGTGAAATGGAAATGATAAAAATCAATCATGTTTAGCTTTGTCTCTTGTGTTATGTTGAACCTAAAAGCTACCTCAAGGTCACAGATGAAAATCGTATCACCAGTAATACACACTCTATTTATTGAGCACCGATTAGGTGTTAGGGTCTGTGCTAAGTGCTTAACACGTGTTATCAGCTTTATTCTTCCCCTAGTGCTGTGAGTACTACTATTAGTGGAAATGATTTGTAAGGTGTTCAGTACTAT
Source organism: Lemur catta (assembly GCF_020740605.2). Classification (NCBI taxonomy): domain Eukaryota; kingdom Metazoa; phylum Chordata; class Mammalia; order Primates; family Lemuridae; genus Lemur; species Lemur catta. Next base: position 22,674,971 of record NC_059145.1, on the reverse strand, counting down.
TCTGTTAACAACAAATAGTTATTTGAAGTTGGCTAAATGGTTACTTTTCCCAAGAAAAAAGTTCTTCTGGATTACTAAGGCACCAAGTTGTCATATTTAAATTGAAAATCAACCCACCAGTTAAACCCTGGCAAGAGCCAGCAACTCAATAACGGGGGGTTATTTCGTTCTGATTTCCCAGTGATAATCAACAGACTAACTTAAGACCACCATTTTTAGCTGCCCACATACCCAAAGCTGGGGAATGAAGATGGCATACGTTCACATCTTATCTGATTGTGACCAGATCATGTCTTGGGCCAAGCTACCTTTGTTGTCACCAACATGAAATGCAAATTAATATATGCTGATGGCTTTGTCTAGGGCAGGTGCTTTTACATACATTTTCTCCATTGAATTCTCATTACCGCCCTGTGAAGTACATAGTTTTTACCCTCCATTTTACACTGAAGAAGCTGAGATTCCAAGAGGTTGAGAATAACTTGCCCACAGCCAAATTCAACAAGAGACTCACAAATCACATGAGAGGGAAAAATTAGGGCCATATATCTTCATGGAAGAAACTGCAGTGAAAAGTAGGATTCTCTTTATACTCTGATGGCACTTTTCCAATTAGAAACTCATATTAGGCACTGAGAAGAGACTGTCAGATGTTTATTTTCAGAAAAACATGCAGGATATTTCTACTGTGCTCCTCCAGAAAGAAACATCCTCTTTACTTAAAACCAGTTGTTAGGCTGTATTTTTAGATGTCATGGTACAGTATCAATGAGTCAAAAAATAAAAAAAAGGGGAAGGCACAGATATTGTAAACAGGAAAAGTCACAAAATATAACCAAGAAAATTGGAAAGCACAGCCTGTGGGTTTAGGGGGACATTTTCGTTTTCATCTGTAGTTCAGGTTAACCAGAAATGAAAAGTTCTCTGGTCGCCTTGTAGAAAATGGAAATTTTGGCTTCAGTGATTATGCAAGTAGCAGACACCCTGTGGTTTGGAAACTTTTTGCTTTGCCAACTGTCAGTTTTCTCTTTTCCCGTGAAAAACAGCCTGTAGGAGGGAGCAAAAGTACAGCGTCTTTCAAAAACTTAAAAGTAAAGACAGTGAAGGGATTTTAAAAATAAACTGCAGTATGGGTAATTTAAAGGTATTCTAGGTACTGTTCATTCACTGTTTGATACATTTGGAAATCCTGGGCTTAAAATGAGCCACCTACAGAGCAAACAAATCACACACATTGCCCTGTGAACCTACAAATTAACAAAAATTAATTAGAAAACCCAAATCAACTTTATACTAATTTTGGAGTACATGCTTATTGTCTGGGTTTTCATGTTTCAATTTTTCATCAACCTTGTTAGACTGTCTCTGATTTATGCTTTTCAAAGTCTCTTTGTTCTTTGTGGTCCATGTATAAATAGAGGCTGAAATAACTCCTCTTTAGGGAGTTTATAATTAATACAAATGGATCGTATTACGTCCAGAGTCCTAGCGCCTGTCTGTAATTGGTTGGTAGAAATGTCATATATGGGTAGGGGATTTAGAAAAGCATCACCAAACTGTGAAAACAGAAAGGTCAAACTCATTTGGGACATAAAGAAAAATTCTTAATCTTAACGTCCAGGACTTGCTTTACTGTTCACAGAAGAAACATTTCCTCTCAACCTAGAGGCTTCTAATATTTAGTCATGAAACTTCCTTGTCACCTAAGGCAGGTTATGTTTCAAATGAGATTCAGACTCTTCTAAAGGCTAACACGGCATTCAAAGATTAAAACAAAACAAAACAAAAAACTGAAAGGCCACAGGTCATGGAGAAGGCAGAAATATGAAAAAGGAGCCCTCCCCCCAAAAAAAAAAGATTTCTTGGCAAGCATCAGGGAACACAACTAGGAGGAAATAATGCGTTGAGAGAGAACGGGATTGTGGAGCTGGCTCTTAGCCACTCACGAAAGCCCACCGTCCCATTTTTGAGCTGGTTGTTAGGTACAACCAGTAATAAAAATTAAAGTATATAAACTTACAATGAAATAAATTTCGTTAAAAACAAAGGTAATCAAGCTCAAAACTCTTCACTTTCCAATTATTTTACTACATTCATTTTACATTATTTTACTACATCTTACTATTATCTTTGCTCTTGAGGTTGTTGAATCTGTATGGGAGCAACAATTCCCCACTTGGTAAATTGGCCAAGGTGAGAGAATTTACACTACAGCAATTGGCAAATGCCAGTCAGAGAGCTGGCTGTGAAACACCACATTCCAGTGGAGAAGTCCGGGGGGAGAAGGAGGTCTTCGGGAAAGGCGACATTCAGAACACTCTTTCAGGATGTCGAAACCATTGAGAGACCACATGATAAAGACAAAAGAACAGAGGCTTCAGATTCAGACAGAATTGTGTTCAAAGCCCAGCGTACTTAACTTTTGTAGGACTTACTTTTTTAAATCTCTAAGATGGGTTTAATAATACCTGCCAACAGGGTCATGATGCTCATACGCTGGCACAGAGCTTGGCAATGAGAGGCTGGCATAAAAAGTGACCATTATAATTTATTATTATACTTCAAAAAATCCCCAGTGGGCAAGCTCACTGCTGCGGGTCTCCGCATGTCAAATCCTCAGTGTCATCTGCCTTTCCAGTTCTTCTGCAGTGGAATGTAAGTTCTGCAAGCGCAGGGATTTGTTTCATTCACTGGTGTTTTCCTAGCCCCTGAGACTATGCCTAGTCCATCGTGGGGCTTGAAAAATATTTTATGGAATGAACGAATGAGTCAGTTTTCCTTCATTTCCATCTCCTGCTCTACTTTTGAGCTTTCTACCCATTTCTATGGTCAAGGTCCCATTGGCAACTGAGTGACTGCTTTACCTCCTTTTTTTTTTTTAAAAAAAAAAATTTATTGTATATATTCCAGGTGTACAACACTATGTTTTGATTCCTTTGCCTCTGAATTGCCAGATTCCTTCCAGCTGTGTGGCTGCTAGCCTCCTGGAATCTTTTCCCTGCTAAAGAAGGCCGCCGTGACCTTAAAGCACTAGTGGAAGATGCTTCTAGCTTTTTCATTCACAAGCAGAACTGAGCACATGTCGTTATGCTCTGTCGGCAAGTTTCTCCCCACTTCTATTCCTGCTCTGTTCTAATCTCAGTTCCGTTTTGCCTCCATCAGAAGGGACGAGTCTTGTGAGAGGAAATCTCACCCAACACTGGGCGCTGTATCCAGGGAACCAAATATTTTCCCCTGGGGCCCTGCCTCAGCGATGTTTCTTAGACTTGCTCTTGTGGACCAGCATTTCTGAAGGGGGCAGGGCCGGGTCATTTAAAAAAAGTGGTGCTTCTGGTAAGAGTGGCCTGGGGCAGGTGGATTATGCAAACTCACTGGGAAGTCATTCAATTCCGGAATTCGGAATTTTGATCAGACTCACTTTAGGCAGGGGTATAATACTGGGAGGGACTGTCCTCTTAACCCCTCAGTGCAAAGCAGGGGGTGGCAGCAGATCCTCTGGAGTCAGACCTTGGCTCTCCCTCTCAGTAGCTGGTGACTTCAGGAAAGCCAGGTACCCTCTCTGAGTAGCTGCTCTACAATAGTCCTGGAGACAAAAGCCCTAGTTTTTCCAGCTTGGAAACTATTATTCTAACTAGTGTCACCTTTTTTGAGTTCTAGAGAGTTTAATGCACTGGAGCAGGGAACAGTTTTATTAATATCAAAGAGAAGTGATTTGGTTAAACAAGCAAAGTGGATCCTGTGGTGCAGATGAGGACTGAAGTTTGGGGGAAAAAGATATAAACCTGGAAGGGTCAAATGAGCCGGGTCATCCCCAGATTTCCGTGCATATTTTGGGCGAGAATTAGAAATGTTTGTAGAACTTTCAGTTTTGCTTCTTTATAATGTCTTTTTGTGTTACAGCCAGTTTGAGTTCTGCTTTGTTACTGTAGACATTCACGTATCTCTTCCTCTGCAAACACAATAGTAAATTATTAACTAAAACTGCACAGGGGAAAACTGGGACTGTTTTTCCCCCCTGTAATTGGATATTATTCTATTTTATCATTTCTTTCTCCTGATTATAAAGTACCCAATTTCCATCGAATTGTGAACACTGTCCATTTTGCTGGCTTCATTCATTGTTTTGCTTGTTTTCCAGTGAATGACTATTTTTGTGAGCACCCACTCTGTGCCAGGCTCTTGGAGATAAAATAATTACTGTACATTTTGTTGGGGGTGGGTGTCTTATGCCATAGTTGAAGTAGCCAGAAATTCTTTTTATTTGTAGATCACGAGATATGTCATTGAAAGTAAACTTCCCACTTTCCCAAGATAGAAGAGGCAAGGCAGAAAAAGGGCACATCTTTTGCAGCTATGTCCAACAGATCTCTCTGTGATAACAGGAATGTTCTAGAGAGGGCTGGCCGTTGGATATGGCTAACACTCTAAAAGATAGTGGAGCTATAATCAGGTGTGTCATCCTCCAGGAGAGGTTCCAGAGGAAGAACAAGAAAACAGGCTGGCTTCACACTCTTTTTAATTGCTGGCTATGTGGCCTTGGATATTTTTTTTTTTTTTTTTTTTTTTTTTTTTTTTTGAGACAGAGTGTCACTTTGTTGCCCGGGCTAGAGTGAGTGCCGTGGCATCAGCCTAGCTCACAGCAACCTCAAACTCCTGGGCTTAAGCGATCCTACTGCCTCAGCCTCCCGAGTAGCTGGGACTACAGACATGTGCCACCATGCCCGGCTAATTTTTTTGTATATATATTTTTTAGTTGGCCAGATAATTTCTTTCTATTTTTAGTAGAGACGGGGTCTCACTCTTGCTCAGGCTGGTCTCGAACTCCTGACCTCGAGCGATCCACCCGCCTCGGCCTCCCAGAGCTAGGATTACAGGCGTGAGCCACCGCGCCCGGCCTGGCCTTGGATATTCAATGTGGCTTTTTAAGCCCAAGTCTCCTCATTTCTAAAACAGGAGGATGGTATTACCCAGAATCCTCAGCGTAGAACTCCTCACCTCAAAGCACTGAGGTCCCTCCTCTCCCCCTTATTCCTGCTTGTGATGACCGAGGGAGAAAATAAAGTGGTGGGACCCGGATTAAACAATCTGGGAAATTTTGCTCCTTTGCCCTGCCTTTCAGATGACTCAGAGGTTGAGCACAGTAATCCCCAGGCCCAGCACCCTGTAAAGCACTCTTCCTGCAGGGCACCTTCACTCAACCACGCCAGGTTTCGGTAGCTGCCAAACAGGGGTCTTAGCGCCACCACTTTATCACCTGTGTGATCGATACCCATTCACAAGTTCACAAGTATTTATCGAGCTCTTATTGCGTCCCAGACTTTATAATAGACTCTGGGGATTTAACAGTGACACCAACCGGACAGTCCTCTCTCCCGAAGGACACAGCCAGCAGACAAGCAAACCAACCAAAGACATAAGAGGACATTACATCGTGCTAAGTACCATGAAAACAAGAAAATAGAATGATGTGATGGGGGACAGTTGTTAACTTTAGACAGAGCCGTCGGGAAAAGGCTATCTAAGGAGGTAACATTTAAATCTGAGACGGCAACGATGACGGCTCAGCTTCAGGAAGATCTGAGAACTGCACATTCCAGACAGAGGGCCGGTAAGTGCAAAGACCCTGAGGTAGAACATGCTTGGTTTAAGATATGGTTGCATGACTTTTTTTCCCCCATTACTGCACTCCTTAAACAAATTTTTTTTTCCAATAGTAAGAACATTATTTTTTAAATTAAAAAATTTTTCTTTTCAAACAATGCTACATTATTGCACTGTTAAGGAGACTTTCTAGACATCCTCCATCCCCATGAAACGTTAATACCACAGATATACTCTCTATCCTTTAGGTAGAACTGAGCTTCAAAGGGCCACAGACTATTTGAATGCCTAAGATTTTCTCTGCCCCTCAAGAACCAATTTTCACTCCCCTTGGGGGTGAAGTCACCCCGTTGAGAATGCCTAGTTTAAGGGAAAAAATGGCAGCAAATGGCGCTTGGTCACCAACAAGGAGAGTACAGGAGACAAAGGCAGAATTTATGAGGGGCTTAGCAGTGGTTCTCAAAGTGAGGCCCTAGGACCCGCTGCAGCACAGCAGCATCACCTGGAGCTTGTTAGAAGCACAGAGTGGGGCTCTGTCATCTGTGGACTCACAGCCCTCCAGGTCACCGTGATGTGTGCTGGGCTGGCTCACTCACTGCACTGTGGGCCACGGTAAGGAGCATGGGGTTTATTCCACACACAGTGGAAAACCACTGGAGGCTTCTAGGCATGGAGGAGCCAATCCGGAGCCATTTATAAAGGACAACTGCTTACAGTGAGGAGAAAAGACTGGAGGAGGTGGGACCAAAATGGAAGAAGGACAATCCAGTAGGGTTTTGTGCTGGTCTTCATCTGTAAAATGGGGATACACATATGACCTACTTCGTGAGGTTGTTGTGAGGATCAAAAGAGCGAATACCTGTCAAGAGCTTAGCACAGTGTGTGGCACACGGTAAGCACCCAATCAACATTAAAACCAGTCTGTTTTGCCCCTTAGTACTCTCTTCTGAACTCTTATTGGTTAATATCCAAACACAGATTCCCCCCCACTCCTTTATTTATGCCAATGTGGCCAGTTCAGCTGGTGGGCTGGTCAAACTGTAACAGGTCTACAAGGCTCCTTCAGGTCATGGTGAAGGTCAATGGTGTTCTATTCATTTCCTTTCATTTTTCTTTTCTCCCCCACCCCCCTTAAGAGAGTTCACTGTTGACCCAGAAAATGAAACTTAATGTCAAACCCCAGTTTTGTAATCAATTCTGTCTTTAACTCTGGAAAGTTTTTGCATCCATAAAGTAAGAAGCATCACATGCAGGGAGGCAGCACAGTGGAGGGTGAAGCACGGACTCTGGCATCAGGCAAACCTGTGTGCAAGACCGAACTCTGATGCTAGCTGGTAGGACCTTGGGCAAGTCATTTATTCCCTTTGAACCCGTTTCTTTATCTGAAAAGTATGGATAATGACAGTACCTACCTAATAAGAACAGAGGCTGCAACAGGAGAATGGGTGGAAATCACCCAGCATGGTGCCTCGTACTTGGTGTTAGCCACGATGATTATTCATTATTGAACCTGCTACAGTGTGGCTACATGAACCATTAAGAAAAATATAGTTCTGCAGGCCTCCAAAAAGGCAGAAAACATTTTGGCTTGGGATAGACATCAGTGGGACAGGTTGATGAAACAGATAAAACATCCCCACATAGGCTGCTCTCTATATCCACGATACTACATCTAGCCAGCTCAGGAGAACACCCCCTAGTGTCTTCATATCACAGGCATGCGGGTCTCCTGAGAGGGGAATCTTGACACGGGACGGGGTCTTAGCTTCAGAGCTGACCTAATTCAACCAGAAAAAAGCAGGCTATCAAGCCCTGCCCTGCCTGGTTCCTGCCCACCTGTCCCCACTCCCTGGGCTCTAGCCACACTGGTTTTTCCTCTTCCCACCTCAAGGCATGAGGCAGTGGGGAAAGTGCCTGTCTAGCCCAAGTCATCCTTACAACCATAGCTTGATGACCATTTTCTCATAGAAGCCGTTGTGGAGCGGTTATGGGTAAAGACCGTGGAGTCAGACCATCCAGGGTTCAAATCTTGGCCTAGGTGCTTTGCTAGTGTCACCACCATGGGCAAGTGGTCTGATCTCTTTGTTATTAAGTTTCCTGATCTAATAATGAAGATGATACTGGTGCCAGGCTATGAGGTTTAAATGAATTGATGCACACAGAGCGCTTGGAATATCTTTGGGTTCATAGCTCTTGTTATCAGTGTTATTTGTTCTTTTAGCTCTCCATACTTCTTTCTCTTTTGTAGTACTTTTCACAATTGTAATTAAATAATGATATACTTTGTTATTTAATATCTGCCTCGAGGTACTACATCTGTCTTCTTAACCACTCTACCCCCAGCTTGTAGCATACACTTTTGCAAAAGAGGCTACTCAGTAAAAATTTGTTGAGTGACTTTATTTTATAAAAATTATGAATGCAACACAGTATTTTTTTTCATATAAAATTTAAAAGTACTACTGGTTGATCAGTAGATCAGTAGTTTCTTTTTTTTTTTGTTTTTGAAACAGAGCCTCACTCTGTTGCCTGGGCTAGAGTGCAATGGTGTCAGCCTAGTTCACAGCAACCTCAAAGTCCTGGGCTCAAGTGATCCTTCTTCCTTAGCCTCCTGAGTACCTGGGACTACAGGCATGCACAACCATGCCTGGCTAATTTTTTCTATTTTTTTTTTTTTTTTTTTAGTAGAGATTGCAGGGCAGGGGCGTCTCACTCTTGCTCAGGCTGGTCTCAAACTCCTGAACTCAAGCGATCCTCCCACCTCGGCCTCCCAGAGTGTTAGGATTACAGGCGTGAGCCTTGTTGGATCTCACTCCTTTTTCTAATAAAGTGGAGTTTGCTCCTTGAGATGGGCACGTGGAGATGTGCATAGTTACCACGAACAACTTCCTATTCTTCTAACTCAAAGGTAGTGGTTACTGTGAAATCTCTGCAGATTTATAGATGAATCCCCTAAAGCCAGATGACTCTTCCAGTGATGAACAGAGCAATTACTTTCAGGTCCCACTAGGGTGACCTTACTCTCAACTCAACACAAGGCCAACTACCAAGAGGGAACCTGTGCCTCCTCCACGCCTGGTTGTTGCTAAAGGTATGCTTCCTGCTCCCAGAGGAACAGTATAAATAGCTGCAGGAGGGGAGGAGGCAAGGCATGCTCTTAGATTCTAAATACCGTCTACAGAGTCCATGTCAATTCTGGGACACCACATGGAAAAACTTGTTTCTTGTGCATTGCTATGGTTCGAATGCATCCCCTCTAAAATTCAGGTTGTGCCAATGTGATAGCCCAGGAGGGCTCCTCCCTTGTGAATGGGGCTGAGGCTGTTATAAAAAAGAGTTCCCACAGCATTTGGCTAGCTTGCCCTTCCGCCTTCCGCCATGTGAGAATGCAGCAGGAAGGCCCTCACCTTGATCTTAGATTTACCGGCCTCCAGAGTGTGAAATATAAATTTCTGCTCTTTTTCAATTACCCAGTCTCAGTTTTTCTGTTGTCTCAGCACAAGATGGACTAAGACAAGTATCACACTCAGAGGCCAAGTAGTTTCTCACCATTTCTCTGAAACGTCACTTAGGACTGTAGTTCTTAAGCTGGGACCTCTCACAGGTCTGTTCATGAGGCTGGAGGAGTTTGCAGCCCTACCCCCACTCCCAAGTATAGGCAGAATGTGTTGGTGACAATCTTTCTGTGAAGACTTTTAATAGCTTTCATCAGATTTGTATTGGGTCCATGTCCTTAAAATGGTTGAGAAACAGATCCTTAAAAAGATGAACACTTGACCTCAAGCCAAGACAAAAGTCTACAGCAGACACACTGCCATCACTTATTTGTGATCTCTGTCCAGTGACATCCAGACAAATGTCTGCACGGTCAAGTGATTTCAAGTGTCTAAATGATGGAAGGCTGATGGGTATCGTGACAATGTCAAGAAGCAGAGAGATCCAAATGTGGGCTCATGAATAACTGGGTCCTATTATGTTATTATGAACATTAGGGGCCCTGAGAAAAAGTTACCCACTCATTACTTTATACACTCAATCTTCTGGTGGTGTCTAAATATTTTCATGACACCATTGTCTTTATTTGCTGTATTTGGAATAGATGTATAATATTATTAAATAATAGTAATTGCCACTGATTAGGTACATCTTCAGCGCCAGATGCTAGCTCTAACCCCCTCACCAATGTTAAAAGGTAGTTTTATTTTTATTTTATTTTTAATTGACACATAATAATTATACATGTTTATGGGGTACATAGTAAAGTTTCACCACACGTTATGTAGAGTGATTAGATCAGGGTAATTAGCATATCCATCATTTCTTTGTGTTGGGAACATTCAATACCCTCCTTCTAGCTATTTGAAACTATATATTATCGTTAACTATCGTCATCCTATGGGGGTACAGAACTCTAGAACTTATTCCATCTATCTAGCTATAATTTTAAATCCTTTAACAAATACTAGAGGCTGGGAAGGGTAGGAGGAAGGGCAATATTGGGAGAGATTTGTTAAAAGTGAGTTTTAGTTACCCCTGTCAGAAGTGGGGGTAACTGAGAGGGGGCACTCAGTTTGCAAATGGCAAGGCAGAATTAACATGCAAAGACTCATGCTAACACTGCACTCTCAACACTCCCTCTCTGTTCAGTGTGGATAGAGCCTATCAAAACCAGAACCTTTGCCAATAGACTCCTGATTGCTTTAGGAGTTACTGTTTGTCTTAGTTGACATTATTCAATTTCTACCTAGGTACATCCCTGCCGATTTAATCTTTTGATCTCAAAATAATATTAATTAAACTCTACTACTCGCAGCCATTTTATTTAACAGCTTTGACACTTCCCAAGAGTGAGTAGCAAGTGAACTACAAGTCTAGTTTGAGAGAGCTACAGAGAGTCCCTGGGGAGTTCCTATTTGTACTCTCCGACTGGTCATGGCCTCCTAAGTGCTGTGGCTGCATCTCAGTCACCTTTGTGTTCCCAAGCCTGACACGCTGCTAGTGCAGCACATATCCAGGTGATGTGCGCATTGAAAGAATTTGGAATCCAAGGAGCACTGTCAAATCTCAATAGGAGAATTGTACCCATTACCCAAAGATTGTGATTTTTTCCTAGAGAGCATCTCAATGTCTGGTTCCAGTTAGTGGCTTCAGCAATTTCTCCATTTCTAGCTTTGCCTCACTCAGTTTGTCCCTACCCCCTACCCATACACTGCCATTGCCTCTACAGGCAACTGGGCCATTATAGTCTGTGCCCTGAATTCATTTCTAGGTGAAAAGGAAAATATCAGTGGAAAGGAAGAAAGAAGAGGGAGGAGGAGAGAGGGAGGGAAAGACGAAAAGGAGACAGGGAGACAGAGGTGAGCAGAGAGAGAGATGTAGCTGCAATGTATCTGGGTAATAGGGAAGTGACTACAAATAATTTAGAGTATAGAGTACTTCTAAGCTGAAAAGGAGACTCAGCATTAGTCTAATATCTTCACTCATCAGTGTGGATTCTGAGGCCTGGATAGAAAAATGTAGCTCCCTAAGGCCACACAGCTTATGGGTAAGAGACTTAGAACCAGTTTTCTCTCTCTTGTCTACTAGGCTTTTCAGCCACAAAACACACCACACAGTTGGGCAGGATAAAGATTCTCTATTATGGAAGGCCAGCTTCTGGGCTACTCCCATTCCTGATTGGAATACCTGAATCTAGAAACATCTAACAGAAATGATGGTAGAAAAAAGTACAGTCTCTCTCTCTCTCTCTCTCTTTTTTTTTTTAAATAGAAATGGGGTCTCACTCTTGCTCAGGCTGGTCCTGAACTCCTGAGCTCAAGCGATCCTCCTGCCTTGGCCTCCCAGAGTGCTAGGATTACAGGTGTAAGCCACCATGCCTGGCCTTAATAGTACAGTCTTCTATTTTTCGTGTAAGCCCCACTTCACAGAATAAAAGTACAGTCTTGAAAGAACAAGTGCAAACTCTACAGTTCATTTTAACTTGAAAGAAGAAAAGAAAAAACCACAAGAGAAAATTAACCAATACAAGAAAACAGAAGTATACATACATTTACAGCCCCATCTGTCCTTTACAGAAGAAGAAAAAAGCATCTGAAATAAATAAGGAATATACCCAATGCCTTCCTTTTCTTAGACTGCTCTTATTGGAATGATAAACTGTTTGTCTAACCTTGCCTGATCACATAAACATATATTAATGTAGTTTACCTGTACTCAGCTTTATCTTTCCAGTTTAGAAAAATATTGCATCTAAAAAATTTTGTAATTTTCTAACATTAAGCAAGAAAAAAAATCTTAATTAGAGCTTTACAGAATCCACCTCAGGGACAAACAATGGTCTCAGACTTGAATTATGATCCTGAAACAAGCCTCTGCTGGGAGCTCACTAGCATTTTCAGGTTGCCATGATGTTTTCCAAGTAAAGAGAAAGTGTTTTAGTCCATCTTTACCTGGTACTATAGATTGTTGTGATGAGAGATAAGACTGCGGGTTCTTTTGTGCACCTGCCCACAGGCTTTTGCCAGCAGTTGGAAGCCACGCATAATAGGAAGCAAACTCTCATTTGGAATGCAGTTTCCACCTTTCCACACGCGCCCATGAGAAGAAACTTGTGCCGCATGAAATGCAGAGATGCTGGAAATTAGGCAAAACAGCTGGCCCAGAAGTAGCAGAGGGTGGACAGGGTACAGAATCGGAACTCAGGAGACCTGGAATCTAGGCTGTGCCCTGCCCCTAATGGGACATGAAGTCTTAGGAAAGTTCTTCCACTTCTCTGGGTTTTGATCTTTTCAGTAATAGAATGAGTAAACTGGACAAATCAATTCACAAGGTTTCTTCTTGCTTAAATGTTCCATGGCATAAATATATTTAACAATTCTACTCACCAATGTATTTGTCCACCACCCATCCTCCTACCTTTGGATAGTTACTGAGCACTCTCCTCAGGGGAGGGACCTAGTACTTGTGTGCAGGCACCTCCATTCTAGCAGTGACTACTTCCCCATATACTCCAAATGGGGAACCAGATAAATAGTGCACTGCAATACACAGAATATGCTCTGGAGTGGAATTTGGTATGCTGGAAATATTTCCCCCCTGTGCTAAGAGCTGTAGTTTCTGATCCTTGAAAGGGCTGCAAAACAAGGTGATCTTACCTCTAAGGAGGTTCTATGGCTTGAATCTTAAGAACAGGATCGTTTAACATGAGGCTCTAGGTCACCATAATGCCATTCTGAGAATCCAGGGCACAGGACTGCACTTTGGACAAGATCATACTCCTTTCCACTCCTTCAGACATTAGAAATCTTTAGATAGGACCAATTTAGGGACAACTGATCCATTTCTAAGGCCACATAATTATGTGATATTATGGCAAGTTGGTACGATCCCAATCCCTATTGTGATATATTTAATTCTTTGACGTTTCTCTTCTCTACCCAAACCTACCCACTTCCTCTACAGACTTCCTTCTATCCCCCAGAATTTTGCAGTCTACTGGATGAGATCATTTCCTTTGTTTTCTAGCCAGATTTTCCTCCCCTCCACCATCACCAACATCTACCTATCAGGGAAGAAAAATGGACACACAGAGTTGGACTTAACGAGTTTACCATAACCACATTACAAGGGAGGAAAGAAAAAAAAACCTGCGCTTTAATAAGGATGTAGGACTTCCTCTGACAAATCATAAAAGTTTTATTAATAAATTGATAGCCATCCCCAAAAATGGCATTTCCGAAGTCTCTACCTTGAGCTGCTGAATTCTGATCACAGAGTCCTCACCCCATAAACTAGCCTAGGGGACAGAATTCAGTTTTCCTGCTTCTTTCTGAAGGCAAAACAGGGACGTGCATCAAAGGGTCCTTTCACAGAGGCTACTAATGAGTTCTAGGACATCACAGGATCTTTGCTGCCAAACGTTCGGAAAAATAGAGAAGGCCCCAAACACATCTTGTTGATGAAATGATTAACAATTATACAATTAGAAATCTAAAAGCATTTTCCTGCTGCCTACTGACATAGTTCCTGCGCTCTCTCTGTCCTTTCTGTATCCGTAAAGGAGTTCGAGTCTTTAAAATTTAAAAAGGAAAAAAAAAAAAAAAAGAAGAAAGAAAAGAAAAGAAAGAGGGTGGGTGGTGAGGGGTAGGAAATGATGAGGTGGGATTATGTAGTTCAACAAGAATTACCAAAGTTCTGAAGCAAAACAAGAAATCAACCTTCAGGACCTTTAAAGGAGCAAAGACAGCATTTAAAACGACAGGAAAACCCTGCAGAACAGGAGTGATAAGGGCCATCGTTACTTCGGTATCCAACGGAACACATCCAACTCTGTTTTGGAAAGGGCAATTCTTTGAAAAGAGCAAAAATTAACATTTCTTGTAATTTCCTTTTTTGAAAGTTGGGTTCTGGACTATTCATACTTAGATTAGGGCACCTCCAGTACAATATTAAAATGTGCCCAAGATTTTGCTAAGAAACACCAATAAAAGCACCATTACACTGTCTGTAGGTGGAAAATTGTAAGAGAAATTATTTTCTTACCTCCAAACCATGGCCTCGGCTCATTTAAAGGAACTGGAAAAAACGTACAAGACAAAGGACACACGTATCAAGCACTTGTAGGGGGTGTGTGTGTGTGTGTGTGTGTGTGTGTGTGTGTGTGTTCATTTTCTCCAACTACAAGCTGGTGGAAGTAGGAACCTAAAAACCCCTGACGCCTTCCGCTGCCATATAATCTCAAGGAAATGACCATACCGTTTGTTGCTTTGATTAGAAACAAAAGCCTTTCAACATGAGTCAGGGGAGCAATGGGAAAAAAAAAAAAGAAACAAAACAAAAAACCACGACAACTAAAAAACTTCTACCATTTCTTTTGGCCACCCAAAGTCGCTCTTCATTATACATTTAAAGCATGCGATGAAATGTTGTTTACTGTTTTCTAAACTTCATTGATAATGCATGCTCTGGGTTGTGTCATTATTCAGAGATAGGCTATGCCGTGGTGTACCAATCTGAACTTCAATTTTGGCTTTTTGTTCTGTGTACATTCTGGATAAGGCTGGGGATTTAATGAATATAAATTAAACTAATATTTAAGTCGACTTCGCTACTCACAGGCATTTGATGTCAACAGCTTTTTCACTCAGAAGGAAACTCGGCATCACACGGGACAACTTTAGCGATATCAGTCAGCATCAGAGATGCCAGCCACAACAGAAAGTCCTGGCAGAATGACTGTGGCCTCAGAGTGGATTCATTTCATCAATTGCATTTAACAAAATCATTACTACTGAAATTACTCAATGGATGAGAAATAATCAAAAAACATTATACGTCAAGGTGAAGCAGAGAGAAAAACACACAGAATCCCCGAAAAATAATAAATTCATTTTTTGAAAGAATGGTTAAGTATAAACTTGTGACATGGGACCATGCTTCTTCTACCTGAAAAAAAAAAACTTTCTGAAATTGTGCGCAAGGGGATGGCTAAGAACTTGAGTTCTAGAGTCAGAGCAACCTGGTGTTTTGTAGCTGTGTATGTCCTTGGAAAAATTACCCGATGTTTCTGAGAACTGATTTCCCCCTTTGTAAAATGGAGATAAAAATCCCAATCTCCTAAGGAGTGTTGGAGGAATAAAGTGAGATAGAGTATGCGAAGCACAAAGAATTTGCCTGGCATATACCACAGGTATCTAAATACAGGGTGTGGTGCCTCTCCCCACAAAACATTTATCCCTCAGAAATGGGGAGTGTCTTTATCTTGAAGTCCTTTCAAAGACTCTAATTACTTTGAACCACAATATACTGCCTGGGGAAGATACAACAGCCTGAAACAATCTCAATCAATGCCAAGTGTGGATGCATATAGAAGTCACTTGATGATAGCAGCAAAAAGGTGGCAAAAAGTTGAATACAGTTTTAGTAATTATTTGTGAGCAGGTGACCTCACAATTGGAGGGGTTGGATGTTAGAACAAATAAGTTACTTAAACATCATTTAAAAAGGCCGTGCATAGGTCACTTATAGGATAAATGGAAAAAGGAAAAAAAAATGTGCCATAATATTCCCAAGGAAGCATCATATATGGAGATTCAAAAAGTGCTGTGGTTCAAACAACTTGGGCAGAAATAATGATGCTGTACTTAGGAAAGATACAAGGATGAGTCGAAGAGGACTTTTGTTTCAGGGGCAACACACAGATGCATGTGAAGAAGCTGAAAAAAAATACATCATGAAGATGGAGAGTGCAAGACAGCAGTCATTCAAATTATTAATCCATGTGAGTGTTCTTACATATTAGAAATATCCTAATATTTCATATACATTCTTAACTTTTTATATATTCAGCTTAGCCCAAAACATTTGCTCTTTATCTTCTCACTGGGAGAATGGGGAGTCACCTTACTAATTTATTTGGGAGAACCTTATATTTGTTAATATATAACAGTAAAAACTCAATAAATGGTAACTTTTCTTACTGGGTTGCATAGTTTCCTGAGAGAACTAGAAGAATATTTCTGATTGTGTGGGGAGATCTTGTTCGCTGCTGAAGGACAATCAGAATTTTCATAGCCACTTTCAGAACTGGGACATCAAAATGGGCCAGATTAGGTAGGACTAAAACCAGGAGGCCGGACAACTTGCAGGGCCAAGTGAAGGCTGCCAGGCCAAATTCAGGGGGCGAGGCCAGGCTATGGCGCGGCCACACAGAGGGATGGGAGTCAACTAGGAGGATTAAAACTAGGGACTACTCAGAGTAAGTGTCTGTTGGTTTTGTCTGTCCGGGGTCTGTTTTACCTTTTTCTGATCACAAGTCCCTGCTTTTCTATGGGCACACCATCCAAATGCCTGGGCTGGGGCTCATCTCATATCCCCACATCAGGGGGATGAACGTGTGATTCAGGACTGAACAATAAAACTATTCTATCCCCATACCCACTAGCTATAGGGGTCAGGGAAGAAGTATCTTGATTTTTGTTTGTCCTGGGGTTATAAAGTTCCTGGGATGAGAGTCTGAGGCCATCAGCATACCTCATGCCAGACAGAAGAGCTGGAGAGAGACAGACTCCAATGTCATTGCCTCAATCACTGGATGCTGCTGAACCTGAAGTCATTCCCCAGACTTTTCAGTTATTGAGACTATAATTTTCACTTCTGCGTATGCTAGTTCTGATTTTTAAACAAAAATTTATTTGCAAACAAAAAGATTCTATCGGCCAGGCGCGGTGGCTCACGCCTGTAATCCTAGCACTCTGGGAGGCCGAGGCAGGAGGATGGCTCGAGGTCAGGAGTTCAAGACCAGCCTGAGCAAGAGTGAGACCCCGTCTCTACTAAAAATAGAAAGAAATTATATGGAAAACTAAAAATATATACAGAAAAAATTAGCCAGGCATGGTGGCGCATGCCTCTAGTCCCAGCTACTTGGGAGGCTGAGGCAGGAGGATCACTTGAGCCCAGGAGTTTGAGGTTGCTGTGAGCTAGGCTGATGCCATGGCACTCTAGCCAGGGCAACAGAGTGAGACTCTGTCTCAAAAAAAAAAAAAAAAAAAAAAAGAAAGAAAAGAAAAAGAAAAATTGGGAAAAAAAAAAGATTCTATCTAATATGTATGTTTGTGGGAGAAAGGAGAATTTGAATCTGGCACCATTAGCCAGGTGACCAACAGGGTTCAAGAACACGGGGCTTACAAACACAGGATTGGGGAGTTTAGTGGGGCTCCAGGTGCAGAGATAGGAGGAAAGTCTAGGTACCAGGGATTCAATCTTGGGGAAAAGGATAATTCCTGCAGTAGGAGGTTTGTGATCAGTAAATCAGTTAGAAGTGGCCCTAGAAAACTGGCATTCAAAGGCCATAACAGGATAGTGGCAAAGCGCACTCTACATCCAACCTGAAACCACCGCTCTTCCAAATGGCTCCTGCTACATAGTCAGACATGGAGCAGGGCTTAACCTGGGACCCAGGAATGTAGGAAGTCCTGTGTAGGAGTCCCCTTGAAACTGCAACTATACCCTGGAATAGGTCCAAATGAAATACGAGCATATATGTGAAATGGTGCCTATAAAATGCAAATGGTGACACAGTTGAATGATCACCCAACTGGTGAGCTTGTACAAGTGTATTGGTGATTTTGTGGGGGGCTTTTATTGCCCCTGGAAGTAGGACAAGGAAAATATGTTCACTTATTTAGGGAAAAATACATGGAAGCAGGGTCCTATTTCAGGGTTCTTTTAAAGAAATATTGTCTGAGGAATCTTTAAGCAAAGCTTTGCATTTATCACAAAACCATCACTTTCATCACAGAACACTTCATATACTGAACGAATGCCAGGCACACCATAAAATACCAAACACAGGCAATTCATTGCGATTTTCCTAAACTCTGATGGCTGAGCATAGCACTGAAACCATCTGTCATAAACTAAGAAGACGAACTTTAAGACTGGCTCTCCTCCTCCTAAATTTAGTGAGTTTGCACTAAAAAAAAGAAATATTTCCCTCATAACTTCTCATCCTTCTCTAATTCAGCCTCTAGAACCAATTTAGTTCAGTTCAAATATTCCTTGGGCACCACATACATGCATAGGCCCTGCAGGAAAGTCAAAGAGAAAAACACTATGGTTCCAACCCTCAATGAATTTACAGCCTGGACCTAATCACTTTATTTGTCACCAATAGTCAACCCTACAGTCAAGAAATTGTGCATCCCTTTCATATACATGCTGGTTTCTGCTCTTAATATTTTATCAATCTGTATGTAGAGCTCCTTGGATGTTTTCTCTTGAATTTGCATTCATTCCAGTAATTATTTTTTGGATGTCTCTTCCGCCTTCCACCATGGGACGACCCCTGCCAGATGCTGGTGCCATGCTCTTGGGCTTCCCAGTCTCCAGAACCATGAGCCAAATAAATCTCTTTTCTTTATAAATTGCCCAGTTTGTGGTATTCCGTTACAGCAGCAGAAAATGGACTAAGACACATGGGGCCCTGCAAATTACGTGGCTGGTTCTGCTGGGCGCAGTACCGGGTGGTGGGGACACAGTGGTGAACAAGAGAGATATCCAGAGGGGGGGCATGAAATAAAAAATAATTTAATTCATAACTGAGGCAATTTCAGATGAGAGTAAGACTTCGGAAGAAAATAAAGCTGGAGGATGCTAAGGAGGGGTGGAGGGCGCTGTCTGTTGAGAGTGGGCCCCTGGACTCAGGCTGGGGGTCAGGCAGGAGCTGGCCTCAGGAACAGCTGGGGCTGAGTTCAGGACCATTTCTGCCTTGTTCAGGGCTATAACACGTGGCACCTGGAAAACTCTCAACTAATATTCGGAATGAATAGAACCTCTGTTTAAAAAGGAAGAACACCAAATACAGAAAATTAATTCATAATTTAGTACAAACTGGGACTGACCGATAAGGAACACTTGAAGTTTATTTAAGGTCTCCTCCAGGATCACATGTTTTAGCAGTTGGAGGGGGTGCACCATGTCCAGGAAAAACAACCCCGATGGAAAAGTTCATTACTCATGTTCCCCTCCAGGCAGAAAAAGGGGGAAGTGTTTTTTGTGCTAGGCAGATTTTCTTGCTTTCTTAACCATAAATGGAAAAACAGAGGTGAAAGGAGGTAGGGAGAAAAGCAAGCATGGTAGGGGGTTCCTTTTTGTCTGTTTCACAGGATGAGGGCCATGAGTTTTTGATTTGGCCTTCGAAGTTCATTCTTGAAGTCCATTTCACAAAAGACAAACTGAGGCTCAGAGAAGTCTGATAGCAAACATTTCCCAGGTTGAGGCTAAGAAGAACAGGATTTGAACCCAGGGCCTATGTCCTTAAACATGGCCTTCCCACTTGCGCATTGCAGACAATGTGAAATGCAGCCAGGGGTTAACACTCAGGCATTCTGTTAGATTTCCTTCCTGTCTTTTTGCAGAATCTGGCGTTTTGTTTTGTTTTTACCTTTCTCTCTCCCTTTGCATTCCTTTAAAAACAAAACAAAAGTTTTTATGATGGAAAATTTCAAGCACATGCAAAAAGTGACAGACCAGTGTAATAAAACCCCATGTTTCCACCCAGTTTTAAGTTATCAACACATGGCTAATCTTGTTTCATGAATATTCTCACCTACTCCCTCCTCCTGTATGTATTATTTTGAAGCAAATCCAAGCCTTTAATTAATTTTATCTGTAAATATTTCAATAGAAAAGAATAAGGACTCTTTTAAACATAACCCTAAATACCTAAAAAATAAGTAACAATAATTCCTTATTATCATCAGATATCTAGCTAGTGTTCAAATTTCCAATTGTTTTATTTAATGTCTTCTTGTTTTTCAAGTTTGTTTCAATCAAGATCCAAAAAAGGTCCACATTTTACAATTGGTTAATATTTCTCCTAGGTCTCTGTTAATCTATAGGTTTGCCCTTCCATCCACTTCTCTCTCTTTCTCTTCTCTTTCTCGTTGTTAAGGTATTGGTTGCAGAAACTAGGCTGTTTCTCCTACAAATCCTCCCACCATCTGGGTTTTGCTGACCGCATTCCCATGGTGTTATTTGAAGTGTTCCTCTGTCTACTACTGTGTTCCCATAGGTTGGTTGAGCCTGATTAAATTTTGGTTAGATCTTTTTTGGCAAGACTGTCTCATAGGTCACCACCTGTGTTCTTTTATGAGAAGGGCCATTTCTTTTTGTGACGTAGGCAGCTCTTGATGCCCAATAGTCAGATCATTTCATTAATTAGTGGTTGCAGTATGACTTTCTAATTCTATCATCCCTTTCTTACACTAGGTAGAATATTTCTATATGAGAGATTTCCCGTCATCTACTAACTGGTTACCCAGTAGTGCAATTCATACAGGAAAGGCAGAGAAAACGCTTGGTTTTTTACCTTTATTTACCAGTTTCCAAAATAATGAATTGGCACTTTCAATGGTGGCCAAAATGTTTTTTAAGTTATGAGGAACACATGCATTTAAATATAATTTATGTGTTTCAGCAGGGCGTGGTGGCTCATGCCTGTAATCCTAGCACTGTGGGAGGCGGAAGTGGGAGGATCACTTGAGGCCAGGAGTTTGAGACCCGCCTGAGCAAGAGTGAGACCCTGTCCCTACAAAACACAGAAAAATTAGCTGGGTGTGGTGGCATTCGCTTGTAGTCCCAGCTACTCGGGAGGCTGAGGCAGGAGAATCACTTGAGCCCAGGAGTTTGAGGTTGCAGTGAGCTATGACGACACCACTGCACTCTAGCCCAGGCAACAGAGCAAGACCCTGTCTCAGGAAAAATAAAAATAATAAATGAATAAATAAAATGTATGTGTTTCAGACCATTAACGTTATCTTTCCTGATGTTCAGATTATCCCATCTTGGCCAGTGGGAGCCTCTTCAAGCCAGTTCCCGATTCCCTTTGACAAGACCCTAGCAGTCTTTGATGGCTTTCTTGCCACCTGGGATGAAAAGATGCTCACCTGGTACATTTACTACCCAAGACCTGGGCAGCATCTGTTACTGCTTTTTGTTTCATTTAAAAAATTTGTGTTATAACTTACATATAATAAAATGTACATATTTTAGGTATTATACTCATATTATCCACTCCCCTACCAAAATATAGAACATTTCTAGAAAGGTACCTCTGCCAATCTTTCCCCACCTCTCCTAAGCAACCACTGCTCTGATTTCTATCACTGCAGATTAGTTATTCCTGTTCAATATAAATTGAATTATAGAGTATGCTTTTTTAAATGTCTGGCTTCTTTCACAGAGTAAAATGCTTCTGATATTCATTCATGGTGTAGTGTGTATTAGCAGTTCATTCATTTTTTATCGCATGAATATGCTACAATTTATTTATCTACTCTCTTGTTAATAGAAACCTGCGTTATTTCCAGTTTGGGGAAAGTACAAACAAATACGCTATGAATATTCTTTTACGAGGTTTGTGAGACTGTGTGAATGTTCGTGCACATGCATATGTTTTCATTTCTTTTGAATAAATATGCTTGAGTGGAGCTAATCGATCATAGGGTAGATGTATGTTTACCTGCCAGTTTCCCAAAAGATTGTACCACTTTATACTCCCACCAGTAATGTATGAGAGGTCTGGTTATTCCATATCATTGCCAAAACTTTCTTTCTTTCTTCTTTTTTTTTAAAGAGACAGAGTCTCACTCCGTCGCCCAGGCTGGAGTGTGGGGACGCAATCATAGCTCATTGCAGCCTCGAGCTCCTAGGCTCAAGAGATCCTCCTCCTTCAGAGTAGCTAGGACTATAGGTTCATGCCACCACGCCTGGCTAATCTTTTTTATTTTTTGTAGAAATGGGCCTAGCTATGTTGCCCCGGCTGGTCTTGAACTCCTGGCCTTCAGTGATCCTCCTCCCTTGGCCTCCCAAAGTGCTGGGATTACAGGTGTAAGCCAATGTACTTGGATCAAAACTTGGCATTATAGGTCTTCTTAATTTTAGTCATTTTAGTGACTGTGTAGTGGTAGAAGCATCTGTGTTAAGTGACTTTGTTTTTTACATGAGTATAGGTTTAGATGATAATCATAGATTAATAATAGCAAGCACTTATATAGTACTTAATATGCAGCAGACTCTGTTCCAATTCTTTTCAAGTATAAACTCCATAATACCTTGGAAATAGGGACTATTATTATTAGCTCCATTTTACAGATGAGGTAATTAAGATACAGAGAAATTAAGTAACTTAAATGAAGTTACACAGCTAGGAAGTAGCAGATGCAGGATCTGAACCTATGGTTTTGCTCCAAGACTCAGGCTCTTGACGTGCATGTTCTTCTGCCTCTCACAACTGTTAACTAGAATCCTATCCTTTCCTCTAACATTTTGGTGAGATACTGGCAAATATTTCTGGTTAAGACAACCACAGTGTTAAAAAAAATCTTATTCTCTTTAATGTAAAGCACACTGATTTTTTAATAGTTTCCTTCTACTTCTGCCCATCTTACTTTGAGCTTAAATATTTTCTTTCTATCAGCACATCATCATTCTTTTCTCAACGGTTTCTTATTTTGAGCAACTTTTCATCTTCTTCTTGTTGGATAACTCTTCTCTAAGTCCTGACCTTCCAGTCCTGAGAAGATATCATATCAGAATGCTTTTTGCAGTAACAAACAAACAAAAAGTGAAAGTAACTTTAATAATATGGATTTTTCATCTCAGTATGTCGAGGTAGGGAAGTTCCAAGGTTGGTGAGGTCTGCAGATTAGCAAAACCACCAAAGTCCCAGGTTTCTTCTATTTTTTCACTCAGCGTGTTCTCCTCAAGCCCCCACACTCTCATGGTTGCAAGAGGGCTACCACTCTTGCAGTCATCACATCCCTACGCCAAAAAAATGGACCACTTCTTTTTCCATTTCTCTTTTTAAAACTGGAGAGCTTTTCAAGAAAAGCCTCTCCATTGGCCAGAGCTGGGTCCTATGTTTACCCTAAACCAATCACTGGCAGAGGAATAGGGTCATCATGATTAGTTTCAACCACAACCAATGTGTGGATATGAGTAATAGGTATTTTTTTTTCTTGCGACAGGGTTTCACTCTGTTACCCAGGCTGGAGTACAGTGGCATGATCACAGCTCGCTGCAGCCTCCAACGCCCTGGCCCAGTCTCTTGAGTAGCTAAAACTACAGGTGCACACCACCACGCCTGGTTAATTTTTAAATTTTTTTTGTAGAGTTGGGAGTCTCACTATGTTGCCCAGTCTGGTCTCAAACTCCTGGCCTCAGGCGATCCTCCAACATTAGCCTCTCAAAGTGCTGAGATTACAGGCATGAGCCACTGTGCCGAGGTACCATAGGTATCCTACCGGAGACTGTGCAATGGTCACCTTCAGCCCTGAGCAGCCTCATCCATTTACCCTGACTGCTATAAACACTGTCACTCTCTGTGTTTTTTATGACATGAAAGCAAGCTGGGAAGCTCTGGTTTGGAGACCAAGCAGTATTTCCCCAAGTTACATGTGAGAGGAGGATGATATTGATCCCTGAACCAAATCAGGCCTCTTAGGAGAGAAGAAGGAAAAATGGCTGTTGGAAGCAGGCTTAGAAAATGAACACCAAAGGAGAGAATCCATAAGGGAGCAAACACAGCCAATTTATGTCATACAACTGTCTTATCTGTGTCCCACCCGCCTCAGCTGCTGCCTTCATGATTCTGACTTCCAACGTTCCATGCTTTTAGCTCAAACTCAAGGTACAAAAGCATGCAGGTATCAGGCTGGCCAGGCTGAACGAGGGGGCAGACGGAGAATGAGCCCCTTGGTGGCCACGGTAGGAAGCATGCACTGCCACCTGCCGTCTTGTCGTTTCCCTGGTGGGCACCTCCAGAAAGGAGATTGGGTGCAAACAGGATGCCAACCGTGAGTACTGGGCATCTGCAAAATGACAAAAGCCCTCTTTGGGAAACTTCCTTCAGCAGTTACAATTTACATCTGAGTAAGGCTGGCCCAGAGTAACGTCTAATACACAAACAAATCTGCAGGCCAATCCATCCTCATCCTCAGGGCACTGTCTCCAGAATAACCCTGGCATTAACACGACCAGCAGTTTCAGTCATCTCCTGAGTAATCAGTTCTGGTGCCTCCCAAAACGAGACAAATGACAGTTTCATGGTTGCTTGTGGCTATGAAATCTCACTGAGACAATTCAACTCTGGTTAAATCATATTTCAGTTAATAAATATGGATCTAGAGGACCAAATAAGCTCAAAGGCCTTGGGCATCTAAGCTGAAAAAGAGAAAATAAACAATGCATAGTTCTGTTCTCCCACCTCCAAGCTTTCTACCTTGTTTAAAATAAATAAACAAACAAACAAATAAATAAAGGCTTCGGTGATTCCTTTTCAGTTTATCTAAACGAAGTTTAGAGCATTTACAGAAGAGATAAAACAACATTGCTGAAATTCACTAAATAGTAATTGGGGAAACCACAGTAGGAAACCAAACAATATAATCACTGTAAAAAGCAATAACTATTCTCAGCTATTTCTAAAGCTTAAGATTTTTGTGCATAACAGAGAGGCTATGTGAACATCTCTCTTTATGTGAACATCTATCTTTACGACACGTTGGTTTTAACCAGCAGTGTTCTACATAAACCTATTTTAACTATACAAGGAAATTCCATATCACTCTGAGATGACAAACATTTTCTAAGAGATTAAAACTTGCTCTCAAGTCTGGCTCTGAAAACATATAAACCCGTTCATACCATGACAAAATATAGAATATATTTCCCCCAGTGTTACGAGGCAAGAACAACTGCAGTGTTCCAAGCATCATGGCCCTTAAGAAAGTTATGGAAGTTGGACAGCTCTACTAATAAATAAAGGAAAATAAGAACAGCTATAAAATATAAATTTTTGGCCAGCAGACTGGTATAAATCAAAGTTGTTGGTGAGGGTGTGGACAAGAAGGATTCTTGTTCACTTGGTGGCAGTAAAAATTGGCACAACCTTTTTGGAAAACCAAATTCCTTCCAAAGCCTAACAGCATCACTTCAAGGTATTTATCTTACAGAAATTCTCCCACAAATGTTTTATGTATAAGAATGTTTATTGGAGCACTGTCTTAGTAAAAATTGGAAACAACTTAAGGTCCATCAAGAGAAGACTAATAAAATTAATTATGGTGCATTCATATAATTAATTGAATATACAATAGTTGTGAAAAATTATGAGATAAATCAGTATGTACAATATGTTAGTAAGTAAAGAAATACATTCCAGAATAAAATGTATGGGATGATCTCACCTTTGTCAAAATTTATATCATAATAATATAGCATGCGTGTCACTATATGTTTAGAAAATATCTGGTGAATGTATACCACTATTAACAACCATTAAAGAACTTGCACGTTGTAGGCCATGCATATCCATAATAATTAAATTTGTGGACATATGGTACTTTCATGATAAGAAAAACTCCATGGTTCTCAAAAGAGCATAAATATTACCTTTTTTTCTATAGCAATCACATCAATAATAATTAATGATCATTTTTAAACGGACATACTAGACAAACATTTGGAGATACTACTACATGCTGGCACTGTGTGAGCGGACACAAGGTTAAATTAGACAGATCCCTGTTCTCCCGACATAGTCTACACAAGAGGCTGGATCAAATGTTTTGAATGGGAAGTTTTATAAAATTGAAAAAATTACAGATATTCTTGCTATAAAAATTTAAATTCAGAATTATGAAAGTAAGAGAAATAGAAACTTCTCTCTCATCCACTTACACTTTCTAGGTGTAAAAATTATTAAGTTTTTAATATCCATGTTCAGCCCCATCCCTCCATATACACGAACACATACACATATTTCTTGCATATGTCTATATATGCATACACATACATATATATACATCCCACCTATTATTCTGTACTTTTTGTTTTTACCCTAAAATAAATCATTGACAATTTTCTTTGCCATGACATATAGCTCTACTCTATTCTTTCTAGTGATCTCATAGAATAATTCCATGATATAGAGGTACTAGCATTTAATTAACCATTCTATTCATTCTCACTGGTTTGCTATTTCAAATAATGGTGCAATGAAAATCCTTGCACACATACCATTACGTGAGAATGTCCTTACGATTTCCTGAAATGGAGATGTTTGGTCAAAGAAGACACATATCTTACATTTTGACTGGATACAACTAAACTGTCCTACAAAAAGTTTAACAATTTATCAGATTATAATTTAATTCTTCTGCTTTAAAATACTCATTTCCTCTCATCCTTATTTTAGGTAACTTCATCCATATGAGAGAGGAAGAGAGAATCCCATTTCTGGGATGCTTTTTCTTTTCTTTTTTGCCTATTTTAGTAGCCAAGGCTTTTTTCCCCTTAAACTATAATTATTGAGTTCTTGTCATGTTCCAGGCATTGGTCTAAGCAGTCACATGGCATTGTCCCATTTAAACCTGACAACATTATGAGGTATTATGTTCCCATCTTATAGATGAGGAAACCGAGGCTCAAAGGGGTTGGGCAATAGCCAGTTAGGAGCACAAGATTAGAACCTACAGATCTGACTCCGACATCCTTAGCTCCCATGGGAAATGTGCAAATCACTCAAAGGGAACAGATAAAGCAGTTCATCTCACTACAACATCACTTAAAACAGACTGAGACCGATGCCATTAAATATCTGTAAATAATGAATAAAGCTGCTTTGGCTGAGGAAGGCAGCATGGTCTCCCAGGCTGCTTCCCTGTGTCTTTTTCCTCACAGATCCCTCAAGCCTGTAACTGCTCACCTTGTCCTTCCTGGACAGGTGCTTCCTGTCCTTCTTGGACAAATGCAATCGCCACATTTTGAGTCACTCTCACTCTTCTGCTTTCTACTCGACACACAGTCCTTCCCACTGAGGCAGCCCATGGCATGTTCCTTCCTATTTCACAGATGAGTGGTCAAGCCAAGCCAAGCCAGGGGATGACACAGGAGTGTCAGCACATACTAACTGGGGCTCTGGTTTTCTATCTTCTTCTTTTTAAGGAAGGGAAATGGATGAAGCCAGCCACCAAATTTTCATTTGCTAAACTTCATCAAAATCGATAGCAATGGAGTCTAGCCATATTATTGGTACTAATTATTTCAGAGTCATACTATAACTTTAGAAGTGATGTTGAAGGTTGGGGGTAAAAAACAAAAGCTATGTTTACTGAATATGTTGACTCATGGTTTTACTTTCTGGAAAAACTTCAGATACACAATCCTATATATACATACACACATATATGTATTTATACATTTTTCATATATAGTACATTACGTACACATATATAATTTATTTATTTATACATTTAAGCATGACCTATTTAGCTCAGAGGAAAAAAAAAACAAAAAAAAAAAAAGCCAGAAGAAAAGAGAAAAGGTACAAAGAACATAATTAAATTTGATTTACTTAAAACCACAATACAGAGAAAAAGGTGTGGCAAATGTTTGCTATTTTTGTAACCTAATGAAGTATATGAGCCTGAAAAAAAATTAAACCGATACAACTGGGTAGTGAATAAAGGACACTGTTCAGATTCTGGCACTAACATCTCAAAACAAAGTGCTTTTTGAAACTAAGAGTTGGTTTCTGAAGTTTATTAAAGGAAAAACATATTCACTAAAAAAAAAAAATTCTCATTTCCAAAAAGAATTTGAGAGTAAAATCTTATGAGCTTAGCTGGAACTAATATCTGGCATCAATACCTAGAAAGTATAAAATATAAAAATTCTAAGGAAGAAAGAGCCCCATAAATTTTAGTATGAGTTGACAGTTAAGATTCTTTATATCCTGACCAACTTATTTCAAACTTAAACACTGAATCCATTTTAAAATTGATATTAGGCTATTCGTGAAAGAAAATGTGCTTTCTCCTTAGGAACTATTTGGGAAATACCTAGTATTACTTTTTTCTCTAGAGATTATGATACTGACGGAACCTGTCATTATCTGAGGTTGATAATTAGACACAATAACCAGCTTTTGTAAACTTGGAGTCAAATTCTCTTCCTATTATCTGTGCTTGCAGGATTTTAAAAAGCTTGAACCTAGCCAAAGAATTAGGGAAAGTAATCTTTCAATTAAACACTAATAAAGACCAGAAAAAATTTTTGTTTGTTTGTTTTTGTTTCTGTTTCTGCTCGTAAGAATCTAGGCAAATCAAATCAGAAGGGCTCTTCCATCCCTTAATGCCAGTGGATGGGAAGGACTTGAGACAGGGTCAGAATGGTAAACGGTATCCACAAGAATGCCAGAAAAAGAAAGCAAATGGTCTGCAACGTCTGTCAGCATTGGTCAGGAAAAACAGGGCACCTTCCAGAGCCTAACCACAGGGCTGGGTGCAGGAAATAGCGATCACTTGACACTCCAAGCTGACAAGAACTGCAGAAACTGCCAACTTCCCCGCCCTGGGCTGGGCACGGGTGGGTACTTGCAGCTGGCAGTGCACAAAAGCTGGGGTCCCTGGGTGAGTTCATTTTCACAGAGCCTGGAGGAAGTAACCCACTCTGCTATTTAAAGCAATGCTTTTCTCATGAAATGGTCATTAGAGAAGCCAAACGAATGCATTCTCAATCAACTTACACTGGCTTGGGGCTAT
The DNA here is from genome assembly GCF_020740605.2 of Lemur catta. Classification (NCBI taxonomy): domain Eukaryota; kingdom Metazoa; phylum Chordata; class Mammalia; order Primates; family Lemuridae; genus Lemur; species Lemur catta. The sequence goes on along the minus strand of NC_059145.1, from coordinate 22,646,265 downwards.
TTTCAAAAAGGAAAAAGAATAAACACTCACATACTAACATATTTCAACACGCATGGCTTTTTCCCTGTATGAAGTTTCTAAAACTTTACAGAATGCAAACATTCCCTTTGGATAGAGTCCCACCAAGGCTCCTTCTTCCCCCTCCTCCTCCTCTTCCTCCTCCTCCTCCTCCAAGTGCTCAGTGTCTTCCTGTACCGTGTGCTGTTACCATCCCCGCCCAGGTCCCCACTGTCTCTAGAACTGCTCTTACCCCTTCCAAGCCACTCTCCCTAGAGTGACTAAAGTATCTTCAAGTTTAAAGCAAATTCATTTGTTCATTTAGTCAACACGTGGTTCTGAAGCACATAGTAGGTTCCAGGCACTGTTCCAGGTACTGAGGACACTACAGCAAAGTCCTGCATGCCTTTAGCTAACATTCTAGCCAGGGAGCTACAAATAAGCATATGAACAAATATATTCTTAATGTCAGGAGGAGATAACGGTTACAGTGAAAAATAAAGCAGGTTAAGGGCATGGTTAGGGGTCGCCTCTCTGGCTGGGTGACATCTGAAGAAAGACCTGCAGGAAGTGAGCGGGGAAGTGCCACATCGTGGACTTCTGGGTGATGAACTTCCAGGCAGAGAACACTCCGAGGGCCATGGCTCTGAGGCTGGAATTTGCTTGGCAGGATTGAGGGAGGGCAAGGAGGCCAGTGTTACTGGGGAAGAGCCAGAGAAGGGAAAAGTGTTGGGAGTCAAGACCAGGGTTGAGTGTGCTTGCTGGGTTTGGGAGGAGCCCAGGGAGAGGGAGTAGTAATCACGTAGGCACACAGGGCCCTGCAGGGATGGTACGGTTGGCTTCTCAGAGTTGGGAAGTCATTGGAGGGTTCTGAACAAAAAAATGACATTATCTGACTGACTTTGAGCAAAATGACTCTGGGGGATAGGTGGGGAACAGAGAGTAGGGAAACAGGGCATGAGCAGAGGGACTAGTTAAGAAGCTATTGCACCAATGCAGCTAAGAAACAAGGGTGGCATGGTCCAGGGTCATGGGAAGACGGTGAGAAGTGGATATACAGTTTGAAGGTATGGCCCAAGGGATTTGCTGATGCATTAGAGGTGGAACGTGAGAATGTGAGACCACCCAGGGTTTTCCTCTGAGCATCTGGAAGAAAGGATTTGGCATTTACTAAAGAAAGAGCAGGTTTCAGTGGGAAGATCAGGAGTTCAAATTTGGACATGGCCAGTTTGAGATACAGATTATTCAGGCAAGTAGAGATGTCAAGGAGGCAGCTAGAGACATAAGTCTGAATTTTATTAGACAGCGCCAGACTGGAGAGAAAAATAACCAACTAGAAAACAAGCTCCAAGAGGACAGGGATTTTTGTTTTGTTTATTACTATATCTTCACTGCCTAGACCGGGCCTGTAATGTAATAGTGCCTCAGTAAATATTTGTGGAATGAATGAAAGTGTTGCAACACCTTTAGTGGCTTCCCACCACACTTAGAGCAAATTCCAGAAACCAGGGCACCATGTGATCTAATCCCTGCTGCCTCGCCAAACCCACCTTTGAAACCCTCCACATTTCTTGCTACATTTCAGCCACTCTGCTCTTTCTCCACTCCTCCAACACTCTCAGCGCTTTCCTGCCTCAGTGCCTTTGCACTTGCTATCATCTCCACTTGGAATGCTGTTCTCTTTGGTCAGCACATGTCAAGCTACTTCTCATCTTTTGAGTCTTGGCTTTAATATTAATAAAACCTCTGGACAAAAGCCTTCTGTCACATTTCCCCTGTCATCCCCAGTGGACTCTGGGTTCCATGAAGGCAGGCCTACTTCTGTCTGTGATGTTGTATCCCCAGTGCCCTGAAAAGTGCCTGGAAGGTAATAAATGGTGCTCAGTAAATGGTGCTCAATAAATAATGAATGATAATATCTGGTAGAATCGTAGTTAAAATGTATGATATCTAATGCATAGCATGTGCCAGACACTGTTGTTAAGCATTAGATGTGTGTGTGTCTGTGTGTTTACACCTACATACATAAATAATAATTTATTTATCACAATTACCCTAGGAGGTAGGTATAATATTAATATTCTCAATTTAAAAATAGAAAAATGAGGCACAAAGAGGGGGAATACCTTGCCCAAGATTACACAAAGCTGGGATTTGAACCAAGGCAGTGTAGCTCCAGTGTCTGTGTACTTAACCACTAAGATGCACGAGGATTCCCTTGTGCTGATGTGAACCTCTCCATGATTTGACATTAGAAATAACTGGGGTGGGAGGAGGAGAGAGAACTCTCAGTCATGTGTTTGTGGATGCTTGGAATTATAAGTTAGTATCTTCCCCGAAGACCTTGTCTTCCTTTAAAGTGGAAAGACTCCTTAAAGAAATAGAGCAGGCAGTCTTATCAGCCCTTTTTATTTTAGTCTAAATGAGTTTATCATCTCCTACTATGGCTACAGAGTTGGTAGAGGGACAAATTAGAGACTGGGGGAGTCCTAGAAAGGACTCCATGAAGGCAAACATAGAAGAGGTTAAATTTAGGCAAATAGCAAACAGTTTATTTTGTTCAGTGGCTCAAGTGAATGAGATTTAGATACAACTGAGCTCCAATTTTTGCTCTTGAACAGTTAACGGCTGTAAACCATTTCTGCATCTGCTAAATGGGTTTAATTATACCTTGTCATTGTTAGAAAATTAAATAAAATGATAAAGATAAAGTGCTTAGCGCTGTGTCCAACACATAGAAAACTGTTCATTAAACAGAAACAGCCATAACTAACAAATTTTAAGTGCTTGCTTAAGATGAGCCAGGCATCCTAGTGAGATCTTCAACTACATAATCTTGTTTTGTCTCCTCAATAATCCTGAGAGGCAGGCACTATATCCCCATCTCATACATGAGGAAATGAGGCACAGAGAGGTCAAGTCACTTGGCCACGTCACACAGCTCTTAAGTAGGGCCATTTGGTCTTAAATCTTGGTCAGAGTTTGCACTATAGCATAATAATTTTTGGCTTAGGATCAACTTTATGCAAAGGGTCCAAATTTTTACATTTGAAAAGCTACTATTTCTCAATGTTATTTTTAATCTTTATACCAAACTTGAAATATAGATTTTATTTTATCTTTTGCATAGGTTAAAAAAAAAAAAACAGGCTCAGAGGGGTTAAGCAGTTTGGCTCAAGGTCACATAGCCAATAAGTGCTGTGATTTGATTTTAACCCAGGCCCAGTTGACTCTAGCCCATTCTATTTCCATATTTTGTCAAAGAACTTTTCTTTCTTAGATACTAAGCATCTCATCACATGTTGATGAGACAAACTAAGTCCTGTCAAAATATTTGCTCGCTATGCTATGTAAGGAGAGCATGACGCTTATAATAACCAGGCCTCCTTAGCAGTTGCAAATCTAAAGGTCATATTGGAGAACAGCTTATGCAGATGAGAAAGACAACGGCCATGGGGTCCCAGAACCTTCATGCATGAGGATGTGGGGTTCTTAGTCCTATGGAGTGGGGTTGGGAGAAAGTTTAATAGCTTCCTGTTGGAGAGAGAGAGAAATAATGCAACTAAATAGTTGCAAGCATCTTTGCTTTCCTAGAACAAACCAAGAAGACAGTAGCGTTAAGATGCCAGAGTTGCCTGATAAAAAGTTGTGCCCTAAAACCTTGTGGGCATAGTTCCTCTACATGGTGGTCAGTGGGCTCTTTTCCTGGTGGCCATCCAGACTACGACTCTTCATCTGTGGTAGAAAGAAGAAGGAGGGGCCAAGGCTTCTGCAAATTTTAGAAGCTCCAAAGTTTATTCCTATGCATAAGAAATTGAGCAACACATATACGAAGATAATTATTTGCCAGACATACATCCAACCATGCATCTATCCATCTCTTTACCCATCCAATCATCCTATCCATCCAGCCAGCCAGCCATCTATCCACCCATCATCCATAGATATAACACTGGTTTCAGTGCTTTCAAATATCGATACATTTAATTTTTATAACAATCCCAGGAAAACAACTCTTTTAGGTAGGTACTATAATTGTCCACATTTTGCAGCAGAAAAAAATTGAGTTTCAGAGAACACACATGGCTAACAAAAAGTGAGTCAGGATCTGAACTCAGGCAGTCTGAATTCATAGACTTCATTTTTAAGCACTAGGCTACGTTTCCACCCAATATTTATTGAATGAATGAACAGTGAATAAATGATAAAATTATATCATTATGTGTCATTTACCTTTAAATAAAGCAGCAAGTTGGTGGCCAGAGGCTGAGTGTTGGAGTCAGCTAGAGCGCTGATCAAATTCCAACACTGACTTATTAGCTAATAAGTACATTAAATCAGTAAAATGGAGTTCATGATATCATCTTGAGGAGGAAAAAAGTAAGGCACACCAGCTAATAAACTGGAAAATCTGGCAACTTTTCTTTTAAGTATATACATAGAGAAACTCTGGCTCATATGTGTAAGAAGACAAATACAAAAATTTTCACTGTAGTATTTTGGGACACAGAAAATTTGGAAACAACCTAAATGCCCACCAGTAAGAGACTGATAAAATCATGCAATGAAATACAAGGGTTAAAATGAATTTAGAGATAAATCCCAAAAACTTGTTGAGAGAAAAGCAAGGTAGAGGAATCACACACACCCATATAAATTTTACAAACATACAAAGTAATATATATTGTTTATAGATACAAACAGATGTGGCATAATTATAAAAACATGCCTGGGAATGAAAAACTTCAGGGTAGGATTATTCTAGGGAGAGGGAGGAGGAACAAAGGAGGTTTCAACTGATTCTATACACTTTTATTATATTACAAAAAAGTATCTAAAACAAACATGGCAAAATATTAATAAGATACCTGAAAACTGAGGGGTGGAAGCATGGAGTTTTTAGCTATATTACCTTTTATATTTCTTTTTTGTTGTTGTTGTTGAGACAGAATCTCACTCTGTCACCTGGGCTAGAGTGCCCTGGCGTCAGCCTAGCTCACAGCAACCTCAGACTCCTGGGCTCAAGCGATCCTCCAGCCTCAGCCTCCAGAGTGGCTGGGACTAATAGGCATGCGTCACAATGCCCGGCTACTTTTTCCATTTTTAGTAGAGATGGGGTCTCACTCTTGCTCAGGCTGGTCTCCACCTCCTGACCTCAAGCGATCCTCCTGCCTCGGCCTCCCAGAGTGCTAGGATTACAGGAGTGAGCCACTGTGGCTGGCCTTATATTTTTATATATTGAAATAATCCCCAAACGTTTTTTTTTTCCTTAAAGATAATACATACAAAGTACCAAGTGTAAGGCCTAGAACATAGCAACTGCTTAATAATTAGTAGCTATTGGTCAAGTTAAGACAGCCAAATTATACAAAAGCACTAGCTAAAGGGAAAACAGCTATTTAAGCAAAAAGCATTACCCAAACACAAATGTAAAATTTAAGAGATTAAAAATGACTCAAATGGACATTAGGGGAAAATGGAACTATTTAATTTGCCATATTTGCTAGCCTCTTTTATAGCTAAAGTTTGTTTCAAGGATGCCAGAATGTATATTTGTTATGTATGTACATATATACACAATATGTACTCAATTACATATGGATGTTAATTTTCATTTTTTTATGAGAGCTTAATTTCTGCCTCCCTTTCCATGTTGTAAGTCATATGGTCTTGTTTATAAAATTTAGAACCACAGATCTGATTCCTCATTTGAGTCATTCAAACTTTTCCACAACAACCAACTGGGACATCAAAAATATAATGTTCAGAATAAACATAAGTAGGGGATGGACAAGGAAGTTATTTTATGCTGCAGCTCCACCAAGAAAAGATGGAATGAGTAAAACAAACATCCATTTGAAAAGGCAGGAGAGTCCGTTCTCAACTCGATGTTTTTCAAGCGGGTGCAACAAAGGTTCATGCTTTTCAAAGATCCTGAGACTAATCTTGTTGAGCTTAAATGACACAGTTCTTTTAGAAATGTATTTATGTGAAGAGATGGGCTAAAAAATTAAGGTGGTTTTCCATTTCAGTTTTTGGGTACTATAGCATCTTAGTTCTGTGCTGTAAAATCTCTGTCTTTGGTTAGCAGAAAAAGTGGAAGATGAATGTTTTTAGTGATAAGTGGACTCATTTCATTTATCACGTATGTTTTCTCTCCTTTCTGTATATGTTACTCACTACTAGTAAGTAGCTGACTCCCTGGCTGCCTGATCCCTTCAACAGAGCATAGGATCCAGCCAGGAGACTGCCCTGATGGCTGGCCACGTTTTAAAGCTAGATTCTACGTCCTCACATCAATGCAATCTCACTTTCTACTTCCTTCCTGCTGGCCCTGCTTCAGTCCAGGCTTTGGTCCTAGCACCTGTTTGGTAGGCAGCTCTAAAAGATGCTGTGATGTGCTGTCCAGACTTACTTCCCCAGCTGTTGGGAGTGCTGTGAGCTGACAGCTCTCAGCCACCTCTGGGAACTGCCCTCTCTTAAAGAGAGCTGCCTCCTCCAAGGTCACCCCCACCCCTTTTCAAGGGCAGCCCCTCTCCAACACGGGTTGATGAGGGTAAGGGGAAGACCTGGCCCTCTTGTTCCAACTGGGGACAACTCTCAGCTTCTGTGCTACCCGTGAGGTCAGCTGCTTTCTTCACTGAGCTTGAATTGTAGCTCGACTTCTCCCTCTGCGTAGTACTCCTTCTTCTTTATTCCCTTCTACAGGTGTTCATCCTGAGAGGGCCCTGTAATAAACTTCCCACTTGTCCATCTCCATTTCAGGCTCTGCCTCCTAAGAACCAAATCTGCAGCAGCATTTGTGCTGTTCCATGGATGGTAGTGCTTTTCCTGGCCCCTGTGGTTGGGTGGGTTGTGTGACCAGTTCTGCCCATAACTGAGAAGTGACATGAGCCACTTAGAGGCCAAACACTTAACTGCCAGAGCCAGACCCTGGAGAGCTCTTCACTCTCTCTCCCAGCATCTGGGCATATTCAGGAACATTCTGTGGGCCTGAATGACAGTAATGAACTGAGCCAACCAGTGATGGGTTAAGGTAGTATGAGCAAAATCCAAAACTTTATTGCTTTAAACAACTAGGATCCTGGAGCTGTTTGTTGCCACAGCTAAACCTGTCCTATCCTGACTGACACAACATTATCACTGCAACTGCCTCCTAAATTCCTTTCCCTTCCTGCCTCTGCTATGCCACCCTCTCCCAAGTCTATCAGCCTCATTGCTGCCAGTGATAGTTCTAAATCAACGTCGTCTCTCCTGTCAAAGGTATCCCCCTAAACATCACAATTCTAAAGCACAAGGTCATTCATGTTCAGATGTTATTCTCAATCAAAATCTCTTTGTCTCTCTCTACTCATAAAGCTTTTTAAAAAAAAATCCCTCTTTATAATTCTCCACGAAAGTCATGTTGTTGCATGCCTGAAATACCCTGCTGCTTTTCTTCATCTACCGAACTCCTACTTGTCCTTCAAAGATCAGCTGAAGAATCACCTCCTCCAGGAAGCTCCCTTGGCTCTCCTCCCCTTTGCTTTACTCCTCTCTGGTTTAGACTCCCTCTAATGTTCACCTGAAAGGACAAAGCCCTTTCATAGACCTTGATCTCCTTAACCGTCTCCTCTACTTGACAATGTATTTCTTGAAGACTTTGTGTTGCTAACACCTTGGCACAGTAACTGGGACTTGATGAGCATTTGATAATTATTTTAGATATGAATGAATGAACAAGTGAATGAATCAATCCATCAGTTCAATCATTATTTCACAACCAAGGACCTAGTAAAGGTAAACTGAGCACTCCTCCTGAATATTTATTTCTTAATTTCCTGGTGACTAGGTTTTTGATGAGAAAATTCTTCCATATTCTTTCAAGTTTTGTTTTTCTATGGTAAAATTATGGACTTTCTTCCTGTAACATTCTCCACCCAGCACATTGCCTCTTTTCTATTAATAGTCCAAGGTTTGGCAAACTTTTCTGTAAAGGTCCAGAGAGTAAATATATTCAGCTTTGTGAGCAATATATCTTTGTATCAACTACTCAACTCAAAGCAGCTGAGTCACAACTACTTCTACCATTGTAGTGTAAAAGCAGCTCCAGACAACAGGTAAATGAAAAAGCATGGCTGTGTGCCAATAAAACTTTATTAACAAAGACAGGAGACAGGCTAGACTTCACTTGTGGGCCATCGTTTTCTGGCCCCCCTTCTAGTCTATGTAATTCAGAGGACTGTTGAGAGTGAAGAGTAGGGACAGGCAAACAGAATATGGCTTGAAATGCACATAGGTCATTGAATGCTCAATGGGGAATTGGCCTTTGCCAACCAATGTGGTGAGATCCAAAGTTCAGGCAGTACCAGTTTACGGATCATTGGAGTCTTGCATGTAGAGAGATTATGCCCTCACAGACCCAAGTATGGGATGCCTGTGGCCTCCTAGATTTTATGTATGGGCTTAATTAAAAGGATGCAGCTCTATTGTGTGAAACACCATCCAAATACTCAAGGTTCACCCGACACGTGCTGCCGTGGGAAAGTTCACAGTCTCTCTCACTAAGCATTCTCACATGTAAAGATTGACATTTAGTTTCCAGAGAACTATTGCACTTATAAAAGCACAGTGAGACCCTTAGCTACCCTTTATCAAATACCTTTTCGAGTGTCAGTATTAAGTCCTTTTTATAACCAAGAGCTAACATTTATTGAGCATTTTCTTGTGCCAGGCATAGTGCTAAGTGTTACATACATTATCTTATAAATTTCTCACCCACCCCTAATGCAGCTACTACTGTTTTCCCCTCTTACCCAGGAATAAATAAGGCTCAGAGAGGCAAAACAATTTGCTCAAGGTCAACTTTGCGCAAGTGGAGGCTACAGACTCTGTCGTGTTCTGCCTGCCTTGGGGGAGCTGACCCAGCCTCTTATGGTCACTTAAACATCCCAGATTCTGTTCAAGTTGCCTCTGTTGGAGGCAATGACTCCATTCAGGGTTTGCAAGAAATTCTACCTTTGGGACATTGGGAAGAAAAGGAAAACCTAATCCCAAGTAATAAACTGAGGGCTTTGTTAGAACATGTCACATCTAATCAAAAGCAAAGAGTGTTGATCTTTTCTCAACTGTATTCTCCCATCACTTTCCACCTGACTTGTTTGTTAAACCTAATTAATTGCTATAACACAACCCATACAGGCAATATATAAGCAGGACAGTTATATGTGCCTGAAGAATCAACTTTTGGAATTTAGCTTAAATTGAAGGTGAATGCTCATGTCTGCTACTTTAGCCAAATTCAAGGCTTTACTCATAAAGTAAGTCTTTGTTCAAAGGCAGCCTCGATGCAGCCTCATCCTGCTTTTTATTGAGTTGCATTACTACAGAAATGCCTTATAGCAAGTATCTTAATTATTCATGGTTTGTTGGCAAATTAAGTCACCTTCCTTTCCAATATCCAGAAGTGGAGGAAGTGTTCAATTCCAAAGAAATTATGCCTCCCCAGCTTTGCTAGCCAGGCAATAACGCTGTTGCCAAATTTATGAATAGGTGAGAGATCTTATTTCACTTATAGTACGTGAATAAACAAAACACCCCCAGGGGACTGCTAGGTATTTCACGTAATGGATACCTCCCGCCCCACCCTTAATTCTCTCCAGAGTGATTGAGCTTTGGATTTCCTTACAAGCAAGACTATTCAAACTAGAAGCAAGAAAAATGACACCTTTTTATCAACGAGATGACAAAAAATTGGGTTCAGCAAAATATGTAACTCTCAGGTTGTGTGTTTCCAGTTCATATGCCTGAAAGCTGGCAGTACTGCAGAAAACTCACCTCTCTGGTTTAAAATTCATTAATTATGGGACAGCAATACAGATATTCTAATGATGAGTCCCCAAATCCTTAACTCAAATGACGGTGGCAAAATACTTACAAAGGTATTTATTTGTACATTAATCTTTGCCCTTACCTTGAAAAATAACTAATTATTTTTATTTAAAAGAGCACTAGATTTGAGATTCTAATACGCTCTGGCCATTGCTGGTTGCATTTCAACCAAGCATTTTAGCCTTTCTCATTGTTTGGCGGCCATGTGGTCTGGGCAACCTCACTCTCAGTTGCAGAAGTGGGTCTGTTCTCCCACTGGCTTAAGCTAATCAGTGTAATCTAGCGTTTCTCAACCTTTTTATTCATTGTTACCCCCTTAAGGAGGCTTTTTAGTTATTTTTGTAGTTACTAGTCATCCCTCTTGAATTTTAATGCCGCAGATATGCTATATATCTGTTATGTATTGTACATATATCTGCGCTTTATACATAAAAGGAGTTATTTTGCCACCTCCCCCAAAACGATTTTTGCCCTTTTCGGGCCCTATCACTAGCATTAAGAATGCATGAATTGGAATCCCATCCCCTGTGCCAATCAGTGCATGGCATTAGGGGTGGGCACAGTCCCTAAAGTGGACTCCTAGCATGTAAACTGGGGCTTTTTTGATAGTTGGTTGATATGAGAAATTCTATTTCTTTCTAGTTGTGTATCTAAGGCCTGGGACTGCTGCAGTTATCTGCTGTCATGTGGGAAGAAACCAGCTGAGGCCAAAGCCAACAAATGAACAAAACCAGGGCTGAAAGAATTATGGGGAATAGGCACAGTACCCTGATCCAACCATACCTGTAGATTATTCTACTGCTAGACTTTCCTGTTGTGTCAAAAGTCATTTTGTTTGAGCCTTTGTAGGCTAGTTTGAGTTGAGTTTCCTATTATAATAAAAAAATCCTAACTGACAGAATATAACATTTATTGAATGCTAGCTCTAGGCAGTATGCTAAATATCTTACGTGTCAATTAATTCTCTTATCAATTTCTGTGACTAGTACTATTGTATTTCTCATTGTATAAATGATAAAACTGAAGCATAGGAAGATTAACTTACCCATGGTCATACATGGGCAGAAGTTGGATTCACTCCCTTGTCTCTTTAACTTGGAGCCTAAGGTATTGATCATTTTATTTTATTGCCTTTCAGTTCTATATAATTTAAGTCACTACTTTTTTGCTCAACATTTGAAAAGCATTAAAGAAAATTGCCTTTCTTTGCAAACAATTAGGTTGCATAAATAAGAATACTATGGTTCTTCAAAGGCTGAAAATATTTTTGAAAACCTTATTTCTCCAAAGACATATGAAAATTTAAACTTAGAGATTATTTTCTTCTACTTAGGATTCAATACTTATAAAAGCCATCATTAATTAATTTATTTCATTGATATATATATTAAATATACAAGTTTTCAGGGTACATGTGATGATCTGATACATTCATATAATCAAATCAGGGTAATTGGGATGTCCATCACCTTAAATATTTATCTTTTCTTCCTGCTAGGAATATTCAAATTATTCTCTTCTAGCTATTCTGAAATGTACAAATGATTAATGTTAAAAAGAAGTATTTTTTTTTTCAGAGATGGTCTCACTATGTTGCCTAGGCTGGCCTCGAACTCCTGGCCTCAAGCAATCCTCCTGCCTGAGCCCCCTGAGTAGCTGGCACTACAGGCATGTGCTATCGGCTACTATCATTATTTTACACGTTCTTATCATTATGAGATTATGAGAGGGTGTCATGTCGGCTCAGTCACCATTTCATCTTACAGAAAAGAAAATATATATTTTTTAGCAGCTTAGTCTCTCAAATTGCTATTGTGCTTAACAATAATTATTGATCAACCTTATAAAGAACCCACAGGGTCTCAGGTTTCTGGAATCTTCATTTTTGAATGGTCAGTAAAAGTATTAGAGATAAGCCATAAATCCCCTGAATCCTTGGGGAGTGAGGCACAGAGCCTGTCAGTTGGCTACAATATTCGCGTTCTCTTTTTGAAAGTTTCTCAAACATTAAAAAGAAAAAAAACAGAACTACACAAGGGGCACTTATCCTACAGACCAGACTGAACAGGGATTTCCCTAGAGAGAAAAAGGCCTGAAAGACAGACACACCTCTGGCTGCAGACAGCCAGGGGAGCTGTGTAATGTGGCCAGATGGGCTATATCCACAGTTGCCTAATACTCTCAAACACCCACGTGCTGCCCTGGTTCTCAACCTAGCTTTCGGATTCCATTTCAAAATGCAAGATATCACAGATAGCTTATACAAAGCAGAAGCCATGAAAACACAAGTTCAAATGTTCCCCACTTTTTAACAAGGATGACAAGGGGACATGGACTCTTTAGACTTCCATAGTCTAACCTTAAGTGCTGGCCTTTTCATTTTGCCTGATGGATGGGAAACTGTGGCTTGTTAAAAGCAGGCCCTTGATCAATTACAGGACATAATATAATGAGATATAAATTCCAGCCACATTGGGAATGGGATCGGGGTAGGGGGACCCCAGAACTACAACAAACCTATTCCACATCACAGGAAAGAAAATATGATACTATGTTCCCATAGTGAACATCAGGGTTAATAACGTGTATAATTTTAAAATGTAGATTTGTTTTAACCTCAAAGATATTAACAACCAAAGCACAGGACTTTGAAATCCATAAATTACTGCTTAAAAAAAAAAAATCCAGGCAAGCTGCAGTCCCAGAGAGGATGAACAGACCCCTAGTTGAACAAAGTTGTTGCATTTTTTGCCTGCAGGATGGGACCCAGCAAAGAAATAAAGGGGCTGTTCTGTGTGACAGGGAGTAAATCCACACGTAAGCATTCCAACGCTCAGCCAGGCCCCCCTCCCTTCCCCAGCCCGTCATCCTCCTGCAAAGTGTTCACAATTTGCTGTCCTTCCTTCCAAAAGCCAGCAGACACAGAATCAGCTTTTCCTGGCTCTGCCTTGCAGGTTGGGGCTGCCTGATGGAAAACTGAAATGAAATGAAACGGAAGAATGCCAAGCCACCAAGGCCCCCTCTGACAGTAAACTGGTGTGAAACCGTTGCTTCTGAAGTAGCCTCCTCCTCGCCAATGAAATAAAAACGAAGGCATCATCTGAATGTCTAAGTCGCTTCCTGCAGACCCTCTGCTGCAAAGCTCCAGCCTTCCCAGCCAAGTGCCAGCCAGGACACCATCACTCTATAGCGGATGCCTGCAAACGCAGGGACGAACTCACCAAGTGCCCCCCGTGCCCGGTTTGAAAAATTCACCAGCTTTGTCAGGCGACAGTTACCTAGAGCTGTTGAGCATTTGACCCAAGGACCAAGCAGTCCTCTAGGAGTTTAAAGAGAGGTGGGGGAGAGAGGATAAAATCATACAGGTGGAAGGGGCTTCCCACGAGCGCTCCCCGCAGGGGCCCTCGAGTGCCGCGCGCCCTGGCTCACCTGGTACACGTCCCGCAGCCCGCACCACGTCCGCAGCACCTGGTGGCAAGCCCGCAGCCTCTCGGTGTACCATCTCCGCAGCGTGGACACGGTCAGGTTCCACACGAAGCGGCTGCCGCTGAACAGCAGGTCCTCCACGCCGCACATGAACACCGAAGCCATGCCGCCTCCTTCCCTCCCGCAGCCTCCCGCAGCCTCCCGCAGCCTCGGCCCGCTCGCCTGGGTTCCCGACGCCGGCTTCTGCTGGCAGCCGGGGCTCAAGCCTGCCACCAAACTCGGCTTTCACCGTGCGTCCTGGCCAGGCTCCCGCGGCATGCCCTGGGATTGGGCGCCCGCCAGCCAACGGCTGCGACTGGCACACACAAGCCCAGCGTCCACCCCCGCCCGCTCGCAGCGCCGAGCAGGCTGCGCTAAGCTCCGCCAGGCGAGCCCTGGGCGCTCCCCGGGCGCGGGAAGCCCTGGTCAGCGAGGACTCCCCCTGGCGATCCCCCAGGGCGCGGGGCAGGGAGGGAAGCCAGCGACTCTTTGCAGGCGGAGGGGAGAGCTGCATTTCAGCGCGCTGGGCTTGCACGTCCTGCACACACACACACACACACACACACACCCACCCCGGGCTGAGCAGTCTCCTTATCTGCCTTGGGGAGCACCCTATTTCACACTACAGGGTCTTTGGTTGGCATCCTGCTCTGTCCACACTGATCAGCACCTCTGAGAAGCCACAGATGTAGAAGGGAAAAAAACAAAAATCCTCCAAAGCATCCCTTTGGACCCCACTCCTGGGGGACCAGCCCTGAATGTTTCCTTGGTTCTGCTGGAGCCAGGAGATGAAGGCACCAGTCTCAAAGGAACAGGGTGTGTAGGCAGCTCCTGAACCTGCCTTTGCTCCTAACTTGAGGGTTTTGAGAAAATGACAACCTGCTGTTTTTGCCAGCGGGAGGGCAGGTTCCCTCACTCTGAGATGCTGCTAATTGCGATGCAGCAGTCAGTTACTGAGGAAAACAGAGTTTTTGATCCCTAGCAAATAGCTTCCTTCCAGTTACTATTTGCTAGGAAACAGAAGCCCATAAGAGAATCTGCGGATTGGTTCTGGAAAATTCAGCCTCTGAACATGTCTCGCCTCAGCTGCCAGCACAAACCTGCATGGGTAGTTTATTCTTCACTCAAAACCGAAGGAAACTGTTCCACCATGTAGTCATCAGATAATTAATCCTTTTTTAAAAAAAGTTGTCTCTCAGGAATTGATATTGTCGAAGGCATTTGGAAAAGAGAGCCCCAAAAGTCCCACTTACCACCAGTCTCTATTTTTTTTATTAGAACATATAAAAATTTCAGTGCCATATAAAATAACAGCCCTTACAGCAAAAGCACTGCAGCAAATTCCAGGATGGAGTTTTGTCCTGACTCTAGCTGTAGGACAATGGTCGGTATTTTATTGGCAGTTTCACACCTGGGTTGTTATCTCTGCTATTAAGTGGCAGAAGGGTAAGGCACCAAAGCCTTTCTTCTGAACGGGCTCAGAAGTCTCCAGAAGAGATTATGGACAAGCTTGATTTCAGGTTTCAAATGTGCCTTTAGAATCTTAATTCAGGTGAAACTCAATCAGTCAAAAGACAAAGAACACCAAATCCATCCTCAAAGTGCTTGTTGTTTTCAAAGTAAATGTTATCAGAAAACTTTTAAATGACATTTCTTTTATAGCTAATAAAATTGACTAAGAGTTTTGGTTGGATTAGTTAATAGGACACAAGACCTGATCCAAGATTTGCAAATCTTTCTTCACAGTAAATCTACTTTATGTACTCATTATGTGTCAGTATTCTGACAGTATTTTCCAAGATAATGGTCACGGTGTTTATAAAGTATCTGAATACAATAAATTTTACTGAATCAAATGAAAATGAACTAAGTGTTGAAAAGGAAATGTCATCATGCTGATGGAAAACTACCGAACTTCAAAAATGGCCTATCAATAATGAGCGAATGGTGGTGTTACATTTTTATTATTTTTTAACGATGTAGTTCGACTG
Organism: Lemur catta; assembly: GCF_020740605.2. NCBI lineage: Eukaryota > Metazoa > Chordata > Mammalia > Primates > Lemuridae > Lemur > Lemur catta. The sequence continues at coordinate 22,630,942 of NC_059145.1, read as the reverse complement.
TGTTCTCGAAAATGCCAGGCAGCCAAGGGAATACCAGAATAAAACCTACAACAGGTCAATTACCTCTGTCTCATGACACCGTCCTCTAAGAGAAGATGATCTAGAAACACCTCTGCTGTTAGCCATCTGTGCATAGGTCTAATGTCAGTGGTCAATTTCAACCTCCATCACTGTCATTCAAGGTTTCCAAAGTCAGTGCTGACACTATTTTTTAGAAAATGGGATGTGATTATAATAGGGCTTCTCCAAGTGTGGTCTCTAGACCAGCAGCATCAGCATCACCTGGGAACTTGCTAGAGATACTAGTTCTCAGGCGGCCCCAGAATCAGAAACTATGGGCATGAGGTCAGTGATCCGACCTGGCTGATGGCGGAATTCCAACTCACACTAGAATTGGAGAACTACCACGGTGGTAGTGTATGCTGGTTAGAGCTAAATCTCCTAAAAGAGACACACCTGATTTCAAATCCCTGCTCCTCGGGACCTGTGGGACCTTGAAGAAACTCTTTAAACCAGCACAGTCTCAATGTCCTCGTGCATGAAATGGGGATAGCAGAACCTACTACAAAGGATTTGAGGAAAATTAAGTAAAATATTCTTGTACAAGGGATTTAGCCTGGTGTCTGGCAAAGGGTGAACACCCAAAGAAAACTAGCCCCCATCACTACCCAAATCAGAAATTGTTTCCATTTTTGGAACTCAAATAAAATACTATAAGTAAAATGTGTTTTCAAATTTCAACTAATAATCTACACGTGCTTTCCTATTCCTTTCTGCATAGTAGGGTGAAAGTTGGTGGTGACTTGTTTTCAGGGAACAGTTCTGTTGCTCTCCTTCAAGTTCCCGAAAAGCTTTTTGAAGCTTGTTCTTCCCCTCCAGAGCCAACCTTTCCTGTGGACTCAGAAAATTAGTGTATGATTAAAGCTGGATGCAAGACAGGAGAGGACATCTTGTTCCCAGCAATATAAACATCAGTGCTTTTTCTTATCCAAATGGCTTTCCTCTGCTGCAGAAGTTCGAAGGTTGGGGATGAGTGGGATTTTAGAAGGTGGGAAGTGCAACTTCCTCCACTGCAGGGACTGACATGGGGTGGCAAGTGAACCCAGATGTGTAGCCATGGAGAAAAGAGCGACCCCAGTGTGGCATCATCCTTTAAAATGGACTAGCCACGTGGCACAAACCGGATCCCAGACACACACCCTTGAAGCTGGTCTAAAATTCTCCATGGAAAGAGAGCTAAATCCAGCTAGCTTCAAAATTATCTTGCTTTTTCTTTTTCTTTTCAATTTAAGAAGAGGATTTTCTCTCCTCCTCAGCATCAGAGTTCCCTGCAATACACTGTAATTTCCTGCAGCTCTCTCCGGAGGCTTAAGAAGATGCTTCAGGTGACAGCATTACTCATACATCTGGGAGTTCTGCTATGGACGCAAAAGAGAAATTGTCATTATCCCTGAGGCTCCTGTAGGTTCTCCTTTGAGCAACTGGCAGGAGGAAGAGCACAGTGCCAGGAAGATAGGACAAAGTGTCAAACCCTCTATCTAGAAAGAGATAGCAAGTTGGTAACAGAGTGGTGTCCAGTGGTCCCCTCTGCCTGGCAAAACCACAAAGTCAACCTAATATCTATGGCCATTTTCGAAGTGTACTCTCTACCTACCTGAAAAACCAGTGTGGCTAAATTCTGATAGACCAACAGTGTCTGATATACGGCTTAAGGTGAATGAAAACAAGTCTAGTTCAATAACTCTCAACCAGGGGCAATTTCACACCCCCTTATCACCATGGAACATTTGGCAATGTGTGGAGACATTTTTGGTAGTTACAGTTGGGAGGTGCTACTGGCATCCAGTGGGTAGAGGTCAGGGTGCTGCTAAACATCCTACCACGCACTGGACAGCCCCCCACAACAAAGGACTCTCCTGCCCCAAATGTCACTGGTACCGAGGTTGAGGAACCCTGGTCTAGGTCAATGCTGTACCCCTGTTCTTCCTCTCACATGACTTTCATTGTGAGGAAACATTCTTCCTTCTTAATATTTTCTTCCCAAAAGGCAAATTGGGGAAGAAATGAAGCAATCCCTCTATACTGGTTTTCACACACTCACAATTTTGAGTATAATGAACTCAAAGGCTTTTAAGAAATAACTGGAATGCCATTTCCCATTATTTTTACTTATCTTTTTTTGGATATTTATTGTAAAAGGAGGAATATTTTTCATCATAAGCTATTTTTATTTTCATACTTTATTTTTGGGTTTATCATTCCATTTAAATTAGAGGTTCCTTAGTAGTAGTAGAAGTCTTTCCTTTGGCATGTTTAAAAAAATAAATTCCTCCCACACTGACCCCAGAGTGGAATGCTGATGTCTCCCTTGGGCCATTTCCTGTTCAGAAAGTCTCTCCCTACACACGTGGCGGATATTGCCACCTTCAGTGCACTTTTCTCTATTAGATGGAAAGCTCTGCGAGGGACCCCTGCGACGTGACATGGAGGCAAGGGTGACTGGGAAGAGCCTTCCTTAAGCAGGAGTATCCCACACACTGGAAGGTGTGTAGTGACCTTGAGCTCTTCCCACTAAACACCAGTAAAGCCCTAGTCATTGTGGAAGCGACAACAGAAAGCCTTTCCTCACGTTACTGACTGTCCCTACCCTCATTCAGAAAGCACTGGTGGGAGGTGGGAAAGGGTCTTATTCATGTTTGTTCCCCCAATGGCTGGCACATAGCAGGCCATGGATGATACACATTGAACTGACCCATAAATGACTATTTGTCTCAACAGTGAATACAGAAAGTAGTTCAGCCATTCCCAACATACATACCCTTGTTCATTAAAAAATCATGTGTTGAGTTTGCACTTAGACCACAGTGATAAAACCAAGACCATCTTTCTCTAAGGGAGTCTTGGAGGAGCATGGGGAAGTCGGACATCTAAACAACAGGGGTTATGACAGAGACACCTGAGGGAGGATGGGGAACAGGGAATGCCTCCCTGAGGACCTGCCACTTGAGCCGAGTCCTGAAGGCTGAGTCACAGAGAGCCAGGTGATGGGGGTGCACTATAGCAGTCTAAGGCATGGGCAGCTGTGAGGACAAGGACCTGTGGCAAGAAGGATCCCACATTTGTGGAACTTAAGAGAGAATGGCAGGAGGGGATGCTGGAGCATAGGGGGGCTAGGGAAGTCCAGTAGGGAGCAGCTGCACAGTTCCAGGGGTGCAAAGAGAAGCCTTGAGGTGGGGTCATGAGGATGTCTACCTGACTAAGCTGAAGGAGTCCCCTGTTTCTCAGCCCCTGGGGACCGTGGGTCCTTCACACACAGAATGGAATAAGAGGTAGGTGGGAGGAAGGTGCCACCCAACCTCACTCAGGGGTCTGTATGTCTCGCCTCCCTCAGCATCCCCATAAGGAGGTGGGAGGCTTGGAGGGAGACAAGCTCTGCTTCAGTGCCAGCTGAGCCAGAGGCTAGTGGACTTGCTCCTCACCACTCTCCTGCTTTCTCTCCTCTCCCCTTTCCCTTGGGCTGAGAGAGCAAGGGACGTCCCTCAGTGTTGGCTTCCAGCAGGGGGATTCGGAAGGAAAAAACGTAGAGGTGGTGGAAGGCTGAAGTGGAGGAAGCAGCCATTGTCACTCACAGTTCCAGGCTGACCACAGGCTGCTTCAGTTCTGCAGCTGCCCTCATGACTATGAAAGGCTTTTTGGCATCCCTAAGGGCTAAAAACACTACAAGCAACATAATATCCAGCACTAAGGCATAATAATAACAATATTATCCAGCACATTCAGCATGTATTCTTTGGCAAATGCATTCCACTTCTAGAAGAAAAGGGGGGAAAAAAACCTTTCTCATCTTCCTCAAAAAACTCATCTTTTATTTTATCAAATCAAATTCCCCTCGCTCAGAGGAAAGAGGAAGGACACCCTCTTTGTTGTATGAAGATGTACCGAAAGAGGGAGCAACACAGGGCTCGACTTTGCAGTGTCCCCATTTTTACTAGTTGATCCCCTGAGCAGATGTTGGAAATTCTCGCCAGGTCAAATTTTAGAAGTCATCTGTGTAGATGTATAAGCACATGAAGGGAAGAATGGTGCCAAGGACATCGGAGGAAAAGGGCTGGCCTTCTTTAAGGAAGAAGAAATAGTATCAATCTTGTGACTGACCTCCCACCTCCATAATTTGCCACCTTTTATTTTTAATTAATGGACGTGCATATCAACAACGACCAAAATAAAATAGTAATAAATTGGTCCATATAGCACCCTTTTTTTCCTAAATAAAGGCAGCTTTAGTTATATCACCAGTTAATTCTCACAATACATATTTTTCTAAGATCAAGCAGAGAAAGTTATTTTGGTCCCATTTCATGAATGAAGAAACTGAGGTGCAGAGAAGCTGGGTGACTTGGCAAAGATCAGTGTGAAAGCATTTATAATAGCATTTTAAAATGGTGTAGCTGCTCATTTCTCAGTAGTTCTACTCTGAGAGACAAAAGAACACATTTGTTTTATATTTCTAAGTTATAATTGGCTTTGGCCTCATACTAAAATTTGTAAGTAAAAGTACCATAGAGTGGACAGTTTGTGGGAGGACACAAACATTCAGTCTCTAGTAGGTATGGTTGGCTCTAAGATGTATTTATTACTCCAGGAACTTAGTGTGGAAAAAGTTCACCCTTTGGGTTTACCCAGTTTAAATAATAAAACAATGATGAGAAGAAAAACAAAATCTATAATGAATAGTAACAGAATTTTTTATGGGAGATAGAAAGGGAGTTACTTGAAACTCTGACTCTTCAGTCATAAATGGTAGAAGAAAAACAAAAAGATAAATGCAAACTCTTGACTCTCCAAAGACCAACCACGTCACCTATGTGTAGGTAACTGCAGTAAAATGAGTAACAGAAATCAGCCAATATTAAATGGCTTGCAAAATATCAAAGACCCTCAAGGCCAAGTATACTCTGGGCAAATAGGTTATAGAAACAGACTGTTTTCCTAATATCACTAAAAATACAGAATAATTTGGTAGGATTATTGCTAGGAATTTCAACTATTTGGCTCTCTGCAGTAAAAACAAAAGAAAAGTCTAGCGTCCAAAAAAAAAGGGATGTAAAAGTATTTCTTGTACCTTGTTATCCTAAAATCAACTTCAGAGTTCACAGTAGTGACACATTGTTCTCAACTACAAAATGAATTGTCTACAAGAAGAAGAAGCAGCAGAAAGGTGCAGGCTACAGGCCTCGAGGCCTGTGGAGATTTTACACAGTTGAGAAAACAGCTGTGTATTCTTCAGACCAAGAGTTCAGGGAGCTGGAAGCAGTATTTGAGAGGAATGAAGAAAACTGCATGATCTGATCTTGAGTCAATAACAGAGAAAGAAAAGAGGAATTTCACTTCTGAAGGAGCTAGCACCAAAGAAATGTAACGTAGACCTCCTCACCCTAAAAAGATTCCATCATTATCTCAGTCTGGTGGGCTTCCAGGTAGTTTTGGTTTATTCTTTGTATGTTTATATATTTTGGCAGATAACGTTTGTTGTCTATCCACCAGCCATTCCCTTCTTTTTCAGAGGAGCTGATTTTGTGGATGGCTATTTTCCATGCCACTAAGATGAAATATTAATCTAAAGGAAGGGGGCAATGCCCAATTCTGGCAATAAGATATAAAGTGAAGCTTTCTAAAGAGTTCTGAAAGAGATGTCCCTCTTTGAAGAAAAGGAACAAAATAAGAAAAATGTTGTCATCACATGAAAAGATGCTCAACATCATTTGTCTTTAATCATTAGGGAAATGCAAATCAAAACCACAATGATACACTACTTTACACCCACCAGAATGGTTATAATAAAAAAGATGGACAATAACAAATGTCGGCAAAAATGTGGAGAAATTGCAATTTTCATACATTGCTGGTGGGAATGTAAAATGGTATAGGTACTGTGGAAAGTCTGATATTCCTAAAAAGCTAAACAGAATTACTATATGATCCAGCAATTTCATCCCTAGGTATATAGGTGTGAAAAAGTGAAAATAGGTGTTTAAAAAAAAATTTGTACATGAATGTTCATGGCAGCATTATTCATCCTAGCCAAAAGGTGGAAATAATCCACATGTCTATCAGCTGATAAATAGATTTTTAAAATGTGATATATCCATTAAGAGAATTTTATTTAGCAAAGAAGGAATGAGGTATATACCCAAGAGAACTGAAAACATATGTTCACACAAAATCTTGGACATGAATGTTCACAGCAGCATTATTTGTAATAACCAAAAGGTGGAAACCACTCAAATGTCTATCACCTGATGAGTGGACACACAGAATGTGGTATATCTATGATGGACTATTATTCAGCCATAAAAAGGAACGAAGTACTGATATATACTACAATGTGGATGAGTCCTGAAAACATTATGTTGAGTAAAAGAAGCCAGTCAAAAAGGCCACATATCCATAGAGAAAGAAATTAGATTAGTGGTTGCCAAGGCTTTGGGGGGTGGGGTGGGGTGAATACGTAATGACTATTAATGAGTATGGAATTTCTTTTTGAGGTGATGAAAATAATCTGGAATTAGATTGTGGTAATAGTTGTACAACCTGTGAATATACTAAAAACCATGAAATTGTACGATTTAAAAAGGTAAATTTTATGGCATGTGAATAAAAATTGATCAATCAATAACTAAAAAGCAATCAATAAAAAAATAGATAACTTTACAAAAAAGGAGTGAAATCTATGCCACAACATGGATGAATCTCAAAAACACTACATTAAATGAAAGAAAGCCAGGCACAGTTGCTGGGACCTGTAATCCCAGCTTCTTGGGAGGCTGAGATAGGAGGATTGCTTGATGCCAGGAGTTCGAGACCAGCCTGGGCAACATAGCAAACCCCTGTCTTAAAACAAAATTAAGTCAAAGAAGCCAATCACAAAGGACCATGTATTATATGCTATAAAATGTCTAGATTAGGCAAATCTATATAGACAGAAAGTAGATCAATGGTTGCCTAGGGCTGAGGGAGTTTGGAGGGAGTGTAGAGGAAAATAGGGAGTGACTGCTCATAGGTACAGGGTTTTTTTTTCAGGACAATGAAAATGTTCTAAAGTTAGATTATAGTGATGGTTGCCCAACTCAGTAAACGTGAAAAGTCACTGAATTGTGTATTTTAAATAGACGAGCTTTATGGCATGTAAATTATTAATAATCACAATAAAGCTGTTACCCATAAAAGGCAAAAATATAGCACACATCTTAGCTTGTACCTATATTTTCCAAATATTCTACAATGAGCACATAATACTCATTTTCTTCAGAAGAAAAGTGTTCAGATTTCTCTTGATTTGGGAAAAAATGCCTATTATATAAAACAGGGTAAAAATAAAAGAAGGAAAAAATACTATACACGGACTCGTTGTGAAACTGAGTGCATGCATGCAGGAAAAAAAACCTAGAGGAAAATGTGCTAAGTTATTGATAGCAGTGATTGCTGACCTGGGATCACTGGATGATTTTTATTTATTTTGGTGGAGGGCTTTCCCTTCCTATTTTTTTTATATCACCACATACTACCTTTTTAAATACTTTTAAAAAATTTTAATTTTCAATTGACACATAATAGCTGTACATATTTATGGGGCTCATAGTGATGTTCCAATACATATATAGGGTGTTCAGTTTGGAGTAATTAGCATATCGATCATCTAAAACATTTATCGTTTCTTTGTGTTGGGAACATTCAATATCCTCCTAGCTATTTCAAACTATATATTATTGTTAACTATAGTCATCCTGCAGTGTTTATAGAACTTATTCCTCCTCTCTAGCTATAATTTTGCACATACTACTCTTTGATTTCTAATTTTGAAATGTATATGCAATCATAAAAAAGGCTAGGCAGCGAATGAAATGTAAGCCTTCCTCAATCCTTGTTCCTTAGCTCCTCACTTCCAGGGTTGTCACGTAAGGCTGTTCAAGTCATTCGTTGCACAATGGCATCTGATTGAGGCAGTGAGGGGAGCTGTAAGCTAGCCAGGGCTCTGCTGGATAAGCCACAACTCATGGCTTGGAGAAAAGAGTCATTTTCATCTGAACCACATAGAGGCATTATGTAACCAAGTGGCCAACCTGCCCTTCTCCCCTCCCCAAAGGCACCACTGTTCCAAGTTTCTGATATATACTCGCTGACATAGTCTATGTCATCCAAACATATACCAAATACTATATGTATGGAAAGTTCTTTTAAAAGAGTAAAGAAGTGGCAATTCAATGGCAGCAAAAGGCAATATAATAATCAGAATTCAAGTATTTTTAGGAAAATCATTCAAGGTACCATGGTAAAACTGTATTTAAAGGAAGAAAAGAATATTTGGAACAAATAAGTCTTAAGGGAAGAATCCTAAGTGCAATGATTGGTGGATTGTTTTCCACCTTAGCAATCTCAAATTTACATAAATTGGATTTTTTTGTTTGTTTTTATTTTTAAGAGACAGGGTGTCACTCTGTTGACCAGGCTGTAATGCAGTGGTGCGATCATAGTTCACTAGAGCCTTAAACTCCTGGGCTTAAATGTTCCTCCCACCTTAGCCTCCCAAGTAGCTGGGACTACAGGTGCACATCACCATACCCAGCTAATTTTTAAATTTTTTTGTAGAGACAGGGTCTCGCTATGTTGCCCAGGCTGGTCTCAAACTCCTGGCCTCAAGCCATCTTCCTGCCTCGGCCTTCCAAAGCCCTGGGATTATAGGTGTGAGCCACTGTACTCAGCCACCAATTCACATAAATTCTTTAAGCAGCAAATGAAATTGATTATATCCATTGCCAAGTGGGTCAATATTTGGTATTTCATTCACAACGCTCCCCATGGCTTAGAAGAGTGTGGTGGCATGAGTACAGTCCAGCTTCCACTGCAGAAACCTTTAGGATTGTAGTCTGCTGAGAAACCTGAGAGAGGATGTCCCCACCTGAAGCCTGGCATTTTCATCTCATTCACTCTAGTGTCCTTCAAGACAAGGAGAATTGCTTGTTGTCTATGCTTCTGTTTCAGGTTTTGCCTCATCACTGAAGGCCATACTGGTCTTCTTTTAGGTTCCAACCCTTTTGCCCCAGGTGCTTCGTATTTGCTGTTCCTTCAGTCCTGAACACTCTTCTCCACCCAAAGAGTTCATCCAGTGAATTTCTATTTTTCCTTCAAGCCTTAGCTTTACAGTTGAGCCCCCAAAGCAGGTACGTGCCCCATCACAGCAGCCTGAACCTCCTTTCTCATGACATTTATGACATTTAAAATTAGCTGCTTAAGGCCTGATGTCATCACCAAACCATCAGCTCCATGAGTGCAGGGACCATGCTCGTCTGGTGACCACTGTATTGCCATTGCTTAGCACGGTGCCTGGCTCATGGTAGACACTCAATAAACCTGTTAATTGAGTAGATGGAAATGGAAAAGCCCTACAAAAGGAAACTCTTTCCTCATTTAAAAAAAAATTGGGTGCCACTTAAGAGAAATCTTAGAACTGACCAAGAGACAAGAATGATAAAGCTTGGAACCTATTCCTTAGGTCTGGAAGCATTTCCCAAGGAAGAAGCCTGGAGAAAGCTGAGGTTGGTATTGGATGGGACTAATTGCTGGATGAAAAACAAACAAGAAAACAACACTGGGATAAAACGGTTAGGACCAGGAAGGTGATCGGAGATGGCTTGAGTGTGAGATATTTCTAACACAGAATGAGACCCTGTGTGCTAAGAAAGAAGATGGCGGGCAAGGTCTCTGTATCTGAATCATCTTAATCTTAATTTGACCTGATTCAAATAGGTCTTGATGGTAGCAGCAAGGATTATCTGAGACATATTTGTTCCTCCTAAGTGGCTTAGTTCTCTAAACCCCTTTCGAGAGTGCTTTGGGGCATTCGGAAACTAGTTCTGCTTCTAGTCAAGCTATACTAGGAGCGGGATAAGACGATGTAAACTTATTTGCCTTGTGGATTTGTTCTGTTTCTATTTCTAAAAGAGAATACTTAAGTCGGTTAACTGATTACCTACAGGAGTGCAGAGAATCCCAACAGTTACTGGAATTCTTTACTTCCATTTTGGATGCCATTTTCCATACACAGTACTGTAAGGTTTTAGAGAGGATAAATAATTAAAATAAATAATTTATGATATGCAGCATAGAAATATTTAAAATGCAAATATTATGTTTACATGATAAAGCACAACTACATAAACATCACATTATGTTTAGGCTGGAGAAGAATTTTTAAAGGACTATAATCACTGAAATATGGCTGTGTGGAGAGTAAAGCATCCAGATTAATTTAATTTCCTTCTACAGCAATGAAAATATATGGAGGCAAGGCCACTTCAACTATTCCATCCAAGTAAACTACATGGCAGAGAGGAGGGAATATATACTATCAGGGGACAGGGGGATGTCCCAATGCAATTTTAGCAATCAGAAATTGAATTTACCTATTTTATCTTAAAGATGTCTGTGGATTTTATATTCTTTTTCATAATATAGCTTTTATTTTTCTTTCTAAAAACACAATAAGTAAAACTGCTGCTCCAGGAAGAGTGTTTATTTTGGTTTTCCATAATCTTTCGGGACATCTCTCAAAACACTGATGAGGAGAGTGCATACATCTCAGTGTAAGAAGCATAGTGGTAGATAATAGGGAATATAATCACAGTACTCTGTACAGACTTCAGAAAAGCTTTTAGCTTAGTAAGAAAAATGTTTTTCACAATAAATCATTAAACATGGTAGCCTATGCACAGGCAATTTTTTTCAGAATCTCACGTAGCCTCCAATCATAGCACATACTACACTCTAGTGAATTTCTCACTTCTCTTGTCTGCTCAGCTGTTGAGGTCATGGGTGATTACCCAACATCCATTGTACTGGAAAGGATGAGCCTAGGCCAGTTATAGTAATCCCACTCTCTTGGCCAAGTGATTGGTTTAGGAAAGAGCATGTGATCCATACTGGCCATTAAGACTTATAAGGGGAAATCAACTGAGGGGGTTTCTGGGAAACCTCACTCACATCTGGCAGAGCCAGCTTGCTGTCAGCTCACAGATGAAACCAATAGTCAGAGTTGATTCTAACAAGACAATCATAAAGAAGGGAAACTGGAGCCTTCAAGTATTGTGTGCCAGCTGCCCTCCCTGAAGATATCCTGAGATAATATATTCCCTGATGAAACATGAGATGATATCTTTCCTTATTAATTGAGAAAATTAATGTGTGGGCTCTCTGTTACTTCAGGAGATCTTTAACACACACTTTACATGAGACGAAAAGCTTTGTGAAGGGTAGGGTGTTTTATTTATCCTTGTATCCTAGAGCCTAACACAATATCCCACATACAGTAAGAACCTGATTCATATATGTAGGATGGAATTAAACCAAATATCAAATTTAAGATGTACAAAGTGAATTTCCCAGTCAACTTTAGGCCACCTGGAGACTTAATATCTAAATAAGCAACCCAGGTTACAGACACTATGGCATGAAGGTAGGTGAGGATTGCTGGTATCAGCAGACAGAACTACAATTGGCTTCAATATATTATTATTTAATAACATTGTAGATGACAAACAGTAATCAAAAGAGATAAGGCACTAATGAAATATAAGCATGGAAATCACTGGCTAAAGGGTGACTGAAAAAGACCCAAAGTGATTATTTTGTTTAAAGGAAGCACAGCCCTGGAATTCCCGGATTATGGCACTAATTATTCCAATACAGACTGCAGGAGAGGAGAAGAAAAATGCTTTTGTGTCAGTGGAACATCTGGGATGACAAGCCCATAGTAGCTGATGTGCAGATGATCCTCATGTCACTGTGTGTGTGTGTGTGTGTGTGTGTGTGTGTGTGTGTGTGTGTGCCCACCCTGGTAAAACACAAGGCCAGGTAAGATCCCCACCACTGCATTTATAGAACTGCTTGGACCACTGAGGTACTTTGAAAATTAGCATGGATTCAGGGTCCTCAAATGGACATCCAGATATTCCTCAGAAAGGAAGATTGATTTCTTCCTGATATTCCTTAGAAAAGAAGCTACAGTAATGTCAGGCATTGACTTAGTGGGTTTCACACCCACCACCCCATCCTATTAGATGGGTGGAGAAGCAAACCCCCTTCCTGCCACTGCTGCCCGCCCCGAGACTATGAAGTGGCACTATTTATTCAAACACAGTCACAGGATCCTTGCACAGAGAGGACAAACAGGCTGGACAGGTTTGGAAGTGTAGAAACCTTAAATATGCATCCAATGCAATCAGCTTGAAAATAAAAAAGGTATAAGGACATTTGAAACTTGTAAGTTCAAATGTACTCCATTTGTGAAGTATAGTAGAGCATTCTTTCTCTATTCCAAATGTGTGCATAAGTGCACACACACACACACACACACACAACCAGTCTCTTTTTGCACATTTCATTCTGACCAGAATCAGAGACAAGTTTATCCCTAAGAATGTCTTCTCTCAGGTTTGCCTGGAGAAAAGTCCAAATAGGAAATCCAGTGCAAATGTATTTTTTCCCATGAGATTTCTGCCCAATAATAGAACTCTGAAACATTAAAATTAAAAAAATGTACAGGTTTTCTGATCTACAGGATTCTTTTCATAGCATTATTTGCTTTAATATTAAAAATAAAAAATGTAACTCTACTGTTTGAGACCTGATTATTAGAGTTAGAAACATCAGATACTAACTTCAGCTATGGTATGTTGATTTGCTTTTATGAAGCAGCCATTAAGCATTTAATTGTCACCATGAACTATAAAATAGGTATTATTATTACCTCTATTTTACGGATGGTAAAACTGAGTCTTGGAGAGGTTATGGAGGTGGTGGGTTAGATTCACACACTGGAGAGAGCAAGACATTGGAGTACCCAGAGGTCAATAATCCAGGCAGAGAAGTGAGTTTAGCACTTGGTAAATGGGGGTAGTTGGGCACAAGTAGGTCAAGAAAAACAAAAAGCCAAGTTCAGGTGAGCAGTTCAGAATGAGGACGATGAAGAAGAAGGCACGGGAAAGGTGAGTCAGGTGCTTCAGAACTCCAAATTCCATAGGAGCAGAAAGGGGATGCAGGAGGTCTTGTTATACTCAGGCATGGGTACCAAGAGGGCAGGGACCCTGAGTCTTCCTCACAATCGTATCCTCAGGGCTCATCACAGTGCCTGCACATAGTAGGCACTCCACAAAAGCTTACGGAAGCAGGTCGGAATAAAAGGGGTTACAAACTTGGCCCAGTAGCCCAGAGGAGAAATGTGGGGTGCCAGCTACACAGAGGCTGAAATGTCTTTATTTGTCAGAGGTCTTTGCCTGCAAATGATGGAAACATAATTCTAACTAATTTAAGCAAAATGGAATTTATTGGCTCCTATGACCAAACTAGGGAGCAGGCAGGGTCAAGCAGGCCTTGTGGATGCCAAGAATGTTTTCAATCTCCTTGATCTTGCCACTGCTTCTTTTGCATGGTTCATTCACTCTCTCTGGTGTGTTCCTTTGTATGTGCCATTCATTCAGATGGGTGTGCTATCACAACCGGGTATAAAACCACAAACAAAGGCACCACCAAGGGCATGTCCTTATAGACTTAAAATCAGAGAGGAAAGAGAGCTCTTCCCTGCCAGCTCTAGAGGTTCAATCATGGGAGAGGATGCTGATTGATGATCAGAAGCATGTGGCCAGGGTGGAGGAGATGGGTCTGTGTTGTGATGAGCTCAGCCAGGAGCAGGAGCCAACTCTAGGTCTAAAAGGGTGGGGTACCATGATTGGCAGCCCCCTGCAGGACAACTTGGTCAGAAGTGTGAAAGACACATTTCCCCTAGTAAAGGGAGCACCTGTCACCAGAGGAAAGGGGTAAAGGATGCTGGGCCGCAGAAACAGGCAGTGATCTCTTACAAGGGCTCTTGCCTTGGAGGCAAACTGCAACCGAAGCTAAGGTAGGAACCATTGCTAAGCCATGACATCCTTGTTCTGGGACTCACCACAACACCTAGCTCACTCTGATACCATGTTTCCCAGTCCTTCTCCCGTTTGTGCCAGAAATTAAATAATCTATTGTGAACTGCTTTCTGATCTGTAGAAAAGGCCTTCTAGCTCCTTGGCAGCCCATCCAACTGAAATTGAAATTTAACTTGCTCCCTCCTAGTGAAACAGTACCGCAGGATAGACACCATGTTAATAGTAATGGCCTTTATATTAATGTGATTTCAAATAATATTCTTTAGTGTTTTTAATGACTTGGTTATGTGGCACTTTGGGTATAATACTTATTAAGTTCTTCCATCTGTTTCAAAGCAAAGGGATGCACTGCCTTTCTTTTTTGCCCAAAGAATATAACAACACCTTATTAATTTTATTGGGATCCCATGAATCTAAAAGCTTAAAACATTATTAAAAAGGCCCTCACCGTTGCACTTCTTATTCCCTTTTCCATAAATCCAACACAAAAAGATGGAAAATGCCAACAGCTACAGACTTTTGCCAAAATTGGCTTAATGCTTTTAAATGGCCAAAGGCATGCTCACACTCGCAAGCTAAACTTCTAGAGCTCCAGGGTCCATGAACGATGGCTCTTGGAAAACCCCACAGTGGATTGCAGCTGACTCTCAGAGTTGACAACTGTCGTCAAGATGCCGACTGTGCAAGGCTCGAATCAGAGCTTCGCAGTGCACCTGGCTCCTCCCAACCCATAGCCCTCATTCCCGCAGGCTCAGGTGTGCCCTTGCAATAGCCTTGCCACATTTCCTTTGTAAAATATTCACTTTCCTTGCTGTTCTCTTCTCCGACTTCTGGAGGAAAGAAGAAGCGAGAAACTGCTAAGTGACGCTGCCTCCTCATTCGCAGCCCCCATCACCTCCTAAAGGAAAGCTGGTTCAGTTGTGGCAGCAAATGTGGCCTTAGGGGCAGGTCTCCACAGCTGTCAATAATGCCTATTTTTAGCCAATTCTTACCTATTGCCATTAATGTCAGGTTGTTGAGCAAGTATCTGCACCAGTATTTGAAAAGAGTGTCTTTTGGGGTCTTCCTGAAAGTTCCATAAACCTAAACACAGGGTGAGAGCGGCCTGGTTTAAGGAAGAAGGTGGTAATATAGACGCCCCCACCCCAGCCCCTGGCAACACCATGTATGTGCGTTTACCTAATACAAATTCAACACCAGGTGCTCGCCTGCAAGAGAGAGGAAGGGTTAGCTGTGAGAGAAAAAGAAAAAAAAATGTAAATAGTGCCAGTGATTCCACCTATGAAGCCATTTCATTAGATGGGACTCTAGAATATTCTCAGTGGGGCTTAGTTCTTGGGTATCTCTGACAGTGTCAGCATTGTACATTGTAATGAATCTACTCTTTAAAGGGAGGCATTTTTCATACAACATGGTCCCTAATCACAAGACAACTACTTTATCTAGTGTTTGAACAAAGAAACAGAAACAGTGAATTAAATTTCAACTCTGGACCTACCAAGATGTGCTACGCCTGTCTCTGACATGGCAACCCAAAGGATGTTCCAAAGTTACTTACTAAATAGGATTTTTGTCTTATGTGATTTTCCGATCCGGACGGTGACCACTGGGCCAGGCATGGAAAGCAGTTTTCCCCTCAAATGCCAAGTCCAGTTGATGGGTAAGTAGTGGCTGCCTGGGCATTGCTTTGAAGAAGGTTCTAAGACCCCGTGGGAGAGTGTTATGACTGGTCAGCAGTGTCTGTCATCGGCCCAGGAGTGACGGAAGAAGTGTCACCCACTTGTTTTCCTTGAGAGGAAACTGAGGGTTGGATTGTGTTTTTCCTTTCCAAACATCAAGCATTTTATTTTATTTTATATTTTATTGTTATAGCCCGGGCTATATGAGGTTTTAATTCCTGGCCTTGTGGGGGAAAAAGAAGTTAGGGATTCATAAAAAAGAACCTATGGCGCTTACTGACCTAGCTCATCATGGGTTGGCACACTTTTTCTGTAAAAGGCCAGAGAGTAAATATTTTATTTTATTTTTAAAGACAGGGTCTCACTCTGTTGCTCAGGCTACAGTGCAGTGGCCTGATTATAGCTCACTGCAACCTCAAACTCCTGGGCTCAGGCAATTCTCCTGTCTCAGCCGCCTGAGCAGCTGGGACTAGAGGCACATGCCATTACACCCAGCTAAATTTTAAAATTTTTTGTAGAGATGGGGTCTTGCTATGTTGCCCAGGCTGGTCTCAAACTCCTGGCCTGAAACAATCCTCCTGCTTCAGCCTCCCAAAGTGCTGGGATTACAGGCCTGAGCCACCATTGCCCAGCCTTCAGAAGGTCCTTGTTGAAAAGTAAACCTGTCTGCATGGAACATTTAGTCCAACGACCTGCCAGCACTTGGGGAACATATTAGTTAACAGAGAGCAGGACTGTGATGCAGTGGAACATGGGACCTATAAGTATTGAGTGGAAAATGCTGTAAAACAGGAAAACAAAATCATAAAAGAGTCAGGGCTTGTTGCACTGGCTGTACAGGCAGTTCTGGGTGGGGCAGTAAACAAGGGCAGCTCTCCTGAGCCGGAGGCCAGCGGCATTTAGAGGTAGCTGCATGATTTCTGGCAGGGGTCAGAGCCGCTCTTAGAGCACAGACGCTGTCAGCAGGGGAATTTCAAACAGCAAGGGCAGAAGATTGGAAGCCTCACCCCCAAGTTCTATCTGAGGACCACTACTTAGAGTGCGTTTATGCAGAGAGAGGCCAGTGAACAGCTCAGGTTCAAAGTCAGATTGTACCAACTTGGGGTAAAATCCAGCTCTGATCTTGCCTATGTTATGATCTTAATGCATCTGTGAAAGAGAGAAAAGCACCTTCTTCCCAAGGTTGCTCACGACAAATGCATGTACAGTGTCGAAAGGGCCAGTTCCCCGCGCACAGTGGGTTTTCAGGAAAGGGGGCCTGTGGTCATTACTCCACTGCTCAGACTGTCTCAGCAGGAAACCGGCATTCACTTGGTTCAGCACAATGCGTGAATGCAAAAAAAAGAAAGGCATAGGTTACTGGCAAACGCTGGCTTCATCTTCACCCCGGAGCTAGATGCCTGAACTTCTCTCTTTAAGTTGGAGAGGCAAATGCACTGGGCTGTGGAGAAATTTCAACCACGAATTCATAAAGCAGGAAACCAGTACAACCAGGGAGATTCTTAGGCTTAGCCCCATTCCCCTGTGTCTACCACAGAGAGGTGGGGGTGGCACCCTCAGCCCCCTCCTCTGTCCTAAGAAGGCATGAGGAACATAGTGAGCTACTTCCTGTTCCCATTTAGACAGTCAAGGGGTTGGCCAGGTGGCGGCGTAGTAGCCACTAGCATTGACCCCTATTCTTCTTGCTGAGAAAAATCTAGATTTTGATGCATTCTCCACCCCTCCCTCACACAAGCCAGGTGCTAACCCCACTCCCTACTTCAGGTTGAACCTAACTGGCATAAACCAATTAGCATAAGAATGGACCCGGGACTAGCCAGTCCCTCCAGAGATCTGAAGACTGTTGCTCAGAATTCTGGCATAAAGGTGCCCCCTCCCCTGTGTATATGTAAAGCACAGATGTGAGGAATAAACTGCTACAGCCACTCTTGCTACTATAAAGGAAGAAAACCTGATGACAAAGCCCACATGGGGGGAGGGCAGAGCAGACAGAATTCAGAGGACAGTGGCAGCGTCCTGAACCTCACCTGAAGTTGGAACCTTCTGGATTCCTCAGTTACACGAGCCAAAAACAGCCCTTATTGTTTAAGCCCCTTGAAATTGGGGTTTCTGTAGGTCATATGGATCCTTCCACCTTCAGAAGCCCTGAGACCCCCAGCGATGCCAGCAAGGACTCCACCCTTTCATCAGTGGTTCCAATTTCCTGACAAAAACACCACTTCCTGGTCCACAGAGCAGGCCAGTAGCCTCCTGCCCTCAGGCCATGCAGCTGAAGGACAAAGGAAGAAAGCTTCACTCTGCACCTTCCCCTCTGAGCCCACCTCTTGCTCTTGGCCACTCCTCTCTACCCTGACCCTCCTTTTGGAATGATTTGCCATCGACCAAGGCTGACCAACTTCAAGTTCCAAAAGCAGGTCTGATGTCCACTCTGAAATTCTGATCAGCCTCCACATTCTACTGGCATTTCTGTGCCAAAGAGTGAGTGTGTGAGCAAGTGTGTATGTGTGTGAGAGTATGGGTAAGCGGTGTGTGTGAGTACAAGTATGAAGTGTGTCTGGGGATGAATATGTCCGTGCAAAGAGCCAGTGTGAACATGTATGTGGGGTACGTGAGTGTATGTGGGCACACAAATGTGTGTCCAAGATGTGTACACGCTGCTTCTGACAAAGTGCCCCACCTAGGGGCGGACTGTCAAACTCATGCCCTCTGATGACACAGAAGTACGCATGCCCAAGAAATGGCCACCGGGGAGAAAGAATGCCATTTTACCCACAGGCACTGCACCTTCTTTTAATAAGAGTAATGCCTGAATGGTTATAGGACAAGGAAAAAAAGGGGAAAATATTTTTTGACACGAAGTCTTGCCCTATTGCCCAGGCTAGTCTCCAACTCCCGAGTTCAAGCGATCCTCCTGCCTCAGCCTCCTGAGAACAATATTTCTATTATAATGGAAATATCAAAGTTTGACGATCTGTACTTGACCCATAGAAAAGGGGCTTCAAACAAGAAGGGGTCAGCTAGGTGAAATCCATGAGTCCTCTGTGCTGTGTTTGGTGGCACACTAGTGATGGCATCCCCGTTCGAAAAGGGGACCATGCCATTCAACCATTTGGCTCTGAGTGTTGCCAGGTGGCCATGATGGCCCAGTGGTGCCAGAACTCTGATTTAAAACAGTGCACATCAGAACAAAGTTAACCAGACTTACACATGAACTATCCTGATTTTCTATATGGCAGTTACTAATCCATGTGGTATTTGAACTGGAAGTCACCAGTTTGCAATCTATGCTATAAATTCTCTGTTGCTTCGTTAGATAGAAGAAAGTTTAAATTAGGACTCCTTTAAATTCTCGTTGCCCTGAGAGAACTTACAAATATGACTCAACTTACAGAAAGTACACTTGACCACCCGCACCTCAGTCTGAAACAAGGTACACCTGGATGATTATAAATGCGCTAAGCAACACCATTTAAACCTGGGATAGAGAGGGAGCTCGAGTGGACAGCATTAGGTTTCTGAATTATGTTTTTCATCCCACAGGATATGAATCATCCCAGGCTCAATCCCTCAGCAGGGTAAATCTCTTTGCCAGAAGCATGAGGAATCAGAAATGTTCTGTCTCGTGATTTCATCAAAATACTTGACTACTGAACAAAATCTCCAGTTCCAAAGCTGACCATGCACTCCTGTCTAGGGAAACTTTTGAGAAGCCCATTGAATAAAGTAGTGAGTAATTCACAATATCCTGGATGATGATCTAGGGACGTGGTTATAATGTAATTCACATTGGAATTCTAGTTAACCATACACTAGCCTCCAGTCTAGTTTCACATGCACCTCTTAAAGTGGAAGATTTCCAAAGGCCATGCTTTTGAACAACTGTTTATATCACATCAGAACAAACCCATGACTGAGTGATTTTTAAATTTGATTGTTTAGAAGCCAAGTTGCAAAAATCAGTGGCACAGTGTCCAAAAGTACAGCAGGAATATTGCCCACTTGCTGATCTGGCCAGAAATCGCACTTCTCTCTCTGGGACAATAATAACAGCTAACTAACATTTACTGAGTGCTTACTATGTGCCAAGCACTACTTTCAGCACTTTTCATCTATAAACTTATTAATGTGCTCAACAACCCTAGGAGGTGGGTCCTATTATTATCCCCATTTTTCAGATGAGGTGGAGAGGGGTTAAGAAAATTACACAAGGTTTTTCAGCTGGTAGGTGGGAGAGCCAAGTTTCAAAGTTAGAGGGTGCTGGGGGACGAGGGGGCAGTCAGAGGAGACCTGACAGAATGCCAGAGACAAGCGCCACTTCCTTCCCAGATCTTCCAAGTTTGGTAGGAAGCTTCACATCCAGCAGGCACTAAATAAAACCTTTGTGGTTACCTGTGTCACTGGCGGGTCTCAGGCTTATCATGGTCTCCTCTTTGGTCCCATACTGCAGTCTATTGACAGCTCTATTGCATAACCCCCAGGGTCTACGACAATGGTTCATTGCCATACTCTTGACACCCAGCACAGTGCCTGGTGTATACTGGGCACGAGACTCATGTTTGTTGATTGACTGGATTAAAGATGCCCAAATAGACCAACACATAAAATGAGTCAATAATATCAATAAAAGTAATCGCTGATGATTATTGAGCACTAATGAGCTAAGTGCTTATGTATTATAATTCCATCTCCCAACGACTCTAAAATATAGACATAATTCTGATTATTTCCATTGTACAGTTAAAGAAACTGAGGCACAGAAAAGTGAAGTTACTTAAGGTCACCTAGCTTGGACTTGACCCCAAGCAATCTGACACTGTCTCTGCCTTTATTTTATTGCCCTGCCTGGAGGCAATTAGGCATCCTACGTGTTCTCAATAGCTCTTCTCAAATACTTTCCCACCATACTGCTCCTCTCGGAACTGCACCTGCCCGGAGTCACAAATCACTGTAGCCCCACTTCATAACCAGACCTCCACAAAAGTCATCACATCCTAGCAGTGGCTTTAAGACAGAAATAAATATGCAAGATGCTTGAAACAGCAAGGTTTCCCGTCTTCCTTTTTACCCGGCTTTAGAGCTTGATTTGATTGCCTCATTAATCTCAAGAGAGCGTGATGAATTCGCCACACGTCCAAAAGATGTGCAGCATTTCGAGAAGCAGCAGAATGAAGACAATAAAACCCCGCATCTCCTATGCCGTGCGGAAGAAGGGACAAGAAGAAGAAAACGGTACAAATTGTTCCTAGCTCTTTGTGAGAGACGTAGAGGAAAAGAAGTGGAGAAAAATTTCTATTTGCTTAAATTCTTCTGTTTACCCTAAAGCCATTGCACACCCTTGGGGATTTGGAACCTGCTGGAATTTCTCCATTCGGGGCTGTTTTGTTGGGCTTTTCATTATACTGCAGGTAGTTTCTTTCACTAAGGATGATGTTGGCCTTGGGAAGAGGTATGCATACGGAATAGTTTCAACAATATTTCTCAAGACAAGTATGTTTCCATCTCCAGGGGGAGACTAGGAAACATCATAGTTATATTTCATTCACAGAGAGAGAGCTTCCAGAGGAGAAAGGTGGTTGCAGTTTCTGTTGTCAATCTGAACAGAACCATAAGATTTTGTGCAACACACAATGCCCTCTTCAAAAGACCTCAATCCGGAGGAAATAAAGCACTGCTTTAACAATGGAGAGAAACACTCTAGGACAAGACTGTCCATCAAGCTGACAAGTAGCACAAACCAGACATGGGAAAGAAAAAAAAGCACAAAAACACTTTCCGTGCACTGCAAGAATGCTCCCCCTCGCCTTTAACGAATTTATATTACGTGGCTAGGAACCATGCATCTTAGAAAACAGATGATCCTTCCTCTCGGCAAGGGAAAATAATGTTTCCTTTTAATTAGAAGATGTTCCTTCAATGAACGTGCAGTGCTCTGCGGGCAGAAAAAGTCAATGGTGATCTTAGATCTCCTAGAGGGTTGAGTCAATAGATGCTGTTTACGGCTGCAGATGAGCCGGGGCCGACAGGTTGGGTTTGACGTCTAGCACATTCCAGGGGCTGCGTTTCAACACCATCACGGCTGTTGCCTGACATACAGGGTGTGCCCAGGAAGCAGGCTGAGTTGTGTTGTCTTCCAGGGACTCCCACGAGGAGCTCTCCTTCTAACCTTGGCCCCTGCTATGCTGAGACCCACAGCTCACACACCTCCTAAGGCACTGACCGCTCAGCGAGAAGAAAGAATATTCAACATCTGCATTTTGTGAACAGGCAATAATAGGAGTGACTTGCTCAAATGGATATAGAGAGAGCCCCATCATGACTTCTTGAGGCTGGGCAACCACCCTTAAAGGGAAGCAGGTTCACATAATACGGTGGATTTGGGAGCAGATCCATGCTCCCAATTGTTCTTTCACTTCAACTCTGTGCACCTGACCTTCAAGGGTCTTCTGTGTCCGTGGTCAGGCTCTGTCTGCCTCTCCAGGCCCCCTGGCCCTGCAACCCCTCTTCCCTCTCTGTCCTCTCACCCACTACACCATCTCTCGTATGGCCACTGTACCTGCTGTTGCCTCCATGTGGAACCTTGTCTCGGCTGAGCCCTGCTCAGTCTTCAGCTCTCAGCTGAAAAGTCATGGCCAGGAGAAAGCGGTCTATGAGTCCCTCCGCCTAGGCCAGGTTCTTCTGCTAAATACCCTCTCGGGACTGTGATTCTTTCCTTCAGACTTACCTTAGTCTGCAATTACACACTTCTTCATGGGATTCTTTAATTTTTATCTTTTCTATGAAGCTGGTTTTTGAGAGCAAGAAACATTGTCTGTTTTTGTTCTCTACTGTATCTCCATCCCTCATGACACATTGTGGGAGCTAAAAGAATGTTTGCTGAATGAAGAAATATTCACGGTATCAGGTTGACATATTAAGGCGCAGATAAGAGATAGCAGTACAGGCTAGCAGTCATCTTTTTTCCCTGTGGAATTAATCACTTACACAAAAGAAAAACTAGACACCCTGCTGAATAAAGTACCCTGTCGTCCCAGTTAGAAAGATTAAATATTAAAAGGTCTATATAGGGAAATCACTTTTTGCTTCGACTACTAGGTCATACCAAGTAGCTCAAAGCCAAATTTTTGGTCTGCCCTTAATAACTAGCATGGACTTGCAGGTGGTTCTGAGTAATGCACTTCTACATAAGCATCCCAATAGATGCAAAGCACATGTTCTTAGCTGTTAAAGGTTTATGTAAAAAAAAAGAAAAAAGAAAAGAAAAGAAAGAAAAGAAAGAAAGAGAAAGGAAAGGAAAGGAAAGGAAAGAAGAGAAGAGAAAAGAAAAGAAAAAGAAAAAGAAAGAAAGAAAGAAGCAGGCACTCCAAGAACCTTGCTTGGAGAAACGATAGTATTTTATTACATTGAAACCCACTGAAATCTGGCCAAATTGTCTTTAGGCTCTAAAACCTCAAATGCAAACCTGATTCTAAATCAGACACTATGGCCATTGTTCTTAGTTTCTTGTGGCTGCTGTGACAATTTACCACAAAATGGGTGGCTTCAAACAGCCAAAATTTAGTCTCTCACAGTTCTGGAAGTCAGGAGTCCAAAGTCAGTTTCCCTGGGCTGAAACCCAGGTGTCAGCAGGGCCACACTCCCTGCGGAGGCTCCAGGGGAGCATCCGTCCCCGCATCTTCCAGCTCCTGGTGGCTGCCAGCTTTCCTTGACTGTGGCCACATCCCTCCAATCTCTGCCTCTCTCTTCAGTTGCCTTCTCCTCTGCGTGTCTCTTCACGTCCCCTTGCCCCACTTTTATAGAGGCACTTGCGATGGCACGTAGGGCCCACCCAGATGATCTGGGATACTCTCCCCATCTCAGGAATCTTAACTTCCCCACATCTGCAAAGTTTTTGGTATATAAGATAACATTTACAGATTCCAAGGATATCTTTGGGGCCATTACTCAGCCTACTATAGCCATCTTTTTCAGCCCTAAAATGTAGACACACACACATTGTAACATGTTTACTAACAATCTATACTATGTGTACAGAACAACTTTACTAATCAATGAGTGTCACTACTTTGAATTGGGCTTAGACCATTCGGTGGGAGGTTGACGTGGTGTGGCGGGCAGAATTCTAACATGGGCCCCACGATTTCCACACCCTATGTCATCCCTCCCCTTGGGTGTAGCTGAGGCCTCCAAGTTGCTTCTAGCCAAGAGAAGAAGGCAAAGATGTCGGGGTGTCATTCCCCTCATTAGGCTGCCTCTGTGCCTAAGGTGATGGGTTATGCACAGACAGCGCAAATGAACAGTCAACTGCACCAAAATCCCTACTAGCAAAGTACACCAGGAAGAAAAGGTGTTCTGCATACGTGAGTTGGTTCAGAGCCAGAAAAGGAATTTACAGTAACTGGGAAATATATGGGAGACAGATTTAGGGGAACTGGAAAGGGGTAAATTTTAGCCAAACTCTTTCAGTCACAGGGATGGAAATCCAACTCAAACTGGCCAAATAAAACATGAATAAATAAATTCAATAAAGGTGAATACAGACAGTTTATTGGCTTGTCTAACTGAAAAGTCCAGAAGTACCTGGCTCCAGGCAGTGATGCTCTGGAATCTGTCTCAGTTCCTTTTCCCCAGTGTTGAGCTCACTCTCGGCAGACCCTTCCAGTGGAGCCAGAGGGGGCCACCTGCAGGTCCACGCTTACATCCTGCTGGTCAAGCCACCCCTGTGCAAAGTGAGATTCTCTTTCCCAGTGATTCCAGCAAAAGTCTCTCAGTTATCCCTCTGCACCAGCTCTCGGCACCAGAGTCACATGTCCAACCTTGACACCAAAAAGTAGTGGGAGCAATGCCACCTAAGCCCAGAGGAAAATTGGGGTTCTCTTATCAGAAGAAGGGGGATTGGGAAGGCAAAATCACAGGTGCCTACAACCTGGCATGCAACATGGTAGAAGTACACAGAAGTCCACACTTGAGAAAAGGATGGAAGAGGGCTTTTTAAGTCAAGAACCCAAGAATCAAGCAGTAAATGGAAGTTTCTGTGCAGAATACACAGCGCAGAACTTGCAGACTGAGCTATAGAAGAGATGTTAAAATGGGTTAAAATGGGTCAAGGTGGTTGATCTGCTGGAGCTGATAAACAAGATAATCCCAGGAAAGGATTTCGGAGTGGGTGTGGCCTGACTAAGCTGGCAGAATTCCTGTCTAGCAAAAGCCTGTAAGATGTATGGAAAGGAACATCCTAAAAAAAAAGGCACGTCCTTTTCATCTGCAGAGCAATCGTTACATGTCAGGCATCATGGTTTCTACCTTACATTCATGATCAGATTTATTCCTCACCAACAGCTCTCTGAAGTGGGTACTTGGACATTTGAAAACATTTAGGGTCTGGAGGCTCAGTGATTTTTTCTGAGGTCACTGACCTAGCAACTGGTAGAACAAGGGCTCAAATCCAGGTGAATATGTTTTCAGGGGCACTGAGCTGAACTTCCTTTTTCTGAATTAGCCTTGATGTGCACAGGACACGAGAATGGAGAAATGCCCATTAAAATGTAACTCTCATACTGTGAAAGATTTCTTTCAAAGCTTTGTGGATTTAATTAAGTGGCCGACTTTGATTTTGGCCCATGATTTAATTGACCAGGACTTCAGAAGAAGTCAAAAGCCCTTTGGAGAAAAGAAAGGTGGAGCCAAATGAGCAGAAGAACAGCGTGAAGCAGAGGTACCAGGGAGGACAAGTGGCCAACAACGGGTTATCAGAGGCGCCTGCTCACCCTGCCCTGAGAACACCGGACCTGTCAGAGGTAAACAATGAGAGAGGAAGTCAGAGAGGGAAGTGGCCAGGGAAAGTTCAGGCCTCTCTCCCTCCCACGCCCTCACTCCCCATTGTGGCTCTCACGAGTCAGCCTAGATGGGAAGAAGGCAGAGACCTCACCCATCCCATGTCCAGCCCACCCATGCCCTGGAAGTAGGGGAGGATGAGGCTTGTGAGCACAGCTCAGACACACCCACGTACTGCCTGGTCCCCACTACCAGCACCTGAGACTTCTGAAGAGTCAGGACCCTGGGGAGAGAGAGGACAAGCCAGGGACCTGGATTCTGGTGCCAGCCCTAGTATTAATTACTGGATGACTTTGGATAAGGCACTTCATGTCTCTGGGCCTTAGTTCCCCATATGAAAAGTCTGGGGTTGAATTACATTAGGCATTGCACATGCAAATGCCAATAGAAACCAGGCAGGCAATGAAGGTGATGCAGCAGGCAATGAAGGTGATGCAGCAGCCTAAGTGTAGGACAACAGGGAGCAGTGGGGACTAAAGAGCACATCTCTTGTCCAGTGAGGACATTCCTGATATTTCCAGATGTTCCAGTTTTGCATGGGAAGCCACAATTCAGACCTTTATATAAAATCTCCCAATCTTTGAAGGCTGGCAACAAATCAAGCCTGCAGGCCAGTTTGCAATCCTGAGTCTAGATGTGCCCTGTCACATAAGGTAGCCATTAGCCACATGTGGCTATTTCAACCTAAATTAATTACAATGAAAAATAAAAAATTCAGTTCCTCAGTCATACCAGGAACCTTTCAAGTGCTCAACAGTCACATGTATCACTGGCTACCCTATTGGATAATGCAGATATGGAATAAGTCCAAATTTGCAGACAATTCTCTTGCATAGCTCCAGTTTCAATGATCTCTAAGATAACTTTCAGCTATTAAAACTCAAAATAAACACAAAGAGAAACAAACTTTACTTTCTTAATTGATAGGAAACAAAGCTATCAGAATTTCATGGCATGACCTTAACACAAAAAGACTGGTGTCATCATTTTATCTTCATGCTCATAAGCTCCCTCCAGTTGCATTTAAATTGGTTTCTACAGATTTGTTACTAGAAGCAGCATGATACTTCGTAACTTGCTTCAACAGATGAAGTATATTCCACAGTTATTTAATTCACAAGGGTTTGAAATCTAAATCTAGGTGACGTATCACTTCCACATAGACTTTTTTAACTGCCCATGCAAGACCCTCTAGTGTGACAAGCTGGAATGTTTTAGACCAGGGGTCACCAGACTTTTCTATAAAGGACCAGATAGTAAACATCTTTAGCTCTGTGGGCTGTATGATCTCTATGGCAACTATGCATCTCTGCCTTATTGTATGAAAGCAGCCATTGACAATATGTAAACAAACAGGCATCACTGTGTTCCAATAAAACTTTACCTATGGACACCAAAATTTGAATTTCATATCATTTTCATGTGTCAAATAAATAGTTGTTCCCCCAGGCATTTGAAAATGAAAAAGCCATTCTTAGCTTGGGACAGTATCAAAACAAGCAGTGTGCTGCTGGGTTTGGCCCTCAGGTGGTAGTTTGCTGACCCCTGTTTGTGCCCTGAAAGTTGTCTGATGAAGAAACTGGTGAATTGTAAAGCAGGGAGGGCTGAGCCCTGAATCATGTATGCGATTCACTGGGCATTTATTCAATGTAAGCTCCTTACTCAGCCAGTGTTGTTCAGGAACGAAGGAAAGGACTACACAGGCTCTTTTTTGTGAGATGGCTGCATTGATACAGTCAATCCTCATTACTTATGGATTCTCTATTTACAAATTCACCTACTCACTGAAATTCATCTGTAACTCCCAAATCAATACTCGAGGTACTTTTTTTTTTTTTTTTTTTTTGAGACAGAGTCTCACTTTGTTGCCCGGGCTAGCGTGAGTGCCGTGGTGTCAGCCTAGCTCACAGCAACCTCAAACTCCTGGGCTTAAGCAATCCTCCTGCCTCAGCCTCCCGAGTAGCTGGGACTACAGGCATGCGCCACCATGCCTGGCTAATTTTTTCTATATATATTTTTAGTTGTCCGGATAATTTTTTTTTATTTCTATTTTTAGTAGAGACAAGGTCTCGCTCAGGCTGGTCTTGAACTCCTGACCTTGAGCAATCCACCAGCCTCGGCCTCCCAGAGGGCTAGGATTACAGGTGTGAGCCACCGCGCCTGGCCTCGAGGTACTTTTGTGGCCATTCTCCCACTTGTGGGGAGCGATGAAAAATGTGAATCACCCAATGCTCACATTCCCAGCTGACGTATAACAAGGTAATGCTCCGTCCTCTTGTCCAGTTCCCATGCTATAATGCAAGTGTCCCTTTCATAGTCTATTTAGCACCACGTTTTTCACATTTGTGCTTTTTTGCTGGTGATTCTGCTGTTTAAAATGGCTGCTAAGCATAGTGCTGAATTGCTGAATTAGCTGTGGTCGGAATACTTGTGTTCCCCCAAAATGCGGATGTTGAAACCTAATCACCAATGTAAGAGTGTTAGGATGTGGGGCCTTTGGGACATGGTTAGGTCATAAGGGCAGGACTTCCTTGGAAACTTCACTGATGAACATTTTGCCTCATTGTACACATTCAACACAATTTTTGGACTATCTGGGTGGTACTAAATATCAATCATAACATAAGTATTCATTGCATATGTCAACCAGGGTTTTATAGGAGACCTGGCACTTTTCTTATGTCCTTGGATGTGATTTTTATTTGCAAACACTGTATAAAATGCACTGGCTCTGTCTTTTGGAAATGCATCATGTGGGGTGGTCCAGAAGGGGAAGTTATTTGGAAACGGAAAAGGATGTTGGGAGCGGAGCCATTGGAGAGCTGAGGTGCAGGAAGAGCAAAAAAAAAAAAAAGAAAAAAAAAGAAAAAAAAAAGAAGGAGATGTTTCAAATGCATTTAGAAGAATATTAGCAAGTAAGCGGATGTGTCTTCGGGACACACACACTCACCCTTTTCTGTTAATGACTAACTTCTTTTGACCAGATATTATCTTTCTGTGATTACTCACGCTCACTGGTATTGAGCTCATTATACCCTGGCCTCTTCCCCAAGCATTTCTAAATATTAGATGACACTATAACACTTCCTGTGTGCCAGGCACTATTCTAAGCACTTTAAATCTATGAACCCATTTAATCCTCAAATCATCTTATGAGGAAGGTACAGTTATGATCATCTTTGTTTTATAGATGAAGAAAGTGAGTCCTAGAGATGTCATGTAACTTGCCCTGGGTCACACAGCCAATAAGTGGCAGAGCCAGAATTTGAACTTAGGGAGTCTTGTTTTCAGAGTTTTCTCACCTGTTCCCTGTTACTACATTGGCCCTTAATGAAGCACTGAATAATCGTGCAAGAAACCCAGCTCCAGTAAAAAAAGGATTTTTACACGGGCTGCTTTCATAAGCAGCAATATTCAACTCATCATTCTTTCTTTCATTCTCCTTCCCTATCTCCCTCTCTTCCTAATTCCTTTCTTGCTTTCCTTACTTCTTTTATTAACACATAATTTATATACAGCAAAATTTACCCTTTTTGGCTGTACAGTCTGCAAGTTTCTGACAAACATATAGCATTGTGTAACCATCACCATAATCAAGACTGAATAGTTCTAGCACCTCAAAAAATTCCTCCGTGCCCCTCAGTAGTCATCCCCTGTCCCCAGGCAAGCCCAGCGGCCAGGGGATTTTAGCCAGGCATCCATGCCCCCAAAGAATCCTTGCACAGAATTCAAGAACAGAACTTAGATTACGGGAGAAAATAATGTTTTTTTATTATCACTAGTTTCTAACTGAAATTTAGCATTTCTTCAATTATGAATGTAGAAATATTAGCAGTACCTATGACCCAGTCACTGATAGTAAGCATAGATATTTTGATATCATAGTATAGTGGTTGCCTATCCTGCAAAACAGTGTTTATACTCCTGACAACTTTGATATTATAAGTTACCAGATTCATCACTAGAACTTGTTATTTATTGCATTAATATATAAGCACCTTTGTTTTTTATATTACAAATGTATTTACAGTTTTATTAACTGCATTTCATTATAATTTAATTTAAATTGAATTTTAAAACTTTTTTTTTCCAGGAAGGGACCCATAACCTTTGCCAATTTACTGAAGAGGTCCCCTTTCTCCTAAGAGCATGGCCCTGAGAGAAAACAGATTTTGGTCAAGAGAGTCACTCTTTTTTTTTTTTTGAGACAGAGTCTCGCTTTGTTGCCCGGGCTAGAATGAGTGCCGTGGCATCAGCCTAGCTCACAGCAACCTCAAACTCCTGGGCTCAAGCTATCCTACTGCCTCAGCCTCCCAAGTAGCTGGGACTACAGGCATGCGCCACCATGCCCGGCTAATTTTTTTTTTCTATGTATATTTTTAGTTGGCCAGATAATTTCTTTCTATTTTTAGTAGAGACGGGGTCTCACTCTTGCTCAGGCTGGTCTCGAACTCCTGACCTTGAGTGATCCACCCGCCTCAGCCTCCCAGAGTGCTAGGATTACAGGTGTGAACCACCATGCCCGGCCCAAGACAGTCACTCTTAACTCATTCTACCATTCTGGGCAACAAAGAAACAAAACACGCAAATACGCAAAAAAACACTTCTGTAATTCAACAGATTTTTGTCACATTTTTGCCAAGTGAAAGATAAAGATATAAATAAGACAGTTGCTGCCCAGACTGATGGAAGAATTATATATTTTTTCTTAAAATTGATTGTGGCAGTTGAGGTCTGCCCCTTCCCAGCCAAATGATGCCACTGCCGTCTGCCAAGGAGGATTGTTCAACAGCACCACCTGCCTCTTCTATGGAAACAGCATGGACTACTTACTCTTCCAGCCCTCTGCAACTGCCACAGGCTGACAGGGATGTCAGAAAAAGGAACCAGCCACCAGTGAGCTCAAGACTGACTTCAAGAGAAAGAAAGGGTTCTCAGCCACTCTAAGGATTAGGCAGAAACCGAACATGTATGTTCTCCAATTATTTGAAATTACTTTATGATCAGGATTGTATTATTAAGGCAAATTGTCCCTTAGTCCGTCCCTTCTGAATTAATCTTTTCTTTCTTAACTTTCTAATAAGCAAATCAATAGAAAAAGAGGGATGGGAATAGGCAATTTCCATAAAAAATACAAATGACCAATAAATATAAGATAAAACACTTGACTTCACTGATAATCAAAAATAAATATTAAACCAATGAGACAAAAGTTTTCTCTTAGATTTTCAGAAGCAAAATTACCATTATAAGCAAATGAGTTGAGGTAAGACATATGTTTACTACCTTAAATCCCAGTATGGAAATACGTAGTTGAAATAAAGGCAACTTCTTTAAAAATTCGAAGAATGAATCTAAAATTTGCTTAGGGGGGATGGGTTAATTTCTGGAGCTGATTTCAAAAGGCCAGGCTAAAAGAGTGAATGTAAGACTTTAAATCACAAATTATATAGATGTAATATTAAAAAATCATAGATGCTGTTGATATTAACTTTACCTTTTGGTAATCAGGACTTGGACTATACTAGCCTTTTATTTCTACCTACCCTCACTCCTCTGCTTTTAGGTACCTTTGGTCCCCAGCCCCTCCCTGCTACTGTCTAGCCAGACTGTGACTTAGACAAACAGGAAGCTGGGAGATGTGCTATTATTACTTTAAAAGACTTTCATCTCTTTCATGGTTTTTCATAGTGTTACTATCTCTTATCAGTAGTTAATTTCTCATTTATATAATAGTATTTCCATGATGCTTTCTTAACAATATCCAATGTATCAGTGTTACCTCTTCTGCACATTGTAAATTCCTCAAGCACGCCTTCTTCATTTCAAAAGTGTATTGGCTGGAGAGGACATTTAATAAATGTTAGTCAATTCTGCTGCTGTAAGAATGTGGATGGAGTTAAATTTCACAGGAAACAAGATAGAGAATTAACAGCAAAGTTGAACTTGTTGCTCATGATTTTCAGATCACATTCCCCTGAGGGGAAGAGAGACATTGTCACCTGGAACCAGAGTTGGAAGTAGTTATTCTGATCACATAGCACATCCCACTGGCCGTGGGGGGAAGTTCACTTCCAATGCACAATTTAAAAATTAAATATTGACCCTGCTGGCTCGTCTCTAATCAATATGGAATTCAGCAACGCACATGGCTTCATTTGCCCCCATCTTTCATGATGGCTTCAGTGAAATATAAGAGTACTTCAAAAGAGTAATGATAATAGTAACATTTTGATGCTAGGTGAATTAAATGCCCGCCCGATTCATTCAACCCTTACAATGATGTCTTGCCCTTGGTACAAAGTAGATGCGCAACAGTGTTTATTTTATAAACAAACCACAATGTGGTAGGTATAGAAGGAGTTTAGAAGACAGATTCAGAAGGGGTTAACTAGTAAATGAACCACAACGAGATACATAGCATTATTATCTTTACTTTTGGAAGGGATTAACTAATAATTCACCAAAGACCCAAAAGGAAGTAGGTGGGGGAGTCAAGAGTTGAATCCCATTCAACTCCAGAGGGTATGCTTAACACCTACTCTGTGTTGCCCCCCCTTATTCTTTAGTGGTAAAAAAAAGCTTTCAGCATTAAAAAGAAACAAACCTGTCAGGTGATAATTGGCTTCAAAGTCTACCATAACAGGTGAGGCCTTCTTATACCTGACACAGCTGTTGCTGAAGTTCAACAAAGAACACAGGCTGTTGTTTCCTGCTTCAAACGAAGGCAACTCCAAACACGTGCTAATTAAAACGGGGCATATGCTACATGGCATCAGTAGGAATCAGAAGTTAAACAACAGAATGAACCAAGTTTGGAGCTTCTGGCACATTCTGGGATATAACAACCCTCCTCTTTAAATTAGGTGTAGCACCTGTACAGTGTGCTATGAATGAGGGATGGAGAAGAATATTGGGGCTGTAATGGAGAGATTTTCATTGCTGTGGATTTGAAACAGACTTTCTAAAGAGAGAGAGAGAGAGAGAGAGAGAGAGAGAGAAAATGTGTGTGTGTGTGTGCATTTGGGTAGAGGATTAGGGAGATTACATTCATCTATGAGAGTCACCAGAGAAGCCTCCAGAAGTGGGAGAAATTTACATCCTAGGCTTGCATGAGAATGTTTTCTCACTCACATTAACACCAATTTACTGGTGACACCTGCCTGGAGCCCGAGTCGATTAATAATGTCTGTCCTGGCAGGGGAAGTGAAGATGGCATATTCACTGCACACTTGCTTTAGTCAGGACTAGAACATTCACAGGAATAACATATTTGTTCATTACCACAGAGGTACCTCAAAGCTATCAACTTGGACTGAGAGGGAAGATCACAGTGCAGACCTGGGAAATTTAAATCCGAAAAGAATGTGAGGTGTGAAAACACAAGAATCTGAGAGGAGAGAAAGGCCAAGTGGCTGAGAAGGAGGAGGGAAAAGAGCCAAGCAATATTGCATTCCATACTGGTGCAAGAGAGCTTGGGAGATTTGCTATTTCTTTGGCTCAGCTTCACAGATTTTAGAAACATGACTATTTATAGGGCTTCTTGTTTTCCTTATTTCTTTCATTCATCCCTTGAAAGTTTTCAGCAAAGTCTACTGAAAATGTCAGCCTGTCTCAGGTGTGCGGAGGGAAAATAAAGTTTTGGTTAATGTTTAGTCAGAATATAAAAGGAGGGGGAAAACTGCCCCCTGGTGGTAGATTTGGAAAATCCCTAGTACAAAGATTCCCAAAAAGTGTTCCAGGAAAACACTAACTCACCCCTCAAGATTTTCCATGAGAGAAGTGCTCTGTGGTAAAATAATTCTAGGAAACAATTACATATTATATAATACACAGACGTACGTATTATGCAATGTTTCATACATATCATATTCCTTTCTTAGCAGTTCACTGTGTTTAAGTTTCTCGGGTTCCTACAGAAAAGAAACTGTTCAATGCCTTTTAATTCAGTGTTTCCTACATTTGTTTGAACATAAACATGAAATCTTTTTTTAGAAAAATTAACCTAACATTTCAAGAGACTCGAAGCTTAGTGGGAAGGAAGGAATATGACATCATGTTTTCCTGTCTCAATACTGAGATTTCCTTTCCAGATTTTCCTTTCCTTTTCCTGCTGAAACCTTAGAAAACTTGCTTTTCTATATGCAGCATTCCCTTGTTCTCCTTCATGGCTGTATTTAGTAAAAAGCTGGGTAAATGTTAAGGAATAATTTTCCAGTTAGAGACAAATCATTTACATACTTTAGGTCACAAGCTTCTACTGGAAAAAAAGAAGCTAATCGCTCATCAATGCATTCAAGCTTTTCAGTCATAACTATGGGGGAGAAATCTTAGAAATGCCCACACAGTTTACAGACAGCTTTTCTGATACTAAAGCTCTTCAGAGTCAGGCGGTGGTAAAACACAGTGGCTCAGAGTGCTTTGTGTTCTAGAGCCATACTCCAACCAGCTCCGCTTGTCACTAGCTGTGTGGCCCGGGGCATGTTACCTAACCTCTCTGTTCTCAGTGCCCTCTTAGTTCTGTTGAAGATTAAATGAGTTACTACATGTAAAGAGTTTAAAAGAGTGCCTGGCAGTTGTCTAGTAATTTGTTGCTTCTTAATTTGTGCTACTAAAGGGAGGAGTATGAGGCATCATTTAGAATGGAAATAATGGATTTTTTTTCTGTTAAAAAGATTGTACTTTTGTTTCAGGCCCTGAGACCGTTAAAAAATTGTAGCCAACTATCACTGAGATGTATTAAGGTGATATTTTAAACTATTAACATTTTTATTTGGAAAAACTTAGTAAGTTTTCCTCTTCTTAACAATTTTTTAAAATTGTGGTAATATATACATACAATTTATCATTTTAACCATTTTTAAGGGTACAGTATTAATTACATTCACATTGTTGTCCAATCATCACCACCATCCATCTCCAGAACATTTTCATCAGCCCAGACTGAAACTCTGCATCCATTAAACAGTAACTCCTCACTCCCTCTTCCCCAGAGATGGTTCCCCTGGTAACCACCATTTTACTGTCCCTGAATTTGACTGCACTAGATACCTCATATAATTTGGATGACATATTATTTGTTCTTTTGTGACTGGTTTATTTCACTTAGCATAATGTCCTCGAGGGTTATCTATGTTGTAGCATGTGCCAGAATTTCATAATACACACAATTTTGGTAGGTTGTTTTCCTTTTCATTTAATACATTTGAGAGATCTACCCTGACACTTTTTAAAAGCCACCCAGTATTCTACCAGATGGAACCATCATCACTTATTTACTACTCTCCTGTCAACAACCATATAAATTGCTGACAGAATTTTGCTATCAAAACAATGCTAGAGGCCAGTGGCTCACACCTATAATCTCAGCACTCATGGAGGCGGGGTATCGCTTGAGGGCAGGGGTTTGAGGCCAGCCTGGGCAACAAAGCAAGACCCCTGTCTCTACAAAAAAATAAAAACAGCCAGGTGTGGAGGTGCACGTGTGTAGTGCTACTTGGGAGGCTGAAGCAGGAGAACTGTTTGAGCCCAGAAGTTCAAGGCTGCAGTGAGCTATGATTGCACCACTGCACTCCCGCCTGGGTGACAGAGCAAGACCCTGTTTCTAAAAACAAACAAACAAAAAAACCAAAAAACCCACAAAAAACTATGCTAGAGTAAAGACACTTGTAAATACATTATTTTGTATTTGTACCAGTTATCTGGAGGATAAATTTCTAAAAGTTCTATTACATGGTTAATAAGAATGTACATTTAGAATTTTGATAAACAGTGTTAAGTTAGCTTCTTAAAGTATTGCCCCTGCTGGCATCCTCATCAACAGTGAATATAACAGCCTTTTTGTCCATATCCTTCCAATGAGGAATATTTAAAATATTTTTTGTCCTTGCTAGTCGTATAGGTGATAAGCATGGTTATTTAAAGTAG
This sequence comes from Lemur catta, assembly GCF_020740605.2. Lineage (NCBI taxonomy): Eukaryota > Metazoa > Chordata > Mammalia > Primates > Lemuridae > Lemur > Lemur catta. The sequence continues at coordinate 22,595,532 of NC_059145.1, read as the reverse complement.
GTCCCCCAACACAAAGAAAAGATAAATGTTTGAGGTGATGGATATCCCAACTGCCCTGATTTGATCATTACACATTGCGTACATGTATCAAAATATCACACGTACTCCCAAAATATGTACAACTATGACATATCAATTTATAAAAACAAAAAAATAATAAAGTAGGTACGAGGGGGGACTGCAAGGTATGCAATGAGGACGGAAGGATGCTCAGGGGTGAAATTTGAGGGTGTCAGAGTCCTCCTCAAACCTACCTGGATGACTCTTCTTGCCGATCCAAGGCAGAGAACAGGATTCCAGTACAAACTGGCCCAGAAGGGGCTCTGCTTGGCCTATAATCAGGACCGCTAGTCAGTAGGAATGCACGTGTGCTTGACATTAAAATATTGACAATTCCACCATAGTGGCTGGTGACTGACCAGTGCCCTAAGCCCTACTCTTGAATCCCACCCATCTCCCCACAGTCCAGCAACTTAAGGGTAAACCCACTTCCAAAAGGGGCCCTCTTACACCCTGCCCAGTGCTATGACCAATGCCTGCTCAGGTTGATCCTTATTTGTGCTGACTAGTTGTTAATAGTTGGAATATTGCTTCTGCCTACCTGAATCTAACTTTCTGTGAGACTCATTGATTCCTTCCCCTGCTCTATTTCTGAGCCTCTAGCACCATGTTGTTTGTCTATCTCAGTTACGAGATCATGTCTCTTTCATTCATTCTTTCACTCCCAAAATGTTTATCAAGCACCTCATATACAGCAGGTGCTAGACTAGGATCCCAGAGTATTACTGCGAAGAGGGCAAACACTGCTGTCCCAGGCCTCACTGGACTTACACACCAGGAAGGAAGGCAGGTGAAAAGGAATGGGAGAGACAAAATAATCCCCAGTAAGAATGAGTGCTGGAAAGGAAACAGCCAAGGCTCTGAAGATGAATTAATGAATGATTAACTTCTGTCCTCATTGCATATCTGTGCATCCTTTCTTATATCTACTTCAAATGATAAGACTGGCAAGGATGAAACAATTTTGGAATACTCCTTACTGCAAGGATATGGACAAACGGGCTCTCATCGTAGCTGTGGATAAGAATGCCAGTAGGGGCAATATTTTTGGAAGCCAGAGATGTTCCAGTCTGAGACTTAAAGGAAAAGGCAAAAGAGGCAGGGGCAAGGCAGGCAGAGAAGCCAGGCAGTGTGTGCAAAGGCTCCCAGTGGGAAAGAGCTGGCTGTGTTTTAGAAGAACCTGGAAGGAGGTAAGAGTGAGCCCAGGGAGCTCTGGAGGTGCAGCTGGAGACGGTGCTGGGTCAGGTCACGCCAAGCCTTACGGATTACGGCAAAGAATTAGAGATGATCTTACGTGTAACTTTAGAAAATCCAGCACCATTTAAGTCTGCCCTCTCCAATACTTCTCAGAGTGCTTGAATCAAGGAGATAGTTGGTAAGAGGGAAATACACAGAGCCCCTGTAGCTTTCTTTTATAAACTCTGCCTGGTGCCCATCGGTTGCTGTGACCGCTGCTTGGGCAGTGCGCATATGCCCTGAGTTAGAGAGATGTTACCTCCACTTCCCCAGCATCCTTTATGCTCTTCCACATCTTTACCCCCTTTAAAACAAACAACCGCAATTTCCATCCTTGAAGTACACTTGACTCAAGAATAAAATCAGGTAAGTATTACTGAACACTTATGTGCTCAGCATTCTTCCAAAGTGCTTTGCCTACATCAACCCATTTCATCTACTCAACAACCCTACGAGCTAGGTAAGAACACTGCCCACATTTTACAGAAGGGGAAACTGAGGCAAAGGAAGATGAAGCATTTTGACCACAGTCACACAAGTGGTCAGTGGTAGAGCAAGAAGCTCCAGAGTCCACGTCCTTGACAGCTATGTGACGTGTCTCTCCAGCAAACACTTGCATGCAGAGTTACAGTCCTACCATCGATGTCACCCGAGGAAGCATTTTGAGAAGACTATAAACACTGTCCCTATGTGTTGCACATTTTACTTATGTACAATTCATACTTTTGCACCAACCTTTTGCATGAGGGTTTTACATCAATACCCTTCATACCACCTTTGCCTGTCAAATACGAACTTCTGAGATCAGCTCATGAAGAAACGTTTTGAGACATGCTATGTAGTGCCACCTGCATGCCCGGCAGTTTGCTTTCTGTAGCACCGCTATCACCGTGGCAATGCTTGCACAATCATTCAAATATTTCACTTTCCCGCTTATTATATTCTTAAAAGCAGTGGAAAATGGAAAACAAGACCCAACTATTGATACTAAGGATACAAAGCACATCCTAACTACAATTAAACTAAGGATGAAAATCATTGCACATATTGAAAATAATCAACCATTTGCTTTGCTCAGTTGTCCGCTGGACTTAAGTTGGTGAAATGTTCAACTGCGAATGAAAAGAAAATAATTTTACAAATGTGTGTATAAAATGTTGGAACTATACCATAGGAAATGTGTCTAGGGCCCAGTACAGTTAGTACATTATTTATTTGGTTTTTGTTTATTTATTTTGTTCTCTGGGAAGAGAACTTCTATAAGTGTATCCTTCAACTTTTGAGTGTTTAGCTTTTATCTGAAAATATGGGAGTAACTGTATTTGCTAATTTCCTTCATTATTTGCCAGTGACACAAATGTTTTGATGGTATGCCACATCATATATCATATCGTATCCTGTCCAAGCCCCACTGGACAAGTCACTGTGTAACTCACACACAAACATGCCCAAACCCACTTTCCTGTTCTAACATATCAAAGAGTTCAGCATTTACAGAACTGTCCACTTACCTTTAACTAGTGAGTAATCTCTCGCCTTCCTTTTGTTTTCACTCTGATAACCTTCAGATTTTGATTGCTATGCATAGATGTCATCTTTTTCTTTCACACATTCTTTCTTCTGGATTGCTCATCAAAGCCTGTAATACAGACGAGAGAAGCTCCTTAATTTCTGTCGGCACCTGGGGAGGAACTATAAATCTCAAGTCAGTGACATTTCTAATTTATTTCTAATTTTCCCCTGGCTGGCTACAGTTTAATCACAGTTTCAGAAATTCACCTACTTACATGAGCTTTAAAATAGAGTTCTCTCAAAATGCAGATGAAATTGAGGCTACCCTCCTTACCGACTAAAGGTTTGATACCAAATTGGCTCCTTACAGGATGCGTGCCATGGAATAGACCGTGTGAGCGTGTCAGACTTTTCCTGTCTCCGTAGGAGGAGATTCTCAAGTGCTCAAAGTTATCGACAGTCAGGGGTAAAGTCAGGGCTGTCAGAGTGGGAGAGAGGACTCAGGAAAACACCACCTCGGAACCTGTGTTTCAGAATTACCGAAACCAGGATGGCATTCCTGAATCTAGTTTCCAACAGATGTCCGTTGTGGCGAGAACGCAACACGTCATGCATACTGATGAAATTTAATGTGCGCATCGTGCCATAAGACGTCCTCATTTATATGTAGTTGTCATTCTCCCTACCAAAGAGAAGGAAACAGCTTTCTCCGCAGAAGCTCTGCTTCAGTCAGTAAGCACGCTTCTCCCCTGCCAACTGTGAGGCCAAACTGCTTCTCGCACACACCAGCATGCAAAAAGTGGACGAGGAGGATGGCGGTAGTGGCAGGTGTGACATTCGTCGCCAAGTGGCAAATGAAACTCTCCTGTGGCACCATCCCCACCCCGTCTGACCCTCTCCTCCCCCAGACGTGCAAGCAGGTGAGGTGCACGATGGTGCAGGAAGCAGAAAGGATTCCTCCACAGGCCCCTTCGCCCCCCTCCCATTCCTGACGCCATGGGACAAATCCATCTTTTCTAGCAGGAACTCGATATTCAAGGAGCTCAGCTACAATGAGAACACAACAAGGGAGTGCAGGCTGGGAGTTTCTTGTAGGCAATTATTTTTCAGTATCCTTTTAGGAATAGAGAGGCTGTTTCAGGAAACAAAATAGTTCATTTATCTATGAACTCTCAAAGCTAGTAAGAGTTAAGTTTTTAAATTAAGCATCTAAATGCTAACAAAATTAAAGTTAACTAGTAAGAGCTAATGTTCACAGAGGGTAGTGATAGGCATAGTAATAGTTTGGGCAGTGCCAAAATCAGTATGAAGAACTCTCAGCCAGGCATTGTGGCTCACGCCTGTAATCCTAGCACTCTAGGAGGCCGAGGCGGGAGGACCACTTGAGCCCAGGAGTTTGAGACCAGCCTGAGCAACATGGAGAAACTCCAACTCTACAAAAAATAGAAAAATCAGCTGGGCATGATGGCTTGCAACTGTACTGCCAGCTGCTCAGGAGGCTGAGGCAGGAGGATCGCTTGAGCCCAGGAGTCCGAGGCTGCAGTGAGCTATGATTCTGCCACTGCACTCCAGCCTGGGAAACAGAGTGAATCCTGTCTCTAATTAAAAAAATAATAATAAAATAAAAATTTTAAAGAGAATAAATAAAAAGAACTCTCCCTCCCAGGGTGCAGAAAGAATATAGCAGAGCTATGCCGTAGCCCAAGCCCCGACTTTACAGATAAGATAACTGAGGACCAGAGAAAGAGAAAGCAACTTGTAAATGTTACACAAGGCAGAAATGGCACTGGAATGACTGAGTACATTCTCTGCTCCTGTCACACTCTCTCTCCACATCTTTCATGTGTCTGTTGGATGTCAAAAGCACAGTGTCTAGTGCCCTGTGTAAGGAACTAGTTAAATCCCTTACTTCTTTAGTTAGTGTTAACAAAGACTACACAGCTGATGTCAGCTCAGACCACAAGGGTAGAAAAAAGAAAAATAACGAGATTCCTCCTTGTTGCCTACAACAGCTATTAACACTATGTATTGCGCGCCCACCATAAGCCATACAGTGTGCCAGGCAAGACACTGACATTGCTGCTAATGCTCCTAGGAACTCTGAAAATAATATGGATGTTATTATACCATAAAGATGAGGAAACTGAGTCAGAGAAATAAGATACCTTGTCTGAGGTCACATACAGCTAGTAATTTCTCAGATTCCATGGCCCCATGCACACTGACTTTCTCTCTGCAACAAGCAGCATTGTAAACCAAGGAAATACGCATCTACTTGAAAAACCCAGAGCCCAGGAATAGAAATAAAGTGGACAGTATTTGGAAGGAAACTAGAGAGAGAGAGAAAGGAAAAATGAGCTAAGAGCATTAGGATAATCTATTCTACAATAACCCTTAACATGCACGAGAGATACGTGTTAAGATCTTTGAATATAACAAATATGCAAATAGAAGTAGACCACATATTTTCACCCACCAAATTCAGTACTCGTGATATGGGGTATCTGAGAATGAACAAAGAAGGTCAAGATCTCAATGAGTTAGGGTGGATGAGTTTTGATCACCCCACTGTGTTAGTTTTCTAGGGCTGCCATAACAAAATGCAATGGACTGGGTGGCTTAAAGTCCAGTGGTCCTCAACCTTTTTGGCAACCGGGACCAGTTCCATGGAAGAGAATTTTTCCACAGAGGCAGGGGGCATGGGGGGACAGGCAGAGCTCAGGCAGTGATGTGAGCGATGGGGAGTGGCTGTAAATACGGATGAAGCTTTGCTAGCTTGCTGGGTGTTCACCCCCTGCTGTGCGCCCCACCTCCACCCTGGTTCCTAAGTTTCATGGAAGACAATTTTTCCATAGACAGAGTGGGGCTGGCAGAGACTGAAGAGCTGTGTGTCCCGGTACCTAACTGGTCTGGGACCAGTACTGGTCTGTGGACCGGGGGTTGGGGATCACAGGTTTAAAGGGTATAGAGTTTCAGTTTGGAATGATGAAAAAGTTCTGGAGATGGATGGTGGTGATGGCTGTATAAACACTGTGAATGTACTTAGTGCCACTGAATTGCACATTCTAAAATGGTTAAAATGGTAAATTTTATGTTATATATATTTCACCACAATAAAAAAATGCTCAGGAAAAAAAAGTATAGAAGCAAAATCGCAGGGATGGGGATGAGGAGGACTTAAATTATTTAGACATCAGTTGAACGTGTCATTCTGCTAAAAAATCTAGCAGCTGACAAATTCCTGGCTTGCCTAGGTGACAATTTCAAAACTTGGAAGGCAGAGGATACTACACGGGGAAGTGTTTTTCTAGAAAGAACTTTTTGGGCAATAGAGAAATGAAGCAAAGAAGTGGTGGCATGCTCTTGGAATTCAAGGCAGTTGAGGCAGGGAGGCTGGGGTCTTAGTTTGGCGCCTCTCTGGTCCCAGCACTGCCTGGCACTGCCCCATCTCTATCCCTACTCTTCTGCTCACCCCGTTCATCATCTACTCGGCAGCCAAAGTACAGGTAAAAATATGGAAATGCACCAAAGAAAATGCACCAAACTCCTATCCATGTGCCTATCACTCCAAAGGAACAGACGTTGTTTTTCATATTTATTTCACATCCTGCCTTTACTCTTTTAAGTGATAGAACCACACGGAGTTGAAATCCCCTATGTTACTTCCTCTAGTCCAATTCTTCCTTTCTCTTCACAGGCAACTGTTACAGCCTTACCAGGTTTATTGCCCGCTGCTCAAGAGGAAGCCAATAGCTGAGACAACAGGGGTTACAGCAGAGACAGAGTAACATTGTAGGTGCTGTTAGAAGAGGCGGGAGGAAGTTCTCAAATTCATCTCCCGGAGAATTTAGGAGAAAGGGATTTTTAAAGATAGTTTGGCAGGCAAAAGGCTGGGCAATTGGGTCTGCTAACTGGCTGGGTTCGGGGCAGAACATTAGCAATGTTGAAATTGTCTTCTTTGCTGACTCGGTTCTTGGGTGGGGGTTACAAGACCAGTTGAGTCAGTTCCTGGGTATGGGCCACTGGTCTGGGTGGGTGGGCTGTTCCATTGGTAAGCACGGCCTGGAAGATACCTTAAAAACTAGCCTTAGCTTTCACAAGGATGATGTAATCTATGGGAGCAGTGAAGAAAGCTAAGAATCTTTACGACCATCAGCTATATGACTCCCGAGTAGTAACCAATTCTAGGAAAGCAAGCTAGGGAACAATGGTTGGTTATATATATATTTCCCCACCAGAGTTCCCACCTTGCAGGCCTTTATTAATTTTATAAATGGTGGTTTCACAACCACTATTATGACTTTGGTAGATACCTACTTCATGTATGTGTGTGTCCGAAACAATATAGCCTATGGTTCTGTAGTTCCTAAACTTTTTATAAAAAGGATCATTCTGTATATTATGTTTTACTGAACAATTGTTTTTGAAGCACTGTCATAATTTTGAGATCCAGGTCATTAACTGTTGTATTGTGCTCTATTTTATGACCATATTATAGTTTAATTCTCCATTTCTGAGCCGATGGCTATTTGGGTGGTGTCCAATTTTGGTCATAACAAAGGCTTCGACAGTGCACATCCTTTGTTGCTCTCCTTCTGTAGACAGCCTTCTCTGTTCAGCTGCAGGGGTTGTTTGGGGCACAACCTGCACACACACAAGTCTGTGAGCACTGAGTGCACACGTGCAGGAATCTCTCCTGGTAGATCTCACCGGGGGCGGTCCAGCTCTCCTAGGTATTTGGAAACGTGGGAGAATCTTTTGTTGTGTTGGGGCAGGGATGCTAAATTCTCTACTGTGCATAAGAGCTCTGAATAAAAGAGACTTGTTCCATACAAAAGATCAAGAATCTCTCCTTTAAGACACGCTGCCTCTGATTTTTGTCTCGCAATAGAATCTTTGTGTTGTAGAATATGCTTTTATAAGTCTAACTAGGGGATGACAACTTGCTCTCCAAAGTGCCACCTGCCACAGCGGAGACTGCCTGTTTACCTCAATGCCTTGCCAAGTCTCACTGTCAGCTTTTTGAATTTCTGCTACATTTATGGGCATAAAATGCAACCTCATTGTGATTCTAAACTTGCATTTTCTGCTTTTATTAGTGATTCGGAAAACCTATTCATATTTTTATTGCTCATTCATGTCTTCTCCCTGGGGAAGTGGCCTGCTAATAAGGTGCCCATTTTTCTATTGGGTAGTTAAAGTTTCCCTTTTTGATTTGTAGGATCTCACTAGATATTCTGAAAACTTGCTTTTGTTAGTTATTTGGGGTTGTAAATGTCTTCTACCAGTTTGTTGCTTGCCTTTTGACTTTATGGCGCCATGTTATACAAAGGTTACACATTTTGATATAGGTAAATCCATCCAATCTTAAGTGTGATTTTTGTGTCTCTATTTTGTAAAATCTACTCTAGGCTAAAATCATAAAGATATTCTCTTTTTTCCACACCTAAAGGGTTTTAATTTTCATTTCTTATATTTAGGTTTTAAATCCATCTCACAATTTATTCTTGTACGAAGTGTAAATGAGGAATCTGATTTTGTTTTTCGTATGGGAAATCAGTTGTTACAACACCATTTACTTCTATTAATAATACTCTATATTTCCCACTTTGACTTCCAATGCATCCCGTGTCATATAGAAAGGACCATATCTGTTTAATCCTGTCATTGGGCTCTCTCTTCATCTATTTTTGAATTACCCTTCACTAATAACACTCTCTTAATTACTATGGCTTTATAATAAATTTGGATACTTGGAGGAAATTCTCATTCTTTCTTGTTTTGCAAAACTCCCTTACCAAATTCTTGAATATTTACATTTCCATTCAAGTTTCAGAATGCTGTTGGGATTCTGCTTAGAATTGCAATGAATTTACAAATACTTATAAATACTCAACATTTCATAGTATTGATCTACCCCTTCCATGTATATGGCGTATCTGGTCATTTCTTTAGTTCTTTTTTAATGGTTTTCAGTAACCTTTTTCCTGAACCAGCTGCCTATCTTCTTAAAACTTACTCTACATTTCTGCATAGTTTTGAGCGCTGGAGTGATTTTTTAAAAACCGAAAGCTGAAGGTATCAACTCATCCATCCCTGAATGTAGCTCTCCTAAGGCCTTCTGTTATACTTAGAATGAAATTCAAACTCCTCCTGTAGCATGAGTTATAGGACATGGCTTTCTATTTTTTCTCTTAGATTTTATCTTGTATCTTTGGTTACTCATTGAGCTTCTTCTTTTTTTTTTTTTTTTTGTGAGACAAAGTCTCACTCTGTTGCCCAGGCTAGAGTGCCGTGGCGTCAGCCTAGCTCACAGCAACTTCAAACTCCTGGGCTCAAGCAATCCTGCCTTAGTCTACTAAGTAGCTGGGACTACAGGCATGCGCCACCATGCCCGGCTAATTTTTTCTATGTATATTTTTAGTTGTCCAGCTAATTTCTTTCTATTTTTAGTAGAGACGGGGTCTTGCTCTTGCTCAGGCTGGTCCTCAAATTCCTGTGCTCAAATGATCCGCCCGCCTCAGCCTCCCAGAGTGCTGGGATTACAGGCATGAGCGACCTCGCCTGGCCTAGTCATTAAGCTTTAGCCACCACGGTTTTCTTTATGTACTCCAAACAGATCAAACTAATTACACTTTGGGACCTTTGTCCTTGCAGCTTCCTTTTTCTGCAACCTTTTCCCCCAGCTATGCATGTGGCTGGTTTCTTCTTGCTATCTGGGCCTCAGCTAAGATGTCCCCTTTTAGAGAAACCATCTCCGCCCACCAGAGAATAGCCTTCCAATCATCCAAAATGGCACAGCTCTTTTATTTCTTCACGGCACTTATCACCATGTGAAATTACCTTCTTTAACTCTTTGTGGTGTATTATTCCCCACAATGTAGAAAGTAAGCGCCACAAGGTTGAGGATGGTGCTGTCTTATTCTTTTCTGTGTCCTCAGCACCCAGAGCAGTTGCTGGCACACAGTGGGTGTTCAATGAACATGTGCAGAATGGACCAGTGAGTGAGTGGACAAATGAGCCAACTTGACCCCCCTGGTTGCTCTTTCTGTGTTTTCTTAGATCAACATGGGGGTATTTCCTTGCTCCCACCGGCCACACATACACTAGCAAATCAATAATATTATGTAGACATTTCTAATCTTGCAAAGAAATAGCTTAACTGCAGAAATACTTATAAAAGGGACTCAAAAAACATTGACGTTCTGCATATCCAGGTTTCTAAGTGGCTTAGAACAGTGAAAGTCTCACTCTCCATTCACCCCATTTCTATTCCTAAGAGATACCTATTAACAGTTTCTGTGCATGGAGCCAGAAACTTTTTATCTATTTACAAATCCCTATCCATCTACCTATCCATCTCAATCTCTCTCTCTCTGTCTATCCATCTATCTATCCTAATCTGTCGTAGATTAGACGATTTGAATGATTCAATAAAAGAAGTTTTATTCTTGGCCGGGTGTGGTGGCTCACGCCTGTAATCCTAGCACTCTGGGAGGCTGAGGTGGGTGGATTGTTTGAGCTCAGGAGTTCGAGACCAGCCTGAGGAAGAGCAAGACCCCGTCTCTACTAAAAATAGAAAGAAATTATATAGACAGCTGAAATATATATAGAAAAATTAGCTGGGCATGGTGGTACATGCCTGTAGTCCCAGCTACTCGGGAGGCTGAGGCAGGAGGATTGCTTAAGCCCAGGAGTTTGAGGTTGCTGTGAGCTAGGCTGATGCCACGGCACTCTAGCCCGGGCAACAGAGCGAGACTCTGTCTAAAAAAAAAAAAGAAGTTTTATTCTTTTATTCTTATTGAATAACTGTTATTTTTTAATGGATCTGAGTTTGTTAAGAAGTCAGATCCTCAGTCCCCCCTTTAGAGGTTCTGATTCCACAAACCCAGGCTGGGGCCTTCATTTTCAGTAAGTACCCTGGGTCATTCTGACACAGATGGCCCCACAACCACTTTTTGAGAAATATTCACCTGGGTCAAGGCAATTTAATGCTGTCCTTATTTAAAACCATGCAGCCTCTGAACACCAGAGGGCAGATGGAGCCACATGTGTGCCCAGTGACATGGTATGTCACATTCCTTTTGCTCAAGAAGAGAGTGCAGGTGCCTCCACTGAGGCCCTGAGAACCCCACCTGCTTATAAAGCCACACAAACAATCAGGAAAACAGCTCAAAACTGGCAGCGAGGTGAGATCAGGTCCAGGCTGGGCAACATTGTGAGACCCCATCTCAAAAACAAACAAAAAAACTGGCAGTGAGGAAACCTGGGTTCTAGATTCTGTGTGGCTCTGGGCTTCAATTTCTTTATATGCAAAACGAGAGACTGGGCCCCTGTGATGTGATAGTATAAGAAATCTACATTAGTTCTTCCTCCCCAGCTCCTGGCAAAGAGCTGCTAAAACTCTTATAACTTCCTGAGTGATTGGGCTGAGAGGAGCATCTTTCGTTATTCATAATAAGCCCCTTTCAACCAGTCTGAGTTTATGTTAATGAGATGTCTGGTGGCTAGAGGTCCCCAGATAGCTTTGGGATGGGGGCTGGTTGCCAGAGAATGAATCATGTGATCAGAAGGTTGGAACTTTCAGCCCCAGCCCTAGGACTCCAGGAAGGGGAGGGCCTAAAGATTGAGTTCAATCGCCAGTGGCCAATGATCTACTCAATCATGCCTACCTAATGGAAGCTCTGTAAAAACCCTCACCGATGGGGTTTGGAGAGCTTCTGGGTTAGCGAATGCATCCAGCAGTTGGGAGAGCAGCACACCCCAAACTCCACCAGAACAGAAGCTCCCGCTCTTGGGGCCCATCTGGCCCCTGACCTACGTACCTCTTCATCTGTCTGTTCATCCACATCCTTTGTAATATCTTTCGTAATAAACTGGTAAGTGAAGTGTCTCCCTGAGTTCTATGAGCCATTATAGCAAATTAGCAAACCTAAGGAGGGGCTCGTGGGAACCCCCAATTTGTGCTTAAGTTGGCTAAAAGTGTTGGAGGCCCAGGACTTGTGACTGGCGTCTGAAATAGCGGCAGTCTTGTGAGACTGAGTCGTTAACCTGTGGAGTCTGACACTCACTCCAGGTAGATAGTGTCAGAATTGACCTGAGTTGAACTGAATTGAATTGAATTGAACTGAGGACACTCAGTTGGTATCGGGAGAGTTTAAGAATCGACTGCTTGAACCCACACATTTGGTGTCAGTAGTGTTGTGACTATTGAAATAAAGTTTTTCTTTCAACCAGATAAGTGTCAAAGTCTATTCCAGCTCTAACGTTTTATGGGAAACCTCAACATCTCATGGATTCGTGATTGGGTTGTGGCTGATTTTTATCCTATACCTTCCAAATTTTCTAGGATGAGCTTACATTACTTTTGTAATGGAAAAGAAAATAACCAAAACATTTTAAAAGATAACATTTTGCATTATTACTCAAACAGGATTTTCACAAGCTGAGATGATTGCTTCTGTTCTAGAACTAAGTTCACTACTCTCATATTCATGAACATACACAACAAAACCTCTATACACATTTATCCACCAGATTGTTTTAAACAATTTTAAATGCTGTTATAATAGGCAAAACTGGATCTGTGACACTAAACAAGATAGGAAACAGCCCAAGGATCCAATTTCAGCTGGAATCTCATACCACATGGAGAAATTAAACAATTCTTAAATATTTAATAATATCCTGTAATTTTTTTAGACTCCTGGGCTTCAAAATTTCTGACAAGGTAATTCCTAAACCACAATTAACAAAAATAGGCAACCTCCCAAACAGTCTCCCAAAGCAAAAGTAGAGTCCTCGGAGCACTGCCGGTGAGCATGATGCATACAAGCGACACACCCGCAGTGAACAGCAGAAGCCAGAAAGGATTTGGAGCTGGTCCTGAACTGGTGTCTGCTGAAAAGACTGTAGGCAAAGAAGGTTGTGATTAGAAGATCGTGACACTGCCAGCACCCACTTATTAGCACGTCTGGAGAATCACAGAAAGGAAGACAATGCAGTCTTCACAACCAGAGCACCCATCCCAGGATACTTACAAATACTTGCTGCTATTCCAATCTTCGGAGTAGTTCGGTCACTGCTCTAACAGGAGTCATAGGATGCAGACCTCATAGCCAATCACTCCAGGTGGTCTCCTAAGAAAGACCCCGGCCACCTCTTGGTTGCTCAGGCCATAAACCTATGCATTTTCTCTCATCATCTCACTTCCCATTCATCAAACCCTAGGAGCTCTACTTCTAAAATATGCCCCTCTATTCCTCTATATCTCCTTATCTGCAATGCCATCACCTTAGCTCCAGCCACTACCATTTTTCCTTGAGACTACTTCAACAACCTCCTTACTGATTTCCCCATGTGACCCCTAAGACAATCCTTTCTTCCCACGATAGCTGTATGGATTTATCAGATCACTTTTCCCCCTGCTTAAAAACTCAGTGTCTTCTGATTTTATATAGACTAAAACTTAAACTCCATTCCCTATGTGGTTCCTATCTATTTCTCAAACCTCATTTCATGCCAGTCTTCCCTGCACTCTCAACACACCCTACATTGGCCTCCTTTTCCCACCTAACTCCGCCAGCCCCACTGTCATTGCAGGACATTTGCACCTGCTGTCCCCACTGCTGGGATCACTGTTTCTCCAGATCTTCACATTGCTGGCTCCATCTCATCATCCCATCTCAACTCGAATGACCCCTGACCACTATATCCTAAACAGTACCAGCCTGCATTTGTGTTATTCTCTACCCTTGTTTATTTTCTGTATGGTCCTGACGTTACACTGTTCACTTGCTTGCTGGTTTCCTTTCTCCACTAGAATATTAGCTCCATGAAGAGGGAGATATTGCTTTGCCCTGTTCACTGCTAAATCCCCATAGCCTGGGACACACACATAATCTATACTCAGTGACTGTGTGTCAAATGAATGCATGTGGTATTTCAGATTAAATCAGAACCCAACTTTTCAATGTTCCCCCTCCATTCACATTTAAAACTCAATTTCTTGCCTGGAAGGCAAGCTGTGAATTTGCAGAAGAGATATTTCTCCCTCTGCATATCCTCACTGTCACCCCACAACTAGGTTAGAATCTTTGACATGGAGCTCATTTCTCTGAAAACATAAGATCCTTTGGAGATATCAGTCAAATGAAATTCAAACCTCGTTGACAAGCTAAAATGACTCTTACAGCATTGCTTGACTTGGGGGAACGATTGTGTAGGTTGTCAGTGCTGGAAGTGAAGGGCTTAGAGTCTGAGGGGGTTGATGGTATGTCACATGGACTGATGCAGGTGGGTATTTTTAAAGTGCTAAGGAAATTTGCAATACTCGGTGCTCTAGCCAGGCATGTAATATGCGGGTTGCTCATTTGGGACCCAAATAAGAGAATCAACTGAAGTTTTAAATGGGTCTCAAATCAAGGTATTTTCATCTAACTTGAGCAATGGACTCCAGAGTGGTAGTGGCAGCCAATATTCTGCACCCTACCATACTTTATAAGTCTTTTTTTCCTATTCATCACCTTTTTTTTTTTTTTTTTTTGAGACAGACTCTCACTCTGTCACCCAGGCTAGAATGCAGTGGCGTGATCATAGCTCACTGCAACCTCAAACTTCTGGGCTCAAGCGATCTCTGCCTCAGCTTCCTGAGTAGCTGAGACTACAGGCGTGTGCCACCATGCCCAGCTAATTTTTTCTACTTTTAATACAGATGGGGTCTTGCTCTTGCTCAGGCTGGTCTCGAACTCCTGAGCTCAAGCAATCCTCCCACCTTGGCTTCCCAGAGTGCTAGGATTACAGGCGTGAGCCACTGCACCCAGCCAGCTTTTTTCTTTTTTCCTTAGGGAAATTCTGTGAGGTTGGCCAAATGTAGTTATTATACCTATTTTATACATGTGAATGTGAGATTCAAGATCCCCTAAAGAGCAAATACCAGAATCTTGATTTGGAATGAAGATCTTAACCAATAAGAAAAATATTGCAAAAGGCATTTTAAAAATCAACTTTACTGAGGTATGATATATGTACATAATAAAATGCCTCCATTTTAAGTGTACAGCTCAACATATTTTGACAAATATATATACTCCACTCCTGGATCCACCACTATAATCAAGATATAGAATATTCCTTTTTTTATCACAAATTTATGGGATATGTGAAAAATTTTGTTACATGTATAGAATGCATAGTGATTAAGTCAGGGGATTTAGAAGTATAGAACATTTCTTTCCCCTGAAAAGTTCTTTCATGTTCCCTTGCACTCAGTCCTTCCCCTCACCTCCTACTCCTGCTCCTAGAAACCATTTATCTGCTTTCTGTCACTATATACTAGTGTGCTTTTTCTAGAATTTCACATGAATGGAATCATACAGTCTGAACTTTTTTGTGTCTGGCTCCTTTTGGTCATCATGGTGTTTTTGAGATTCATCCATGTTGTGGCACATATTAGTAGTTTGTTCTTTTTTAATTGTTTTATTTTGCAGTATTCTATTGTATGGCTATATCACAATTTGTTTATCCATTCACCTGCTGAAGACATTTGGATATTCTTCCAAATGAAACCAGTTTCATGGGTTATCATGAATGCAGCTGCCATGAACACTCCAATAGAAATTTTTTATGGACATATAATTTCCTTGCTCTTCAAGAAATACTTTGGAGTGGAATTACTAGATCCTATGATAAAGAGTATTTTTAATTTTATAAAAAACTGAAAACTGTGTTCGAAAATGGTTCTACCATTTTGTATTTCCACCAGCTGTGTGTTGGAGTTCCAGTCGCTCCATATCCTCATGAACACTTGGTATTGTCAGTCTTTAAATTTTAGCTATTTTAGTAGGTATGAGGGGGTATCTCATTGTGATTTGAGTTTGCATTTCCTTGATGGCTAAAAATGTGCATCGTTTTTTGTGCTTATTGCCCATTTATATAACTTCTGCAAAGGGCAATTTGAGAGGCAAGAGATAAAAATAATTTTATGTCTCATGTGTAAGAACTTGCTTTATTTTAAAAACAATTTTGAAAAATGTAACCTGGCAAAGGATTTATAACTTATTCAGACTATAAAGAATCATAAACACAGTAATCTGGTAGAAAATATCCAGATCTTATTTTTTCTTTAGTATACATTCTTTTTCTTCTTTAGTATACATTCATGTAATGCTCTAAGAAATTAGAGGGAGCTGAATTTGCAGGAAAGGGCTACGACTGAATTAGCTTGATCTCAGCAAAGAAGGAAAAGACTTTTCTTTCTTCACTTTCAATTACTCTCTCTTCCCTAGACCTCATTTTATAGACCATGGGCTCAATTATTCACAGCATCTTTTTATATCTAGCCTCGTAAAACCGTAAGGTGAATCATTACAAAATTAATATTCAACAGGCTTTATATAACTCTGCTTAATGCAATGCATAACTCAGATTTTTATCACCCCAAGGCCTCTCAAGGTCTATAAATGCAACCAACTTAATAAGATACCATGTGTTTTAACTCTAACATTACCTCAACAACCTTCACACCACAAAACCACTAAATTTAGACTCAACAACCAAACAGACATGGATGACAGAAATGGACTGTACATGACATAAAAGGCCAAGCTCTGGATGATAACAAGCTCTCATGATAACAATCAAGACTGTGTTCTGACATTTTTGTTTTGAGAAACTCATGGTTCTAATAAAAAGGCGCTGATTTTGCTTCCAGAGCACTTACATAAAAACCACTACAAATTTTTTATACCACGTAACCCAAGAGTTTCTGGCTTGTAAATAATCAACACTTCCCAGGAGGCAAAAAGCAGATGAATGCATCTAGGTACTGTCCTCTAGCCCCTACTCAAATAAAATCATTTCCAACCTAGAAGGAGTCTTACAGATCAGTGGTCCCCAACCCTTTTGGCACCAGGGACCAGTTTCATGGAAGACAATTTTTCCATAGTCCAGGAGGAGGGGGTGACGATGGTTTCAGGATGATTCAAGCACATTATATTATTGTGCATTTTTTTCTATTATTAGTACATTATAATATATAATGAAAGAATTATACGACTCACCATAATGCAGAATCTAATACTGCCATGGAACTCACAGGAGGCGGGAGGCGTAGCTCAGGCAGTGAGGCAAGCAATGGGGAGTGGCTATAAATGCAGATGAAGCTTCACTTGCTCACTCGCCACTCACCTCCTGCTGTGCGTCCCAGTTCCCAACAGGCATGGACCAGTACCAGCTCCTTGGCCTGGGGGTCGAGGACCCCAGTTATAGATCATTCTGTCCAATGATCACATTTTATAGACAAGGAAACCAAAGTCCAGACAAGTGAAATTACCAGGCTGGGGTCAGACAACCAGTTAAAAGGAGCTGGGTGTTAAATCCAGGTCTTCTGACTCAGACTCTGAATTCTTAGTCTTGCTTTCTTTCTTTTTAAGATTTTTTCCCCCAGTTTTCAATAGTTACACAGATTCAATGTAGAAATTTTGAAAAACTCAGAAAAGCATAGAGAAAAAAAATTGTTAAATCCATTTTTATGAATTTAAAAATTGTTAAATTGTTAATCCCAATACTTTGAGATAATCACTCTCAAACTCAGTGGGGCACTGTGATGTAGAAGTTAGGAGGGCTGCTTCTCAAGTCATTCATCTGGCTTCATATCCTGGCTCCTTACGCTTGACAAGCTTGTGACCATGGGAGTCACTTAACCTCCCACCCCTTCAGTTCCTTTGTCAGTAAAATAAGGAGAACAAGCTCTTTATCTCCTAAGGTTGTAAGAACAGGCAGGATGAAATTCGCAAAGCATTTCACACAGTGCTTGGCACATAGTGAACACTCAATAAACAGTCACCATCATGATTACATCCTTCCAGACATTCATTTATGTGTACATGTTTTTATTCTTTAAAACAAGGAAACGAGTTCTGTGGTCTTTTTTCACCTGATAGTACATCTGCCATGAAAAGTCATTCTTCAGTGGCCTTTACATTACATCAAACTAGCCCAGGGAAGTCCAAATTTTAACGGTGATCTGGAAGGCCACATGCTGGAGTTCTGGCTACTAAGAAATGCCCACAATCCAGCGAATCTCTCAGAGTTTTGGGTTATATCCCAAGAAACAGGGCTGCAGCCCTTTCCCCAGCCACATCCTAATGGTGACTCCATGACAGAGCTTCGGAAAGAACATGGCTGCACAGCCTCATTCAGAGCTTCTGCCACCTCAGTGTTGGCAGGAACCAGAAGGGCCCCAGTGACCTTCCCACACCAAGGTCATCTCAGAGGATGGTTTGTGATGTTATCGTGGCCAGAGTGGTGATTACCAGGTAAAGCACGGATGGTTTTTGAGAATAAAAACTGTCCTACTAGGATCTCTTTTCTTTCTAACCTGCACCAAAACAATCCAAAAAATCTACTACTACCTATATTTGAGAGACTCCAGAAAGAACTATTGGCCTGGCAATGGTCAGTGACTAATGGGCCACAGCTGTAGGAAGTGCTGTGTTAATGTTTATGAAGCTATATCCTGTATCAATGGGAGAGTATATTGTGATTGATTAGTAATGTCTGCAATGGAAGATGGCAACAGTAAGGTGGTACAGATGCCATGATGCTGTACTCTGTGGTCTATTTTAATGTCCTCACTTTATAGATACAAAAACTCAGGTTCAGGGCAATGAGGAATAATGGCTCATCCAAGGGCGCAGAGAGAGTACACAGCAAAGCTGAGACTAGTAACCACTCCTTATGGTTTGTAGCTCAGCATTCTTCTCTCCATGCCTGGCTGCCTTTCTTCTCTGGTGGGCGGGATGGTTTCCTGTCTTATAACCATTAGGTGGTCCTGGCTTGAAACAACCCGTTCAGGGCACTTCCATAATGAATAAATTATGCCAAGATAATTTAAAAAAACACACCAGTTCCAGCTTTGTACTAAGGCCCTGGCAACAGCCAGCACACAGCTGTTATGAGGATGCGTATTCTATTTTGACAAAAGACAGGTGGCTGGTTTTGTCTTGTTGGTCTGAGATAACATAATGTGCAGAAAGAGACAAGCAGGGAAGAAGAGACTTCTTTCCCTAGACTCAAGCATAAAGGGATTTCTTCTTTGCATAACTGAGCTCTAAATAAGTAAAATACAAACAAATGTTTACAATATTGTTGAGATGTTAAGTTGTTGAGAAATGCCTACGGAATTTTGTTCTAATTTGCATCCTCTCCAGGAAGATGGAATTCACTATGAACTTTTTAATGGTGGGAGGAAGACGGCACCATCATTTATTGCTTCATATGGTCACCAGATATGTACTAAGTGATTGTTAAGTGCTTACTAAGTGCCAGGCATGTGCAAGCCACCATGGCGATCAGAGGAGAAATAGTTTTTGTCCTCACATGAAGTCTACTGGGAAAGGGGGACTATTAACAAGCATTGTAATGCATATGTATATACAAATAAGAAGACAGTATTTATGGAGCAACTGGGCAGGGGTGAAATTATTCTCAACAGGATCGGCATGCTTAAGTAGAGAGCGCAATGATTTGGAGCCAGAAAAAAGAGTGCTGGAATCCCGTTTCCTGCCACTTACCTAGTGGGTGACCTTGAGCATGTCACTTAAACTTTCTACCCCAATTTCTTTATCTGTGAAACAAAGCTAATAATTCCTACCCTGTCGGGATTATGCCAAGTATTGAGTTAAAGTTTATTAAGTTCCTAGGGAATCCTGGCACAGAACACGGGTGCAACACATATTTGTCAGAGGAATGCAAGAATCATTATCAAACACACATTGGGTCTCTAATAGAAAAAGGGACATTGTGAAGAGAGTGATGAAACAGAGTAACGAGGCATTAGTCTTGTCTTATACCTAGTTAGAGACTGAGAACATACAGCAAATAGGTAACAGAGCCATAAAGAAGCGCGCTCTGTGTTGCTGGGTTGGGAAGTGCACAACGGAAATGTCTAATAGAAACATAATGTGAGTCACAAATGAGAGGCACATGTGTAATTTCCAAATTTTTAGTAGCCAAATTAATAAAAGTAAAAAGAAACATATAGAATAAATTTATTAATATATTATTTAATCCAATATAGCCAACATATTATTATTTTACATATAACCAATGCAAGTTTATTGATGTAATATTTGCCCTTCTATTTTTGTACTAAGCCTTCAGAATCCAGTGTGTATTTTATACTTACACTGCATCTCAATTTGGCCTAGCCATATTTCAGATCTCAGTAGCCACAGGTGGCAAATGGCTTCCATACTGGACAGCACGATTCCAGAAGTTTGGAGATGGGGGTGTTTGTTGAAGATAAGGCAGTCAGGTGGGCTTAGGGAGGAGGTGGGCTTGAGCACAGTGGGCATGAAAAGGCCTGACTTGGTGTTCTTCATAGCTGTCTCCAAGCACAGAGTCTTGTGTTGCAGGACCGTATAGACGCCTCCTTCACCTGGCTGGCTCTGTGTCACGGACCCTCCAAATCTACCCTACTGGTGCGGGGGCCATACTCTTGGATTTGGTTCTACTCCCTGATGGCACACTTGGACTCTGAGATTGTCCTGTGCTTCCTGGTACCCTCTGACTTGGCACAGTGCACAGCACTGCACATGTGGGAAGCACATACACGTAAAAGCAGATTTCTTGTTTGCACAACACAGCTCTAAATAAATAAAATACACAGAAAAGACTTGAGGTCGCCACGCTCTGGCTCCCAAAACCATGAAGCCTGTCAGAGCCCTAGTTTGTCCCCTAGCCTAGAGAGATACAGAGACAGTTATCAGTTAAACAGATCCCAGGAATATTCCCAGCAGAAGACCAGTCTCAGCATGGGCTCCCTGTGGGGGACAGACGGGCACACGGCCCGGTTGTGGGCGAGGCATTTGGCAGAGAAGAACTAGGAAAGGGAGGAGATGATGTGACCCTTTGAGAGCAGGTCCCAGCCTGCTCTCCTGAAGTAAGGAGACCCACGTGGCTAAGCAATGTGCAGTGATGTGTATTAAAAAGAAAGTCAGATGACGAATAAAAGACTAGTGAGAAAAATGGATGTAAAAGGAGAGGGGTGGAGGCCTGGGAACCAAGAGTCCCGACAACAGCTTGGTAGCCCCTCACCTGAGCAAGCGTTTGCAGTGTCCCCTGCACTAGGGCCCAGGCTGGATCACAGCGGAGGGCTGGACCCACATCAGCCTCCTCCCTCGTCCTGGGCCATCCCGGGGCGCAGTGGTTCACAGCAGGGCAACAAACTCGGGCAAGCACATAAACACAAGACGGGGACTGGTTGAGGAGGCAGGACACGTTCTCCTCACGACTCCTCAAGGTATCCCCAGCAGTAACACTAATGACAGAGGAGGATGAATTTCTGAGTGGTCTCTAATCGTAGCTCAATAGGTTCATCATAGGAACACATGCCCTGTGTGTAGAAGGTGCCACCCCCTGATCCACCCAACTGTCAGCAACTGGAAGGTGACCCCCAGTGTGGGTAGGTCTTTTAATATTTCTGAAGTTTTAAGTATGGATTTTATGTGACATTTTCCAATTTTTAAATGTTTTTAACTATGTCAATACATTTTTAAACATTGTGCTGTTTCACACTGTGAGAGATAAAGAAAATAGGCCATGGGGCTGGCAGCTTGAGATGTGTACTCTAGATTCAGGAAGACGTGGTTGAGAGGACTACCGTCCAGCCATTCGTAACTTCTCAGTCCCATTTTGCTTTGAGGCTTAATTCAGATTATGCCCATGAAGGGCTCAGCATAGTTTCTGGCACACGGTAAAGGCAGTTAACAACTGGTGTCGTTGGCTAGCTCTAAAGAACTTTGGAGATTTATTTCTAACTATTACATAGAGAATCAACTCGCAGGATGCCCCCAGAGACAAAACATCTGAAACAGGGTCCCCTCCCCACAAATGATTCCCCATCTCTTCATTTCTGTCTCACGGCTTAAATTCATTGCACTTTGTCAATTCATGAAACTCAATGGGGTTGCACAAAGGAAGTAAGGGGGAGAAAAGGTCAACCTAGGTGGAAGCGGAAGTTGGGATAAGTTTTCTAGAAAGCAGTTTGACAATGCTTAGCAAAAGACTAAAACCATTTGTATGCCTTTTTGGCTCAGCTATTTTATTTCAAGGAATTTAGCTTTAAGGAAAATAAAAATGGTCTTTGATAAAGATTTAGTCCTAAGACTGTTTATGACAGTGTAGTCTATCATAGAAACAATCAAGGAAATGAAATGCCCATAAGGAGGAGATTGGCTGCAGAAGTTATCATGTTAGCTGTGTCCCCTGCAGTAAATGCCACCAGAGCAGGGTCCTTGTCTGTCTCGTTCACCACTGTATGCACCACTATATCTGAGCTGGCACATAATAGATGTCAATAAATATTTAAATACATATGAGACAGCTTATGTAGTATGATTCCATTTTGGTAAAAGAAGAAAAAAGCGTGTGTTTCTGAAATTGTGCTATTATACTTTTCCACGGATCAGGAGTCTACAAACTCTAGCGCTTGGGCTGGCTAAATGCAGTTTTATTAGAATACAGCCACGCTCTTTCTTTTACAGATGCCAATGGCTGTTTCTGCACTAAAATGGCAGAATGGCGTTGTCGTTGCCACAGAGTCTGCATGGCCCAAAAAGCTGCAAGTAAGTTAACCCTTGAACAATGCAGTTTTGAACTTCGAGGGTCTAGTTATATGGAGATTTTGTTTTTTTCAACCAAACACAGGTCAAAAATACAGTATTCATAGGACACAAAACCTGCATATATGGAGAGCAGACTGCAGGATTTGAGAATGCACAGATTTGGGTACACATTGGAGGCAGGGGCGGGTTTCTGGAATCAATCTCCCTCGTATACCATGCGGATGACTGTATTCACTGTCTGGCTCTTTAGAAAAACAGTTTGCTAACCTCTGCTATAGACAGAAGTTCCTTCTGAGTACTCTAATGCACACACACTTGTATGTAATATATATGCATATATTTTTCTTACAATGAACATGTATTACTTTTTTTTTTTTTTCTGTTTGGCACAATTTAGGCTCGGCCAAGGGGAGTGTGGTATCACCACAGGGATCATGCGAAGTACTACTTTTATAGCCAGAAGTTGGGTTTTTTTGTGGTTTGTTTTCTTGTTTTTTTTTTTTTTTTTCACAAAAGAAAGGTAGAAGGAACAAAGGAAGAAAGGAAGGAAGGGAATAATTATCCATATTTATCAATATAGAAAAATGTCCATAATAAGTGAAAATTTTAAGTATGGCATGGACAGAATGGTTACATTTTTGTAATGTCTGGATAAAAACCTGAAAGGAAACATACAAAAAGGTTAGCATGGCTGTATCTGGGCAAGGGAACTACAAATCGCTTTTATTTCCTTCTTTACTCTTAGTTGTATTTTCTAAATTTTCCAGAATAAGTGTGCTGCCTTTTTTAATAAGAAAAGGAGAAAATAATTGATATTGAAGAAAAAGAGAAAAGAAAACAATTGGTCTACATAAATAGCAGCAATGTTTCTACCAGTCTTTGACATGTAAGCAAGGGAACATCCACTTGGTGTCCTGGGGGTGTGTCCCTTTGGGCACACTGCTTGTCATTCCTGCACTCCACTTGAATGGTAAGGTGGAGGGTTAAAACTTAGTGCCACTTTTTTTTCCCCCTAAAGTATTTATTCTGGCTCCCAACCTGGTATGGATACTTTTTCTTCATATTAAAAATAATAATAATAATAGACTAAATTCCTCCCAAAACACAGCTTGCATTTCTATCTAGATGAGAAAATGTGTTTAGAAAAGAAGTTTTCTGGCTTAGTAGCCGACGCTTGTGGTGCCCCCTCAATCACACTTCCCTGATTTCAGTCTTCGCCCAGATGGACAGTTCTGGCAGTGTGGACAGCTCCCTCTTCATTCTTCCACCATGTGTCTCTCTGCTTTTCTGCCTCGGCATAGGGTAGAGGAAGGTAACACCCCCAGAGGCAACTCCCAACAATGGGAGCAGAGGACAAACACCCCAGCCTCCAGGCTGGGGGGTCCTGACGGAGAAGAGCACCTGTTGCCCACACAGGCCACCTTTCTTGGCTTTTCTCCTTCCCTGGCCCACTCTCCCCACCCCTCTCTCCTACTTCCTGGGCATCTCTTCCCAGACTAGCCTCCTGCACCCAAGACATTGTTTCAGGTTCTGCTTGGGAGGAACTCAAACTAAGAGCTCAGAAGGACATGGCAAACCAATAGCAAGAATTACACCACACTGCCCCAGAAAGCTCTTGTAGATGGTGTCAAACAGAGCTCATTAGAGTTTCTAGGATACATTTATTCATTGTATGACTATTTATTAGACCTCTACACTGGGCCACAGGTGTGCTGGGTATGGGATAGTGAACTATTAATAGATAGACATAGTCTATGCTCACAGATCACAAGACATCAAACAGTGATCATGCAAATTATATTATGAGAAAGCACAGGTAAGATGGGGAAATACAGCAGAGACTAATCTAGTCTGAGAAGCAGCATGGGGTTTTTTGAGAAGACAACATTTAAACTGGTCCCCAAAGCCGGGGTTAGCCAAAGAACGGGGAAGGGCTACGATATTTCCTCCACATACAAAGACTGAACAAAGAAAGTGGATATTTGATGGGCGGATTAACCACGTTAGAGGTTTGAAGATTTAAAAATATATACAGCCAGCCAACACTCTCCCCTTTCATCTGACACAGGTTAAATATCCTAAGAGCTGAACAAGTGCTTGAGTATCTTCAGGGTATTAATGACTGAGAGGACCAAAGTTGGCCATTACAATTTAAACATGGCCTGGATCACACTGTTGCAATCAGAGGCAGTGTACTTGGTGGCTTCTACTCTTGTTAACTGGGGAGAGGGTGGCTCTTCTATCATGTGG
Organism: Lemur catta; assembly: GCF_020740605.2. Classification (NCBI taxonomy): domain Eukaryota; kingdom Metazoa; phylum Chordata; class Mammalia; order Primates; family Lemuridae; genus Lemur; species Lemur catta. The sequence goes on along the minus strand of NC_059145.1, from coordinate 22,570,846 downwards.
CAAGAAGCAGTCTAACTTGTTCCAAAGACCTACAGCTTCAGAGCCACAAAGATGTCACTTAGAATTGGTTTGAAGAATGCCAGCCTGCTAATTCCCCCTAAAGTGGTCTCAGAAGAAACTGATGCTTACAAACCTCTAGGGCACACATGCTTCCTGAGACTCTGAATCAGCTTAACTTCTTCTTAAACACACAGTGCTTCATGTGCTAGAAAACGCAATAAATACACCTTTGGTGTTTCTGTGTTTGTGATATATTGCCTTTTTTCTTGCAGCAATCTCGTAAGAGTTTTATTTCACATTTTTAATATTCTCACTGCATCCTAATACTTCAAACATTTTAATAAATTATGGTTCTCTGGTTCCTACTTCAGAATCATTTAACTGATTTAATGAGCACTGTCTAATTATTGCATTTCACCTTTCATATTAGAGTGCAGTAGTGTTTTGGCTGAAGTAGCTGGTAATAGCTCAAACACTCAGAAAAAACAATGAGGATGGGTAATGCAGGACTCACAACAGTTCATTTTATGCCACATATAATTCTTAAGGATATATGTATATAGATGTATATATACCTTAATTAATCAATTCACTCATACATTCATTCCATATTTGTAAAGTGCCTGTATGTGCCAGGCATTTGGGAAAGACATCAGAACAGTTTCAGTGGTGCTTTGATAGTAAGGCATCCCTTTATTGGGGACATAAAACATAGTGGTGAAGGACCCTTGAACCAGACTGTGTATATATATTTAAATCTTGACTTCACAATTTCTTAGCCATGTAATCTTGGGCAAACTAATGAGCCAATTTGTGCCTCAGTTTCCCGATCTATAAAATGGGAGTGAAAGTAGCATCTACTTTCACAAGAGTATTGTGGATATTAAATGAGTCAGCACATACAAAACATGCAAAAGACTTCCCAGGGCATAATAGGCACTTTGTAACTGTTGCCTCTTTTTTGTTATTATTGCTTTGTGCTTGTCCATACCTAATTCATGGCAATCACAGGTGTGTATCTATCTACTTATCTATTTAATTAGTTATCTGTTATTTATTTTTGTTTATTGTTTGCCTCTTTCATTAAATTATAGGATGCATGCAGACAGAGATGAAATGCCTGGGGCCAGCATTATGCTTGGCTTATAGTAAAGCTCTAGTACATGTTTGTTGAATGAAGGAACCAAAGAATAAACGATTCTCTGTCAGCATGCACAACCTCTCTCACTGTCCACAAGCCTTTTGCTTCAGAGACTTCCATCACACATGTCTATCAAATGCCATTTGTTGGAAATTCCACATGGTTTTATGTCCAGATGGTGCCCGTGACAAAGGGAAGGCATTCTGGCATGCACGAAAGTTACGATGCCAGACGACGAGCCAATTCACTGTATTATTCATCATCAAATGTTGTTGGCCAGCGAACTGACTGCTGTCAGCTGAGCCCCGCAATGGTCAAGTGGAGAAGCTGATTTTTAACAGAGGCTAGTAGCATCATTAGAGAGATGGGGTGATGTGGTAGGAAGGTGAGGGTTAAAAAGTGACTTGGTTCTCAGTCTTGTCTTGGCTTTGCAACATCGGTTCATTCGCACTGGGCCTCTCCGCTTACTGGTTTTGTAAATGGAGGACATAAATTGTTATCAGTAATTTCCAAAACTGGTTGTACACCAGAATCTTCTGGAAAGCTTTTTAAAATACAGATTGCTTTAGGCCAGTGGGCAGCAAACTTGTTCTATAAAGGGCCAGACAGTATAACAAATATCTTAGGCTTTGCAGGCTGCAGGATCTCTCGTGCAGCTACTCAGACTCAACTCTGCCATCATGTAGCCAAAGCAGCCGCAGATGAGACGGAAACAAATGAGTGTGGCTGGGCTTGGCCAGCCTGCCCACAGCACATATTTTGCTGACCCCTGCTCTAGGCCATCTGTGGCCTCCCAGCGTAAGGTCCAGTTTTCTGCATATTTACCAAAGCTCCTCCAAGTGAGCTGGGGCAGCAGACATGTTTGTCAACCACCAGATTAGAGGATCTATAAGGCTCCTTCCAGCTCTAACAGGAGCTGAGATTCTACTCTCTTATTTTCATTGTGAGAAATGGCTACTCTCAGTAGACACTATCTAGACAGTCTTTTTTTTTTTTTTTTTTTTGAGGTAAGCTCTTACTGTCACCCCAGCTAGAGTTTAGTGGCATCATCACAGCTCACTGCAATCTCAAATTCCTGGGCTAAAGTGATCCCAGGATCAGCCTCCCAAGTAGCTAGCACTACAGGTGTGCACCACCATGCCCAGCTAATTTTTCTATTTTTTGTAGAGACGGGGTCTTGCTCTTGTGCAGGCTGGTCCTGAACTCCTGACCTCAAGCGATTCTCCCTCCTCGCCTTCCCAGAGTGCTAGGATTCCTGGTGTGAGCTACCATGCCTGACCAACAGTCATTTTAATATTCTTGGAAATGCATCACATTTGAGCATTAGCTTTTTACACCTGAACTTTTTAATCTCTCAACATTCAGTTCTCTACTCTACCAGGAAAAGTTTGAATGGTTCCTTTTTTGTTGTGTTTAGATCGAAAGCACTTCTCTCTGTGTGATACCCTGTCAGTTCTTTGTAAGTTGCAAATTAGAAGTTTCATATTATCTCTTTTAGGCACTAAAGCATCACAGTACAGGCAAGCCTCCACTTTAAGATAGGACAATACATCAAAATGTGAAATTATGAAATAGTTAAGGGGTGTTTCCAGTGTTTGGACTAGAATTTCCTTTGTATAGGGAACTCCGTTCCAACTGAAATCATGACTGTTGGGTGACATCACATGCTGGTTTTCCAGGAAAGCCCCAGTTTTCACCTGTCGTCCCTCAGCAATTAACATAATGCCTCCTTTCATTCTCAAAAGCATCCCGTTTGGATGATAAATAACATGGGCATCCTTCTTATAGATGACCTTGAGGGATAGTAGTCAGAATGATGGCTCCATTTAGTTTATACTTAGTAAGAGGGCCTTATCTATAGCATCCCAATTAATCCTCACAATAGTGTGCTGATATGATGTCCTGAGGTTGAATTTCCCTAAAAGCAGACCCTGAGATGAGAAATGAGGAACAAGTATTTTCCTGGGCAATGTTCCCAGGAAGCCTAGGTAGGGGGTGAGGAATTGAGAAGCAGAAGGGAAAGAAGCCAGACCATGGTGCATTCGTGCATAGGTCACCTTTGTGAGGAACCAGGGCTCCGTCTCTCCCAGAAGCCTCTGAGGGGTCACGTGAGCATGGTGAGCATGCCTCAATTTCCCCATGGGGGGCAAGGCAGCAGCAGTTCCATCCCACAGCTCGCAGCCTTCATCAGTTGAGCGTCACTGCTAGAAATGTCCCCTCTGCCCGTGCATGTCTGGCCTGTCCCATAGTCAGAGAAGGCTAGAGAATGCCCTCAGATGAAAGACACAAAGAGCCTTGTCAGCGTGTATGAGAAGTGTCTGAAGACAGCCTCTGGGACAGGCCCAGGGGTGCTCATAGCACAGCTGCAGGGGGCTGAGGCTTAGAGAGGTTGAGTCACATGCCCAGAGCCACATAATTGGTAAGTGGTGGAGACAGGACCTTGACCCATGTGTTCTGGCTCTGCAGAGTTTACCCTGCCTTTCCGGGCCACACCTGAGTCAGTTGTGTGCCCCCCCCCCCCACTATCTGTGCGCTGGTCTTAATTTCTGGCCCAAGAGGCCCTTAGCAAAGGCTCGCTGTACAGCCAGGACGCCATGGCCTCTGCCACAGCCACCGACTGCGGTACCTGTGGCAGGGATTCCTCCTGGCCTCTCAGGGAAGTGACAGATGAACTCAGCTTCTTCTCTTTCCTGCATTGTTCAGAGATACAGTGATTTCATATGGCTTCTCCAGAGACATCCCTGTGAGACCACACAGTCAGCCTGTCACAAAACCTGCTAGCTGGGATGAGTGTAGTAGGATAACATAATATTATTGCTGCCCTTACCCATGGAATGTCTGGAAGTCAGAGTAAACTGTCACTTATATATGATTACCAAGGCAGATAAGACCTGGAAAAGGGGTTTTTCTTTTCTATAAAACACGAAACTGGAAGTTGAGACGAAGTAAAGACCAAGCAACTACATACTATGCAGTTGTCTGCAAATGTTTTAAATGTAGACGCCTTTCTTACAGAAGTGGTCCTCCCAGAACAGTAAGAAGGAATGACAGAATTAGAACATCACTATTTTGCAACCCTTACTGAATTAATAATGGATCACTGATTGCCAACATCACGGAGTGACCACCAGGTACAATGGGGCTCCTAGAGGAAGAACAGATAAGCTATAAATTAATCTTAAAAAAACAAAATGGAACCTGAATCTGATCTAACCCCTATATCCAACTACTGATGAGCAAAACCAGAAGTACATGGTGAATGACAACATGCGGATGAAATTAGAATAATCCAAACTGGAAAAACTCTACATATCAAATAACCAAGTTTCTTCATTATCTAAATTGCAAGGGAAAAAATAAGAGATGGAGGGGAGACATAAATTAAAAGAGACTTTATAGATGTATCAACCAATCACAATAAGTTGATGTTATTTGGACCTTAATTCAAACAATCTGTGAAAAAAGGTAAATTCTACGAGACATTAAGGTTAACATTGACTGAATTATTCTTCAATGTTAAAGGTATGAGATTGTCTTTGTGGAAAAACAGTCCTTATCTTTCAAAGATGCACACTGAAATATTTACGGAAGAAATAATATGATGTCTGAGATTTGCTTCAAAGTAATGAGGGGAGAAATAAGAGCACTGATACAGTGCAGTTGGCCATAAGTTGATAATTATTGAAGCTGGATGCTGGGTACAGAGGTGATCATCGTACATTTTGCCTTTGTGTTTGTGTTTTGTATATGTTTATGCTTTTCCATAATACCAAGTTAAAACAAACAAACAGAAAAGCAAAGAACTCTTAACAAATAAAATCTTAGCTGGGTGTGGTGGCATGCACCTGTAGTCCCAGCTACTTGGGAGGCTGAGGTGGGAGGATCACTTGAGCCCAGGAGTTGGAGGTTGCAGTGAGCTGTGATCATGTTAGTTCTCTGAGCTCAACTTTTCCATCTCTGGAACAAAGCTAATAAGTATTACTCTGAGCACTTGGTGACTTATTAAGAGAGCCAGCACCTGAGTGGTGAGGAGTATGATTTGGATCCAAATCCATCTGACTTCAAAATCCATGCGCATGACCACTACACCACACAGTCTTCTACAGTGAGGTCCCACTGTTCATGAGTCGGCCATGGAGGTTCACAGCCAGTAGAGACCTGGGCTCAAAAAGAGCTGTTTCACTCTCCATAGGTGGGCCCCCCAAATCAAGCTTCTTAAATAAGTTTCAATCTTAGTTCTACAATTACCAGCAATGTGGCTGTGGGCAAGTCACTGGATCTTTCCAGGCCTCATTTTTTACATCAGTAAAATGGGTTAATAAAAGAATGTGCCTAAGACTTTTATGAGGAATAAGTGAGATGACTACAGCCACAGTGCCTGAGCCCCTCTCAATCCCAAAATATACCTCCCAGCTCCAGAGGTGGAATGTGACTGGTCTATTAAAGCACCACATTCTCCTGCCCACGACTGGTTTAGTTATGAGTATGGAATTCACGCTAGGCAAATGGGACCCTAGCACGGGACTTTCTGCTGCAAATACTAAAAAGGGAAGTGCGTTTTCCTCTTGGACACTGAGGAAGTGGGGCTCAGTCAGGAGCTGTAAGGCCACTGCACAAAGAGAGCTCACAAATGCAGAGAAAAGCAGAACCAAGAGACACACTCACCTGCGCCTGGAGCTACCCCTTGAAAGTTTCAGTTATACCAGCAAATACATTCTGCTGGCCTAAACCATTCAGAACCGATTAACCAAGTTTCTGACAAAGCACAAATGCTCTATAAATGCTAGCTAATACCATTGCTGACATGAAAACAGAACAAATTTCTGCTGTTACTTTTTCTTCTGTTGCTTTGCTTGGGTATTTATTTTTATTTTAAGCTTAAAAAAATACAGATAATTTCAAATATATGCAAAAGCAGAGAGAAAAGTATAACGAACGCCCATGAACTCTAACAATTATCAATTTATGGATAGTCTTGTTTTGCCTATACCCTACCCACTTCTCTTTTTCCGTATTATTTTAAAACAAATCCCCAATATATATTTTTTCAGATCTATTTATAGTATTCTCTTTGTAGTAGACACAGTTGGTGGCCTACTCATCACCCTTTTCCTCAATGATTCCATCCAATGATGTGACCCCTTTCCCACACAACCAGAGATAAGGACCTTATTCAAACCCCAGAGACAGATCTGTTTGGTCTGGGGGTAATTTTATTCCCCTTGTCATGAACAGAGTCAGGAATGCAACTCAAATCTGGCCATTGAAACATGAATGTGATACTATTGGGGAACAGAGATACTTATGGGCAATTTTTTTGCTTTTCTGAGTAGCCACAGAAAAAATGGTCTTTTTCTTGTAAATATTGTCCTGTCTGGATGTGGTGCTCAGAACTGGAGCAGCCGTATTTGCTACCAGCCTGGAGATGAAGCTAACACCAAGGATGGCAGAAGACAGGAGGAAGGAAGCTGAGTCCTTAATGACATTACTGAGCCACTGAGTCCAGCAACCTGAAGGCCTGCTCTACCTCTGGACTTGCTGTCCTGAGAGTTAAAAATCTGCTCCATGGTGTAAGCCCTTTGAGTCCAGGGATGTGTTACTTGCTGCTGAAAACATCCAAATTTCCCATCACTACAGACCTATAACCTGTGTAGTTTGGGTTTCAAAAGCTGAGTAAGGAATCAGATTAGAAGGCTGTAATAAAGATACCCTAAAATACAGTGGCTTAAACCATATAAAAGTTGATTCCTTTCTCATGGAAGAGTTTGCATATGATCATCAGGGCAGTTTCCTCTGCCATCCTTAGTGTTCAGCTTCCATCTTCTCATCTCAGCCAGCTGTTCTGGCTCCTACCAGCGTGTACACATTCTGGCCACTGGGAAAAATAAAGGACACATGCAGACACCCAATTCCTTTAAGGATAAAACCCAGAAATTAGTTGCACACATGTCCCTTAGTGATAAGGCAACAACCCACTGCAAGGGGGGCTGGGAAATGTAGTTATTATTCTGGGTGGCCACATGCCAGTTCTATTACTACAGGAAAAAGGGAACAATAAATACGGGAACACGGTTAGCAGTTGCAGCTAAAGAAGAAGCAGGGAGGGGTAACTGGATTTGGCTCAACTGACTCTTTTTAATTAAAACACCTTCAGAATGTAAACAAGAGTTAAAAGAAATGTTCTTCAGCACTCCCCAAAGGACTTAGCAGAACTTATCTACTTAGATATAGGTAAAACTACACATCCCTTTCATCTTTTCTTTTTAGGTGACTCCCAGAGGGATCTCAACAATTTCAGCAATACCTTGTTAGCCCAGTTTATTACCTTGTGGAGGTGAAATAACTGAACCTCACTGATTTCCCTTAATTTCCAACGTCTTTTCTTCAGTTAAACTGCACGACTGTGGTTTAATTATATTCTGCTCAATGCTCACCAGAAGCCCACAGCAAGCTCCTATTTCACAAGATTATTATTAATCAGAGTAATCCAATTTGTGGAAAAATAAAGACAGAAAAATAGAGAAAAATGACAGAGCTGGCAAAGGCGCGCGGTATTCTATAGCCCAGCTGAAAGGGCTGTCGATAAAGGGTTTATACAGTTAAGATATAAGCGAGACTTTGATTTAGCGGCAGCAGGTTTTAAATGATGCATGAGAAGCCACCAAAGCAAATCCCTTTCTCTATGGTCCCCTCAGGGTCAAGTACCATGTTTCAATTATAATTTCACCAAATTGCCGTGTTGCGGCGAATGTTTCAGATTAATAGCAGTACAGCGCGGTTCTCTGTGGGACAGAATCAGAAAATCTAGTTCCGAGGTTTGTTGAAATACACCCCAAGACACCCAGCTGCAAAACACATTAGAGACTCAAATATGATGGGAATATTTCTGATCAGTATTCTCCAAAGAGATTACTTTTGCAGAAAACGAGTTTATTATTTATGGTGGTAAATAAGATTTCTCGGTGCAGCCAAGGAGGCTTCTTGCAATTACAACAGGAAGGCACCGCTGTGTAGTCCATTATGAAAATCATATTTACATTAATAGTGAAAGCTTTTGTTTTGCCAAGATGCGTATTTCTTTATACAGCACACTTGTGATGAGCTTGCAAGGAGAAACGGAAACATTTGGTTTGTCTTGGGAAATGGTTTTATAGAGAAAGATGACTTTTTGCAAGTTCTACTTCAAATTACCAGTCCAGTTTTAAGGGGATATCTCAGAGGGACCTGCCATGGGTCAAATGGCCGTGGCATCGCCATACAGGGCACATTGGGAGTAGAGAGCTCCAAAGGACTGGAAGTTTTATGCATTCCCAAATTTGGGCTCCAAAGTCCAGTTTCAGGGTTAGAATATAATAAAGGCTATTTTGGCCTCAAGTCTAAGCTGCATTCTGCAATTTGGCTTCATCAGTAACACAGTTCATGTCTGGATCCCCAACTCACTCCTCCTTCTGAACTTGGAGAAGAGAGAGAATATGACTACTGCCTGCAAACCCCATACCTGCTACGGCTTTCAAAGAGCTGCACTTGACCCTAATCTATCTTTCCTCTAATTATCCAAGTATATATATTTCTGCTTTCCCAACATCCATAGGTTTTTGTGTCCATTGAAGATTTAACTTGTGGTTTAGAATCCATGTGTGTGGGCAGAGTGTTTTTTAACGATGAGTTTAATACAACTAATGTAATTTATGAAAATCGGTCACTGCTAAGTGTGACATAAAAATTTAGGTGAAAAACAAATCAGCTTTAGGCAAGGGATTTGAAGGAGTGACCCTATACAAGATTTAGTCAAAGGGAGAAATCCCATCAAATTCAGCAAGAGAAGGTTGCTTCTACTATTGACACCTCCAACAAAATGGGACTGATTGTTCGAGCCTTAGCTCTTAGGCGACCCAGCCTTCTCCTAATCTGCTATATAACTTCTCTTCTCCCTCTTTTCCAACCTTCCCTACACAATTCAAAAATTAGAGATTCCCTCCAGCCATCCAAGTTCTCTTCCAAACTGCAAATGCCTAAGGGACGGTAAAGCCTACCAGTGATTTGTACAGTGGTCTCAATGACTTCCCTCCTCTTGCTTTCCCATCTTCAGTCTGGTCTTAGCTCATGTACTGCTAGGAACTCTTGAGCACATGTGACAGAAACCTCTTCTAGCAAACTGAAGTTAATAAGAAAGAAAGGAAGAAAGAAATTTATTGGAAAGGCTTTAGGCAGCTTCCAGAATTGAAGGCAGAGTGAACAATAGAACAATCTCCGGTAGGGCAGGAACCTGGGTAGTTCTGGGGAAATGTAGCAGCATGAAGTCACAAATGGTCATTTCAAAAAACTACTGCCTGATGACCCACAGTTGAGTTCCTGAGTATTGCTGCTCAGTTCCTGGAGTGGGTCTCGTTGTTCTCGTGTGTGTTCAGTGGGGCAGTGGGGATAGTTCTGTGACTGGCAATTTGCTAAAATCTCCAGCCCAAAGGAAGGGAAGCCGGGGAAACAGTGAGGTTCCTGGTACTTTGTCTATGAGCATTTCTGTCCCCAAAGCTACAAGTCTAATTGCTAAATAAATGATTGTAACAGCAAATGTTCAACATAGCACAAAACAAAGGACTACAGCTGGAAGATGTGTTCCAGTATCATAGAGCTCAATTGCTTTAAACACCACAACATTGCTGCAGATGCCATGTGCTATTTAATTCATCCCTTCCGTCACCATTTAGGTGTATTAAGCACATTCCACGTGGGAAGCAATAGTGAACAAGACAGGTGGGGTTCCTGCCTTGACAGAGGCTGCTGTCTGGTGGGGAAGATGGACCGTCTAACAAGTGCTTAAGCCAGGAATAAAATGCTATGAAAGGAGAAAGGGAGGGGATAGAAAAGGCTACAATTCACGCAATCCAGGGATTCGAAAGGCTTTGAGGAGGCAGTGGCTTCTAAGCTTCGACCAAAAGGCTGTGTTTGAGGGAAAAAGACAATGTTTTGGTGTTGGATCATAAGTTCAAGTTACAGGATTGCCATAAAATAGCTCTGTGACCTTGGGTATGTGCCCTCGTCTCTTGGGGCCACAGTTCTTTTAATCTGCAAAATGCGGACAGGCTATTACGTACCTCATTCATGTTGCTGTGAGGACTGGAGTCTGAGACGTTGTAAGCTAATTCCCTGGCACGGGTCTGTATTTTTTCTTTGCATATAATAGTGTTGGTTACTGAAGAGACTCAATTGTATAACCACTTGTCACAGATGAATGAATCTTAGTATGCAAAACTCTAAGCAAAAAGGAAAATTTCGAGAGGATATTCTGATATTTTACGTAACAGTTAGGCAGGCGGAATGGCAGGGAGGAAGCTGAGTCTTGGAAAGGATGTAATCAGGGCTTCAAGTGCAGTCAAGACGCCTGACCCTGTCTGCATGTCACCTTCATTCTCTGGTTCACTGACTTTTCCAATAAGGAGGAAAATATAGCCACAGCAGCTCTCAAGCTTCCACCTTTCATAAGTTCAGTCCATGGAGAGAGAAAATCTCAGCCTTTGGAGTCCCAAGTTCAAGGATCTGATCCCAGGGAAGGGCTTCAGTTGGCCCAGTTGGAGTCAGGTACCCAGAGCAGTCGGCAGAAAACACGGTAGTGGTGTACAAAGTGGCTACTTCTACAGCAGCCAGGAAAATAGGGCTTGCCTGGGCTGTTTTCAGAAGGAGATACAGGTAGAGTCAAGCAGCAAATCCCACAAATGTTGACTAGATTTTTTTATGCAAAATGATGCTAAAGCCACAACCAATTGAATAAATAAAACAAATTCTTTTAAAACTTGAAATTCTGCTTGAGGACAAAAATCATCACCTGGGTTTCAGAAATCACTGAGCATACATTCATTTGCTTTGCTCACGCCAAAGTTATCTCGTTGACCTGTTGTAGTTCAATGCCCAGGTCCAATTTCCTCACTTTAGTTTGCTTTCTCAGGGGGTAGGAGCATAAGGGTAGGAGGGAGGGGTGGGGTAAAAGCTGCAATGAGACACAGCATTTAAAAAATACCCTACACAGCATTGTTGCTGAGAACTTCTCTGTGGTCCTAAGAATATCACAGAACTTGGCCGACTGGGAATTGCGGGCCATGCCCTGGAGACATCTGAAGCGTGTCTGCTCCTGCACTTAATGATCAAAACACACTCCCACAGGTAGCCACTGTCCCGTGAAGATGACTAACAAGGAGAAAGAGGGAGAGGAGGAAGAAGGGAAAGTAAAGGGGAGGGAGGGGGAAATGGAGAGAGACGAGAAAATGAAAGTAGTCTATCTTGGACATTGTGGTAACATCTTTCTTAAAAAAAGTAAGTTTCATGCAAACATTTCACACAGTGGAGATCTTTCTGGAAGCTTACTTACACCAATTTCCCTCTAACTTAAGGATCAAATCTTTCACCAGCATCCTAAAACATATCAGAGGGAGCAGGAGGTGTAGTAGCCTTCAGGTAGGGATTGCCAAAGTGTGGGGCTGATGCCACCGCCCAAGATGACCTTGGTGAACCCCAGAGGGGACCCTAAATAACATGCATCTGGGGTAAACAGTTACTCGTTTTTGGATCTCTTTTAATCCCCCTGAATAGCCCAGAGAGTCTCAGTTTGGTGCTGTTATATATTTAGCATCTCTCTGACACCACCTCTATCCCCTATTGTACAGAGAGAAAGCAGAGCTTCGGGCAGGCAAGAGGACCTAGATAGAATTGAATAACATCAGTGTGTTTTCGTTGCATTGAATATCCCAATAATGTTCCATTTTAGGCTAGGAATATTGGTGTTCCTTTGATAGTAGGCATGTAAAATGGCCTTTTAAAATATTTCCAAAAAAGACAGTGAATTGAAAGAAAAATATCAACAGTGGTGGTACGAGACGTACCAGAAGTACTCTCTTAGTCACCAAGCATGCAGGACCGTAGGTCCAGGGGTCAAAAAGGAGACTCCATGTTCCCCACCAATGTCAGTATGAGAACAGTAGTCAAATCTTTTAGGCGGGCAGAGTGCCTGTACAGTCTAAGACCTTTGCCAGAGCTTCACGTATTTTAAAATAAGTCTTAAGAGCTGCTTTTTGCCTTCAGTCCAGCACTGCATTTTCCCTTATGAAGTGCTTACACTGGTGACAATAATAATTACAATGATTTAGAATCCCAAAGAGATTGCCTCTTCAAATCTCTAGTCTAAGAAGATATTTTGGAATCCATGATAGAAGGAAAAGTTTGCCAAGATTCAGAATTTGACTAATGGAAAGCTTAAAAATGGATTGTAGAACCACTTTTACTTCATATTAATGATAAAACCCCAGAAAATATGAAACCGTGTTGGGAAATGGTCACCAACAGGGCAAATTTCGCTACATTTCATGCTGGGAAACTTCATAAGCAGAAGACACAGAAAACCTGGAAACTACTGATGGAAAAATAGTGATGGATCTCTTTGCCAGTTCCTAAAAATAAAAAGCAATAAATGTTAACAACTGTGGACCCGTATAGTTATTTTTAAAATCAACAGAAATAAAATGGAAGACTTAATTTCCATTATGAGGACCTTATTTACCAAAAGCCCTGAGTTATTTTATTTGAAAGAAAATGTCATTTAAGAATCAAAACCAGTTACATCCAAAAAATAATGAAACCAGAACACTGCTCCATGAGGCTTTGGTAGGTTCAGCTTGCAGCTTGGGGTCTCCTTAAAATAAAATATATCTCATCTCTCTTTTCCCTTTATACAAGAAATCATGGCAACCACATTTATTACATTCTCCTCGTTTCTTCGGTCCTGCTTCTTTATTTGAATTTCTCATATGGTACAGGTCTTTAAAAAATATTACCTAAAACATTTTGATCCAGGCATGACATATTGTGAGCAAGAGATGGGAAGTGAAAATCATCTTAGTACATTTATTTAGTGTCTCACAAATATAAGATCTCACGGGAGGCACCGTAGAAGCGGCATTTTGATTTTAACAGTGACTACAGACAAACACACAGGGAGTGAAGAGCAATGGAAGAATGATTTAACGGTTCAAGACAGCAAAGAAGAGGTAGTTGTGAGACATTCCAAGACTAACTGCCCAGATTCCCACAGGGGCTGGATAGGGGAAGTGGAGCACAAGATACAATGCAGTAGTGTGGTACAAACACATGTGCATTGGATACTGGGGAAGTTCAGTAGAGCAACCTCATGTAGTTGCCATGTGGGCAGATAGAACCCTACTTTGAATTTCTCCAAGTTGGCTGGAAATCTTGTTGTTGTTGTTGTTGTTGTTGTTATTGTTGTTTTAATGTGAAACCTCATGTTTCCACCTGTTGGCAATTAAGTAAAAAAAAATTTAAAAAACTCTATGGACAAAAGAAAACATCTGCAAGCTAGATTTGGCCCGTGGATTGCCAGTTTGCAATCTCTGCCACATAACTAAGCTGTTAAGGGTTTGGAACTTCAACCCATCACTCCTCTCTGGAGTGAGCAGAAGTAAGTGGATTTATATTGAGTCTTGGAAAAAAAAAAAAGAAAATTTGTGTAAGGAGAAGGCAAGGCGAGTGGCAGACATACTACATAGGGAAGAAAGGATGAGTGAAGCTCCAAAGCAGGAAGGCTGCAGGCATGTTCAGGAAACACTGGACAGTGGTTTGGTTAGAAGAGAAAACTCATATACTGGGGAAGTTAGAGACAAGCTTGTAAAGCAAGGGAAGGGTCAGCTGGACAAGGATATTGAAGACTAAGCTAGGAAATTTGGGTTTTATCCCATAGGCAAGGATGATTTTGTGGGTATAGACATTGGTGTAATCAAGGGATTTTCCAAGAAAATTAATCCAGTCTATTGGGAAGAAAAAGAGACTGCAGGGGAAGAGACTAGTCAGGAGATCACTGCACTATTTCAGAAGAACCAGTGCAGACAAGAGGCACGGAAAGCTAGTGAGTGAGACAAGACCCGTGACAACGGATAAATCCACAGGGCTAACAATCTGTTTCCGCTTAGAGGATGTCAGAGATAACTATTCTGTTTAAAGCCTTTGGTATTAACAGGCTTCGTAGTGCAAATATCCAGTAGGACACTTGGAACTTGAGTTTGGGAGACTGTCCAGGGGGCTGGTGCAGTCTGGAGGACCATCCACATAACCATGACTCATGGAAAAACAACTCAACTTTCATGAGAGATAGGAAGCATGAATCTTGGAAGATAAATACACAATATCTACGTTTCTTATACGTTACTTCCAAAATTTTGCTAAATGGAGGCTGGGCGTGGTGGCTCACGCCTGTAATCCTAGCACTCTGGGAGGCCGAGGAGGGCGGATTGTTTGAGCTCAGGAGTTCGAGACCAGCCTGAGCAAGAGTGAGACCCCGTCTCTACTAAAAGTAGAAAGAAATTATATGGACAACTAAAAATATATATAGAAAAATTAGCCGGGCATGGTGGCGCATGCCTGTAGTCCCAGCTACTCGGGAGGCTGAGGCAGGAGGATCGCTTGAGCCCAGGAGTTTGAGGTTGCTGTGAGCGAGGCTGATGCCACGGCACTCTAGCCTGGGCAACAGAGTGAGACTCTGTCTCAAAAAAGAAAAATTTTTTTGCTAAATTGAGAAATTATTACCCTTGAATTTGTGATTAAGTGATCTCAAATAAGAAAATACTTCCTATTCTATTTGTATTATTGTATGTATCACCCAATTTAAATGTGCCCATTGTATCATGCCCATAAATCTCATCTCGTCAACCCAGGTTATGTTCTAAAACTAAAAAGGAAAGAAAGAAAGAAAAAGGAGCTTTAGGGTCGATATTGCCCTGGTGAAGGGTGGTTAAAATGGAGCCCTGTTAAGGGTCTGAGGATCACCTGAAAGCACTTTCCAGTCTTAAAAGCCTCAAGCCAGAGCCTTTGTTCAAAAATTCACTTTATAGCCAGAGAACATGAAGGTCCCTCAACCCAGAATTCACCTGACAGATATCAGCTGCTTCACTACACAACCGGAGCTTGGCCCTCAGAAGGCTTCACACCATGTCAGAAAGATGCCACCAATTAAACATGCATCCACAATTAAACACGCATCCACCCAAGAGTCCAGAAACAAATTCTAACTTTTATGGTTAACTGATTTTCTACAAAGGGGCTGAGACAATTCAACAGAGAAAGAATAGTCTTTTCAACAATTCACGCTGGGACAACTGGGATAGCCCCATGAAAAATAATAAAGTTGGAGCCCCACCTCATACCATACAGAAAAAATAACTAAAAGTATATCATAGACCTAACTATAAAAATTTAAGGTATAAAATTCTTCGAAGAAAAGACAGTAGTGAATCTTTGTGAACTTGGGATAGGCAACAATTCCTTAGATATGACACCAAAGCCACAAGCAATAAAAGAGAAGGTTGATAAATTAGATTTTATCAAAGTTTTAAAAATGTTGTGCTTTAAAAGACACCATCAAGAAGGTGATGAGATGCTCCACTAAATGGGAGACTTATTTGCAAATCATATACCTAATAAGGAACTTATACCCAGAATATATAAAGAGCTCCTACAACTTAATAAAAAGATAAAGAACCCAATTTGAAAATGGGCAAAGGATTTGAATAGACATTTCTCCAAAGAAAACATAAATGACTGATAAGCACATGAAAAGAAGCTCGATACCATTGGTCCTTAGGGAAATGCAAATCCAAACCACAATGAGATGTCACTTGATACCAGCTAGAATGGCTATAATCAAAAAGACAGTAACGAGAGTCGGTGAAGATGCAGAGTGAAACTAGAACCCCTGCACATTGCTGGTGTAAACGTAAAACCATGCAGCCACTTTGGAAACAGTCTGGCAGTTCCTCAAAATGTTACATAAAGAGTTGCCACATGACCCAGAAATTCTCCTCCCAGGTGTCCACCGAAGAGAAATGAAAACATACATCCACACAAAGACTTGTACACGGATAGTCAAGAAGCGTTTTTCATAAAAGCCAAAAAGCGCAAACAGCCCCAATGCCCTTCAACTGATGAATGGAGAAATGAAATGTGACTTATCCACACAATAGAATATTATTTGGCAATAAAAGGAAATGAAGTATTGATAAAGCTATAACATGGATGAACCTCAAAAACATTATAAGCCAGTGAGAAAAAGCCACAAATCCTATGATCCTATGTATATTAAATGTCCAGAATAGACAAATCTCAAGAGACAGAAAGTGGATGAGTGGTTGCCCGGTGCTGAGGGGTTGGGAGGATATGAAATGACGGCCAGTGGATACGGGGCTTCTTTCCAGGATGGTGACAATATTCTAAAGTAAGATTATGGGTGCTGGTCGCCCTAATATAAATATAGCAAAAGCCATTGAATTGCATATTTTAAACATGGACAGATATTCTAAATGGGATGATGGTATATAAATTCCACCTCAATAAAAGCTGGGCAACCTCCAGCCACCCTGCCCCACATGAAGTTTTCAGCACCAGCCAGACAGGGCCTGTGACTTCCTAGTGTCCTTTTTCTAGGACATTTGTGTTAGTATTTCCTTTTGTCAGGAATACCTTGATTCTGTCTACCACCAACTGGCTTCTCTTACCTTTCAGAACAGCTTAGAGTTCCTGTCTCTCCAAGATGTCAGGCTTGTCCCTGTTTCAGGCATTTGCAATGGTACCTCCTTCTACCTGGAAGCTTTCCCCCCTGACCGCCCCCCGTCTCCGCCGGGCTGCCTCCTTCTTTCCAGTGTAGGGATGAGGCAGACAAGGAAGGTCAAGAGAACGTGAGTGTGGCCATTTTGACCCATACCAGACCCTAACCACCCTGAACAAGAAGCTGACAGCAAATCGTCATCTGAAGATGGGTAAATGACCAAGCCAGCTGCCTTACAAACTGCTTGTGCTTTCTGTGAAGCAGTTCTTATGGCTGTTTCCCAGCAAAGTTTCTGAACTTTTATAAACGTTCCAATTGCCCCATAAGGGCCCCCCTCCTGCTCAGGAGAGGACCCCTATTCTATCTGTGGAGCAGGATCTATTGTCTTTCTTTGTCTCAATAAAACTTTCCTGTAGCTAGTTGGCTGGCTGTCAAATTCTTTCCCTTGCAAAGCCAAGAACCCACTCTGCGAGTCCAGGGGGCTTTCCTCCCTTCCCTGGGACACCCCTGTGTCATTACCATTAAGTCCAATTCAAAAGAGAGGACTCGGGCTTCCATAGCTCAGGCAGCCCGGAGTCACCACCTACCACGCACTGTATTTGTGTCATGGCACACTCCTGTACTAACGGTAACTACTGTGGTCATTTCCACATTCACATGTGTGTGTGTTTGCTTGCTTAAGGACTGTCTGTCTTCCTCACTGGAACATACGGTCCCTGAGGACAGGAGCTCTGCCGCATCTGTCCCCATCACTCCAGGCCTGTAAGGTAGAGTGTTGGCTAACTGCTGTTTAGGTGGAACGAAGCACCAGGTAGGAGTGCCTGCTTCTGCCCTAGAATAGGGTGAAAAAGAATGAAGCCCTTTTCCTTTCCAAAACCCTACCTTCCTTCACCTCCCACCCACTCTGAGGAGTAGCAGGAATTTCCTTAACAATTTTGGATGCTGACAACCTCTCTCCAGGTGACTGATTTCAGGAAAATATTCCTCTTCACTTGGAAGTGCAGCGTGGTGAAAACTGTCTCAGTAAAACTGGAGTCCCAAGCAAGATCAATGAGAGAAAAGGGAGCAAAGCGAATGACAAAGGCTAGCTCACACGTCTAATGAAAGGAAAATCAAAGCTGAGCCTGTCCCAGGGGAGCCCAGACAATGGAAACAATAGGAGTCGGGAAGCCACACAGCGATGCCTGCGTCTCTCCAGCTAGTGATTACCCTGACAAAATGAGGATGGCTCCCGGGAGACAGAGAAGAGAAAGAAGCACAGCTTATTGTGGAGTTTATACTCAAATTTATAGCTGCCTTTTTGAGGCTAGTTGCAAAGCCTGGAGCCCTTCAAGAAGGAAGGAAGCAAGGAAGGGAGGAAGGGAGGGAAAATTAAAAAAAAAAAATAAGAAAAGCAAGAGCATTTCCTCACCTAATATTCTTCTGGATAAAAGAGCTAAAGAGAGAATCAAAGGAAAGAAAATGACATCTATTTGGAATTCAAGAAACTTTATATAAAAGCACGCATCTTATTCCATCTCCTAAACTTCTCTTCTGCTAAAAGAAAGAAAAGGAAAAAAAGCAAGCTAAAGTGATGAATACAAAGCCTTTCAAATCACACTTGGTTCCCTTTTCGCCTAAGCACAAACCTGTGTTATGTTGAACAGCACAGTCAATCAGGAAAATGTCAAAAGGCCTTCACAATTTACCTGCTATGCCATGAGAGACATCAGCATCCAAATAACTTGCTGATATGCCAACCTCCAGCCCGGTTCACAGGAGGAACGAAGACTGAGCTCAGATATAGCAGAGCAACTCATACCCTGCAGGCATGAACATTCAATGCCCAGTATCACATCCCAAAGACCGCTAAATATTTAGGACCATCATTCAGGAAATGTTCTCATGCTCAAACAAAGGAGATCAGAGATTACAGAAGGATCCTTGCACCTAAGTCCCCTCTTCTCCCTCCTCCGCTCTACCCCCACATGTCCCCAGAGGTTCTGCCAAGAACCAGTTTAGTATCAGCTTATCATAGGCTCTAGTCTTGGCCCTGCAATTACATCCTGCCCTGGCAGGAAGCTGAACCTGGCAATCAAGACTCCCTCCCATCTCTGTTTTCTACAACTTGCATGACCGGGGAGGCGGCAGAGCATGTGGCATGACCGCACGCAGAAGTGAGAGTTCGCAAGACCTGCGTTTGAATCCTGGCTTTGGCAATTCTCCTGCGTGAGCTTGGCAGCTCACCTAAGCTCTGAGGGCCAGTTGTTTATTGGTGAACTGGGGCCAGCAATCCCTCTTTAAAGGGTTATGAGCATCTAACAATTCCTGGCACCCAGTAGCTGCTCAGTAAGTGTTAGTTCCCCTTATACAGTTCAACTATTAGCTAAGTAAAAAACTGACATTTTAACCTGAGCAGGTATCTCTGATTTGAGAGGAAAGAAGTACTTTATTTTACATCACCTGATTGTATTTTATGGATCATTATAGGCTGCTTGTAAATCCTTCTGGACTAAGGCATGAGATATATCAGTTCAAACATACACGCTTGAAAGAACCTGGGAAGCTTGCTATGGGAATAAATACACGTTCTGCCCTTCTATGACCCTGGAAGAAACCATTTGTCAGGGAACCACTCATCCCTAATTTACCTGATTTGTAATTTCAGGGTTTCATAAAGTGAGGACTCAACTGTAATTACTCTGAGTGCTCCATTTAGGCAGTCAGGATTTTTGACAAACCCTGATGTTTGGCAACATAATCTTCTAGCACGTCTGGAATGTCTTGTATGTCTGATCAGTTACTTACAAGCTTTCTAAGCAGACCTTTACCACTTCATGGCTGGTAAATGTTCCCAGCTACATTGTAGTCCTGTTACTCTTCTAAACATGACGTAAGTTCTATGTTTTATGCATGAGTCTTTCAAAGATGAGGGATATTTCTCAGCAACCACCTCTATATCTTCGTTCTCTGGTGCTCCATTTGGATTAAGTGACTGGCTGAAGTCATTATCGAGGTAAGAGCTGTTACTGGAAAAGTTGGCAAACTTAAATTCTATCTTGCAAACAGCCAACAATGTGCAATACACACTCAAGAGCACAGCCTTGCTCTCACACATGAGTTTTAGCTTAATTTCCAGTTTAACATTTAGAAAAAGACAACTAGTGGCCAAATAAACTTGTAAATGTATCAAATTATGAGGGGGAGGGTAGAGTGGAGGAAATTGAATCTCACTGCCTCACGTATTTGAAAGGTTGAGTCAAGAGTTACAAACTCAAAATGCTGGTAAAGGCCAATAGGGCAGATAACGTAAGTGCATAATCAAGGCCAAGCAGAAGCAATAGGGAGTAGTGGGGCCTGGGGCAAACTAGAGAACCACCACCCACTTTAATTTTTTTTTTAAAATATATTACTGGCCAAACAAAACACACTGAGAGCTGTATTTAGACCAAGATTGGCTGTCATTTGAAAATTCCTAGTTACTAGAATGGAAGATTAGGTAGGGAAACATTTTAAGGTCCCAGAAGTTTGACTACTATATCCGAGTAGATCCTTGATTCTCTATACCAACACTCCCCTTCTCTCCTTCGTAGCACTTACAAGGTCTGTAATTAGTTTCCCTTTTTATTTGTATACTTGTTTATAATCTTTCTCTCTCTCCCTCCTTTCCTCCCTCCCTCCCTCCTATAAGCTTCAGGAAAGCAGGGGCTATGTTTATCTTGCTTACGGTTATAATCGTCAGCACCAGCCAGGGCCAGGCACACAACTGGTTCTCATAAAAATTGCTGAGTGGATGAAGCAAGGAGTATAATATGTCTTGTCATCCTGCAACAAACATATCTTATTCATCTTGGTACCCCCGGCACTTTGTACAATGGCAGTGATGTGGTAAGTATTTTTTGAATGAGACCGTTGGTGTTCATGGTCCGCCACAGATGGTTAACCACAGTGAGGTGGGTGGGGCCAGGGTCTAGAAATAGATGTGGTCACTAGGCTGGGGAGGTGATTGGACATGAGACCCAGCTCTGCAAGGAAGTTCAGTAAGACAGATAATAGCAAGTTTCATGGATGCTGATAAGGCATGACTTGTAATTTAACTGAGTTGTTGGCATTAGGGACTTCTGATGATGGCTAATGATAAGGAATCCAGGAAGAGCCAGTGTTCTCAGATAAAGATACACAGCCTGCCTCAAGTAAGCAACTGATAGTAGAACTAAAGCCATAGGACCTGAAGGCTGAGTTCACATGTGTGGTGAGGAGGCTAGTGTTGAAAATCACAACAGAGAATAGGCACTAAGAAATGATCTAGGCATCCAAAATGGGTTTAGGATTCTAAAATTGCAGAAGTGGTTGCAAGATACAGACTTGGTCTCAGTATCCACGCTGGAGCCCCTGGTGTTGGTTGTGTTGAGTTCCCTAATGAATTCCACCCCACTAAGGACACTACGAGTGCCAGTTCCTAAGGGGCTAAGATCAGTCCCCTCAGCTACAGGGACAAGAACTCCCAATCCTGCCTTTTGTCCTGAGTGAGTATGATCCTAGCATGTTTAATTTCCAGAACAGGAAAACCTATGTGAGCTAATGCTATTGCTTGCTTTAGCAATCAGCACTCTTTGGCTATACTTAACAGAAAGATCATTTAAACTCCCTTTAGGGAGAAAGAGGAATCCGTTGGCTATATACACACACCACAGGAAAGCAGGAGCGGACTGGCCTTGGGGCTATGCTCTCTGTGCTCCTGGGCTGTGCCGCTCTCTGTTGTTGGCTTCACTCTCACCTGTTAGAGGTGGGATTTCCCTACGGAGAATCAGTATAGCCTGGTGGTCAAGAGCATGGACTTGGGTAGTCTCACAGGCTGGGTTTGAATCCCACCACTGCCCCTTGACTTTAGATAAATTCTTCATCCATAAAATGGGCATAGTTAATAGCACCTAAATCTTACATTGTTGTCAGGATTAAATGAGTGGGTAAATATAAAGCACTTAGCATGGTGCCTGGTACATGCAAAGTACTCTGTTGTTATTGGCAACAAGCAGCTCTAGGTCAACCTAAGAGTTCTGATACCAGAGGGTAAAGAGAGTGATTCACTTTGCCAGTCCTACTTAAATGTAGGAAGGATTTCGATTAGCTCAGTGCGCAACAGTGGTACCAAACATGTGAGGGGTGGGATCCTGTATTAAAAAGGGGAAACACTGAGAGATGAGGCTGTCCACCAAAATTTGTGCTCCCCTTCCATATAGAGATATCACATTCCTCATCCAGGGACTATATTTCCTAGCACTCCTCTTCTCCTTGCCTGGGACAGAGGGCATGCATGCGGCTAATGTTTACTCATGTCATGAGCAGGGCGGAAGTGATGTGTGATCATTTTAAGCCAAAGCTTTTAAGAAAGGCTGTGTTTCATCCATGCTTTTTTTCCTGGTTGTAGATAACGGTGAGGACATTGGTCTCAATCCCTGTGACACATTGGAATCACTGGGTAATCTTAACCAAATTAAAGCCAGACTTGATATTAGTTGAGTGGTTCTCAACCAGAGGGCATTTTTGCCCACCAGGGGGCAATTGGCAAAGTCTGAGTAGATTTTTGGTTGTCATCACGTGGGTTGAAGAGCTACTAGTATCTATTAACTAGAGGCCAGGGATACTGCTAGGATCATATGCTATTAATAACATGATAATAATATGATGCACAGGACAGGCCCCCATAACAAACAACTAACTATCTGGCCCCAAATGTGCTGAGGTCAAAAAACCCTGCTGTAGTAGATGGAGACCCACAAGGCTAAGAGATGGAAGAGGCCTAGGAGCCTGAATCACAGCATAGAGGGAGGTTCCCTGTCAACCTGGAACACCCACCTTGAAGAGTTACCTGAATGAAAAACAAATCTCTATTGTGCTAAGCCGCTGAAATTTGGGGCCTGTTTGTTACAGCAGCTAGTGTTACTTTCAGTAATACAAGAAGAAAGACATGCTAAAGGGATTTTGATTATTTAACGTATGAAATGGACATATAATATATTTTATTGCTGTCTGTCTGCCTAGGTCAAAATGCATATTTAAACTAAGGGCCATTGTTTTGCTTAAAATTTACCAGTAATCCACAGCACAGATTTCTCTAATTAAAAACACCCAAATCAGTATGCAGTGATTTTATGGCATGGGAATCAACTATGAGTATTTGGTTTGCTTCCTTGATGGAAAATTTTTGGGGTCTGACCGATTAAAAAGGTTAGGTCATGTTTCAAATCAAAATTTGTTTTATTTATAGTATTTCCTCTGTTAGTCAGTAAATGTTAAGTTAATCTTCTACATCATCTTGTGAGCCATTGTTTGTAATGAAGGCAAGTTCGATTTGTAAAATACAAGTAGAAAAATTGTTACAGATGGTGGCTTTAGTAAATATTGTAAAAATGCCAGACTCTCAAATCTGTTTGACTATTTATGCAAGTTATTGGGAATGCTTTCAAACTGGTTAATAACAATGAGATTTGTCAGGGATTCTGTTATTTCAGGAATTTTAGAGAAAAAGAGTCAATACTCTTAGTGTTTGGGTGCAGACAGACCCACTTTCTGCCCTAGGAGCAACCCAATGCTGGCCAGTCAAAACAATGAACCCTCTGATCATATTGATTGATTCAGAGATGAGCAAGTTATCCAAGCTCATCCAGTTAGGATCAATCCTGGCTGGGACTTGTGCAGAATCTATTAGCAGACACATGCTCTTTTTTGTTGGTTTAGGGTTACAAGGCTATGAGCCATGGAGCTGTGGGCAACCGTCTTGTTTAAGAATGAAGCCAGCATAAAGAACAGCACAGGTGAAAGATGGAGATGAAGGAGAGGGAGAGAGAGAGAGGGAAGGAGGAAAAGATGAAGAGAGAAGAGCAGAGAAGAGAAGAGAAAGATCAGGTCCTGATGACATCATTTAAGTGTCCAGGCCAAGTCATACCTAAAGCTCCATGAACTTTTCATTAACTCAGGCCAATAAAGTCCACCTTTTTGCTTAAGTCAGTTTGGGTTATTTGTCACTTGCAGCTACTGTCAACTAATAGAGGTGAGACAAGTTGATTGTGTCTGCCCCCTGGGAGTTTACATTTCCATTTGCTGTGGTAGATTATATTGTTATTGCCAATCATTGGTCCTTTCCCAGCAATAGCTTCCTTCCCCATCCACTGCCACGAGACTGCCATTGCCTACCCTGACGGAGAAAAATACCTCTGTAACCCACTGCTGTCAAGTCTGCCCCTGTGACTTGTTTAGCCCACAGGATGCAGGAAGAAATGACATATGCCTTATCTAAGCAGCAGCTTGAAGGGCTTTCACAAGGTCCTGCCATTTTTCCTTTTTTCTCAGCGAAGTAGCCGTCCCATCCCAGGATGAATTCCAGAATGGAGATACCTGGTGCAGAGCCTCGGCTGACCTAACAGCTGATGAGTAACATGAACAAGAAATAAATTTATTTTGTTGTGAGCTACTGATATTTTGGGGTTGTTGTTAGTGAAGCATAACTAGCAAAAAAACTGTCTAATATACTTGCTGTCTTTGAAATGCTTGCTGAAGTTTCTAAGTGAGTATAAATCTAGAGCACCTGTAATGTTGTTTCTAATGTATACCCTGCGAGTTACCAAAAACGAATGTGGAATGGCTGGTTGCTTCTCGGTTTTTTAGTGGTTATGGCCCTGTTACGTGCAGTGGTGGTCAAGTACATGGGCTTTGTCTTTGTGGCTTAATAACTACTAAGTCACTGAACTTCTCTCAGTCTCAGCGTCCTCCTAATAATAATACTATTTTCTTCCTGGGATTTTTGTACATACAAGTTAAAAACAGTGCAGGGCACATGGTAAAAACACTCAGTAAGTAGCAACTACAATTTTTAATATTATAGAAAAAGTACCCTGATGGACTCTTTCATTATTATTTATTTATTTATTTATTTATTTATTTATTGAGACAGAGTCTCACTCTGTTGCCCGGACTAGAGTGCCGTGGCATCAGCCTAGCTCACAGCAACCTCAAACTCCTGGGCTCAAGCGATCCTCCGGCCTCAGCCTCCAGAGTGGCTGGGACTACAGGTGCACACCATGACACCTGGCTAATTTGTCTACTTTTAATAGAGACAGGGTCTCACTCTTGCTCAGGCTGGTCTCGAACTCCTGACTTCAAGAAATCCTCCTGCCTCGGCCTCTCAGAGTGCTAGGATTACAGGTGTGAGCCACTGCGCCTGGTCTCATTATTACTATTATTTAATGACAGGGTCCGGCTATGTTGCCCAGGCTGGAGTGCAGTGGCTATTCACAGGCACAATAATAGTGCACTACAGCCTTGAACTCTCGGGCTCAAGCAATCCTCCTGCCTCAACTTCCTAAGTAGCTGGTACTACAGGCACGTGCCACTGTGCCTGGCTGACCTCTTTTTGATGCTTCCAGGAACAACCTCCCTTGGATGGCAGGGTCCAAGATAAGCCTAACTAATATTGAACACCACTCCCTAACAGATGGCATTCTGGGGTGGCTCCCAAGACATTACTTTTAAAGTGACATCTATACCATTCAGGGAACAGTAGGTGGGGAGAACGCTGCCGAGAGAGTTGGATGGAAGTTGAGGGACTATATCGAGAAGTGTGATTGCCATTCATTTATCCTCCGAATTTCCATGTATTTTGAAGCTCAATGAAAGGAGAACAATGTCTCCAGAGTTGGACCTCAAGTCAGAACTGAGAAAGATGACAACACAATCTGAGTTGGTGTTGAACACTCTTCTTCATTTACAAGTAGCACTTGGAAAATTTGTTTTGCTAAAGGGCAAAGGTTGCATTGATTGAACTTATCACTTAATAATCTTGCAAAGGGGATTTTATGACAAATGTTTCTTAGGATAAATATCTATGAATAATGACAAGTAAGCCTTTTGAGTGATTTGAATGGATTGAAGGCTGTGTATGCATGTGTGTGAGAGAGAGAGACAGAGAGAGAGAAAGAGACCTAGAAAGGACCAGAATATGAGAATAGTTGGGCAAAACAGGCATTGAGCTTGGAAATATTTTTCTGGGAATTGTTCATATTAATAGTTCCACTCATCTGCTTTTCAATCAAGATTCATCTCTCTTTGTTCAGCTATTATGCTGCTAGGCACTGCAGATGTAGAGACTCATTTATTTAGTAAATATTTACTGAGCACCTATTAATACTTATGATGGTCCAGGCATGTGCGGATACAACAGTGAGTGAAATCAGACATTGTCTGTGACCCTCACGGAGCTTACAGTCTAAGAAGGAACAGAGATGACTAAATCATCATGCAAATAAATATGAAATTACAGTGAAGATAACTGAGGAAAGTTACAAGAATCATGAGATTATTTAACACAGGGATATAATGTCTAGGGGGCGTCAGGGATATTATAGGGTCAAATTTGTGTTTTGTAATCATTATTCTGGCTTCAATGTTGATAAGAAGGTTGATAATATTATAGGGAACAAGTTAGAAGGCAACTGTGGAGGCCCCAGCAAGAAATGTTGGTAGCTTAGACCAGGAGGTGACAGTGGCCACGGAAGTGGACCAATTTGAGAAATCTTCAGGAGATAAGCTCAACTGAACTTGCTCAACAACTGGGTGAGAGGGAAGAGGGAAGTGATGTCAACAATGAAATTCTCGGTTTTAGGCCTCCTTACATGGCCTCCAGGTCCTTCCAAATACACCACGCAAACAAAATGAAGTATAAGTCCCAGCACAGGCAAAGTTATGGCAGAGAGAAATGGGACTTGATGAAATGTCCCATCACTGACCCTGGAGCCGAATTCCCTGAGTGCCCAGCATTTGAAGATATGAGTATAATGTATTTCTTGTGTGATCTGCCGCCAAAGTCAACACAAGTACCCAGAGTAAAATGTACAACTTGAGGACACAGTTTGGGTACTCCAGCCCCAGGAGCCAGCCCTGACTGTGGATGTCAAGCTCTCATGTGGTCTCATGATCTTCTTCATTCCACCCCAAATACTTGACACTCTTGTCAGAGCTATTTGCGAAGCCTGGGGGATGTCACGTAACAGCACGCTCTTCAAGGAATCAGCTTTGCAACTTAATGAAGAGCAACTTTTATGACTTCAGCTGTGTTTAGCGTTTATTATTTCTCAGACTGTGTTAGAGTTTTGGCTTCATTATAAGAGTATATTCATTTAAGTTATATAGCTTATAACCCTATAAATATAACTGTCAAAAGAGTTATAAGGATGCACACCTAGTGAGCATTTATTAATATCTCTTATAGAGGAGAAAACTGAGGCTTATAAATATTAACTGACTTGCTGGTGGACTCAGAGATACTCATTATTATTCAAAACTTATATTTATATCCAGGAGACTTCTTCCTTCAACAAATATTTATTGAGTATCTACTATATGCTAGGAGTATTTCCAAGTTAATAACATAATCTAATAAATGTCCTGCTCTCATGAAGCTTATGCTGTATTTGGGAACATAACTACATAAAAAACAAATAATATAATTTTATTTAATACCATGAACAATAAAACAGGACAATGGGATAGAAGGTGATAGTGGCACATTAGGAAGGATGCTTGGTCAAAGAAGTCCTTTGTAGAGGGAAGATATCTGAGCTGAGACAGGATCCATGGGAAGGAATTGCAGGGTGGGGTGAAGCCTTCTAGGTGGGGAAGTACAAAGGTCCTGGGCAGATTTTACAAGAGGAGAAAGAAAGCTGGAGTTGTTGGAGTGCCCTGAACCCTGGAAAAAAGAGTATAATTGGAGCCAAGACATTAGAGACTCTTTTGGGCCACAGTAAAGGATTTGAGTCTTATTCTAAGTGCAGCGGAAAGCCACAGGAGGGTTTTAAGCAAGAAAGTCACGTGGTCTGAGTGTTATTGAAGACTATCATTCTAGTTCCTGTGTGGAGAATAGACAAGGTAGGGACACAGAGTATAAGAGAAAAGTCAGCAGAGGAGAAAGGCTGGGGGTTTGGACCATGGCTGTAGGAGCAGAGATACAGAGAAGAAGGTGAATTGGGGACATCTTTTGGATGGGAGCTGACAGGGTTTGCTGGTGGACTAGACGTGGGGGAGAAAGACAAAACGGAAGCAAAGACAATCTCTATCTAGGTTTTTGACCACAGTAATTAAATCATGAAGTTCTATACTAAGGATTCAATCCAGGTCTCCTGAATACTCCAGCAATCTCTTTTGAAAGACAAGTATCTAATTACATGTTCTGGTGAGGAATCTCCCTATTGAAGTGTTATCTTACTATTCTACCTGCAGGAAGCAGGAAGGGAAGGAGAGAGAGAGAGAGAAATTCTTGCAAGTTGCATTTCAATTCAGGTTCATCTACTCCAAACCTTCTGACATTGTTAAAAGCTGTGGATTCATTATGGACATTCTCCCTGCCAATGACAGTGTCTTTCTTAGTGGTTCACTTCCTTAGATTTAAAGAAGACAGAGAGTCTGACAACAGGGGCCTGACTGGCCTTCTTGTTGCCCACTACTGACCTTTGTCCACAGCCCACTTCCTGGATCCGGCTTCATGACTTGGCCAAGAAGACTTTGTGTATGTGTCCTGACAGCATGTGGTGACAGATTGGGTTCCAGAAGGAGGTCAAGGACGTCTGATGGTCCCCAGAGGCCAGAGGATGACAGCCTGGCCCCGTTGGCTCCCTGCCTTCTACAGAGTCAGCCAAGCCCCAGGACCCAGGGCTGTGGTGGAGCTGGGTCACCACTGTGGTTTGGACAGAGAGCAGGGTGGGGCACACTGTCCCCCAGGCTGCTCGGGAGTTGGCTGCAGACAAGAGACTAAGGTCAGGCATGTGGTCAAAATTACACATGTGTTCCTGGCAGAACTCACATCAGGATTTATGAAAATAGATTTTATAACTTCAGCTGTGCCTGGCAATGATAATTTCTGGGTTGAAGATGCATGGAGGGTCCCTGGGATATATTCTTACTGAGGATGGAAATCTGAACCCTTTACACTGAGTGAGTCATCCTTACTCCTCGAAACTTTGTAAAGTCTCTGGTCTGGGCATAGAGGAGAGTTCCAATCAGTCAGGATCCTGGCAGGAAACAAGATTCACCTCTGACGATTCAAATGAAGAGAATTAATGAAGAAGCTACTTGCAGAGGTGTGGGCCGGGCTGAGGGAACCAACAAGGAATGGGGCCACCCGAAGGCTAGCAACACGGGCAAGCTGTTACCACCCTAGAGCTAAAGGGGACAAGGGGAGGACCTGTGCTGTTACCTGAGCCAGGTGAGAACTGGAACCACAGAGCAGGCGTCCCCCAGCGGGGGCTGGCGTCACCCAGAGGGAAGCAGTGACTACCAGGGAAGTGGCCCAGAGTGGGAGAGAGTAGGCAGGAATACCCACCCCCCTCTCCTGTCATCTCCCACCCGGGACGCAGAAGGGAGAAAAGGGGAGAGTTTGGATCAGGAGAGGCAGATGAAGAATCATCAGCACAAGAGAGAAAGTCATTCTCTGAATCATAGAATCTACATCGTCTTCAAACACATGTACACACGCGGGTGTGCACACGGCCCTCCACCCAGAAAAGATCAACTTTGTATTTTTTAACATTATCCTGGAGGCAGTGCTGTGTATGTTTATAACACAATCATATCTTTGGTTACATACCCTATCGGTAAAAAAAGTGTATACACACGCATATATGTATATGGCAACCCCAAATTAGCATATTTATTTATAAATTGTATACATTAAGAGTATATATGTATTACCATGCTAATATGTTGTGCAAAGTATAGCACACTGTGTAAGAGCATGGATTCCCTACCTCAGCTTCTTCCTAGGTTTGTTGGGAGAATTAAATGAGTATCTGCAGAGGACTTAGAACAACGGCTGGCATGAAGCAAGCAGAGTTATGTGATACACGACGGTATATGACTTTATACCCCAAAACAAAAGTTTTGTAAGGCTAAGATCAGAATATAGAAATAAAGGTTGAATATGTTTTCCCAGACCCCATTTGCATACCTCCTTCAGGGCGTACACTCCCCACTTTGGAGTCCACCAGCTAAAAGTTAGTATTTGCAACGGGCAGCCTGTCCCGCTGTGCTAGCTTGAGGAAATTCACCTCGCCCAGCTTCATTGCCCTCGTCTGTAAAATGACAATAGTTAACCGTTCCTGCTTTATAAGGTTGTTGGAGGATTAAATACACTACACCAAACACTTATCCCAGTCCCTGCCTGGGCCATCGGTACTCAGTAAAATGTTACATGTGATTATTGTTACAAAAGTAATGGTCATCATCATATTAAAATCAGTAAAAAGAAAAAAATAAAAATTGTCCATAATCCTACAGAATCATATATGATCACTGTGAAAAATATTGGCATATACTTTTTTGAAGCCTTCTTCTAAAGCTTATATAAACACATACACACACATATTTCAATTAGAATCATATCGTATATTCTGTTGTGGACCTTTTTTTAATAACTGTAAAGTATAACATCTTATAGGCTCAGAATAATTTATTCACTCAACCCTGTTGTTGGTCATTTATGCTTCTTCCCAATTTTTTTTTTTAATTTTAAGTAACCCTGGGATGAATAATCATTTTAACAGCTTCATTGGGATGTAATTTACATCTCATAAAACTCACCCATTTAATGTGTACAGTTCAATGGTTTTTAATGTATTCAGAGTTGCGCAACCATCACCACAAGCTAAGTTTAGAATATTTTTGTGATTCTAAAAAGAAACCTATACCCAGTAGAATCAGTCCCACCCCACCCCTCCCAGGCCACCTCCAATCTACAATCTGTTTCTATAGATTTTCCCATTCTGGACACATCATATAAATGTGATCATACAATATATGGTCTTTTGTGTCTGGCCTCTTTCACTTAACATAACATTTTTGACATTCGTCTACGTTGTAGCTCTATCAATACCTCATTCCTTTTTATCACTGCATATTCCGTGGTATGGATATACCACATTTTACTTATCCATTCATCAGCGATAGATATTTGGGTTGTTTCCAAGAAGAATAATCTTATAGGTTAATCTTCACACACATCTTAATTAGTTCCTTTGAATGCATTCCTAGACATGAAAATGCTAGGACAAAGATTATGCACATAATTTCCAGACTTTTGAATATCAAACACTTCTAATTCAATCTTTATCTCTCCCTCGAGCATATTAACTACTTCTTTTCTCATCTGGAGGATCATGCTCTTCAGCCTATGTACCACAGAACTTTTCTTTTGTGTTCCTTGTGATGCTGGAGATATCTGCAATTTCCAGTCTTCAAAATCACCATCCCTCTGGGATTCTATCCTATTTTGGATGTCAGAGACCCTGATGGACAGTGATACTCCTAAACAGAACAAATAGTATTTACTTGTATATTCTTTATCATTCTCAACCAGAAACCCCTTGTAGTGTGGCATTAATGAAAATCAACGGAGACTTGTAAGTGGCAGACAGTCTCTTTAAAGTGTCTTTGTCCTTTTAAGTACATGTTTCCACTATCAACCTCTTGCAAGTGGTTAACATCTAGAAAATCATTTCTGAAGTCAGTGGAATTTTGACCCAAAGTTTCACAGCACATAGGAAGCTAAGTATCATTAGGCTTATAATCTTATTTATTTAAAACATGTTTTAGATAAACTGACTTTTCTCCTCCTTAAGAATTTCAAGGTAAGTGAAAATTTGCTTTCTGCATGCTGTGGGTTTTAATCCAACATAGCTGTTAAACTCTCCGGGCGGCCTCCTGGGTAAAATCTACTCACACTTTTTCTTTATTATATGAAAGGATCCCGTGGAGAAGGCAGCTGGTGAGTAAACACCAAGCTTAAGCCTTAGTCAGTGTGAATCCTGGATAATGTTTACAAATAGAATGGTCTCCGCAGCAACCAACCAACAGTAGATAAGAGAGCTGCCTCATTTACAGCTGTGTTTAATCTTTCCAAAGCCTGCAAAATATTCCTTGAGTGATGGTGAATAGGGATGGCGTATTGTGCTCTCACCTTCACCCCTGGAGACTCCTCCTCCACTGACCTCTCTGGTCACAAGCAACAAAGGTGATTAAGAATACTCAGTTCTTTGTGCAAAAACCATTCACTCCACCCTCCCCAGGCTCCCCAATGTTGTCATTGGTGCTGCTAATGGATCTGCCCTGATCTTTATTCCATTTCCTCTTGCAAACAACGACATGCATTTATGTTGAGAAGAAAGTCTGGTGGGGACTAGTAAGTGCTGGACTCCTCTTCCATGTCAGTTACAAGAGGTACTTTTATACAGGATATACAATTTCAATCTAACAACCGCCCACAGAGTAGGTACCATTATGCCCATTCTAAGGATGAGAAAGTCGAGGCATAGTTGTGCTGTGCCTTCTGGCAGCTGAAATGTAAAAAACAAAATTCTGATCATATACAGACTTCTTGTGAATGTATTAGGAAGTACATTAATTCTAAGAGTAAATAAAGGTAATCCGACTGCCAAATTCTTACCTCTCAGTTGGAGACAGCGCACACTGTGGTGGCCAAAGCCTTTTAAAATACATGTTTCAATGCTGTACTTTCCAAGGTGTGGTTTTCAGAGAAAACATCCAGGAAAAAAAAAAATCGCAGAAGGTTCTATGATGAAGAAATTTAGGAAATGTTAGATTAAATCAAGTTACACAGGGTTCCTGATTGCAGACCTTCTCAGAGGCTCTAACACAGGAATGTGTACTGTGAAGCCCCAAGATGGATAAGGCACAAATATTACTTTTGTGGAACACGAATAGCATTTTAAACAGCTATTTTTTGTGTGACACACACAACTGGAATGAACTTCATAACGGCCATTCTTTTTTGGTTGGACTTTTTAATAGGTAATATATACATATGGTAAATTTAGAGTACCCAGAGTCATTCAGTGAAAAGTGTATCTCCCTTTAACCTTTGCCTCTAAGATTCTCTCTTGAGAGACAACTATTGAGTTCAAGTTCTAAGATATTCTAGGCACAGGCAGCCATGTATGCATGTGCGTACGTGTGTGTATATGGGGTAAGTGTAGTGTTTGTGTGTCAATTTTGAGTCACACTACATACAGAGATCACTCCATATCCGTATACATAAAGCCGTGTCATTTGTTTTAATACCCACATAATATTAATATTTTATGGTATGGATGTGTCAAATCCGTTTAACCAGTACCCTATTGATGGACATTTAGAATATTTCTAAACTTTTCCAGCTACCAACAGTGCTTCTGTGGGCACCCTGGTACGTGTGTCTTTGTCACCATGGTGTTTCTTGTTTTAGTCTTTGATTTAAAAAAAAAAAAGGCATAATAATATAATATGATTCTGTGAAGTCAAGAGTGGCTCATGTATGCAACCTTCTGATGGTTTGGCCTGGTGCAAAGATAGAAGAATTTAGAGTTCTGGAGAACTATAGATCTAAGTCCTTTAAAAAAATATTATCAGAGGTTGTTTAAACTAGAGGGAAAAAGTATAGATTATCTTTTCAGAAATAAGAAAAATTAAGGTTTAAAAAAATCATATTTCTTTTAGGAAGTAAAGGGGTTGGGATTAATAATTGTACACATGTTCTTCCCCATGAAACCTCTAAGAACAGAGATTTCTTACATGCATAACCTTTGATCCTTAATTGAAAACTTGAAGTAAATTGCTTTATTCACCCTGGTTCACAAGCAATGGTTTTGCTTCCTCATGACCTTGTACTGTACTTAATTTCTGCCAAATAGCATTTAACTAACTCTAAGACTTTAAAAGTTGTTTTTCCTCCTGAACAGACTTCTTCTTCTTCTTTTTTGTTTACTGAGTGGAAAAAACTAATATAATAGAGGGTAACTTTCTATGTAACAAGAAATAAAATTTTTGTTTTTTAAACAGAGGTTAATGTGTAGTTGGAACTCAATGATAGAACTTGATACAATAGAAAGAAGTCCTTCTGTATTTTGTTCAACAGCTTTACGGATAATGTGTTCCATATTTTTTTAATCAATTTTATCAGTAGGGTTCAATCTCAGAGCAGGCTGGACAAACTTCCTTAAGGCCAAATTACTATTGGGACATCACTGGATTTTGCATTATATGATCCTCCTTTGAGACAGAGCAGAGCAATACGTTATAGCCAGCAGCCATCCTAAAATGCCACCACTCTGGGTCAGGCACTGTACATAGAGGATGTCATTTGATCCTCACAACAACCCATAAGGCGGATACTGCTGTTATCTCCACTTTATAGATAAACTGAGGCACAGGAAGTAACTCTCTCAAGACCATACAGCAAGGATATTGCAGAGCCAGAATTGGCAGAGAAGGCTTATTCTCTAGACTAGGCCTTGAATTCCTTTAAACCCAAGGTGCTGTGATCAACTGTAGAGCACAGAGCTTTTGTCTCTGCTCCCACCTCGTTATATCAACCAACATCTGGATGATCCCTGCTGTTCACGGCCCAGCCTGCTGCAGCAGGGGGGATTTGTTCTTCCACATCTGAGCAATCCTGCCCCGGAATCGGCACAGCTCTCCAGGCCAAGCTCCAGGACATAGGTGATGATTTCAAGAAAGGAGGGATTCCGATCCTTTCGCTACCTCCCTGGGACAGAAGTGATCACGGACAGTGATGTGTAATCATGATTCTGTGTCCTCACTTGAGGACGGTTGAACAGGCAGGTCCCTTGCCAAGCTCTAATAGAAACAGTCACCAGAATTTTCCCTCGGGAATTTTTACTATCATTAGTTGTTCCCTATGTGGTAATATGTAGAGACGATCATCTGGTTAGGAATACAAAGAACTCAGTATGACAAGTTATCAATTTCCCCTTTTTTGTCAAGGGGCTGGAAGTGAGTCATTACATAAATCCTGAATGTTAGGGCATCTTCAGGCCCCTAAAGAGAAATTTGACCAAAAGATTCCCCGAAATGCAGGTTTAATTTGATTCTAGCCCTGAGGGCATCTGGTCATTTGCATTTATCTTCTGCAGCTGTGTAAACTCATCTACTGCTGGAAAAAGCAACCTTATACAGGCACCTCATTTTATTGCACTTTGCAGATATTGCATTTTTTACAAATTGAAGGTTTGTGGCAAACCTGCATCAAGCAAGTGTATCGGTGCCATTTTTCCAACAGCATGTCCTCATTTTGTGTCTCTGTGTCACATTTGGGCAATTCTCATAAAATTTCTAATGTTTTCATTATTATTATATTGATTATGGTGAACTGTGATCAGTGATCTTTGATGTTACTGTTGTCATTTTGGTGGGGCACTGTGAACCATCCTCATGTAAGATGGCAAACTTGATCAATAAACATGGAGTGTATTCTGACTGTCCCTCCAGTTCCCCCATCTCTCTCCCTCACCTCTGTTCCTTGAGACACAACGGTATTGAAATTATTCCAGTTAATAGCCCCACAATGACCTCTAAGTGTTCAAGTGCAAGAAAGGTGCACATTCGTGACTCTAAATCAAAAGCTAGAGATAATTAAGCTTAGTGAGGAAGGCCTGTCAAAAGTAAGGACAGGACAAAAGCTAGGCCTCTTGCACCAAACAATTAGCCAACTTGTGAATGCAAAGGAAGAGTTCTTGAAGGAAATTATAAGTGCTATTCCAGTGAACACATGAATGATAAGAAAGCAAAACAGCCTTAATGCTGATATGGAGAAAGTGTGAGTGGTCTGGATGGAATATCAAACCAACCACAACACTCCCTTAAGCCAAAGTTTAATACAGAGAAGGGCCTTAACTCTCGTCAATTCTGTGAAGGCTGAGAGAGCTCAGGAGGCTGCAGAAGAAAAGTTTGAAGCTAGCTGAGGTTGGCTTATGAGGTTAAAGGAAAGAAGTCATCTCCATAACACAAAAGTGCAAAGTGAAGTAGCGAGTGCTGATGGAGAAGCTGTAGCAAGTTAGCCAGAAGACCTAGCTAAGATCATTGATGAAGGTGCCTAGACTTAAAAAGAAAAATATTCAGTGGAGACAAAACAGACTTTTACAGAAACAAGACATCATCTAGGACTTTCCCAGCTAGAGAAGAGAAGTCAATGCCTGGCTTCAAAGCTTCACAGGACAGGTTGATTCTCTCGTTAGGAGCTAATGCAGCTGGTGACTTTAAGTTGAAGCCAATGCTCATCGACTAATCCAAAATCCTAGGACCCTTAAGAACTATGCCAAATCTACTCTGTGCTCTAGAAATGAAACAACAAAGCCTGGATGACAGCATATCTGTTTACAGCAAGGTTTAATAAATATTTTAAACCCGCTGTTGAGACCTATTGCATAGAAAAAAAAAGATTCCTTTCAAAATATTACTGCTTATTGACTCTGGTCACCCAAGAGCTCTGATAGAGATGTACAAAGACATTAATATTTTCATGTCTGTTCACACAACATCCATTCTGCAGCCCATGGATCAAGGAGTAAGTTTGACTCTCAAGCCTTACTATTTAAGAAATAAATTTTGCAAGGCTATAGCTTCCATAGAGAGTGATTCCTCTGATGGATCTGGGCAAAGTAAAGTAGAAAATCTCTGGAAAGGAGTCACCATTCTAGATGCCATTAAGGACATTTGTGATTCATGGGAAAGGGGCAAAATATCCACATAAACAGGAGTTTGGAAGAAGTTAATCACAACAGTCATGGATGACTGTGAGGGGTTCAAGACTCCAATGGAGGAAAGAACTTCAGATGTGGCGGAATTAGCAAGAGAACTAGAATTAGAAGTGGAGCCTGAAGATGTGACTGAATTGCTACAATCTCACAATCAAACTTAAATAGATGAGAAGTTGCTTCTTATGGATAAACAAAGAAAGAGGTTCCTTGAGATGGAATCTACTCCTGGCCCAGATGCCGTGAACACTGTTGAAATGACAACAACGGATTTAGACTATTAAATGAACTTATTTGATAAAGCTGCTACAAGGTTGGAGAGGACTGACTCCAATTTTGAAAGAAGTTCTACTGTGAGTAAAATACTATCAAACGGCACCACATGCTACTGGGAAATTTTTCATGAAAGGAAGAGCCATCGACGATGTAGCAAACTTCATTGTCTTCTTACTTTAGGAAATTGCCACAGCCACCACAACCTTCAGCAACCCACCCTGATCAGTCAACAACCATCAACATCAAGCAGCCTCCACCAGCAAAAAGATTGCAACTCGCTGAAGGCTCAGATGATCGTTAGCATTTTTTAGCAATTAAGTATCTTTAAATTAAGGTATGTACATTTTTAGACATAATGCATATTTAATACTGAACACTTAATAGACTATAATATAGCATAAACATAGCTTTTATATGCACTGGAAAACCAAAAACTTTGTGTGGCTTGCTTTATTGCAATACATGCTTTTTTGTGGTGGTCTGGAACCAAACCTGCACTATCTCCGAGGTGCCTTGTACCTCTCAAGGTCTCCATTTCCTCCTGAATATTCCTCCAGAACAATTTTGCCTACTTTAAAAGGGGGCTCTGGGATTAAATTCTACAATCTTCATAAAGTACTTAGTATATAGTAAACTGATAATAGTAATAGCTGTTTTTGTTATTAGATCAAATTCCTTAAAAAACTAGATAGATGACAATATCATAACATAAAATGAGAGTATCAGAAGCAATAGCCAAATGAAGATCAGAAATGAAGTCAGTCCACATGGCTATATACAACATATTCAGCAATTTATATCATGGTGATGATTTATTTATCTCCTTGATACTGAATTGCCTTTATATTACTTTTATTATCAGATAAAACAGTAAAGAAGTTTCCATTTGGGGAGGAAAAAACTTAGATGAAGTTTGGGAAGTTCTGAAATTACAAATCAAGGGTACAACTGGATTTGGCTTTCAAACTCTCAATTTTCATGCACCCTCCAAAGAAACAAGCCCAGGACCATGAAGGAGCTTGTAATTATGGATGGAAATTTACACATCTGGGGCTACAGAGCTCAAACAGGCGACAGGAAAGCAAAAGGTGTTGATGACCACAGTGGCAGGCTCACACTTAGTAATGCCACGTGGGGCCCTAAACTCCCACACACTATTCTATAAGCAAAGCACCTTCCAGACCACCCACACATACACCAACAAGTCAACAAGTGGATTAATAAAATGTGGCATATGTATACCTTGGAATACTACTCAACCACAAAAAACAATGCTGAACTAGCACCTCGTATATTATCCTGGATAGAGCTGGAACCCATCCTTTGAAGTGAAGTATCACAAGAATGGAAAAACAAGCACCACGTGTACTCGCCATCAAATTGGTACTAACTGATCAACATCAAGGTGCTCACATGGCAGTGATATTCACTGGGTGCCGGATGGGTGGGAGGGGGGTGATGGGTATGGGTAAATTCATAAGTAATGGGTGCAGAGCACATTGTATGGGGGAAGGGCACGCTTATAGCTCTGGGTTAGCGAGGCAAAGGCATTATATGTTTCAGTTTTGCAAGATGACAAAGTGCTGGAGATTGGTTGCACAACAATGTGAATGTACTTAACACACTAAATTGTACACTTAAAAATGGTTGAGACGGTAATTTTTGTGTTATGTGATTTTTACTACAATTTTTAAAGAAATTCAGTATCATATGAAATTTAGTATCATATCACAACCAGGATATTGACATTGATCTATTTATTGGCTAATCTTTTTCACATTCTCTCAGTTTTATTTGCACCTATATTTGTGCATATGTAAAATTAAAGTTTTAAAAGCTTTAGTCAAGAAAAAAACCAAAAGGGTTCACAGATACAAGAGAAGAATTTGTGAGGCACTGTGACATTTTCTTCATTCCCTCCTTATTTGTTTATTGTGTGCCCACTCCACATTAGACCTGGTGCCAGGCACTGGAATACAACAGGGAACATGACACAATCCCTGCCCTCAAGGGAGCTTACAGTCTGTTGTGAAGGTAGTCAATGACAATTCAGTCTGATATGTGAAATTCAGGGGTTATGGGACCAAATGAAAGTATTGCCCATCCCAGGGGTGGGAGAGGTGAATGGTCAGGGAATGCGTCCTGGAAGAACTGCTATCTAAACTATTACATGAGGGAAAAACAGTTGTCTGCCAGGTGAAAATGAGTATGAGCATTCCAGGCAAGGTTTGGAACAAGAACATACAGTATGCCTTCCAGAGAACTTGAAATGGCTCACCACGGCTAGAATTCAGAGTGAGAAACAGGGCATGCTGAGAAGTGTTATGGCAGAGGGGCCCAATCCTGAAGGGATAAGGAGGTTGTACCAATTGCTAGGAACAGTGAAATGTGTCCACCCTAGGAAGGTGCAGCCTTCACTGTACACCAAGCAGCATGCTATGAACTTGAAATTCATTATTACAGTTCATCCGCCTCACCACAATGCAGCGAGGTAACTACTATCTTCTTCGTTTTACTGACAAGGAAACTGCAGATAACCATGTAGCTTGACCGAGGGCACGCATGCAGCAGCTCAAAAGCTACAAAGCTAGGATTTGAACACAAATTTTTCTAATTCCAAAGCCCATAGTAGATAACAGCAATAATACGACCAAGTTCACGCAGCTCTAGGATTAGGCAGCTAGAATTTGAATCCTGACTCCAACTATTATTAGCTGCACAACCTTGGGCCAGTTACTCTGTAAGCTTCAATTTTTTATTTTTTATTTTTTTTTTGGTTTTGTTTTGTTTTGTTTTCAGCATGAGAAGTACTATTCAGGGAAACACAGGGGGCTGTGGAATCTAAATTTTTCAACTTCATTTGTAAAAACGGGCATAACTGCTCACACATAAGCACTCTAAAATTATTAGCTATAATTATAATTATTATACTTCTCAATCTAAATATATCAAAGAGAAGCTACCAGAAAGAAGGGGTGAGGCAAAAGAGGATGAGTAATACTTGTCTCGGGTTGTATAAAAACAGTGCTCTGATAAAGAGTTGGCGATCTTTGTTCCATCACTAACTTGCGAATCAACCACCTACCTGTGCAATAGGTTTAATCTCTCACAAATGGGGTTACCAACACCCGAGTGACTAAAATCAGAGGGTTGCAGTAAGGATCAAGAGAAATAGTGAATATCAAAGTACTGTAAAAGTATAAAGCACACATGCCTCATACTATTATTAAAATGTCACATGGATTCAGTCACTTGACATATTTTTTAATGAAATGTCTACTATAATCTTGGCACTGTGCTAAGGCTATGAAGACCTTCAAATTGTAGGTGAAATATTACTTGTTCATGTTTGCAGTTTTCTTGGAACTGGCACCATAACTTTTATCAGATCCTCCAAGAGATGTATGACCCCCCAAAAAGATTAAGAACTACCCTGCTTGATACTGGAGACAAAAGAGTAAGCAAGTCTCCATAAGATCAGAAACAAAACAAGAATGTCTATTCTCTGCTCTTCTATTCAGTGTTGTGTAGGATGTTCTAATCAGGGCAACTAAGCAAGAAAACAAAAGGCATTCCATTGAAAAGGAAGAAGTAAGCCTACTCTATTTGTAGATTACATGATCAAGGAATCCACACACACACAAAAAAAACTGTTAGAGGTAATAAATGAGTCCAGCAAGGTTGCAGGATACCAGATAAGATCAATATACAAAAATCAGTTGTGTTTCTATACACTAGCAATGAACAATCCAAAAATGAAATTAAGAAAACAACTCTATTTACAATAGCATCAAAATGAATAAAATATTTAAGGAATAAATTTAACAAAGGAAGCACAAGACTTGTACACTGAAAATTACAAAACATTGTTGAAAGCAATTAAAGACATCCATTATCCTATACAAACAGAAAGACATCCCATGTTCACAGATTGGAAGACTTAATATTTTTAAGATGGCAGTACTCCCCCAAATGATTTATAGATTCAATAAAATCCCTATTAGAATTCCAATTTCATTTTTTCTGAAATCAACAAAATGATCTTAACATTGATATGGAAATACAAGAGACCCAGACTAGCCAAAACAACGTTGAAATGGAAGAACAAAGTAAGAGCACTCACACTTCCCAATTTCAAAAGCTATGGTAATTAATACTATGTGGTATTGGCATAAGGACAAACACATAGATCAACAGAACAGAAATAAATCCATATATATATATCCGTATATACATACAGTCAACTGACAAGGCTGCCAAAAAAATTCAATGGAGAAAGATCATCCTTTCAACAAATGGTGGCAGGATATCAACTGGATATCACATTCCAAAAAATGTATCAAAAGATTTATTGCATTAATGAGGGAGATGAAAAGATGACAAAGTCAAAGGAGAATACAAGAAACTGGCACATATACATTTCAAGTGAAAAAGAAATGCTGAATAAGATTGCTAAATTGGATACAAAACTGGTTAATGTCATACAGTGCATTAAAACAATACCTTTCGGGGTTAATGCCTCTCATGAATGAAATCATTTGCATCTTTGTGGTAAGTGGAATAATCGCCCTCTAAAAATATCCATGCCCTGATCACTGGAACCTATGGCTATGTCACTTACATGGCAAAAGGGGTTGTGCAGATGGGATTAAGTTAAGGATCTTGAGATGGGGAGATTCTCCAGGAGGGCCCAATGTAATCATAACTATCCTAATAAGAGAACAAGGAAGGCAGAAGAGTCACAGTCAGAGAGATTGGAAGATGGCATATTGGTGGCTTTGAAGATGGATAAAGGAGTCCAAAGCCAAGGAATGTAGGCAGCTTCCAGAAGCTGGAAAACAGAGAAATGGATTTTCCCCTGGAACCTCCAGAAGGAGGGTAACCCTGCCAACACCTTAATTTTAGCCCAGTGAAACCCATCTAGGACTTCTGATCTCCAGAACGGTAAGATAATAAATGTGTGTGAAATTTGTAGTAATTTGTTACAGCAGCAATAGCAAACTAATACAATCTCTACCAGAAGAACTCATAGGATAAGTCAGTTTCCTATTAGTTAATATTTAACATTATAGAAACTGGGCTCCAAGCAATAGTTAATTAAGACACAAAGAAAGTTACTTTCCACTAGAGAGCTGGATGACCCCTGGGTGGGCTTGATGGAGCAGTGCTTTAATAGGGTATTGAAAGGACAGTCATCTTTTTGCTGTATTTCCAAGCTTTGAATATCCTTTCTTAACATCTATGTGCTCTGCCCATATTCCCCTCAGCAGCATTCACATACTTCCATACCTCCCCTCCCTCAAAATCTATTGATCACCTAAGTTTGTACAGTAACTGACATCATTCCTGAAGCCACAATCTGTAAATGCGTATTTCTTGTTTTTTCAATAACATGCACTATGTACAACACATTCCTTTCGTGCCACTTTTTCCTCTGTGATGACTTGCCTAGCTACTACCCTGTGTCAGATTGATTTGTTCAGCCCAGCAACCTTGTGGAAAAAAGAGCACCAGTCACACAAATAAATTTTTTTAAATGGACATCATAAAGATTAAGGAAGAACTGAATAGAGGACAAACATTTCAATGCAAGTTGCATCAGGATCAGAGATATGATCCAAATCCTTCCAAAGGGGAGGAAAATTGCCTGAGCATTAAATCTCATCCTAAGATAATGTCCTTTCAAAGGCCTCATTGTATAAGTAGTCCAAAACTATCAAAGGCCCCCAGATAATGGATTAATGTGCAGAGACAATGCTATCCTCCAGAGACATGCTGTGAAAAGAGCTGGTCTTCCTGACACCAGCCTTCTGCTTTCAAATCCATCTTGCATGCCACACCTAGCCCCTTCTTCAGAAAACACTTTACCAGCTCACAGCATCTTTGTGCCTCCTTACTGCCTTTGACCCAAGGGCAGAACCTCAAATGCCACTATCTTCCATCTGGCTCTATGCCAGCTTCCCATTTTTTAAGAAATCCTAGCTGGCCTAGTGCAGTGGTTTCCATACTTAAGTGTACATGAACATCACCTGGAGGGCTTATGAAAACAGAGATTGCTGGGCCCCACTCCAGAGTTTCTTTGATTCCGTGGGTCAGAGGTAGGGCCCACGAATTTGCATTTGTCACAAATCCCCAGGAGATGCTGATGCTGCTGGTTCAGAGACCGTACTTCGACTACCAGGGCTGGAATCTGAGCTCTGGACTACTCCTTTCTTAAGCACACTTAGAATAATTAAAAAGTGAACCCTAGCAAAGAGAAGACTTTTAGGGTGATAATGTTCTGTATCTTGATCTGTACAGAGATTACAATGGGTATATATCTGTCCAATTCATCAACCCGTACACTTAAATGGGTATATTTTACTGTATGTAAATTATGCTTTAATAAAATCAATTTTAAACATTTTTTAAATAATGGGACAACGTGTTTGTATATGTACATTTGACATAGCTGATCAACCATCATTCAGTGATGATTTACTGAGTCCATTCTTGGTGTTGAGCACTCTGGCAAGTTCTGGCAAGTTCTGGAAATATAAAGGCAAGTTCTGGCAAGTTCTGGTAAGTTCTGGAAATATAAAGGCAAGTTCTGGAAATATAAAGGTGGCTATGATCGTGGGCTTGTCCTCAAATTACTCCCATTCTGATGGTGGACAGAGTATGCTGCCAATTACAATGTTAATTAGTAAATGTTAGAAAAGGTCCTTGGCAGTAGAAATGACAATGTCCTCTGCCCTCTATCCTTTTTCAACTTTGGTCTGCAGTTGTGGCAGAGCGGTGACAACAGGTGCTTATCTACCCTTCCATTCCGTGGGCCACAGCTAGCTGGAGCAAGAATCGACCCCTGACCCAAGCTAGACCGACGCAAGGTGTTTGGAGTGGCGACTCTGAAGAGGAGCCCTTAGCCACAGTGTTAGGGCAGAGGGACACGTGCAAGCAAAGGCAGGTGAGCCGAGGAGGCCGGGCGGGAAACCAGACCAGGCCCCTGCAGATCCAGGGCGATGCCGGAAGAGGTTCTGGTTGCTCCAGGCCTGGCTGGACTCTTCGCAGACAGCCCTGGGAGGGTCTCCTGGAGCAGCGAGTCTCAAACATGCACGTGCAGAAGCAGCCCCGGGCGGCGT
Organism: Lemur catta; assembly: GCF_020740605.2. Taxonomy (NCBI): domain Eukaryota; kingdom Metazoa; phylum Chordata; class Mammalia; order Primates; family Lemuridae; genus Lemur; species Lemur catta. The sequence goes on along the minus strand of NC_059145.1, from coordinate 22,527,142 downwards.
GTTTCTGGGCTGATGCCTCAGACTCCCCGCCAGGTGTGGGGCGCGGCGCAGAGACGGGTACGTGTAACGTGCACCCCAGTGATCCTGACGAAGTGGTCTGCGGATTATATTCTGAGAAACGCTGTCCTCCACCCGTTTGTTTTTGATTCGAACCTCTTTGAGTGTCTGGTTCTTAGAATCAAAAAGCTCTAAGATCACCCAGGTTTGGGAAGTCAAGGCAAGCCCTCAGACAAGGCGATGTGTGGTCCTCCCTGAGTGAGAATCAGCCAAGCAGAGGGTGGATGTGTGCACAGTGAGCCGGGGGGGCGCAGGTTGGGCAAGGGACCTCAGTCAAGAGGGAGTCTACAGCTATAAGAAACAATGGTGATACAGCACCGCTTGTATTTTCCTGGATAGAGCTGGAACCCATTCTACTAAGTGAAGTATCCCAAGAATGGAAAAATAAGCACCACATGTACTCACCATCAAATTGGTTTCACTGATCATCACCTAAGAGCACATTTAGGAATGACATTGATCCAGTGTCGGGCAGATGTGGGTTGGGGAGGGGATGGGTGTATACATACATAATGAGTGTGATGCGCACTGTCTAGGGGATGGACACGTTTGAAGCTCTGATTCAGGGGGTGGGGGGCAAGGGCAATATATGTACCCTAAACTTTTGTACCCCCCACGATATGCTGACATAATAATAAAAAAATAAAATAAAGAGGGAGTCTAGCATATCTGAGGGTCCAAAATTCAATGTGACTAGAGGAGGGAGAGAGAAAGAGAGAGAGAAAGAAAAAGAGAAAGAAACGATGCCCAACAGTCAGGAACGCCTCTGCTGGAAAACGGTCACCCTCTATTCCTTCCCGCAGGCAGCCTCCTATCCCTCTGCTTGCCCCCAGACCTTGCTGGCTTTTGAGCTGCCATCTTCTCTCTTCCCTACCTAGACCCTTCCCCTCTCTGGCTAGCTTCCATGACATTTCTAGAATCAAAACCCAACATATTAAAAGAGTATTTCATGCTAAAGCCTACCAGGAGAGGGTGGGGTGTGTGCCAGATACCCCTCAGGGCCGCAGGTCACATCCTCTGCCCTGAGGGGCTCCTTGCTCCGCCCACACCCCGGGTCTCTCACTTCTGTCCTAGGCTTGGCACGGGATGCCTGCTGTGTCACTCAGCGTCAGGGAGCTAACACCCAAGAAGCAACCCTGGGCTAAGAAGGTACAAGAGCCCATGGGAAAATATTCTCCTTTGCCTTCCTGTGGGTAGAAAATTCTAATGTGCCTTTTATATGGCATCTCAGAGCATCCCCAGTGGGACTGAGGTCCGGGGGCCACTTCCCAATCCCTGCTTCTGCTCCCTGAGATCTCTTCCCAAGATAAACCACAGGCACCCCAGCTCTCAGCCAGGGTAACGGCAACAACGACCACAGGGAAGAATTAAAGTCACAAAAATATTAGAAAGTCTTACTAATCCCTCTCCTGGTCTTACCAGGACCTTAAATGGGGCTTGCTCAGGCCTAGTACTCTTTTTTTTTTTCTTTGTTCTAGACATTCCCATGAGAATACCCTTACTGCGGTCTGGAGTGAGCATGTATTTTATTTGGGGGATCAACACTTCCAATCCTATCTGATTGGAGGAAGTTTCTTCCAAGGGGATGAGGTTTCTCTGAGTGTAGCTGGATGGAGTTGCCACTGGTTGTATGGGAAGACCTGCCCCTTTCTATACCTAAGCCTCCCAGGGGCAGTGAGGGGGTCCCCAGATGGCCCCACCTGTGTCAGGGTGCTCTTCCTCCCACACAGCAAATGGGACCCACTGCCAGGGTCTGGCCAAGCTCTGTGGCTGAGAAAGGCACTTTGACTTCTGCCTCAGAGGAGACTTTCTGTGGGCCTCACGCCACAACAAATTTCATGGCAGCCTCTTCCGTCAGTCTTTGTGTTGGTTTCTCTGGCCCCAGGATTCCTTCCCTCTCCCTCAGTCTGTGTCTCTTTCTTACTTGGTTTCCCCAAGTATGTTTTCCCTAGTTCAAGCCACGACCACCACTTGCCTGAAGCGTGGTTATAGCTTCCTAGCTAACCTGCTGCTTTTACTCAATACTTTCCCCACCTAGTAAATATCCCACGTGACTTTTTTAAAAAGTGTCAATCAGATCGTGTCACCCCTCCACTTAAGAAACTCTACTGGCTTCCTATTGTACCTGGAATAAAATACAAACGTTCAACCTTGGTCTACAAGGCCATCCTTGATTTAATCTTCATCACTGCTCCCTGCGCTGCTCACTGTGTTCCAGCCACACAGGTCCATGCTCTAGTTTTAAAACCTACCAGGCATGTTCCTACCTCTGGGCCTTTGCACTAGCCAAGCCTCTGCCTGGGAATGCTCACCTCCCGGATATTCATTCACATGGCGGTTCCTTCTCAGCCTTCTGGCTCAGCTGAAATGTCACTCCAAAGACAAGACTTTGCTTAACAGCTAATCCAAAATAACACTCCCTCTGCAAGTTACACTCTCTCATTCACCTATTGTATGGTCTTTGTGGTCCCTTCCACAATTCCTGTTATATAGTAGATACTCAATAAATGTTTCCTGAATGAATAAATCAATGAATGAACCCTCTAGCAACTTGTGAAGGATGCAGGTATTTATGGGTGCTTTAATTGCTTTGCTTATTATTCTAAGCCATGTTCTGACTTAGATTCTTTGGATACAATGAGGCCTTAGGGTCAAAGGCTGTTATTTTAGATGTCTGTACTAGTCAGTAAGTAATGCTCATGTCCATAAAAACCACCTCCCAAATCTCAGTGGCCGAGCACATTAAAGGTGTCATGACGCAATGCAGGTCTGCTGTGGGGAGGAGAGGAACTCTGTTTTGTGAAGTTGTTTGGGGGTCCCAGGCTCCTTCCTTCTAGTGAGTCTGCCAAGCCCTGGCCTTGGAATCAGGCACTGGATCTTCTCCACCCAAAAGGCAGATGAGGGTAGAGAAAGGTGGGAAAGTAGTGAAGGCAGTTTTTATGGGACAGGCATAAAAAACACACAACACTTCCACTCATATTCCGTTGGTCAGAACTCAGCCTCCCCCACTCCCCCACCCCCAATATTCTAGCAAGAGAGGCTCAGCAATGTCACCTGGCTGTGTGCTACCCAGGAAGCAAAGAAGTGGGGTCTGATGATTACAGGTCCATGTGTTATCAGCCCCCTCCATCACCCTTCAGATGACATTGTTTGTCACCTAGGACTGAGGTCGGTCTTTCTACCCAAGTATGCGTTTCCAAGCTAAAGCACCACTGGTGTCTGCCGCTGTTGGCAGGATGCAAACTTGAGATGGATGCAGAAAGAGTCCCTTCTCTCAACCTCTGCTATCCCAATCTCCAGCCAACACCTCCCATGGCAGAACCTAATCAGAAGTCAGTTAACGGGGGAATCTGGCAAATACAGCTTACAGACTTCAACCCTGTCTCAGTCCAGACACGGCAGGCTGGGGCTGGAGATGAGAATCAATAGCTAAATAACCAGCAGAGTGTCAGCTAATTAATTCAACAGAGATTGTCAAGAGGCTGCAAATCCCAGGTTACTCCATAGGTTATTTTTCTAAGGCTTTTTCTAAGGATCCCTATTCTGAGGAAACAGTGCTCAGGAATCCATACTCATAAAAACAAAGTATGAGAATTGTTATTGCATTTGGAAAAACCTTTACAACTGGATGGAGAGGCCATATAATAACAAATAAAAAAAAAACTACCTTAGAGAACAGTTAAGCACCAAAATGTTCAGTCCTACGTGCAATGGACAGAATGGTAGCATCATACGGGTTTTCTGCTGGGGAGCTGGACTCTAAGAATTTGCAAGAAGGATGAAGAAATTAATCCAGCCCCACAAGCAGATGAGAGAAGCAGTTAAGTAGTCCTTTAGCATGGGGCTGTAGGCCTTGAAGGCTATTGGAAAGCTCAGTGTAAAATAAGGCCAAGGCCCATTCAGACACACAAAGCCAACATGGCGAGGAGGGGTGGGATGGGGGTGGATCCCAGGGCAGCACTCAGGTATCCGTGTGGGGTGCAATTTCCAGTGGAAAGCAAGCCCTCTCTGTCTTCTATCCTGCCATCCTGAACCCGTGGCTTCTGCCTTCAAAGTCACAAAATGGGTGATGAAGCTCCAGCCATCATATCGGTGTTCTAGGCAGCCGAAAGAGGAAGAAGGAAAGGCGAAAGAGTATGCCTCCCACCCAAGTCAGCTCCCAACTACAACCCTTCCTGGAAGTCCCACACAGCCATATTTAATACTGTGAGAAGATGGGGAATGTAGTGTTTTAGCAAAGCACACCACCAACTCAGATAAAATCGGGGTTCTGTAACTAAGAATGAGGGAAATGGGTATCAGGTAGGCAACTAGCAGTTGGCCACAGCCACTAAGGACATGGCTTCCCAGTTAGCCAGGGAAGAGTGCGGACAGTGATGACACTCAGCTCTCCTCTGAGCAGTTGCACCCCCCCCCTTGCCACCCTCACAGCCCCACACAGCGTGTGCCTCTGTGAGGGATCAGAAGGCAGCATCCTGGGGAGCCTGCCCACTTCATCATCAGACACATCCCTTGCCCCAGCTAATTGGGCTGCATCCTTTACCCGAGGTAAGAAAATGCTTCTACCACTGTGGGTACATATCTGAAGCAACATACAGTTTCTGCTGACCTGCTAATTTGCCATGGATGGCCCAACCCTTCCAGAATTTAGCAAAACTCATTCTAGACCGCCACACCAACAGATGTAAGGTTACTAATATTGCCTGACTTGGTCAGCAACAACTCAGTGTTATTAATAATTAATAAGGAATGATACAAATCACAACAGGAGTCATCTCTCACTGATTAACTATGTGCCAAGCACTGTGCTGGACATTTTACCCCAGAAGCCTGCTTGAGAGTATTAAATGTGGTGAGGTATCACACAGTCTCAGAAGAGCTTTAGATTAGTTTCTCATTCATGTCACCCAGTTAGTAAGTGGCAGAGCTAGGATTAAAGCGAGGTCTTGCTGACTTTAACTCCAACGATCTTTCAGTAACTCCTACTAACTAAGTCATAAGGCTGTGTTGAGCCTTTTATTAGTTAGAATATAGATTCTTGGCTTTATCAGAGACCATGTAAGAGTAGTTTGATTACTTCTGTTTCAAATCCAAGTCCAAGTAGAGGGCAGTCCAACAGGTGCCGGGGGCTGGGTAGTACAGCTCTGTTCCACACAAAGTTAGGCAAACCCAGACATCTGGATGCTCTGCCACCCCAGGATGACTGTCCTCATCCCGGGGTTACAGATAGCTCAACACCACTTCCTTGCTCCAGTTCAATGGAAGGAGGGAAGGACAAGTAGGTGTTTCCTGGAAATAACTCAGAAGTTTCACACATCACTTCCTCTTACACTGCATTAGGTAGTGCTTGGTCATATGACCAGGCCAGACACAAGGAAGGCTGGGAAATCCAGTCCCTACCTTGGCAGCCACAGGCCCAGGTAAAACCTGAAGGGGGCGGGGGTTATTCCCAAAAAGGAGGCCAGGAAATGGATTTGGGGAGACTAAAAGCAGTCGCTGTCACACTCACAGACTGCATCATGTGAAGAGAGGAACAATCTGGACTCTTTGGTTCAGAGGGAGAGAAGGGCGCTGCCCTGCCAAGACCACACAAAATGGGGAGCTCCCCTAATGGACAGGGGGCAGGATGGAAGTGGGACAGCCTAAAACTGTAACTGGCACAGTGCACAGTAATTACACACTGGAACAAAAAGTGACCATAAGAGCCGGAAGGAAAATAAGCTGTTCTCTTCTCAAGAAAAACGAAACAAGAGTTCTTGTTAATCATGCACCCGAGCTACATTTATCCTTCCCTGCTCTTGGCCACAATGGGGCTCTCACGATCTTTTTCCAAACTCTCCTTCCTCAGAGCACACAGGGTGGGTAGATTTTGGGTTTTGGGGCTGGAGGAGGTGGTGCCTAGGGCTTTGTGCCGAAACACCCACTGTGGCTCCTCCCTCTGGACTCAGATCCCAAGATGGTAGGTGTCCTGATGGTACCTCAGACGGATGAAAAGTACCACAGGAGACAGCCCAGAGTGGAGGGCTGGGCAAGCCTGATGTTATCAACAGTCCATGGTCAACGTATGCAGATTGACTTCAGGGAGGTCTTCATGAGGTTCCTGGGAAGAATTCTGGGTTAAGCAAGGATTCACAAAGGCCTCAAAAGTCCTGTTGCTGTTAGTTATTTGCACACTCATAGTAGACCCTCTATAAATGGTTTCCCCAAACCCGCCACTGTACATATTGCCTCCAATTCTTAAAACCACCACAGTAGGTGCTGTCTGTGCCCCACCTACATTCCCTTCTCCTCACCATTTCAGGACACACTGGCCTGCTTTCAACTGCCAGCATCTGCATTTCTCTGCCAAGGACTGTCTTGTGCTGCTAGAGCTCTACTTTGCCAAGCACAGGATACAAGGCATGCACATAGGAATTAATACTCCACCTCCCAGTAGTAGCCCGTCAGTTAATGACTCTTAAGAGTTGGCATGAAATACCCCAGCTCCCTCACCCTGCAGATGGGAAAATTCTAAGGTATGTGTCCTCTGCTGGTTCCCAGACTTTTCCCAGTGGGATTATGCTCTAGTAGCCCACTGTGGTAGCTGGATTGTTAACACACTTTTTGGTGGATGCCTTCCATTTCTTGCTCCATGTCCTGACTTCCCTACTGATGTTTCCTGCACTTCCCAAATAAACTATTGGCAGTCTATCTTAGGATCTGCTTGCAAATGAACCATATAAAACATCCCTGTGAAGTACATTAGGGTCCCCCTCGGGGTAACAGGCTGGCACAGTAAAATGTGCACTGGCTCTGGAGTCAGACTGACCTGGATTTGAATTCTGACTTCATCGCTTACCTGCTGAGTGGGGCTAGGAAAATTATTGGTGCCTCAATGTTCTGGTCTGTAAAATGAGGCCAATTATACCCACCTTGCAGGATTTGACAGCTTTAAATGACACAATTCCTCTAATGCCCCCTAGCACTGTCCCTAGAATGGAACAGCTGCTTGACAAAAGTTAGCTCCCTTCCCTTCCTGTCTTCATTTTACAAATGAGGAAACTGAGGCTCAGGAAGGTTTTTCTGACTTGCACAAGGTTATAAAGTGGTTAACCAACAGATCTTGGATTCAAACACGAACATCCTTCTGGCTCCAAGTCTATTAATACTTATAACTTTCCCACTGAGCCTCCCATATCTACTTGAGGGCCCAAATTGCCTGATTTAATACCCAAAATCATTTTAAGCTTCAAATTCTTGGGTGTTCCTTGTGCGCTGTGCTCTGCAGACAACACATCTGGTTTCTGAGTCTCGGAGATTCCCACATTCTGGTGCCATTCACGCCTTTTGCTGTTTGTGCCCTCAGTCCTGGGGCGCTGCGGCGTGTTCTCTCCCTCACTTAGCTGCGACACACACTTCTAATTTGGAGGCAAAGATTTTCACAAGTTCATCTCTGGTTAAAACACAGTGTCACTAAAAATAGATGAACACACAAGAGCAGAAGGATGACAGGTAACCCAGGGCAGAGCAAACATACATTTAAATGTTTTATCCTTAGACACAGGTGAGGGGGCCTTTCCCTGTTCTCCTTTGGAGAGAACACGCAGAGCCCTTCCAGCGTGGGGTGCAAACCTGCCAAGCACCTGCTGCTTCCTGGAGAGTTAGTGGGGGGTGTGAAAAGGAAGAGGGATCCAGCATTTCCAAATTCACTCCCTCAGCGAATAACACTGTCACCCCATGTCCCAGCCAAACCCTTACGCCAGCAAAGCTGACAGGCAGACACAAAGGGAAACCAAAGTCACTCTGTTAAACTGACTCAGATTTTTGTAATTAGAAATCCAGAAAGAAGTTATTTTATTTCAGCATTTAAATGTTGGCTTATTTTAAAAATGTAATGTTATTTTGAAATAGGTTTATGTTGAGGGAGCAAAATATCTCAGGGGTTTAACTTTGGAAGGTCTCATGTGTGACCTGCACCTAGAGTAGGGTGTCCAACTTGTCCTGGTTTTAGTATTAAAAGTCCCTTGTACAAGGAAATTTCTTAACCCTGGGCAAACCAAGACAATTGGTCATGCTATTAGAAAACAAATTTGATCCTCAAATCTCCTCTTTTAAAATATAAATCTCCCTAGGCAGGTTAAAGCAATTTGCCAACGATAATCTAGGGATTCTGACCGCTTCTCACAAAGTACCCCACTAAAATGGTCCCACTTGAAGAATCCATGAGAGTATTCTATTAAAGGAATCCCAAACTCAGACACCTACAAAGGCAAGATTTCAATAAGTAAAAAAATACATTTGCATTGCAAAAGGAAACATGCTCCCGTTCTTCCAGAAACCCATAGCCCACTCGGTCCATTACTTTCCCTTTTTTGATGGAGATGGGATGGACAAATATTTCTCTACTTAAGAACAACCACCCAAGCACACACGATTAAAAAAAAAAAAGGGACAATTCTCATTTGGCCTCAGTGGTAGGGACTATGGTTTTCTTAGTCTAGATTCCTCTAGAAGCCGACTCTAGACAAGGATTCAAGTGCAAGGTTGTTTGTTTGAGAGGTCATCCCAGGAAACATCAATAAGAATTTGGGAACGTGAGACAGGGAAGAAATGGCCACCAAAAAAAAGTCTGGCTTATTAAGTCACCTATCACCGTGGGTGATTGGAGCTCAGCCCCATGGGGGAACTGGGAAATGGTGGACAGTATACAACTGAGTTATCCCACCAAATGGGCAAGGGAGCTGGGGTGTCTATATGCTAAACACCTTTCAATCAATATTGGAGACGGTGGGTGCTAATGAATTCCCCAGCATTTCCAGCCCACCACCTACCTCCACAGGCAGAGGAAACCCTCAGACAAACCCACGCAGGTGCGGGCAGTGGGAAGTCAGGCTGGCATGCACTCACGTGGCAAGGACCAGCGCGGGTTGGCCACTGGCAACACCAGCAGCACCTGCCATAGCAGTGAACAACAGAGCCCACGGGCCGCCACGACTCAGCGCTCATCAGTTGCTACCATGCGGGAACGTAGCCAGTGCTGCTAGAGCTTCAGAATTTTTTAAAAGAAATCAGGAATCCAGATTTTTTTTTTTTTGTGGAATCTCTTGATTCATCATTGCTGATGATTCAGTCAAATATTTTTACTACAGTCTGATCAAGCATGTCTATAGGCAGATTGCAGACCATGAGCCCCCAGCTTGGCATCCACTACTCTAGTTTAACACCTTAGTTTATAGATAAGGAAACCAAAGTCCTACAGGGTGGTGACTTGCCTCAGGGCCCACTGCAAATTAGCGACCGTCTGGGGTCTGCGAGCAGTTCCCCTAACTCCCAGCCATATCCCTTCCCAACCCACCGTGCTGCCATCACCGGCAAACCCCTCTCCTCCCACCGCACAGCCCGCACAGGCAGGAGACTCAGCCCTGCTCTCAGAGCACAGGAGGGTTTCCTTCTGTCCATCAAAGCATTAAATATTCTGTCTCACTACAAATTGTATTCATAACTATTCTTAATTTCATAAAAAGTTACATAGTACTTTTATTTTGTCCTGGGCACCCTTATAAGTACTTTACAGGTAATTCCTTTAATTCCCAAAGCAAGCCTATGAGGTAAGGATTATTATTTTCCCAGTCTTAAAGATGGGCAGCTGAGGTGCAGAGAGGTTAAGATACTTGCCTGAATCAGAGCAGTTAGTGGTGGAGCTAGGAGACAAATCCAGGCAGTCGTCTCCAGAGTGCTTGGGCCTAACCGCTACTCTACACTCTCTCTCAACTACCTACCTATTCAGACTTTTTATATACCCTGATGGGTCCTTTTTTCCATTATAACAGGAGTTGGCAAAGTATGGGCCCTTGGACCAATTCCTGCCCACTGCTTGTTTTTGTTAATGAAGTTCTAGCAGAATACAGCCACACTCATTATTTTACGCATTGTCTGTAGCTGCTCTTGCCCTACAAAGGCAGAGTTGGGTAGTTGCAACATGCACCATAGGGCCCGCAAAGCCTAATATACTTAGTGCCATAGTTTGGATATGGCCCGGTTGTCCCCACCAAATCTCATGTTGAAATTTGATCCCCAGTGTTGGAGGTGGGACCTAATGGGAGGTTGTTTGTGTCATGGGGGTGGAGCCCTCATGAATACACTAATGTCTTTTAGAGTTCTCGCTCTGTTACTTCCTGCAAGAGCTGGTTGTTAAAAAGAGACTGGTGCCTGCCCCCTCTCTCTTGCTTCCTCTTTCGCCAGGTGATCTCTGTACACACCAGTTCCCTTTACCTTCTGCCATGAGTGGAAGCAGCCTGAGGCCCTTGGGTACCACATGCAGGCACCCAAACTTGAACTTTTCCAGCCATCAGAATAGTAGCCAAATAAATCTTCTTTCCTTATTAATTACTCAGCTTCAGGTATTCCTTTATAGCAGCACAAAACAGACAGGCATTGAGTATCTGGCCCTTCACAGAAAAGGTCTGCCAACTCCTGCATTATCGCGTTGCCAAGTATTCCTCTGACTGCAGGTTTCATGATTACGGTGCTTAATCATAATGCTGAAAATCCTATAATCCCTCCCAAAGCCTTAGCGTACACAGGTGATGAATTCACAGGTTAGACTTCCAGAAACTGCAACTGTGCAGAAGATGTCTGGGAACCCAGGACTCAGCAAAAATACCATCAGAACTCCACTTAAGGAGAAAGATGCAAAAAATGCTCCATTAAAGAGGCACAAACCTAATCTTGGGCCCTGACATGGGCAAAGGTTTTTAAACCAAAAGGACAGAGAGAAATGCCTGAAGAGGGGCAGAGAGGAAAAAGAGAGAAAGAAGAGGCAGCTGGTATAACAGGTGGCAACAGGCATTTTGCAGTTAGGGACACATGGATTCAAATCCCAGCTCTACCACTTACTACTAATCTTTTAAAACTCAATTTCTCACCTATACAATACGAGGACTAATAATGCTCACTTCTTGAGGGGTTGGGCAGATTAGTCAAGATTATAATGTATATGAAGTTCTTAGCATTCTCCGTGGGATTTTCTAACTGCCCAGAGGAGCTCTATTATTAGGAATAATGATAACCACAGAAGAATAAAAATCTGTGATTGCTTCTACAGAGGCTCTCAATCCCACACAATTCAGCTGCCAAAGAATAACAGGATTATGGCAAGAAACAAAAAGTGATGTTTATCACAATGAACCCAAGTCAAGGAAAGATACAGCCGCATTTATATATTCCAAGTAAAAAAGTAAAGAAGCATGTGTCATGTTTTCATCAAAGATAGTTTAAGCAAAAAATAACGCAGGTATGAAGAGATAAGCTTTAATCACCTGGAAAAATCACTTAAGTGGAACAAATTACTTATTCCTTGACAATGCTATATAAATGAAACTGTACATGGGGTGGAAAAAACATTTGCACTGTATGCTCTGAAAGAAGACAAAGTTACAGTCCTTCTCTTATTATATCGTGAAAGTAAATATCGAATAGCATGAACACTTGCTGACAAACTATCAATTGTTAAAGACCCTTTATCATCATCATTTTCACAGCTCTTCTCTGAGATCTAGAAAGGACTAATGATAGTTTCCCAGCCTGCTTTTCCAAGTGTAATTAAGCTCAGTGCTAGAAAGTACAATGAGAACCACTCATGATTTGAACTGTTTGAAGCAGCTGAATCATTGCAAAAACAATTTCTTACTCTTAATTTGTTTGAATCAAACTTTTGACCTCTAGTAAACTGGATGCTCCATTCTTCTAGGCAGTAAAAGTGCAGCTAGATTGGGAACATGGAGGCATATAAAACAGCACACTCCTTTTTTTCTCTTCAAAATACAAATTGAATTAATTTAACACAGTTGGAGCAAATGACCAGACTATGTCCTCAGTTTAAGTCTTACAGCCCCACTGGTTCTGTGTTCTGTAGTCCCAGTCTTGGGGCACATGGTTTTCATTAGTTTATCAGGACCCTGCATTTCAGTATGCATATTTAAATAGATGCAATTAGTCCATTTGTGATGGCCTCAAATACCCTTATCTCTTCTGGTTTATCAAAGAAGCCACACTCTTAATATTTTGAGGTTTGTCTAAATACTGAAAGGTTATTTGATATGAGAAGTTACACCAACTACAATTTGTACTGCACAGCAAATAATTATACTGAAACTTTCCACTGGGACACTACTGTTAAAGAAGCCCTTTTAAGTGCATGTGTCTGGGATTAAACACAAAAAAAGGTAAGGTGAGAATAGTGCAGCTGGCGCAGATAAAGCGCAGGGTGCACACTTCTGGTTGGGCATAGCGTAAAGGTTTAGAGGTGGAAGGACCTCAAATGTCACCACTCATTCGACAAATCCAGAGAGCTAATGAACACGCCTCTGGTCAGTCTGCTGCCCAGGAAGGACCTGAACTCAGCCTTCCTGATTCTCGATCCAATGCCAATTCCAGGCCCAACTGCAGCCCACCCCCTCTCCCCTCCACCCCCTCCTTTATCTGGCACAATATTAAATCTGGATAAGCAGGGCCAGAGCTGGCTGTGCAAGCTTTGCGCCTGTGGAAGCCCTGCATTCTGGTCACATATGGCCCCTTCAGCTCCTTTGCAACGACTGAATTGATGGGACGGGCTCAGTCAGGTGCAACAAGGGAAGCCCGACAACAACCCTCAGCCGCAGCCATTGTCGGCTCCCCCGCCGACGCTGTCGGCTGTTATGAGCACCAGCTGGAAGATGGATGCTGGTATTTCCAGAAAGACCTTTTGAATCAGAAGGGGCTGTGCCGGGCCCCATGCTGTGGCTAAGGCGTAATTATTCCCAATAACTGTCTGTCTAGGATACTTACTGATTTCCAAAGCCAAGTGCCTCCTCACTGCAACAAAACACTGGGTGTTTATTTGGGGGGCGGTTTTGTACTCTTTTTTTTCTTACGGAAGGTCACAACACAGAAAACTGCGCTCTGTTAATAGTTTATTCAGCAGGGCAGAAAGGAATATCATCTTTCATAAATAACGATCACAGACCAACTACTTGACAACTCTGGCTGCTTGCTCAGGGTCTGTCACAGGGGGCAATAGTTTCATTTGGAACAAGATGGGTCATTACAATGTCCTGAGAGGAAAGCTCTCTGGAGAGAATGCCACGCTCTTATGCTGGGACTGTCAGGGATGACAAAGAGGGGAGTCCCTTGCAGTGTGGCGGCAGAGAGCACAAACTCCACTCTGAGGCTGATCTCCCGGTCTGTCACTAACTAGCTGTGTGATTTTAAACAAGCCAAACAGCCTCTCCTGGCCTTGGTTTCCTCCTCTGTATAATGTGGGTTATTGGGAGTCATTTTGGAGACAGAATGAAATACTGTAGGGAAATCACATGGCAAAAGTCTGGCACTTATAGGAGCTCAATAAATGGTAGCTATTATTGCCAGGCAATGAGGGGCTTGTTCTGTGAAGAAGGGGGTTATTCTGATCCAACATTCCAGACTGATTCTCTGTGTTGATCAGATTGTTGCTGAAATCTCCACTTTGCCCATGCAGGCTTTTTTTTTTTTTTTTTAATCTTCCTTGTTACTTCCATCCTTCTTTCTGCTCTTCAAACTCGTCCTGGAACTCTCCATTTGCTGCTACAAATCATTCAGGTCCAAGTGAAATCCCATCCCACACAGCCTCTTCTCCTATCCCACCGTGGCAGCTCCAGGACAGAGCACTGTACCTTTCACTGGGTGTCGTGCACTATCTGGATGGAGGAGTTCGCCTTGCGTGTTCAATCACATCTTCTCTCCCCAACACAATTAAGCTTCTTGCCTTACGTTTCTTTGTATCCTCTACAGCACCCAATACATGTCCAAGAAGCTTCTAGGTCCTCTGATTCCTTGCTACAAAAAGTGTGATCCACAGACCAGCATTGTCAGCATCACCTGGCGCTTGTAAGAAATATGGTCTCAGGCTCCGTCCCAGATCTGCTGAATCAGACTTTGATCCCCCCACACAGTCCGTGTGCACCAAGTTCAAAGAAATGTTGCTTTAGGCCGGGCGCAGTGGCTCACGCCTGTTATCCTAACACTCTGGGAGGCCGAGGTGGGAGGGTTGCTTGAGCTCAGGAGTTTGGGACCAACCTGAGCAAGAGCAAGACCCAGTCTCTACTAAAAAGAGAAAAATTAGCCAGGCATGGTGATGCATGCTTATAGTCCCAGCTACTTGGGAGGCTGAGAAAGGAGGATCACTTGAGCCCAGGAGTCTGAGGTTGCAGTGATTACGATGATGCCACTGCAGTCTACCCAGGGTGACAGAGCAAGACTCTGTCTCAAAAAAAAAAAAAAAAAAACAGAAACAAAACAAAGCAATAAAATCATTTTTCTAGTCCAGTCTTTCCCAGACTTTTGTCATTCACATCTTCCCTTTGTAAGTTTGGCCATTTTTCAATACCATCTACACTATGTTTTACTATGCTTAACACATGTTTTTTATAACTTCATCTGGATAGTATTTCTTTCTTAGCTTCATCCTAAGTAGTAATATCCAGTCTGTTAAATAATTGTTTGACAAGGCAGAAAGGAATATAATCTTTTGCAAAAATTGAGAGTCTGGGTGAAATTTTTTTCTGGTATGCACTGAAATAAATAAATAGCCATTAAAGTAAAATGTTTCTCTATCATCTAAAATTAACTCATATACCACATCAGGGAGACACCTACCCCACTCTAGTAGACACAGCTCTAGACTTTTTTAGCTGGATTTGAAGACATCTCCCAACCCCTGTGTCTGCCCCCAGCATGGTTAGCTGCCTGTGGGTAGATGCTTTTGTCCTCAAAATGGAGATAGTCATGGGAGGCAGTGGGAGACAGAAAACCTGGGTTCTAGCCCTGCACCACCCGTTAATAACTTGCCAAGTCACAGCCTCTCTTTGGGGCTCATTTTTGTGGGTTAGCTCTGCAGTGTCCAACCGCAGGAACCGGGCCACACAGTAGGAGGTGAGCACCACTCCAGGGAGCAAAGCTTCATCAGTATTTACAGCCACTCCTCATTGCTCACATCACTGTCTGAGCTCTGCCTCCCCCCCCCCCCCCCGCCCTGTCCCATGGAAAAATTGTCCTCCCTGAAAATGGTCCCTGGTGCCAAAAAGGTTGGGGACCGCTGGGATCTGAAGGCTCTCTTGCAAGTCTAACAATATGACATAATAAATGAGAGCAAAGGCTCTGGAGTCAGAATGACCTGGGTTTGAAATTAAGCCTCCATGACTTGCTAATTTCATGAAATCTCAGTTTTCCTCTTCTATAAAATGGAGGAAATAACAATAAATGGACATAGTACTCATCTTACAGAATTTCTAAGAAGAAAGAAAATGATAACTGAAACATGCTTAGCTTAAAATCTGGCACATGGTGAGTATTCGATAAATAATATAGTTATTTTTTTCCTAGCCTCTACAAAGCACAAATAATCAGGGTAGCATTTATGCAGTATTTGATACAAAGCAAGTATTGTGGGAAATAATTTATATTTTGTCATAACAACCTCATAATAACCTCATGAGGTAGGAACTTGTATTATCTCCATTTTATGGGTGAGGAAACTGAGGCACAAAAAGGTTAAGTCACTTGTTCAGAGCACAGGTTTAGCAAGTGGTGAAGTTGGATTTGACTGCAGGTCATCCAACACTAGAACCATTGTTCACAACAACAGCCTATCCTGCCTCCCTGTAAAATACTAGTCAACACACAGACTTTGCTAACTCAACACACACTGTGATCTTGGTCAAGTGGCAATCTCACAACCAGTTTCCTTGGCTGTACGGTGAGAGGTGTAAGAGTCCCCACCTCATGGGGCGTGGCGAGCCTTGAAAGAAGGCACCTGACAAATGTCACAGAGCAATTCCCACCACAGGTGAGCACTTGGTGACCATGAGCTGCTATTGTCACCATTAGTTCTGCTGTTATTTATTGAGCCTTTACATTTGTGCAAGATACTACTAGCCATCAGGAGTTTTATCCTCAAGTTATGCTAAGGACATCTTCGGTTTTTTTAAATGCTTTTTTAAAAAATACATTAAAAAGGTAAACAAAATATAAATATACAGCCAAAAAACTATTTCAAAGTGAACACCCATGTATCTCTTCCACTCTGTTGCCCCAGAGGCTCCTAAACACTTTCTCCTTCAGAAATGTAGCCAGGCTGGCGCCGTAGCTAATGCCTGTAACTCTAGTACTTTGAGAGGCTGAGACAAGAGGATCACTTGAGGCCAGGAATTCTAGACCAGCCTGGGTAACATACGGAGACCACATCTCTACAAAAAATTTTAAAAATTAGCCAGGCATGGTGGTGCACACCTGTAGTCCCAGTTACTCGGGAGGCTAAGGCAAGAGGATCCCTTGAACTCAGGAGGTGGAGGTGGCAGTGAACCATGATCACACCACTGCAATCCAGCCTGGGCAACAGAGCAAGACCCTGTCTCCAAAAAAAAAAAGTAACCAGTATCTCAGGGTTTCTCAACCCCAGCACTACATACATTTTGGGCTAGGTAATACTTTGCTGTGGAGCTGTGCTGTGCACTACAGGGTGTTCAGCAGCACCCCTGGCCTCTACCCATTAGATGCCAGGAGCATTCTCCCCCAAGAAGCCACATCCAACAATTTCTCTAGATATTGACAAATGTCCCTCAGGGGGCAAAATCACTCCTGGTTGAGAACCACTGCACTATCCTGACCTTTTCTGTAGTCACTTTCTTGTCTTCTGTTACACATTTATCACATAAGCATGTGTCCTTAAACATTACTATTTAGTTTTGCCTAGTGAAAGAAATTCTTTATTAGATAATTTAATCTATTAAGTAGATCCTCTAATCATGGCCCCCTAAAATAGCCTTTATAGGTGGAGTGACCACATAATTTGTCATCCAAATTGGAGGCACAGACATTAACCAGGACTGACCTAAGCAAGCCAGCACGATCACCCTACTTCCAGGGAACCTCTGCTGTGCCATGAACGTGAACGTTATCCTCACAGCCATCCACAATTAGGGCCCCCTTTCCCACTGGATAATTTACACCTGAAGTGACAGAGGACAATTAAAACAGCACATCCCCAAAGGCAAAGTAACACAGACCCAAATAAATACCTCAAGGCTGAAGAATGGCACAATAGAGCACTCACTCACCTTGGACTTTAACGAGGTGCATATTTCAAATAATTTGCTCTAAGACACTACTTAAATAACTACTTTCATCACACTGGCACAACAAACCGAATCAAATAAATGCCTTCCAAGATTTGCACATCAATGAAAAAAGGATCACGATCACCCCTTGTAAGAGTTTTGGGTCTGTTGTGGGTTTTTAATCAATATATCTGCCTTTCCCCCCCGCTCGGTGTCATTGGAAAGTTGAGTAACTGCTATCAATTTGATTTGTTCTGCGTTTTGATCTCATAAGCCCTGATATTGACCATGTTAAAAGTGACAGCTAAGGATTTCTTTACACACATGAAAAATCATATTGATAACCTAATTGCCTGAATATAGCTCAGCTCGTCTTTCATTATCTTGGGCATCAAAGAGAAGAGGAATCAGCCTATAGACACTGGGCACTTGTACACTGCACTGAACATTTATTCATGATTTCCTCGGCATCCATTTCCCTCTTTTCCCAGCAACTATATTCACACGGCAGTCCAGCCCTCAGTCTACACGGTGTGGGTGGGGCTCCACCACTGGGGCAAAGCCCTCAACCTCTGCGGAAGCCACTTAGCCCAGGGGTTTCTGCCGGCCAAGCCAATCAGGCACATGAGAACTGATTCTCAGCCTTTTGTTCAACAACTGGGAAAGGGGAGTTTATTCTTTTCTGTTAGGCTTGAACCTGGAATTGTGTAAACTAGCAACTACCACGCAGTCATCTTGCCACCCAAGAAGGAACCCAATACACTGAGGAAAGAAGAGAAAGGCAAAGCTAAAGGATGAAAAGAAAGAAATTAGATCCTGAAGTTGTTGTACAGCCCTATGCAAGATGCTCTTGAAGCCAGTCCTATTCACGTACCTTTTAGTAACTTGAACCCATATGTAAATATATATACGATATATAATTTTTACATATCCTAATTCAATTTAAAATTGGGTGTTTAGCACTCTGGGAGGCTGAGGCTGGAGGATCACTTGAGGTTAGGAGCTCAAGAGCAGCCTGAGCAAGAGCAAGACCCCATCGCTACTAAAAATAGAAAAAATTAGCCAGGCATGGTGGCATGCACCTGTAGTCCCAGCTACTAAGGTGACTGAGGAAGCAGGATCGCTTGAGCCCAGGACTTGGAGGTTGCAGTGAACTACGAAGATGCCATTGCACTCTAGCCCAGTGACAGACCAAAACTCTGTCTCAAAAAAAAAAAAAAAAAAAAAAAAAACAAAGGAAGAAAGAAAAAATTGGGTGTTTGTCAATTATTATCAAAATAGTACTAACAGTTATACCACCCTGTAGTAGTACCTTTCAAACTTTTTGACATCAACTCCCAGTAAGAATTACATTTTATACTGCAACCCAGAATGCACACACAACCCCACATACAGAACCAACTTGAAGTTTCATGAAACTACGGAACACTTACTAACATATGATGCCGCTGACATTTTCTGTCTTGTTATACTTTTTTTTTTAAATACTGGTTGTGACCCACTAAATGGATTTTATGACCTTTATTTTGTAAAACACTGCTTTATTAGATTAGGTTAAAAATTGATTTCACCAGGGAGAATGAGATAAGAAATGACAAGATAATTTCAGTAAATCAGGTTATGGAGGAAAATAGGAGGTTTGGCCCTTAAATTGCCTAGATGGCTTATCAAGCATCTAGCAACAGAAAATTGCTATCTTACCACTTCTCTCTGACTGCCCCGGACACATGTTTACCAGAAGAGCAGGGAAAAAAAATCTTAATGACTTAGAAATACATGAATTACCAAAAAACAAAAGAAAAGATATCTCTCTTCTTAAACAAAATAAAAACCATGTCTAAAAAGAGGAAGCTACATAAGTAAGGGAAAACACACCTAAATTCTGCTGATGAGCTGTTACATTATTTATTTATGTATAGGCTGAAGATAGTCATTTCAGTGAACCTCAGCAGTCCCTGAGCATGTAAAAATAGTGCATTCATGATAAGATCAGATCTCTGGGGCAGATTTAGAGAGAGAGGGAAGGAGGCAGGGAGGGAGGAAGAGGGGAGATCATTTGTAGTACAAGCCTCAAGCTTTCACTTATGTGTGTAAAATAACTATGAAGATTTCCTGCAATTCTAGAAAATTATTGCAGGCTGGATAAGACAGTCAGGGTATTTTTAACTGTTTTCCATGCGCCCTATTTGTATTGTCAGTTAGCCAAAACTTTTCTTTTTTGTCTGCTCAAAGCACTGCCGAGTCTCGATTCAAACTGTAGAACTGAATGGAGAACTAGGATTCTCAGGCTTGCTAGAAATAGTGGCCGGTGACAGTAAACATCACTGAGGAAACTTCAGGCATTTTGACACTCTGGAGTGGCTGTGAAATGAACTCCTCCCACACTTTTCTAGATTGTTCGGCTCCAGCCTATGTGAGAAGTGGCATTAACTTTTCTGTCCCTAACATGGAAAAGTACTAATTTCAAAAGAAAGTGAGGTTTAAGACAAGCACTTGCAGGAGAAACATCTTCTAAGAACTTTCCCAGTGATAATGAAAATCAAACCTCACAACTGCAGTCTTTTAGGTAGATTGCTTTATGTCCATCATCATACTGTTCAGATACATTCCACCTGCATTACTGAATTTAAGCTAATTAAATGTTTGATTACCATTGCTTGCAGATGTCACAAAGAAGTGATAAAACTTTCCTGTTCAAGAACTTCTTAGAATTGCCTAAAATTCTTCTAGCCCTCTTTTAGAAAATGTAAGCACTGTTCAAAAGGCATGTGTGTGAGAGAGTTACTATTACAAAATTTTCAGATACACAAAAAAAGAAGAAAGAATTGTAGAATAATCAATATACCCACTACCTATTTTATGATATTTAATTTAGATATATATATATATATATACACACACATACATACATACACAGAGTGCTTACGTGTGTCGGTCACTCTTGAATAGAGACTATTTATGATGCCCAAAAAGTACCCAGCGGGCTGCCTGGCACACACTAAGGTCTACCACTATTCTTTATCGCATGTGTATGACAGATGAAACTGCAGTATGACGACGTTAAGCGAGGGGAAGCTGCTTTTCTTCCCTTCCAGACGTTTGATTTGGAAACTCCACACATCTATTCCCTTTAGGGCAGGAAACAACGTGTCGGGGATCGCGCTATAATGTTGTGCCCATCCTTCGAAATGGCAAGTAAGTTTCTGGGGCAGACACTAGCTAAGCTTGAAGGAGCCACCAGCATCCGGAAAGACTGCTGCTGTCAGCACTCCGGAGTCTTTCTACCCCAGGGGCCACCTTGCTAGACGCAGCCGTTTGGGTACCAGCAAACAGACCAAGTCAGTTTGCAAAGTTCAGAAGAGTTGGTTGTGGTATGTTTACAAGTCCTAGCAGATCGCAGGAATGTTCAGGATAATTATTACCCCACCCAGGAGCGCCCAGCCCAACCCTCTCACATCTGGAAGGAAGCGGCCACACAAAGAAGAGCGTTAGAGAGACCTCCGCTTGCGGCTGCTTTCTCAGGCCGGGGAAAGATTTCACCCAAGCTCTCATCCCTTTTGTGAACGAGACCAGGCACTGTTCAGGGGCACCTTTCAAAGCACAGGACATCTAATGCAAGGAAAGAGTTTGTCCTCTAGTCCAAACGGAATGGCACTTCTCAAAGTAGGAGCTCAAGATTATCTTTATTTCTCCCTCCCCAGAGGAAAGTGAAAAGTGAAATGCTGCAGAAAACAGGGAGCGATTCACCCGCACACAGCCTCACTAACACAGGAGCGGCTAGGATCTGGCCCACCTATTTTACAAGGGCAGCCAAACCCAACCTTCAGTACCCTCTGCTAACGCAAGGGATTTGCCCCACTCCTTTCACTGCCTTTGGAAAGTATCTCCGGGCAGCCGGATCTGGGATTCATCAGCTCTTCTCCCTACCTCCCACGAACGCGCGGCAACCTAACACGTGGTCCCTGGCGGCGCGTTTGCAAACCCACGAGCGCCAACGCCTCGAAACCGCCAAACTTCCTGTCTCCACACCACCAAAGCGATCAGGGCGCCGTGCCGAGTGCCCGAGGGACTCCAGCCCCGCGAGCTTCGGGGCGGGGTTTCCTGCCCGCCCGAGCGCCCGGGACCCGCACCTCCGCTGGGGGTCTCCAAACCTGCGCGCTGCGCCCGGGGCGCACGGGGCGCGCCCGTGGCCGTGTCTTGTGCCGCACCCCGGCAGCGCGCCCCAGGGGCCGGAGACAGTCCCCACCTACCTGCGCTGCCGCCTCCTCCCTCCGGCGCGCCCGGGCTGTCGACAGCTACTTTATTGTCTCGATCGTGCACCGCGCGGGACCTGGGGACCCGGCTCTGCGCCAGCCCTGCAACTCCGCTCTGCGCTGTGCCTTCCCCGGCAGCTGCCTTCCTCTTCTTCCTCCTCTCTGCCCAAGCTCCTGCTCAGCACGTGAGCCACGCAGCCCGAGTCCCCGGCTCCCCGGGCAGCCGGCACCCGCCGCATCCCCCGGCCCGGGGCTGCAGGTCGCCCCCGCCGCCGCTCGCCGCGCGTCCTCGCCTTTGATCCACACTTACAGCTGTGCCCCGGGCCGCCTTCCTCGCGTCCTTCCGTCCTTCCGTCCTGCCTGCCTCCGCTCGCTGTCAGCCCCGGCTCTGGGCTCCTCTCTCCCCAGCTGCCCCCGCCCGCCGCCTCTCCCGGGGCTGGGGCGGCCGCTGCCAATGAGACTCGGCTGATGCGCTGTTCCGGCCCAGTCATTGTATCGGGAGGGGAGGAAGGGGAGGGGGAGCGGGAGGCAGGGAGGGGGCGCCCTCGGCCCCCGCGGCGCGCGGCTGCGGGCTGGGCTCGCCTTCCCCGGCAGAGGAAGGGCGCTGGTGCCAGCGGGCGCGGAGCGGCTGCCGCTGCCAGGAGCAAAGCGGGGGGTCACATGCCTGCGCCTCTCCATCTCGCCCTCCGACTCCGAAAAGCGCTGGGAGGGACTTGATTCCGCCTCCCAGGCTCAGGCATCCCAGGACCTGAGTGTCCCTCGAATAAAGGGAACGAGGCTCCGGCGGCTGCGGGAGGCGCAGCATCTACCCAGGGACCCCAGTGGGGTTGATGAAATGACTTGTTCTGAGGTTTCCGCAAATTTCGTGCTCTTGAAAGAAAGAGAAAAAAGGGAAGGGAGCCTATCCCATATCAGGCATTTATACTCCGGAACAATTCTGTGACTCAGGAGTGTTTTGTTGTGCTTTCTTTGCAGAGGAAGAAACTCGGGAAGCTCACAGAGGTTAGCCCAAAATAGCTCGTAAGTAACAGGGCAGAGATTCCAGCTTGATGGGTGCTGAGTGTGCTAGAGCAAGCGGGAGAAGAAGGGGTTGGAGGGGGAATCGTTCAGGAAGGCTCTTCCATTGAGATTTTTAATATTATCTCCCAGTGAGTTGACGAGGAGAGCACCACAGGTACACTGGTAGGGCTGAGAGAAAATAAGTCCCAAAATAGCTTTAAATGCGTGTCCTGTGACCAGACCCCACTTCTCTACACACTGTGAGTTAATTCATTTTGAAAAGTAAATCCAGTTTTAAAAATAAAGTAATTATATCAAGACTACACAATCATATAGCTTTGTACTTTGTTGAAAGTTTAATCGATTTATCCAATGTCAGTATTTTAGAGTCCACAGTTTCTGTAACCCTGGTATTTGCCCTTCCTCCTCCTCCTCCCCTTCCTCTTCCTTTCCTCTGCCTCCTCTTCCTTTCTCCTCCTCCTCTTTTTTGACAGGTTACCAGCCTACTAGAAGAATAGGAGGAGAGGCAACTTGATTTCCTAGGCCGTGATATAGCTGCCACAGACATGAGGAAGCAAGTGGAAAAAGCAAGATCTGACATGGTAAAGGCTTGAGGTGACATGATGTGGAATATTATATGTGTGCGGTATGAGGTTTAATTAAATTTTCTTCTGGTGTGGAATGGACTGTTTGCTTTTAATTAAATAGAATATATTGAATGAATAGCTAACATTTATTGAGTGGTAATTACGTGCCCCCCAGACCTGAACTAAGTAAGCACTTCACTTGGCATCATCTCATTTAGTCTCTTGAGAAAACGGGACCGGAACAGAAGTCCCATGAGGCCAGGGTCTACGTTTGCCTTGTTCAGCATCTGGCACATGGCAATGGCTGCTCAATGTAAGTTGAGTTAATGGGTCCCTATTTTACTGAGGAGGGACCCAAGGCTCAGAGAGGTTAATTGACCTGCCCAGGAGCATGACACTGGAAAGTGGTAGTGCCTATCTTTAAACTCAGGTTTCATGACTCACTAACCATTGCACATACTATCTATTCAACATTTAGGACAGCATAAGGATCTCAGGTAAGGGAGAGTGCAAACAGTAGTGGCTTGCTTAGCCCTCACAAGTGCACACAATTTCTTTGGAGAGAAAACAAGTACATAAATCACAGTCACTAGAGAACTATACAGAGAGTGTAGGGCAAAATGGAGCAATGCAGGTGAGATGTATAGCACAAGGCCAGTCATCTAAAAAGTGGTATATATTTGGGGGGAAAAACTAGATGCAGACTATAACATGGGATGTTTATTGATTTTCTTGGAGCAAAGGGGTCTAGCTTAAAAATGAGGGCTCCAGGGCTGGTTCTATCTAGGTTTGAAGCCCAGGTTTTCTTAAATACTCAACCTCTCTAGCTTCTGTTTGCTTCTTCTGTTAGATATGGATAATAATAATGCACACCTTACAGAGGTGTTGTAAGGATTAAATTAGTTAATACATGGAAAGCATTTGGCATAGTGCCTCATGCATGGTAAATGATTAATAAATATTAGCTATTATTATAGGGGGAAGACAGCTTTATTTCCAACTCAATCTTCTGAGAGTTAAGTATTTCTGGAACACCAAAAACAGCAAAATAAAAACCATAACACAATTGAACCAACAAAACTTTTTTCCTTTATTCTTATCCTCATACAGAATTAGCAACTCTGGCTGTATATTAGTGTTTTGGGGGAGATTTTCTTTTAATACTAGAAACAATTATGTTAGAATCTCTAGGGATGGGGTTTAGGCATCAAGATTTTTTTAAAGATCCCTAGGTGAAATTAATATACAATCAGGATTAAGAAATGAAATGTCCAATGAAACTATCAGAAATACACCTGTGGACTATCCATTTGCATATTCTATTATAGACTTGACTGAAGGAACCACACCAAGAAGAAAAACAATTAACATGTCCTGTACTTTTTGTGTGACTAGTAAATACCTAACTCTAGCTGGGCATTATGCAAAAATACTGCAACAAATGAGATTTAAAAAAAAAATGGGTCATGCTCTTCAGAAACTCATAATTTCATTGATGTGATGAGATAAATATATGTGGACAAAATGACAGCAAGAAGTTTCAAGAGGAAACAACTCTACTCTGAAATGTAGAATTTCCAGATGAAAAATCAGGGTCTCCCTAACTGCTCTACACATAATATTATAAAATGTTTTTTATGCCAGATGGTGTTAAAAATTCCCTGGGATCCCATTTCAAGCTCTATATCTTGCACGGTATAAAGGAGTGTGTTTTGGTACGTGTGATAGGAAATTCAGCTATTGAGTTAATAAGGACATGTACCATAAATTGTTTATTTTCTAAATTAAGACAGATTTATTTATTTATTGTGCTAAATGTTGATATACACTCATTAGAGAAGTTTTTGACAATAAATATGTAAAATAGGAATGGAAAATTACCCTCAAGTTCACTACCGTGAGTACATTTTACATATATACTCCAGAGTTTTAAAAATATGCATGCAAACACACATGCAAATCATCTATTATATTTATATACCACAGTTTCTTCACCCAAGCCAATTAGGTTTCTTTGATTTTTTTTTTTTGTTTTATGTGCAATTTTAAAACCAAGGTCACACTATCTCCAGCACTAGGGTTCTCTTACCTTCAGCAGTTTGTGCTTTCCAAAGATTTCCTGCTAATTACGCAAATTTGGGTTAAGAGCAGATATATTGCTCACATATTTTATAGCTAAAGGCTTGTGAGTGGCCGGATGTTCATTAATTTGTAATAAGAATAACCCATGCTCACATTTGTTAGATGTTTTACATATGTAGTCTCATTTAATTAGTAACCCTGTACAGTAATTACCCTTGTTCTGTGCATTCTACACATGAGAGAACAGACCAGAGAGATGAAATGACTTGCTCAAGGTCATACAGCTGGTAAGTCAAGGGCTATACAGTTTGATCTTAGGTCTGTCTGACTCCGGCAATGGAGGTCTCACTCCGCTGCCAGGAGACCCAGCCTTTCTTGACACTTTTGTAATTAATGTAATGTCTTGGGTAGATCTCACTGATTTCTGGTTTCTCAACAGGGACTTTTTTAAAAAAATCAAATCACAATAATATTATACATATCAAAAGTGTACCTGTAGCTACTCTGTTTTCAAGGTCAATTACTGTGTTTTCTTTCTAAAACACCCTTTATATCAACAGTCCCCATCCTTTTTGGCACTAGAGACTGGTTTCGTGGAAGACAGTTTTTCCACGGATGGATGGGGGTGCTTTGGACAGATGGCAGAGCTCTGCAGCCGGTCCCTAACAGGGCACAGACCGGTACCAGTCTGTTGGGGACCGGCTGTGGTTGGGGACCACAGCTTTAGATAACTAAGAACTGCTAATGAGAATAACAGCCATTCATTGGTATATTCCAGTGTCTGATTTTTGTCCTTCATTCTGTCTATGTCACATTTATTGATTTGCATATGTTGAACCATTGTTACATCCCTAGTATTAAACCCACTTGATCATGGTGTATTATTTTTTTGATGTGCTGTTGGATTTGGTTTGCCAGTGTTTTGTTGAGGACTTTTGTGTCTATGCTCATCAGGGATATTGATCTGTAGTTTTGTCTTTTTTTTCCCCCCTTTCCTTAGGCAGGGTCTCGTTCTGTCACCCAAGGTAGAGTGCAGTGGCATCATCATAGCTCACTGAAACCTCAAACTCCGGGGCTCGAGGGATCCTCCTGCCTCAGCCTCCCAAGTCGCTGGGACTGTCAGTGTGCACCACCACACCCAGCTAATTTTTCTATTTTTGTAGAGACGGGGTCTCACTCTTGCTCAAGCTGATCTTGAACTCCTGGCCTCAAGCAATCCTCCCACCTCGGCCTCCCAAAGTGCTAATATAACAGGCATGAGCCACCCTGCCCAGCTTGTAGTTTTCCATTTTTTTTTTCTTTTTTGTTGTTGTGTCCTCATCTGGTTTTGGTATCAGGGTGATTCTGGCCTCATAGAATGAGTTAAGAAGAATTCTTTTCTCCTGGATTTTTTGTAACAGTTTTCAGGAGGGTTGGTATTAGCTCTTCCTTATATATTTGAGGTAGAATTTGGCTGGGAATTTATCAGTTTCTGGGCTTTTCTTTTTGGGGAGACATTTTATTACTGATTCAGCCTCGCTGCTCATTATTGGTCTATTCAGGTTTTCTTTTTCTTTTGGGTTCAATCTTGGGAGGTTGTTTGTTTCCAGGAATTTATCTATTTCCTCTAGGTTTTATAGTTTGTGAGTGTATAGTTGTTCATAATAGTCTCTGATGATCTTTTGTATTTCTGTGTTATCAGTAGTTGTGTCTCTTTTTTCATTTCTGATTTTGTTTATTTGGGTCCTCTCTCTTCTTGGGTAGTCTACCTAGTGGTTTATCATTTTTGTTTATCTTTTTGAAGAACTAACTTTTCATTTTATTGTCATTTGCATTTTGTTAGTATCTATTTCATTTAGTTCTGCTTGATATTTGTTATTTCTTTTCCCAAACCAAATTTGGGATTTGGTTTGTTCTTACTTTTCTAGTTTTCCTTGAGCTGTGTCATTAGATTGATAATTTGCGAGCTTTCTACTTTTTTGATGTAGGCATCTAATGTTATAACTTCCCTCTTAGCACTGCCTTTACTGTATCCCACAGGTTTTGGTATATTGTGCTTCCATTTTCTTTTGCTTCCAAAAATTTTTATATTTCCATCTTAATTTCTTCATTGATCCATTGGTCATTCAGGACATGTTGTTAATTTCTATGTATTTGTATAGTTTTGGAAGTTCCTTAATTGTCTTCTGGTTTTATTCCACTATAGTCTGAGAAAATACTTGATATGATTTTGATTTTTAGAAATTTGTTGAGATTTGTTTTGTGACCTAAGATATGGTCTATCTTGGAGAATATTCTATGTGCAGATGAAAAGAATGTATATTCTGCAGTTGTTGAGTAGAATGTTCCGTAAATATCTGTTAGGTTAATTTGGTCTAAAGTCCAGTTTAAGTTCCCTCTTTCTTTGTTGATTTTTTTGTCACTCTGTCCGATAACACTATTATTGTGTTGCTGTCTCTCTTTCTCTTTTAGGTCTAGTTATATTTATTTTGTGTATCTGGGTCCTCCAGTGTTGGGTGCATATATATTCAGAATTGTTATATCTCCTTCTGAAATGATCCCTTTCTCGTTGTATAATGATCTTTTTTGTCTTTTTTTAGTGTTTTTAACTTAAAGCCTGTTTTGTCTGATATAAGTATAGCTACTCTTGTTTGCTTTTTATTTCTGTTTCTATGGAATATCCTTTTCCAGTGCTTTACTTTCAGTCTATATGTGTCTTTACAGGTAAGGAGAGTTTTTGTAAGCAGCATATTGTTGCATTAAGGTTTTTTTTTTTTAAATCAATGTAGCTAATCTATATCTAAGTGAATTATTTATTCCATTTATGTTCCAGGGTAATATTGATATGTGAAGTTTTGTTCCTCTCATATTGTTAATTGTTTTCTGATTGTTTTACAAATTCTTTGTTGCTTTCTTTTTCTCTGACTTTGTCATTTTGGTTTGGGGGAATTCTGTAGTGGTGGCATTTGATCCTTTCTCTTCCTCCTTTGTGTGATTGCTTTACCAGTGAGTTTTATACTTTCATGTGTTTTCATGATGGTGAATGTTGTCCTTCTGCTTCCAAGTTTAGGGCTCCCTTGAGTATGTATTGTAGGGCCAGTCTAGTGGTGAAAAATTTGCTCAGCATTTGCTTGTCTGAGAAAGCCATTATTTCTCCTTAATTTATGAAGGTTAATCTTACTGGATATAGAATTCTTGTCAGACAATTTTTTTTTCTTTCAACACTTTAAATATATCATCTCATTCTTTCTGGCCTGTAGGGTTTCTGCTGAGAAGCCCAGTGTTAACCTGATGGGGTGTCCTTTATAGGTGACTAGACACTTTTGCTGATTTTAGAATTTGCTCTTTCACTTTGACTTTAGACAGTCTGATTAAATGTGCTATGGCAAAATCCTATTTGCCATGGGATTGGTGAGCCTCCTATACCTAAATGTCTAAATATCTTGCTAGGCTTGGGAATTTTTCATCTATTATTTCATTAAATAGGTTTTCTAAAACTTTGATCTTTCTGCACCCTCAGGAATGCCTGTAATTCATAAATTTCATTACCTTATATAGTCCCAAACATCTTGTAGACTTTGTTCTTTCTTTCTGAGTGGAAGCATTCCAAAAGACCTGTATTCAAGTTCTGAAATTCTTTCTTCTGCTTAGTCTAGTCTGTTGCTGAAACTTCCAAAGGTATTTTGTATTATCTTCAATGAATTTTTCTGTTCCAGAATTTCTATTTGTTTTAACATATCTATCTCCTTGGTAAATTTTTCATTCGTATCCTGAATTGATTTTCTGAGTTCTTTGTACTGGTTTTGAGATTTCTCTTTCATCTCATTGAGCTTCTTTGAAATCAATATTTTGAATTCTTTATCTGGAATTTTGAGCATTACTTTTTGGTTAAGATCTTTTGTTGGAGGATTATTATGTTCCTTTGGAGGTGTCATATCACCCTGCTTGTACATGTTTCCTGTGTCTTTATGTTGACCTCTGCTCACCTGGTGTAACAGTCACTTCTTATTTTTGAATTTACTTTTTTTGGGGGGGGGGAATGTTTCCTGAAGATGTGACTATGATGTTGGTTGTGTAGGGCCCTTTGGCTTTGGTTCTGGGTGCATGCAGTAGTGAAGTCTTTCTATGACTTTTTTTGGCTATAAACACCGTTAGTGGTATCTGTGGTTTCGTCGGTGCATTAGAGTACAGTTATTGGTGGAGGCTGTAGTGAAGTTGTGCTGGGGACTGGAATGCCTGATGGGCCCATCCCTCAGGCCAACTGTGGTTGCACTTGCTTCCAGATTGTGGAGGTAAGATGATCAAATGGGAACCTCACAATAATGCATACATAACTATATTTTGAGGGCACATCACTAAGCCCTTATTATGTGTGAAATGCTTTTTAATAATGTCCTTTTGGCACTTAACACCTTGGAGAGAGGCCAGTGCTACAATCCAGACCCTTAGTGGAGAGCTTGAGTGCTGGAGTTCCAGTGGAATCTTAAATCAGAGTATTCAGACGGTATCATCTTTCCTTCCAAAGGGCAAGGACAATCCACGTGAAATACAACAAATATTCTTTAACTAGTAAGAATGAATAATTTGGTAATAATATTAGGAAAGACTCCTTTTCACTGAAGAGGTTGCAAACTGGTTTGTATTTTAGCCTATATGATGTTTTCTAAGTTGCTGGTGGTTAAAACTGGAAGGTTTAACATAAACATCTGGATTTTTGTGTGGGTGTACCTGAGTGCACTTGGAGGGAAGATTCAAAATCCAGCCTACACAATTTGATGTCATTCCATTATTTCTAAAAGTATATTTTTAAAATGTTATTCTAGATGTGCTAATTTTCTATAAACTTGCCACCATTTAATAATTAGATGTTCTTTTCAAACTTCTAAGATTCTATCATCAAAAATTCATGATTTCCTTTAAAAATGAATAAAACACGGAAACAAAAACTCCCAGAACTCATCATAGTTTTCCTTGCAACTCCAAACATGAACAGAAGGGCTCTTCTAGTTTGGTGATGGCCTTCATGCATTTTTCCTTATGCCTATTTCATTTTAGGTACCCTGTTGACTTGCTGCAACACTTTTTTCTCTTAGCATCAAGAAATTATAAAAGTTGGAGGCTTTTAGAAAATGAAGGTTTACAAGTTCAACATAAATGGATGCTGTGGGTCAGGTGTATCCAATAGGGAATAGGGACTAGTGAAGACTGTGGCAAACTGGAGAGCAGATGTTCTGTCTATAGGGGCCCCCCTATTCAGTAACAACCATTTACTGAGGCAATAGTGTTGCCAGATTTGTTTTTCAAGAGAAGCAAGAAATCGGATTTTTATTAAAATATCCTGATTATTAAATGTTGTCAACTAATTGAAGCCATTTTTAAATACCTAGCCAAACAAAAGCATATCTATCTGTAGGCCTGATATAACGCAAGGGCCCTTAGTTTGTGACCGCTGATCCATTCTAACCTCTTCCTTTTTCAGATCAGGAAACTGAGGCCCAGAGAGTGAAGGTGATTTGCCTAAGAATATAAAATAATGGTACAGGAAGTGGAACTTTGGCTACTTGGCTTCTAGCCTAGAGCTTTTCTATTACAAACATCTGCTTCTATTTTCTTGCTAAGATTTAAATGATGTTCCTAATTACATGATTTCCAATGTTGAACATTGTTAAAAAAATGACAATATTCATTGGCTTTGGACCACATAATTTACAATAAATGGCTTTTCTGTCATATGATCACATAATGTAAGTTGGTTCTATTTCTAAGGCCAGCATCATTCTACTTTCATTCATGTACTAAGAATACTTTCTTCATCCTTTGCTTCCGTACACTTTCTCTCCCTTCCACTGGTTACTAAATCTGGCCAAATTTATAGAAAAAGTAAAATATTTAAGAGGAACCATGTTGATTGCTCTACCATGAATAAGAACTAGGTGAGCAGAAAAAGAAAAATATACTTGTGAATCAGTGACTGTAAAAACTAAGCCATGCATACAAAACGTTTCAGGACAGTTGCTTGTTTTGCCAAAGCAAACAAAGTACACAGTAATCCTGTAAGGACCTCAGTACACTTTGGAGAAGGAGTGGAGATAATTTTTCCAAGAGTTTCAGTTACTGAAAACCTCCATTATATATCTGAGATTTTTTTTTCCTTTTTCAGAAAATCTTAAAAAATATACAGTAGTTCAGAACATACTACGACAAACATCCTATACCTACCACTCAGGATTACCAATTGTCCTTTGTTTTTAGTGAGACAAAATAAAACTTTACAGAAAAGTTAAAGTTCCCTTTGTCTCTTATTCCCAGCCTTATTCTTATTTCCACTTCCCGAGAAGCAAACACTATCATGAATTTTGTATGAATCCTTCCAAATGTCCATATAGATACACATACATATCCATAAATATTATATAGTATTATGATATCTGTGTTTTTAAATCTACATACACGATATCATACCATATGTAAGTTACCATAGCCTGTGTGTTTCATTTAATAACAGCTCTTAAAAGATGTATCCCAGTTGATGGATATGGGCCTAGTTCATTCCTTTTAACCACTTTCTGACAGTCTACATATTGTTTGTTCATTTTAATAGATGACTACTAGACCACTTCCAATATTTGAATGATTATATTTTAAAATATTTAAAGTAGGAACTAATTTTCCAGAAAAGAATGACAGCCAGTAGTAAGAAATAGTTTATTACAGTGTCCAAAGAATAAGGAGGAAAATATTTTATACTTTCTTCCAGACCCAAGACTCTTGGCTCCTCTAGTATGTTAGGGAGTCCACTGGCTCTACGGTAAGGACAATGTAATGTGAATGGAATTTTTTGAATGGTGGGGCCATACTCTTGCAAGATTCCT
Source organism: Lemur catta (assembly GCF_020740605.2). NCBI lineage: Eukaryota > Metazoa > Chordata > Mammalia > Primates > Lemuridae > Lemur > Lemur catta. Next base: position 22,495,205 of record NC_059145.1, on the reverse strand, counting down.
CAAAACTATGCCACCCAAAAGGATAAAGAACCATTATTTTTAAATGTCTTCCACTCACCATGGGACATAATCATTGGCCTTCTACAGTTCTGCCTTTTACCACCATTTTTGAAGGCATTGCCATATTTTATTGTGGTCTGAAATTAATTAAATTCAACAGTTAAGTAATGAGAATACACTAAATATCAGTAGCTGGGACAAGTTCCCAGTAGCAGGGACAAGAACAAGTCAAGACAAGCTCCAGTTTTCACTAACTTGAATGTCGTGTGAGAAAGGTATTGCCAAAGCCGATGTAGAGTTTCCTAAATGTGCCACTATTGATGTTTTTATTGGATAATTTTTTGTTGTGGGAGCTGTACCTTGTAGAATGTTTAGCAGTATCCCTGGCCTTTACTTACTAGATGTGATAGCCTCTATCCACACGTTGTGACAACCAAAAATGTCTCCAAACACTGTCAGATGTCCACTCAGTGCCAAAATCTATGCAGGTGAGGACTGCTCTCTTGATGTGATGGGCAGTGCTAAGGGAAGCATGGGTTTCAGTCTGTAAGATTCTGCTTTTAATGAGCAATCTGTGCAGAATGGAGGTATGAGCTCACGCAGGGGAAGAAACACTGATCAGAAAACTCAGAGAAGGACATTCTTGTCTTGGCAATGTCACAAGTTATTTTGTGACCTTGGATAAGTTATTTCACTTTTCTGAGCCTCAGTTCCTTTGTTTGTACAATAGGATGGTTGGATACTTCTAGTTCTAAAATCTACAGTATCCTTGAGGGCTCAGTCCCTGGTGAATGATCAGGATGGGTGTGAGAAACCAGCATTTGGAAACTGCTGCTATTTTGGGAAAAATAAACACAGAGAAAGCGCTCTGCTAAATATGGTATGTCATCAAAAGCAACCTTTTTTTTTTTATTAGAAAACATAGCTTCTGGATGTATTTGCCACATTACTTCTTTTTAAAGGATCTCGTCAATTGCCCTTCTCATTATAAAGCAATCTTGTAGACTCTATTAACAGGAATTGCTGGTTGTTAATCTCTCTCTTGTAAATTTGGTCTTCAAGAAAGGGGGCCAGATTTATAGCCAGCGACATTTTAAGAGTTCTTTCTCTTAGCCACAGAACAGATAGGGCTAATGAAAGCTTCTCTAGAACACTCAATCAATGTGATCTTGGTTGAATAATGCCAGTTCCACTGACAATAGGCCTTTGGTTCCTGCTGTGTCAGTGGTGGCATGGGCACAAGTTCATTTGTGCCTAAATGGATATCAGAAACAGGTATCATTAAAGCAACTGCTTAGCCATTAAACAGCTCTGGCTTTTACTTCTTAATCTTATGTCAGAATTCCAAGTGGATAGAAAGGAGATTTGGTACTAGATAGTCTCTGACTCTCCCCTGTGGTAACTTCCATACATGCTGCTCTGCTAGCCCTGCCTGGAAGTCAGTTCCCTCAGGTCTCTGCTTGGCTGGCTCTCCCTTTTTATTCAGGGACCAGCAAAAAGATCACCTCTTCGGAGAGTATTTCCCTGCCCACCCTAGATAAAGTAGCCCTCAACATTCTCTACCTTATTTGTTTGCCTGTTTATTGCCTGTCTTCCCCTACTATAAAGGAAGCCCCATAAATATGGGGGGGCTTTTTTGACTTATTAATTGCTGTATCATCAACACCTAGAACAGAATTGGCACATAGTAGGGATTCGCTAAGTACTTCTTGAATGAATGAATTAAATGCTGCCTCCTCCCTCTTTGCTTAGTTAACTCCTATTAATCACTGGGCTCTCAACTAAATCTCACTCAGGGAAATCTTTCCTGGTGATCTAGACTGTCAAACCTCCTGATTATACATTCTGGATAATACCATAAATCTCTCTCCCCTCTTGACACCCTCTTGGTTCTCATTCAGGGATGATTTTTGTCTCCCAGGAACATTTGACAGTATCTGGAGACATTATGGTGACTACAGTTGAGAAGGAGGAGTGCAGTTGTTGCTACTGTCACCTAGAAGAGGCCAGAGGTGCTGTTACGTACACTGTCATGCACAGGACAGCCCCTCAACAACAAAGAATTATCCAGCCCCAAATGTCAGTGGTGCTGAGGCTGAGAAACTCTGCCCTAAACAGATGGGTAATTTTATATTCATTTGTGTAATTCTCTGCTTAGTATCTGTCTCCCCTACTAGACTATAAAATAATGATGAAAACTTGGAATTTAAAGCCTGTGAAACCTGATCCAGCCAGTTAACAGTTAAGACCACCAAGCAGCTCACTTAGCTGTAGGCTCTGCCCATTCCTAGATGGAGCTAATTGTGAATTATATTAGAAATAAGCCAAACATCAGTGCTCTTTGGTAGGAACAAAGCAGAGTGGATATTTAACCATTTATAAAAGAATCCGAGAAGCAAACCCCAAAATGTAAAGAGCCGTGCACTAAAGAGTATTTAAGAATTAATATACAAAATGGTCAACCAGAGGAACACATGAAAGAATTTTAGTGTAGCCTGATTATAAGTAGGATATGCCATACCTATGGCTTTGGGTATTGGTGCAGGGCTTAGTGAATTGACTCTGTAAAAACCTGAGACAAAATATATATTAACAAGCAACAAGTCATTCTCTCCATTTGAGAGAGGAATAGAGTTCAACAAAGAAGGAGAACAAATGTTCACATCCACCTAGGATGAAGAAAAGATTATGTAGTGGTCAAAAGAAAGCTTTGTTAGAGAATGACTCTTTGATATTTGTAATAAGGGACAAAGGCTGCTTCCTCTTAAGCTTATTTTTGATGGGTCTAAAGAGGATGAACAGGTACAATGCACACTATCTGGATGATGGGCACACTTATAAGTTTAACTCAAACTGTACAAAAGCAATTCATGCAACCAAAACATTTGTACCTCCGTAATATTCTGAAATAAAAAATAAATAGAGGATTACCTTGTTCATTTGTTATAATATTAAATGGATCAAAATAAAGTAAGAAAGCTCATGTGTCCTTCATATTGTTTCCCAAAATTTTTAATAAGAGTTCAGGATATCTGAACATTCATTTTTGGATTCTACACTTTTAACTAACAGATTCTACGTTGCTGGCATCCTAACACAGCATAGACTAGTTGGCAGCCAATGCACTTCACTCAAACATAGACATCACCAAGAGATTGTAATACATGCTTTGAATTGGATTTAAAACAAACAAACAAAAAATTCATTTAATGGTCACTGCCTTTAAAGTTATCCACAAAGGCCACTTTTCTGGCTTCCTTTGGGAATTCAAAAGATTTAAAATTTTTGTCCTTCCCCACAAATACAGTAATTTGAAGTGAGAGACCGTTAGGACACAGATGGTAAAAGAAACTTTGTTTATTTTTCTTCTTATTTTTGATTTTAATCTTTTCAAGTTTCCAAGGACTCAAAACAGATGTTTGTGACCTGCTTTTTTTAAAGCCACTAAAGAGAAGTGACCCCAATGTGTTAGGAAGAAATCCGTTTAATCAGTAGTTAGATTTGATCTACTGAGTTCCCAGATCATTTTTAATCATTCTGGATAAATCATGATGCACATTTTAAAATAATCATCTTTACTATGTGAACCTCTTCTGTAAAAAAGGGCACTCTGTAAAAGTGCACAGTACGGGTCTTGAAGTAGACTTCAGCTATTTACTTTGGTGCCAATTTCTAGGGAGTGTTCTATTTATAATCTTCAGAATCCAGATGACTTCTTTTATCCTTTACAATTACATTTAAAGGAACAGAAATAAAAGTTTTCTTTTGACACTCACTCTCCCACCTCTGAACCTCAAAACCTCTTGCCTAAATTTCCCTGGCAATATAATTTGGGTATTTTTCCCCTCCGAATTTCATGTTGAAATTTGATCCCCAGTGTTGGAGGTGGAACCTAAAGGTGTTTGGGTCATGGGGGCAGATCCCTCATGAATGGCTATTGTCCTCGTGGTAATCAGTGAGTTCTTACTCTATGAGTTCCTGCAAGACCTGGCTGTTAAAGGGAGCCTAACTCCTCCCTCCTACCCCTCTTGCTTCCTCTCTCATCATGTGATCTCTGCACATGCTGGCTCTTCTTCCCCTTCCACCATGAGTGGAAGCAGCCTGTGGCCTTCCCCAGATGCAGATACTGCCGCCATGCTTCTTGTACAGCCTGCAGAACCGTGAGCCAAATAAACCTCTTTTCTTTATAAATTGCCTAGACTCAGGCATTCTTTTATAGCAACACAGACATGGACTAAGACATCTGGGATATCCCTTGTCTAGTCAGTGGTTCTTACTCAGGAATAATTTTGTTCCCATGAGACATTTGACAGTGGCTGGAGATATTCTTGGTTGTCTCAACTGGCTGGGTGATGGGTGTGCTATCATACATTTAGTGGGTGGAGGCCAGAGATGCTGTTAGACATCCTATAATGCGTAGAACAGACCCCACAACAAAGAAGTACCCGACCCAAAATGTCAAAAATGCCAAGGTTGAGAATCCCAGATCTATGATTTTTATCACTAGCATTAATAGAATCAAATGCGAATGTGCCTGACACACGGTTTTTAGTAGAGTATTTTAAAGACAAAATTAGCCTTTACTGTCTCATCTTTCAAGCAGGTTAAAATATTAATGGGAAAATCGATGATTTCTTCAATTAAGCCTCCCAGCATCAAGACTCCATTATTGACCTTTCAAAATAACTTCTCTATTTTGGTACCCGGGAAAACCATGTAAATCTAGCTAGTGAAAGTTCCATCAGCAGAGTCATCCGAGGAAATCCAGGGCTGGCACCTTTTCTGGGACTTCAGAGAAAAGGCTATTGATTTTCTGTAGTCCTTTACTTTTTTTTTAATAGGCTGCACACTATTGTGGTAAGTTTATATTCTGAAATGTCAAAATAAGTAAGTGCTGTCTCAGATGGTACCATTGAGGGCCCAACATTTTTCGATTTGTGCTGTCCCTGAAGGCATAGGCCAAAGAGAATGACGCAGAAGTCAGCCCACTTTGCAGTGTTGCCTGAGAATAATGTTCTGTCTACAGGAGGTGCTCAATAAATGCTCACCGGCCAATTTTTCTTCAATTGGATTCTCTTAGAATCAGACCTTGAGCCAAGAATTGGGTTTTCCCAGGAAAAACTGCTGAGGTAAGTAGGAGAAGGAAGGCCAGGCAAGGATGTGATCTCAGGTCTAGCCCCAGCCACAGCCTGACCCTTCAGGGGAGCTCTGGCGTATACGCTACACTTCAAAGTTTATCCCACCTACAGCAAAGGAGCTGGGTTTTTATATTTTCATACCAGTCAACCATTGGCTCCCTGATTAAATGGAGGAAACTTGCAGGCACTTTGACTTTCCACCCAGAAAAGGGGCTGCATTTCCCAAAGGCAAACTTCATCCTCCAAAGAAGGTCCCACTTGGAAGGAGTTGACGGTAGAACAACCAGACACTGGTGGCAGTAGGGATCTGAGGGCATCTGCAAGTTCTGCATCATAGTCTTAAAGTGTGGCAATGCATGCAGTTTATGGAATCTAAAACATTCGTTCAATCAGTCATTCACTCAACAAATACTTATTGAATTTCCACCATGTGCTGTGAACTGTGCTAAGAGCTGGAGATAAATGTGTGCACAACAAACAGACCATTGCAACATAGTACTGGAGCCAAGAGTGAAGCCTGCTACGGGAGGGACACCTAATCAGCCCAGAAGAAATACCCTGGAGGAGGCAGCACTGAGTTGGAGAGTTGAAAGATAAGTAGGTGTTAGCCTGGTGTCCATGTCTAGAGGTCAGGGTTGAGTAGCAGAGCCATGAAGATTCTCCTAGACATATGGACCAAGGTGGATGACCCATTGGATGACAATTAGGGAAGTAAAAATAGTGGAAGACTAGGAAACAAAACAGTAGCCTGTGTTTAAACTGTGAGTCCTTATGCAAGTACTTGAAGGCTCTTTACTCCCTGATGCCAGAGACATCACTGCAATATTTCCTGGGGATGCCATCTGTTTGGAACTTGTCCCAGAATTTGTACCAATGAGGACAAGTCAGCTCTTGAGAGCTGATGGGATGGAGGGTTGGGACCAGCCGGGCACCAGTATTATCAGTATGGAATGTTACCAGAGGTGAGATGGACTGGGGAAAAATGAGAAGACATATATATTCCACCTAACCTGCCACTCTCAACTTACCGGATGAATGGTGTTTGTGGGCACCTAGCACAGTAGCCGGGCCCCCAAGGCCCTCTGCTAGGGCTGGCCTTTAACCCTGTCACTGAGTCCCAGGGGAGGGAGTAGGCAGCAGAGGACACAGGGGAGCTGGGAACAATGGTTTTTTACCACCTAGTATAGAAGTACTGTCAGCTGTTGGTATCTGTGGGGGATTGGTTCTATGACTCCTCCAGGATACAAAAATCTACGAATGCTCAAGTCCCCAATATATTATAAAATGGCACAGTATTTGCATATTACCTATGCATATACACCCACATACAGTATTTTAAATCATTTTGGTTACTTATAAAATCTTAAGCAATGTAAATGCTATGTAAATAGTTGTTATATTGTATTGTTTAGGGAATAATGACAAGAAAAAAGTCTGTACATGTTCAGACTTGGTTATGGATGCAACCCATCCATTTTTGCCCCTTAATATTTTAAATCTGTGGTTGGTAGGATCCATGGATGTGGAATCCGAGGATCCAGAGAGCCAACTGTATTTCACTATTTTAAAAACTAATAGAGCCCCATATATCAGGTGAATATTGTATGAATGAAGGGAGTTGCACATAAGATTTTTTAAAAAGTCTTAGATCATGTAATCGTTTCCATTCCCTGCTTTGTTTAGAGACATGGGTACAGGGAACATTTTATTTTTCTCTGAATTATAAGTGTAACAGTCACGTTTACATAGATAATAACATGTAAATGTAGCAGTAGGGTTACATACATAACATAAATGTGACAAATAGAGATACTAGGGAGTGGTGGGGACAGTGGCAAACTAGGGAAGTGTACCTGATCTAACGGGACCAGCAGCTACTCCACTGAAGCCAACTGGGAACCATGTGGGAATGCAGGCCCAGTATTGCCAAAACTTCTGATTTTTCAAGAGAAGCCAAAAAGTCCCATTTTAAAAAGATGTTTCCCAATTTTTATATGTTGACAGCCAATTCAAAAATAATTTTTTTAACACTATGTGAACCAAACAGAATATGTCTATGGACTGGATTTGGTCTATGGACCACCCATTTGCAAGGCTCTGGCGCTCCAAAGGGAGAGGTTCGTGTCTGTCTTGCTGCCATTCTTCCTCTCTCCCACTGCTTCTTTCTCAATTCCTAGAATTCCTGGGGGCTGGTGGACTAGAGTGGCCAGTTTCTTGTAGTTGAGACAATCCATTCATTCTTTCAAGGGTGGTTGCAGTTGACACAGGTGCCAGAGGACATTTTAGATGTGTATTCGAATGGTGGAGATGATTAAGCCCGTTCATGTTGACATTTGAGCAGAATGACCAGGGCTGGAGAGCTTAAGACAAGGTCAAGAAGTCTTTACCTCACCAACTGGAAAATATGTCATTTGAAGTTCTTGGGAATGATTAAAAACAAAAACGAAAACCTCCAGTGACCCATAAATGGCAATGTAGACTCCTACCTACCTTGATTTATGAACCTTCCCTATTGGATACGTTACTCTGTGAACTGATGATGAGCCATCTCTGCTCTATGTGTAGAGACCGCAACTTGCTTCAAAGTCAGCATTCGAAGTCACAAGAACTAAAACAAAATGGATTGCATTACGCCTGTGCTGAACATACTCAAACTCAATTCTGTGAGCTTGGCCAAAAGAAAACCATGCTTTAATGTATTCCTCCTTTCCACCCTTCAAACTAAACTCTGGCCTCCACTGCTTCAGGAGAAGAGAAGCCACAGCTAAACTGCAAAAAGAAACAGAGAAGTTAATCCTTGTTTTTTGATCTTCCAGAAGTCTGAGCTCTGTTGATTTAAGGGCAACTAATGTATCTTAAAAGAAACTTTGAATATATATACTTTTCTCATTTCATGACTTTAAAAGCTAATCTCCCATATGATGAAACTTATTGAAAATTATTAAAATAAGTATAGTCATAATAACTATTATTTACTGAGTGCCTTGTATGAGTAAAGCACTGAATTAAACACACTACTGTGTAAAACTCATAAGTATTAGCTTATTTAATCTTCTCAGCAACTCTACAGTGCCAGGCACTATAATTATTCCCATTTTACAGATGAGGGAACAAAAGGCCAAATATAATAGCCAGTCTAAGGTCACATGGCTGTAAATGACAGAGCCAAGATTTAAACTCAATCCATCTGACTCAAAGCTTACATTCTTTGGAGGAAATATTAATAGTTATCCTCTTGCCAATGGTGGTAAAGATTCATTATTTGTTTAATTGTAATAATCATCAATATTATAAGCCCTTACTAAGAGAGCAGTGTGTCAGTTAATGAACTAAGTGGTGAAGTACAGTCCTGCCACCTTGAGTCTTCAGTCTGGTTGAAAAAAACAGAGGTCTAAATAGACTTTTAAAGTACAAAATGAAAGCTGTACTAGAGATCTCCCTGGAATAAGAATTCTGAATTTCTTCTCCATGCGTATTGTCATCAGCTCCAGCCCTCAGCCTTTAGACCAGTTGGAATCTCCCAGTTAATTCCTCAAATCTCTAAGTAAAGAATCTTCATTGGCAAGTTATACCTCTGTTCAAGTCAGATAGCATCTACTCACCCTTCTTAATTAGTTTTCCTGAGCTTGTTAATAATCACGAAGCCTGCAACTTTTAATATCTAATTGTTCTGACATCATCCGCAGAGATTTCCTCCTGGGGCAGGATTTCCTAATGTCCTCATGGTTCAATTTCTACTTTTGTTACTGAGAAGGCTGCCAAGCATTAGGCAATTGTCAAACCACTAAGAGGCTGCAAGGACAATGGTTCTCTTTTCTCTCTGGAGTCTGGATAATGGTCCAGCAAAATGAAGCAGGCCTGGAAGGAATGTACCATCAAAGCCACCATAGGAGCATGAAGCCAAGCGCAGAAACCTTCTCTTGTGTTTCAGGGCTTTAGGGTTTAGATTATACTAGGCTAAGAAGAGGAAGATTGACCTTTGTCTACAAAACAATGAAAGCTGTTACTGACTGCTATGGTCTGAACGTTTGTGTCCCCTGCAAAATTCATATGCTAAAATCTTAACCCCTAAGGTGAAGATATTGGAGGCAGGGCCTTTGAGAGTTGATTAGATTATGAAGGTGGAGCTCTGATGATTGGGACTAGTGCCCTGACAAAAGAGACCTCAGAGAGCTAGCTAATTCCTTCCACCATGCGAGGACGCAACTGTGAACCAGGAAGCAAGCCCTCACCAGACACTGAATCTCCTGGCACCTTGATCTTGGACTTCCCAGCCTCCAGAACTGTAAGAAATAAATTTCTGTTGTTTATAAACTTTCTAGTGTATGGTATGCTGTTATAGCAGCCCAAACCCTGACCCTGACCAAAGAGAAATATAAGCAAAAATGATCCTTCTATCTGACATATTTGCTGAGAATATATTTTCCCTTGAATTTTACAAGTACTCTGAGTATCACAAGGAAGAACAGTAATACTGCTGATATCCTTTGGAGAATATGGTTTCCTGGGAAGTGATATCACCAGGGGGATTGCTAGAGTTTTGAGTATGTTGTAAAATTGCCGTCACAGAGAGCTGGCAGCAAGGCAATAAAACACAGAAGGTAGGCATGTCTCTGGGCTTGTCAAGACACTCCATGCTCTGTAGAATTATCCTGTTACATCTCCGCATATCTTATTAGCGTTTATTATAATATATATAATTTAGTAAGCATCTACTTTGTGCCAGCCACTGAACAATGAGATTCATATCCATTATCTCTAATCAAAAAGTGAGGCAAAATTGTTGGAACTCAATCCATGTTGTGGGTCTCTTTAAAACCTGTATCCTCAGTGGAAATATCATTCCTAAAGAAATGAAAATTGGTTTAAGGTGATGGTTAAGGGAAGGACTTACTCTCTTTGTATACGAAGAAGCACAGGTATACATCTGAACCCAAGCAGACAGGCAGCATATTTGTGGTATTAAGTTTTTATGCGGTGGGGGGAAGTGATTAGGAAAAAATGTCTAAAAAAGGCTCCTTGGGTGGGGGGGTGATGAAAAAAATGGTTTAAAAACACTGTTTTAAGAGGTAGCCAACTCTTAAATTTTGGGGTGAATTTTGTTGCTTTTTTATCACATGACAAAATTTTTGAGTTATTTTTATGGATACTCAGTAAATCATGGCTTGAAATTTTCAAGCTGATTTTGTATACTCTTGTGTTTGAGGTTCTTTTGTGTTTTGAAATTTTTAAAGACTATTTCTTTGCTTGGGTTCATGGGACTTGCCAACATTATAACATGTATGGAGTGCCCCTTCCCTGCCTTGTGACTTGTGCTCCCTGACACTATGCTCTTGGATAATTTCCACAACCCCTAGGAAAGGAATATGCTATTATTCTCCTTTTACAGAGAAGGAAACAAATGCTTTGAAAGGTTAAGACATTAATTTCCCCGTAGTCTCACAGTTGGTTTGTGGCGGACTTGAGATTAAAACCCAGTTCTGGAAAAGTCCAAAGCCCATGCATATTTGATCCACTACCCCAGGATCCTCAAAATGGCAGCCTGTGGGCCAGATACAGTCCACAGACATGGCTTTTTTTTTTTTTTGGCCGACTTAGTGTACTTAAAATATTTGAATTTGTGGTCAACATTTAAACACCAGGAGAGCTTTACATTAAAATTGTCTGGATTTCCAACTTCTCTTTAAAAGGCAGTGAGTTTATATCCTACATAGCAACAATGGACTGTAAGGAGCCATATGGTTGGGGTTTTTTTGTTGTTTTGTTTTGTTTTGTTTTTTTGAGACAGAGTCTTGCTCTGTCACCCTGGCTAGAGTGCCCTGGCATCATCATAGCTCACTGCAGTTTCAAACTCCTTGGCTCAAGTGATCCTCCTGCCTCAGCCTCCCAAAGAGCTGGGACTATAGGCACGCACCACCATGTCCAGCTAATTTTTTCTATTGTTTATAGAAATGGGGTCTTGCTCTTGCTCAGGCTGGTCTCAAACTCCTGAGCTCAAGCAACCCTTTTGCCTCAACCTCCCAAAGTGCTAGGATTATAGGCATGAGCCCCCTCGCCCTGCCGGATACTTTTAAAAATAGGGTTTGCACACTCCTGTTTGCCTAAGTTCCTGCCCCTCCCTATTGCCTTACCCAAAACCCCATTATTCAAAGGCCAGGCAGGTATTTGACTCTATAACCCCTGAACTGTGGTGTCCGGTTCCTTTGACACTCAATGTTTTCTGATAGCCTATGTGTCTCCTCAGTATCCTTCCTTCTCACTCACTCATGCAATAATTTTAAAATGTGATTTATTATTCCACTTTAATTTACTGCTTTATTCTTTCTTATTTTCTATATATCTCTAGTGGACCAACTTTCTCAGCTATTTTTAGTGAAATGAAGGCAATTTTCCTTTTTTTCTTTCAATAGCTATGCTATATTTCACCTGAAAATCCTTTTAATTCAATGCTTATTTCCTTCGGGTCTCCATTTCTGAAATTCATATGCTGCTAAGCCTTAAAATATTCAGTCTTTCTCCCAGCCTGCAGTATTGAGCTACACTGCAAGGGCATATCAGTTTTACTTCAGAGTTCAGAGTTTTGATTAGTGATTATGTGAGGTCTTTTTTCCCCCCACTTCACCTTTTATGGGTTAAACTGAGCCGATGGGTCTATATAAAGCTCTTTCCTTCTTGAATTCTTTCCTTGCAAGTGTCTTTATTTTGATTTCTGGTACTTGGTAGATTAAGTGCTTGAAAAAGAAGTGGTCTGCATGCCAATGCAGGGAGAAGAAGGAAACATTCAAGAACTTGACCAGGGAGAAGAAGGAAACACTCGAGGAGTATAATTTGTCGGGCATTCCAGTCTGTCAACAGCCCCATGGCTGTGAAGGCATGAGAATGAGAGGAGCAAACACAACGCAAAAACAGCAGTGGATAAGAGGAGGCATTTCCATCCCAGAAGCAAATATCTCCATTCGTTACTGTGGCAATGCACTTTGCACTGACAACATCTGGCTCTCCAACAACGATCTAACTGAAGAACTCACAAATGCAATCAGAAAACAAACGGCTGTGTTTTGATACATCCAACCTAACCCTTTCTATTGCGCTGTTGCTTTAAACATTTTACTTGTGTGTCAATCTACTTTGAAAACAAAAATCACAGAATATAGAATTTAACGTTTTTGCCCCAATTTATTATAAATGTATTCATTGTAGTGTTCACTCATTCATTTGTTTGTTCATTCATTCATTTACACTTTCGTTCATTCTACAAACATTTCATAAAATTTACCTTCCACTGTGGAGCTTTTACAGATGCTAAGGTTCCAGACTCAGAGATTCTGATTTGGTTGGTTTACAGTGGAATTTTTATAACGATCCTCAGGTATTTCTACTGATTAGGAATCAATGTTTAGGGGGATCTTTTGGCATAGGGGTTTTCCCAATAGAAGTGATTATTTGAAGCAGCGTAGTGGTAGATTTTTAGGATTTAGGGTGAACCTGCTTTGACATAGATAATAATAATGTGCCTTAGTAACTATAATAACAATGATGACAGTTAGCATTTACTTAGTGCCATAGTTACTGAGCTGGGTACTTCACATTTGACAGGTTATTTAATTTCTACATCAGCCCTGTAAGCTAGGTTATTATCCTTGTTTTGTGTTAAGGAAAAGCTATTCGGAGAGTGTACCTAACGTCACACAGGTAGAAGTGATTTAGCTATCAGGATTTGAGGTCCATATATCTGACTCCAACATCATGTTCTTTCTACTCTGCTCACTCATTCAGAACTTTGGTTTTGACATACTTATAGTCATAGGAATAACTAATAGCTTTTTCACAGAGCATCTCAGACACATGATCTCAATTAATAAGGCTGTTCACAAGGAGAGCTTAAGCGTGGCAGAGCAGAGCCACTGGGGCTCCAGCAAAGGGAATGAAGCACTGAAAACAACTCAGTTAATTCTGCCTAAAACTTAAGTTAAAAATCCTGGGCTTTTCCCGCTGTGTCCTGCTTCCTCATTTCTTTTGCACGTTCTGATTCAGAAGTTTAGAGGGTAATAAATGCCTTAGCCTCTGAGTAAGCAATACAGCTGGTAACACTGTCCTTTGACCAAAGCTGATTGGCTCAAGGGTGGACACCTGTCCTAGGTTGAGCTAATCAAATTCATTCTCACTCCCTGCCCCTCTCTCTCTCTCTCCCAGGTGTTCAGAGTTGACACTTGAAAAGACTGTGTCAGTTCTATCTGCAGGTGTTGAACCTGTATGACAATTTATTAATAGGTCACTAATGGATGACCTATTATTTAGGAAGGTTTCTTAGGAGCTAGGTAAACTGACAATAGAACAGATGTTCATGGAGCAATACAGATAGCCTGTGAACCCCAGAAGAAAGACAAACAGAGAAAGTAGCCCCTTTGACTCCTGCTGACTCTCTAGAGCCATTTATTTTCTCCCTTGTGAAGCTTGATCTTTATTCCCGCCCTTGGTTTTGTGAGCAACTCTTGATTTGATACAACAAACACCTTTTCATTTGAGCAAATCTAGTAAGTTTCCCCTGCTTTAAACCAGACAACCCTTGCCTAAGTTAATGACCATATTTTAGAACACATACAAAGTTTATAATTTTGGGCTCCCTTAGAATGACTTACGTTCCATTCCCAAATATCCCAAGCTTACTGTATCAATCTGGACTACTTTGATTGCAAATGAGAGAAACTGAAATCAAACCAGCTTGAGAGAAAAAGGGACATTTCTTTGGTTGTGGTACTTGAAATGTCCAAAGCTTGCTTTTGGCATAGCTGGACCTGGTGACCTAAGTGACGTCATCGGGAAAGTGCCTCTCTCCCTTTCTCAACTCCATTTTCCTCTCTGGGGTTTCATTCTCAGGCAGCCACAGAGTGGCAAATACAGCCACCAGTGGCTCCCTGCCTGCATCCTATTGGTTTAGCAATTCCAGTGGAAAGAGAGGGCCTCGTTCCAGTTAGTGCCAGGGAAAGACCCAAGCCTGGTTCTCACTGGCTCACACTGGGATCTCAAGCCCATCCTTGACCCAGTCATTATGGCCCAGGAGATGAGGGTCTTAAGTGGCCAGGGGTTGGACGTGTCTCCACCTGGAGCTATAAATGGCATCCGTTTCCCCTGAATGGCAAGGACTGAGAGAAGGGTGGTTACCCAATGGGAAGGTTTGGGATCCATTTCTGGAGGGGATTCTGGGCAAGCAAAAGAAAGTCCGTTCAATAACTCACCTACTTTTTAATTTTCCAGCCTCCTTCCTGTGTTAGCAGTTTGCTTTCTTATCTGAATAATTTTTTTAACCTAATTCATTATTGCGTTCTTAATTTGGGTTGTTTCCTTATTCTTCTCAGGGAGTTTCTTGCTGGTAGCACAACAGTTTCTTTGTTAGCCTTCTCGTTTATACCACCTGCTTTTTTTAAAATTTAAAATAGTCTTTTTGTTTGTTTTTCAGAGACAGGTTCTCACTCTGTCACCCAGGCTAGAGTGCAGGGGTGTCATCATAGCTCACTGCAACCTCAGACTCCTGGGCTCAAGCAATCCTCCTGCCTCAGCCTCCCAAGTAGCTGGGACTATAGGTGCATGCCACCATGCTGGCTACTTTTTTCCATTTTTTTCAGAGATGGGGTCTCGCTCTTGCTCAGGGTGGTCTTGAACTCCTGAACTCAGGGGATCCTCCTGCCTCCACCTCCCAGAGTGCTAGGATTACAGGTGTGAGCCACCACCCACCGGCAGACACTTCTTAATCTCTCATCTCAGCAGCCTCCCCCAGCTGTCTGGAGACAGTCCCATTTGTTCCCAGGCTCCCTCCCAAGCTGTGTCCCTCTATGGCTCCCTATCACCTTCAGGGTATGTTCAAGTCCAGGGATGGTCAGATATTTTCTTAAAGGGCCAGAAAGTGAATGTTTTAGGCTTTGCAGGCCAAGAGGCAAAACCCAGGACACTATGGAGTTGCTTATATGAACATTGAAAAGAGAACCATTTATAATGGTGAAAGCCATTGTAACTCACACACAAAGCCAGTGACAGGCCTGACTTGGTCTGGTGGCCTGTTCGCCATCTCCTCACAGGGTATGTAAGATCCTGTGTGATCCGGTCCCTCCATCCCCTCTATTCTCAGTCCCCACTCTCTGCCTCCCACTTTACACTGCAGCAAAGCAGCACGGCTCCATAGGGCCATACTGCAAACCGTTACCTGCCTCCCAGCTCTGCTGCTGCTGCTCCCTCTACCCGGGGGCTTCCCCGTCCCCCAACAGCTCTGCCAGACCAACTCCTGCCCATTCGCTGCTGCTCAGCTCAAGGACCTTTTCCTCTTGGCAGAATTCCCACCCTCTCCTGCATCTCTTGGTAACCTAGAGGTTCCCTTATGGGCCTCCACTCTTCCTTGTGCCTGTTCCCATCATTACCCACCTTATGGGGTAGCTTAACTATTTGTTTCTGTGTGTGCATAAAGTACCAGACTGTGAACTCCTTGATGAGCAGAACTGGATCTTATTTGTCCTATACCCTCAGTGCTTAGCACAGGGCTTGACCCAAAGCACACATTCCCTATTGTATAAATCCCTATTGGTGCTTAATTATGACACCATCTATTCTTTAGGAGAGGAAGAGTATTGTGTCATAAATAAATTCTTTGAAACACCTGCATTGCAGCCTAAACACTTACAGTGTTGATGGCCTATTTCTAGCTCAGGGAGATCTATTCAATTTTAATAGTTTGAAAGTCATTTATGGATGGCTAGTTCCTTTGGGTGGTGCATGGCTGTAATAATATCAAGGGTAGGGATTCGATAGCTATTTAGGTGGCAGTGCTCTGCTCTGTTGCGTGACCACAGGCTATGTCTCCAACCCAGCTGGTTGTTTTTCAGATTCCTGCCATTTGTCACAAGGAGCTGTGGACACCAGACGCAGAAATCCATCACCCGTGGCTAGAAAAAATTGTTCAAAGGTGAGATAGGAGTCAGATGCCCTGCAGGCAGTTAGGGCAGGGGTCAGAAGGAGAGCCACCAACAGGATAAGAAAGTCACAAGAATGTGAATATGCTTAGCAATAGGGACCCTTTAGTTATTTTCCTTTAGCCATGACAAATTTATCTGAGGTAAAAGGGGGAATTCCTTTAATTGGGGCATGCACAGGTTGAGGCGACAGTGTCCTTAAATGAACTACCCTCATTAACATAGTAAAAATCACATCCATCATGGCCATGACAGTTTACAAATGCCATGGCAACTCCTGGAAGTTACCCTATAAGGTCAAGAAAGGGGAGGGTTCCTGGTTCTAGGAACTCTCCACCCCTTTCCCAGAAAAACCCATGAATGTACCCCCCACAAGTTTAACACAGCATTAAGATTTAACACAAAAGAACAGACCCTAACCCTGGGGTGGCACCATTCCTCTCTGGATCAGCCCGCTCTTCTCTTTTCTGTGAGAGTGTACTTTGCTTTCAATGAATCTATCTGCTTCTGCTTATACTTCGTGTCTGAGTTCCTTTCTCTCACTTGTGACCCTGCACTTGAATTCCCTCCTAGGCGGAGGGCAAGAACCCTCTCTGCTGGCTTGGGTGGTGGTCCATGCCAGTATAAGAAGCACATGCCTCTGGTTACAAAATAGAGCATACTCCTTGTAGGACATGAACAGCATATAAAAGACAATATTTAGTATATAAAATAGTATAGAAAAAGCATAAACAGAGAAGTAGAGAAAATAATTCAGCCCTAATTCCACCAAGAGAAGGCAACCACTGTTAAATGTGGGCACTGATCTCTTTTCTATAATTTTCATCATTGCTATGATTCTGTTTATGCAATTTGGTTTCCTGAATTCCGTCCCCCCCCCCTCAACATTATATCTACAGCATTCTTCCAGGCCCCTGTAATTCCTTGTGTTATTTTAAATTTTCTCTTAATAGTCCATCAGATGGCTATACCATGATTTATGTCATCATTGCTCATTTGTTGGACATATTCATGGCATCTAAAATAAAAGAATGTAGGCTGGGCGTGGTGGCTCACGCCTGTAATCCTAGCACTCTGGGAGGCTGAGGCAGGAGGATTGCTTGAGCTCAGGAGTTTGAGACCAGCCTGAGCAAGAGTGAGACCCTTGTGTCTACTAAAAATAGAAAAAATTAGCTGGGCAACTAAAACTAGAGAAAAGATAATACCTACAGTCCAAGCTACTGGGGAGGCTGAGGCAGGAGGATTGCTTGAGACCAGAAGTTTTAGGTTGCAGTGAGCTAGGGTGATGCCACGGCACTCTAGTCTGGGAAACAGAGCAAGACTTTGTTTAAAAAAAAAAAAGAAAAGAAAAAGAAAGGAATGTAACATAAAAGTCTTCCTTTGTTCTAACTTTCCAATTCAGGTTCAAATTTAGTCAAATTTATTTCTTTTTAATACCTAAATAAGCAAAAGACAGCACGTAGAGTTGGAATTAAGGCTGAAACAAACAAGGAGATATTTTCATTGCTCCTTCTGTTTTATGGATGAGAAAATTGAGATGCAGAAAATTTAGGATTTATCCTGGAGGCTACCACCAGAACAAGAATTTCGCTGCACACGATCCAGGGTTCTTTCCAAGAATTGTGGTTCAGGGCCATGCTCACTCAGGGAGAGAAATGAAGCAACTGGGACGGTGCCCATCTTTCCTTGTCAGCATATCCAAGGTGTACCATTTATATCTCTAATTGCAGGAGGTGATCCCCGCGAGTTCAATGCTGTCTCCTATTCTCCCTTCTCCCTTCTTCTGGAAGAAAAACAGCAAGTGACCTGCCATGTCTCCTCCCCTACAATTCCCCATCATCCAAAACAAAATTATGTACTTCATACAAAAGGGTGAAAATAAACATGCAGCCAAATATATCACTTTATTTAGTCCACTTATTTATGGGAACAGAAACACCTTCATTAAACACAGCTCATGGACTTGGTCATATTTTACCAGTGAACGAAACTCAGACATGCATTTCATGATCTTTTCTGCAAAGAATCTTCAGACAGAGAATAGCATGAGTGAGAAATAAAGACTCAGATAAGAGGAAAAGTTTGCCTGGTTCGGAGCACTTTGAGCAGAAATGCAGACTTGTAGCATTTACATTCTGTTTGAGAATCATGAGTGTGGAAAGAAGAATACAAAATAGCAACCCCCATGCATTACTTGCAGACATAATGTTCACGTTTATTTGTCTTGGCCGTCAGGTTTTTCTGAGTGAGAACGTGACCATATGCTTCCCTTTCTAGGAATACAACCATTCCTGTTCGATATGCTAGCCAGGGAGCAAAAGATGGCTTTACGGCATATTTAATTCTATCCTTGACTTTGAAATGAAAATTGATGTCAGTTTCTCCCACCCCATCAAGCTGTTTTCCAAATGCTAAACTCTTCTGTCTTTCATCAGACCTCTCTCTACCTCATCTGTCAATGTCCTCTTCACAAATATTTTCTACTAAACTAAGATTTAAATAAACTTCGTTCTGTCTTACCTCCTGCCTCCCCACAGTAATACTCTCTTAATTCTTAGAAACCTGTGTACTTAGAATTTAGATCTGGGGAGAGACGGCCTCCGAAGAATTCTCAAAGAAAATGGCATCAGGCCTATTGTCCCAGGGAGACTCCATGAAAAGAGAGAGAGAAATGAATGTCACCCTTAATTTCCACCAGCGCCTCCTGAAGAAGGGAGGATATGAGTTATTCACCCCAAATAACAAGGACCCTTTGGTAGTTCAAGTGCAGAAGCCTTCCTTTCCATGACCTCCGATGTCATTTCCTTGTAAGGGGGCCAGAGAGGACGAAACAAGAATGAAGCATCCAAGAATCAAGCTAGGATAAAGCCAAGCCAGCAGTCCTAATTTTCTGAGCATTTACTGTATGCCACTCACTGCTAAATTCTTGACAGACCTTATCTCACTTGGATTTTTATAAAAACTCTAGAGTTAAAGCCATTAGTATCATTTTCTTTTACATAAGAAGACTGAAGATCAGAGATTTTAAAACACTTGCCCAAGCTCATATAGGTAGTAAGTGAATACCTGGGATTCAAATCCAGATTCCCTTTGATCTCAGAGCCTGGGCTTTTAACTACCAAGTAATACGTTGTCCTAGCAAAGTGTCCATGGAAGAGGCTGAGCCAGTAAGTGGCAACCAGGTTGAAGGCTACAAGGTAAGGACTTGAAACGAAGGATAGACTAGGTGGGAACTTGAGATAAAAGCAAACTGCAGAGGTGACCTGGGGAGAGTGGAAAGTGATCGCCTGATCCTGGGTGGGTGGAAAAGTTTCAGGAACATACGCTGGATGTCATCCTGTTCGAGGAAGGTCACTCCTAAGTGGACCAGCCCCTCCAGCTTTAACTTTGCTTCCCTTGTGCTGAGTGCCTGCTCTTCTCAGACTATCCCCCCGTTGTCATCTCTGCCCAGATTCTCTCTGCAGTCCCATTTCGCCTTCTCTCTCCCATCTAACTCCAGCCATTCTGAACTTGGGTTCCTCGAAGGTGCCACGAGCTCTCCCATCTCCAGAGCTTTACCAGTGCTCTTCTGTCACACTGCAACAGTCTTTGTCTGGTTAACTTCACCTGGGAAGTCATATTGCATCCTGGGGACAAATATAGACTCTGGAATCAAGTTGTTTTGGATTCAGCTTCCAAATCTTCTTCTTGCTGTGTATGTGACCTTGGCCAAGGGATTTAACTTCTCTGTTTCCTCAGCTAAAGGGCCGTTGTGAGGTTGAATGAGTTAAAACATGAGAAGTGCTAGCACAGTGCCCAGCAGAGTTAAGAGCTCACAGTGCATTAGCTGTCATCGTTCCTCATCCCCCAAACCTTAGCTTCTCTTTGTCTGGGAAGCCTTCCTACACCCTACCCCCCGGGCTGAAGCGAGGTGGCATTCTATGGGGCATTCTGACATAGCACTTGCATCCCTACTCGTAATGATCTGCATCCGCATTCATCTCTTCCGATGGACTTTAAGCTCCTTGAGGGTAGGAACAACATTTGTCCTATTCTCCCCTGTTCTCTGCTGTACCTCCAATCAAGAGCTTAGCAAGTGGTTGGTCACAGTAAATACATGTGGAATTGCAGCTTTGTTTGGCCCCTCGAATTCTGACACCTGATTATTGATTCCAGACCTTTAGCTCCAATTCCAAGGTCAATTTGCCCCATCAGGTATTATGCTCCCAGGAACATTGATCACTTTTGTTTGGGAAGAACTGCCCTGGGATCCTGTAAATAAAAATCTCAGGACCCCACCCCCCACCCCACCAAACCCTTATGTAAAAGGGAAGGTCAAGCCTGGAGGCTGAGTCATGCAACACCCTCTTTCAAATGAATAGCTGTTACTAACATCATGCATTAGCCAGATCCCCACAGGAAAGGTAAAAGTCCTCAGGTATCTACAAAGACTTCCCCCGCAGATCATTCATAAACAAATTTTTTGCTGGCCTCCCATAAACAAGGACAGACATATTAAAACTTTAGATCTGGAGGCTAAGTCTAGCTCCTGATACTAAAGTCTGTTGCATACCACACTGATAATGTTGATTACAAGTTCATGTGCCCAGGTGCAGAAGAGAGACAAGATGAGATCAATCATTTCTCCATCCATCCAGAGACAGCTACATAATTGATTCTTCCTTTACTCCCTTTTTGTCTTCAAATATTCACCTTATCTTATATGAAATGTAGATTCACTGAGCACTAATTAGAGCATCACAAGAATGTAATCAATTGCCTCACTGCCCACCTCCTTCCTCCTTTTTCTTTCTCTATGTCCTCTCCCCTTAAATACTGAATTCCCAAATCCCTCTTTGGGGAACACAGATCACAGATGCTTCTGTGGTTTGTGCTTTGCCTGGCATGTCCTCAAACTTTGTCTTAATAAGCCAGTCACTTATTTTGGGTTGTCAGTCCTTTTCCTTGAGTGATAATGTTGCAAACAGTATCCTTTGGAGTAAACATTATTAGGACCAAAATACCTCCCCAAACACTCATGGTCTCAGCTCATATGACCTGAAGGAAGGGAAGAGTCCTAAAAATAGGCAAAGGAAATCAATATACATTGTTCTTATTCAAAGCCTTATATTATGAAGAACTGAAAACATATTTCAAAGTAAATAGATTAGTATCCTGACCCCTCTGTGTACCAATCCCTCAGCTTCAACAATTACCAACTCAGCCAATCTTGTTTTATCTATATCTCCATTGACTTCTCCCCTTCTATGATGTTGGTGCAAATTGTGTGTATTGTGTCATTTATTTCTTTTATAACTGATGACATGGAGATTTGAAAAGGTTGAGTAATTTTGGACAAAGTTAAGGTGCTCATTCATTCATTCAAACAAATATATGTTTATGAAATACCAATATCTACTATTTGTGAGGGACTGGCAAGTGATAAACAGTGAACAGGATGTGCAGTGCCCCTGTTTTGATGAAGCTTATCTTCTTGGTGTAGAGAGAAGGGAACCCCACAAGAAACAATTGAACAAATACGTGAAAAAGAAAATTTTAGATAATGAATAAGCTCTGAGAGGACAACAAAAGAGAAGGATGGGCAGAGATTGAGGATGGAGAGGTGCTATGGTTTGCAGGTGTTTTCTCAATGCAATAGTGTTGGGAGGTGGGGCCTAAAGGGAAATGTTTAGGTCATGCCTGGATTAATGCTGATTATAAAAGGGATTGAGGATGTGTTTCATCTCTTGCTCTCACTTTGCCCTTTCACCATGGGATGATGCAGCAAGAAGGCCCTCACCAGATGTGGCTGCTTGATCTTGGACTTACCAACCTCAAGAGCTGTCAGCCAAATGAATTTCTGTTCATTATAAATTACCCAGTCTCTAGTATTCTGTTACAGCAGCACAAACTGAACTAAGACAGGTGGTAAGGGAAAGTCTCTCCAAAGGAGTGGCACTTGAGCTGAGCCCTGAATAAAGAGAAGTCAGCCACAGGAAGATCTTAGAGACCGACAAAGGGAACAACAAGTACAGAGATTCCAAGGTGGGAATAAGCTAGAATGTTTGAGAAAAAAGGAGAACCAAGTGGCTGGAAGGTAGTGCTAAAAGAAAATTTTCAAAAAAGGCTAAAATCATGACTCTCATATTGATATAACACAAACACTTGTTAAGGATTTTATTTAATTGATTAATCAATAAGAGATCACAGCAGATGTTATAAATGGTTTGAAGGAGAAGTCACAACAGCACAAATTTATACAGAGTAAAGGAATATTGAAATAAATGTCTACACAGAGGCAAAACTAACTTCTTCCATGGATGGGGAGGGAAACCCATTAAACTTCTAAAGAACAGGATGACTTTGCATTTCTACAGCCAAAAATTATATTTTGCATTGCCAAATTACAGCACTGTAAAATAGCTTTCATAGAATCAGAATCAGATAGGCTGGAAGGATGTGCTCTAGAGCTGTGGTCCCCAACCCCAACCCCCAGGCTGCAGACCAGTCCGTTGGCTGTTAGGAACTGGGCTGCACAACAGGAAGTGAGCAGCGGGGAAGCAAGTGAAGCTTCCTCTGTATTTACAGCCGCTCCCCATCGCTCGCCATCCCTTGCTGGTGCCAAAAAGGTTGGGAACTGCTGCTACAGTCTAAGTAATGTATAATTTTCTACTGAAGCACAAAATTTTCCCTACAGTCTGATTGAGGAAGATTATATAATAATGGAAGATTAGATAGAAGTAGTCATGACCCAGATCTTGCATGGGAGTTAGACCAGTGTAAGGACTTTCGATTTTATTTTAAGGATAACAGGAAACCCTGGGCAGGTTTTAAAGCCAGGGAGAGGCACGCTCTGCCTTGCCCATATTAGATAATGACACTTTGGCTGCTGGGTGAAGATCAAACTGCTGTGGGGATGAATTCGACCAAGCGGCTGCAATGTAGTACTAAAAGGTAATTTTCAAAAAAGGGTAAAATCATGACTGTTATACAGACATAAAATACAAAGTTGTTAAAGATTTTATTTAATTCGTTAACCAACAAGGGAAGCTGGCAGTTGACCCAGTGAGAAGCGATGGTGGCTTGCAGGTGGCAGTGAAGATGGAGAGAAGTAGGTGGATTCAGGATGAGTCGTGGAGATACAGCTAAAGACCTGGCCCTTATTTTTTTCTGGAGCCTTGTTGCTAACTGGCACTCAAAGAGAAAAGGTCCTTGAACCTCAAGGGCTGGAAAAGGTGGGTAAGGAATAGAGGATCTTAGCCTTGGGCAGAGGGTTGGATGGATTAGCAAGAAAGAGCACAGCTGGAACCTGCAAGCACCTGCCTCGTTTTGAGAAAAAGTGAAACAGAAGCCAAATGACACTCAGGCCTGAAATCTGCACCAAGTTAACTGTACAGTGTGAGTTTGTGTTTAATAATAATCCTTATCGATACCGAACTGCTTGTCTGGAAACTCCCTCACACTTAGTATGAATGGTGAATTCGCCGGGCAGGGGAAATGGGACAAGAAGGTACCTGCCTGAAAGAGAAAGGGGTTATGGTCAAGGTTGCAAAAGGTTCAGTTGTAGGTGCACATCCAGCCTCTCACCTCTTCCTCACCACTACGTCAGCCTATGATCCAGGAATTTACCCAGAACAGTGGCAGCAGGCGGCTAATTACGGGAATCTTGTTTGGGGGCTGCCTGAGGGGATTTCTTCCATTACAATTATCATGCCCTTCTTTGACAGATGTGAAAATCAAGTCCTGAAAAAGCTAAGAGATCTGCCCAGTGCCACACAGGGGTGGTGTTGCCACCGGAGCCTCACTCTGCTCGCTGCACCATCCAGCCCTCGCTCTGCTGTGCCAATTAGCTCAGAACGGCATCAAACTCAATTCTGTGTGTCAGCACCGTCCAAAAGCACTTTCTGCAACGATGGAAACGTTTTATGACTACGCTGTCCAATACAGTAGCCATTAGCCACATGTGGCAACTGAGCACTTGAAATGCGTTACTGAGATGGAGGAATGGAATTTTTAATTTAACTTAATTTAAATGTCAATAGACACATGTGGCTGCTGTCTTGGACGGTGCAGCTCTCTACCATAGCAAACTGTACATTTCTTAATAGGACTGCATTGTGGATATTGGTCAATCCCTTTATGCCACCCTTAATATTTGAATGCCTTTCCTGGGCTTGAGGAATGTTCTGCTTTATGAGTTTGCATCTCCCCACGGTAGAAGCCAGAGGACACTTTCTCAGCCTCCCTCGTATCTAAATGCAGGCCTGTGACATAACTTCTGCCACTCAGGTGCAAGCGCTTGGGGGATTCTATTCTGGTAAAGTGGTAGAAGATACTTCCAGCTTCCAGAAGCAGGAATGGTAGAGGATTCAGCTGAAGGGTCCAGACCAGGGCCAAACATGGGAGGTTCGAGCTACAAAGCCTGTGCCCAGGGCATTGTCTGTGTTGTCTCCACTGGAGCAGGCCTGCAAAATAGTTTGGTCATTGTTCCTGGCCAAGTAGACCGAGTTTTATTCTTCAGCCATGCAGAGATGCAATGAGCCACCGACTATCTCTGCTTAAACTAGGTAGAGATATTTCTGCTATTTACAACTGAGGACTCTGACTGATAATAGTAAAAAAGCTGCCCAGGAACTTTCAGCCAAGAGGGAAGGTGTATGATACCAGTAAGATAGGCTAAGTTTACTGCAGTAACAAAAATCTATAATTTCAGCGATTTATGCTATCAAAGCTTATTTCTCACTCATACTACACGTCATGACTGTTACAGATTGACTGCATTGCTCCATTTGCACCTTCACTCCAAGATTCAGGCTCTTGGAGTGGCCCCCACCTGACACATTGATGGCATCATGGGAGAGACAAAAGAGAAACATAGTGAACCCCACACTGGCTTTGGAAGGGTCTTCTTGGAAGTGATCATTCCATCCATGACTTATGGGTAGAAGCAAGTCATGTGGCCACTCTTAAGTTCAACAGGGCTGGGATATACAAACTTCCACAGGAAGGCATACAGATTATTTTGAATAATAATCGTATATTCTACATTATCTACAAGTAGCTAACATTTCTCGTGTGCTTATTTTACACCACCCCATGGGCCAAGCCCTTTATATCCATCATCTTAAGTTTTACAATGATCCAGTTTTGTTTTTCTTCCTATTTTACAGATGAGAAAACTGAGCCTTAGTAAAATTGAGTTATGTTGTTGTCCTGGTTCACATAGTTAACAAGTAGTAGTGGAGGCAGGATTTGAGCATAGTTGTCCTTGGCTCCAAACCCGATACACGCTTCCTTTCAAACTATTTCACTATTTTTAATATAAGAGGAATCTTCCTGAGAGAAATGGGGAAAATAAACTAGATTTATGTAACAACAAACAAACATTCTTATTTTCAATCTGTAGTTTAAACACTCTTTTGGAACTGAATAGCTTTATCTTCCTAAGATTTTTTTCAAAATTATGAAATACACTTTTCTCTACAATTCCTTTGCTGCAAATTTTATTAGGACTCTAGCTTAACTGTCACAACAATGCTTTGCGATTGTAAAATTATTCAGCTCATTAAAAAAATTATTCTTTTAATTTATGTTTTAAATTTGGTGTAATATAACAAATAAAAGCCTCCTCTTCCCTCCCCAACATCAATTGCTTCTCCGAAAGGAAATACCAAAATAACTTGGGCATGTTACCTTCTAGACATTGTCTGATAAATTTATAAACACATGTACACTCTGCATAAGGCTTTTAATAATTTTATTTTATTCAAATGGAATTACAGTATGCCTACTGCTCTTTTATTTATTTATTTATTTATTTTTGCTTGTTCTTATATATACAATTACCTCATTCTTTTTAAAAATCCAGGTGATTTTGTAAAGCAGAGTTTAAACTGTGATTACAATATATATCATTCTCCTTTCCCCCTGCTGGCTAAGCTCTCACATCAGGCTCATAAAAAGAATGCTGGGTCTGAAGTTCTTGAAAATGAGCACTGGTCTATTTCCCCTTCTGGTATAACTCTAGTGGAAGTCATTTTTTTCTCTTGCATTTATTTTATTATCTCAAGTGCTTCATTTATTCCTGCCTGGAGCTGGTCAGCTTTTTTTTTTTTTTTTGCTACCAATTATTCTGTTTAAAAACAACAACAGAAAAATACTGGGGTTCCCAGATGAATGGACCAGCAATGTTTTCTAGCAAACTCTTTCAAAATGACCATTTAAACCACATTTGTCAATAAGAGAATTATAGGAGGAGAGGGGAATTTAATATGAGTTGGGGCCTCCCCTCCTCCCAGTTCGGTGTGTGTAGGAGACTGTAATGAACAAGCAGATTAGTATTTAATGCACTAATCTCTGTACAATGCTCTCCTCAATAAAGCTTTAATTATTTAGATGGTCTTGAAGGCAGCCAACGTGCTTAATACACTGCGCAGGGAAACGTGCAAATCACAGGAGCAAGGAAAATTACAAGTCAAAGGAAAATGAATGGTCAGCTCGAGTCAGAGCCCACCAGGTCCTCCACGATGAGATGAGATTTCCAGCTGAATCATTCACTGGACAGCAGCCGGGAAGCTTT